>NC_087318.1:8760000-9385000 GCF_037043105.1 Vanessa tameamea | reverse complement strand
TGTAAACTAATATACTTAGTAGAACATATATGTAAATAAATAGAAATAATAGAAAATCTATTTAATCTATGTAAATATTTTTCTTCTTTTTTTTTCTTTCCTAATCTATAGAAGTTTTTGACTCCTGACGTGTCGTAAGTTCCTACCTACGAAACTGATAACAGACGCTTTTATCACATTTAGTATATGAATATGGGTAAATAATACACTTTTTCTTTTCTTTTCGACATTCTTGGCACGGTCTTAAAAAAATTATCTGCTATTCGTTTTTCGAGACTAGAATACTAATACCAGATCTTATTTATTTTTACGAAAACAATATATGGAAACGCCTTAATTTAAGATTAGAAAAAATAGAGGCTTACGTTAAGGACTAGAATTATAATAAGGGCCAATGAACTTTATAAGACTTAAAGAAATTATACTTTTTTAATTAAAAAAATATGAAGTCTATAAAATATTCTAATAGTACTTCTTAATTTAAAAAAAACCCTAAAACTTAAATTTACCTTTAAATTACGAAAATTCATTTATGAACCAAGGAAACTGCAAGTTCTATAAAGAACACTTCGGAACTGACACAAACAAGGATACTTACTTGAGCACTCCGGGCGTGTATATTCACGGGGCTAGTTGGCTCATTGATGTTACCTATATTATAATCAGGTTTGGAGAAATTTAAGCCTTGCTACACCCTATGGTCTTGATACAAATATATCACAGGCCCTAAGCTATATCTATGTCAAGTACCTTATATATTTTAAATAAAAACTCGATAATCTGTTACCCTATATCCCCTAAGCCTAACTAACCTAACCCATTTTTAAATCTGCCATTCTCTACATTCGTTGCATTAAAAAACACCCTCCTCACTTCAGAATCAAAACCAATACATAAACTAAAATATCTAAATTTACATAAATGTATATGTAAATTAAAAGTCCAATGATTGTTTTATATTTGATTTATAGGTTATTTAAGAATCAAAACATTGTAACTTCAATTAATATTAAATTTATTTCAAGTTTAAATACAATTTCATGTTAATTAGCTAAATTCAAATCTTGCACGCTAGTTTTTTACAATTACATCACCAACATTCCATATTGCACAGAACCACTTCAAAGGCCTGCGGAATAACTCTAGCGGAACCGCAAGTTCGGATAAGCAGTAGTTATCAGTAATTATCTACTTAAATAATTTTTTATCAAGGATATCTGACTCCACTTACTATCATAATAATTTACTAGTTAGATACTTCAAATTTAGGGTTAAACGGTATAAAACATTCAAGAAACAAAAAAACTAGGATTATTATATTGTGCACATATCTCTCAGACCTTGGTCTGACGTACAACTATATTCTAAGGCTAAATGTTTGAACGCGCTAACCTCAGGAACTATTGAATGATCCGATATAAAAAAGTGATTAGCTTTAGATAGCCCATTTATTGGGAAAAATTTATAATTTATACAACCATACTTCAACTGTAGCCAAGTAGGTACTTATCACGTAAGAGAACCGGGCATACAGCAAATATTTTAAAAAAATTCAAATAGCACCCAAATGAATAGGTGTCGTTTTTATTATTATTAGCTTTTTATTAAATAATATTTTTTTCCTTTATTTGAAATATCAATAGACTTAGTAGTCTATGGATAGAATTATATAACAAAAATTATATAACCGTTCGTTATTCAATTTTTTTTTAACTAAGCGGTACAAGCATTATTTGGCAAGACCATTTGTAATTGTAACTGTTGAGCTACAAATGGTCTTGACATATTGGATGTCGGAATTGAATAATTGAATAGACGACTTTTACATCACTATTGAGTTCATAAGTCGTTAGCTATCGAAGCTCTTAATATATTCATCTCTATTTCTTTATAAAAAAAGTTGTTTATTGGATCATATTTACGAAATGACAGTAAAATATGTCACACTGCGTGCTTGTTAGCACGGATTTGAACCCGTAACCTTGCCTTTTTCCGTTAGAGGTAGACGTGAAAGTTAGTTCATCAAGTGCCATAATAACGACGATTATGAGATGTTTAATAAGAGTATAAATTCCTTTGTGTTAAAGGACCTTTCGATATATAGATCAGATCACACATCGATACACAGATCATTGTCAAAATAACTATACATATTAGCTGTTTAGTTTAAAAAAAATATATACATATATATAAGTTGTGCTCAAATCACGCACGTACTTTCAAGGTCTTTAGGCATAGATATATAGGCATAGATAGCACGGATTATTATTAAAAATATTACGCATGAACTTACCAAGATTACCTAATATATTAATATATTCAGTAGAAATCGGTGTATATCTCCGTCTGGGTGGATAATACACATTTACCACTTATTATTTGCAAGGAAGAGTTACAGACACGAAAACCATAACATCTAAATATAATAATAAATAAATGCCATACTTGTACCACCATACCATTGACGTATTAATAATGGGTGAAGTTCACGACTACCCACTATGTTACTGTTACCATTATTATACACCATCCACAGCAAATAAATAAAAAAGCTTGTTTTAAACCCTATGTTAGCCACGACAAATAAATAACAAAACTGCCAATGTATTTTATAATACTGGCACCTGATATTGTATCTTCAACTACTACGACAAAATTACTCACATTTTGGAAATACCCAATTAAAGGTTTAAGAGGATAAAATCCAATTGTTATTACATATTTTATCTGTCGCCGAATTATTTTTATAGCTGAGTACTTATTTTGCATCGAATATACCTACTGTATGTGAGGCGCCCACGTTTTTGCCTCGAAATTCCATTGCAAACTTTTTGTTGGCGAATTGGCATTTAGGATAGAGTTACATACAAACATTTTTAAATACTTAATTTATGCAGTTATTGATGAGTTCCTGTGCAGATATATAAATTATTATGAGCTTATAGATAGTAAATATATTAAAATATATTTATAATGATATTATTAAAACGTTATAATCTTTTTATATAAGTCATATTTTATTTATATTTTCCCTTAATTGATGGCTTATTCATGCTTTGAACTTTACTTAAAAGTACACTCAAGACTTAAACTTAAACATCCTGTATGAAAAATACGTAGGTGCATTCCAACTTCTAAGTAATAACGGTGGCAGGTCGGGTACCGAAGGCGGAAGTGCTTTGCATGGACTGTACTCATAATATACTTGACTTACTTATTGCTGTTGCTTCGCCATCGTTTACTTCGGCTTATTACCGAGTCCTAGGTCTAGTTCCTATAAATGCTTTATTATATTTTTTTCTTTAATAAAATTCTTGTTTTCTTCGTTTTCAATCATTGAGATTCAATTATCACAAAAAGGAATAACTTCATATTGAATAAATAACGTAAAAAATTATAAATACGAATATTATATTTTTAAAAGGTCAATTAAAGTAAGTTGTTCTATTTGTAAGATTAAATTTAATGACAGCGACTGAAAGAGAGATACAGGCGATTTTAATTTAACGACTAGACGAGGAAAAAACTACTCATGTTGTAACAAAATACAGAAATTAATTAAAAATCCCTTAAAACAAGATAAATACTTACCTATATATTTTAGGTTTCAATGTAAAATATATACGACGACCGTTCAATAATTTATTCGTTTTAATTTATTATATATTAAATATCGTAAAAAATGGTTTTAATAATTCCGTAATTATGTAACAATATTATTGCTATTAAGTTATTATTTAAAGCTGTATATTATATATATTTTATTTATAGATATATATATATATATAAATTGATATAAAAAATATATATGTATATATTTAATAAATTGTAGTTTAAAAACTATGTGGTTGATTGTACATTTGGTTCACGTTGCCACAAGGCCGCGTCGGTCACTGACAGCCGCCCGCCATTACTACGGCTTTCGGAGAACCATTTCCGCTCCGGTTGTTAGCGTTTCGTCAATCTACATCAATATCTCTAATTCATTAAAATTGATTCCACGAAGGTTCTTTTAATTAGTTCAAGTAATATCAGCTACATAAGTAGTGCCCACTATACTTAGATACACACATATTGTGTTTTTGCAAAAATAGATAAGTAGAAAAGTATTTCAGCTTGACTTGACTGATTCTTAGGAATCGTCGTTCGAAATGGTTATGACAATATATTTTTTGAAAAACTTGACTATAAAAATTATAAAAAAAATTAAAGTACGGATAAAAAAAATGATAATATGTCTTGTTAGTAGAGCAACAATTTGTGCAAGCCCGTCGTCGTAATACCCACCCACTCAACACATATCCTATCGCCAAACAATACTTACTTCCGGTTCATAGGCACAAGAGACATAACATCTTAGTTCCCAAAGTTGGGGTGGTGGTTGATATTGGCAATGTATAGAATGTTTAAATATAAATTATCAGTTTAGGACTTGAGGGTTTTATGGAATAAAATACAACTGGCAATACTGCTTAAAGCAAGACTGTCAAGGTGATGAGTAACTGATGATCTGTACAACTATTTTAGAGAAAGACGCAAACTATAATCAGATCCAAGCAATATGTTCCAGTTTGAAGGCGATGATGTTAAGTCCCTTGTACCAAAGTGCACATCTTAGCTCCAAAGGTTTGTGGACCTATAAAAATTTAGCACCTCTCAGATGAGATGAGGCATTGCGAAATAATAATGACCCTAATTGATAGGTCTCCGATACGTCCGTTAAGGTCCATAACTTTTTTGTCTCTTAATATTTTTTTAATGTTCCATAAATTGCAAGATTGCAATTTAGCAGCTCATTTAAGGAATTGTTAAATGATAATGGCCGTAATCGATAGATTTGTTAGGTCGAGGATCGATTTCTGTGAATATACATATTTTGTTTAAACAAAAGGGGAGATAAAATCTTTGTAAACCAGTTAAAAGTATATTCTGAATAGCAAAATTTTAAGTTTATTATTAATACCAGAATAGAAAGTATATTATGAACACCTGCGAAATGTCGTAGATATAATACAGCGCCCGACTTAAAGACATAATTTAATATTGATATTACATTCACATATATATGTTTTTATCAAATTTTTAAAACTTGTAAATATTTTCAAAATAAGGAAATAAGCTAATATTTTTTAATATTATTTTAAGCTGAGTTACCGTAAAAGAAAAACTTGTACCTTTTTTGGTAATGGTGAAATCAGTTGACAACAGAAAATGTGACCAAATGTCGTAAATCCTGTTTCGTTTTATGCGGTGAACATCAAAGGAATATTTAATTGTTTTGTATATAGAATCAAAGAAAATAATATAAAAAAAAGAAAATTATTTTAAATTAGAATATAGATTACTTGATTTAAATATAAGCATTTAAACAAACCTCTAAAATTTTAACCTATTAACTCATTTTTATTTATTGTGATTAATGACTAATGATGATCATTTATTGTATTTACAGATCTTGCCATACGCATTGGTGACTTCAGGACCTGTGCGGAACCAAGAGAGTCAAAATGAAAATCATGAAACAAATTTATCAAATGTACAACAACCACTACATAATGCTCAAAATATACCAAAGTCAGGGGATACTTCCATTCAAGACGAACAAATAATATCCGTAAGAATAACGTCATCTGTCGCTGTTGGCAGAACCAAATCGAAACCAGTTTATAAAGTATCGAATAAAAATAGAGACCACGAGAGTGAATTTCATACAACTACTCCTTCAATAGATGTGTTCAAAACATTCGCTTCTACAACCGTGACTGACATTTTAACATCTACTGTTCAGACGACTATTTTAGAAGACGTCGATGATATAACAGATTTACCTCCAAGTCTCGCTGGTGCTAACATAGAATTCATTAAACAACTTCAAGCTAAAAAAGAGACAAGAGGTCTTAATTATTACGAAAGATTACATCCTTTTCAGTTAGACGATGACCAGTCTGATTCTAACCAAACTAACGATTCTATAGCCGAATCATCTGTACACTCAATTTTAGAAAATGATGAACTTATAAATGATGTACCGTTAGCCAGGTCTGTGCCATTATCTTATTCTTCTAAAACATATATTCAAGATCCGTTACAAGGATCGCGTAGAAATTCACGGTTGACTACTGTAAATTTTAATATAGTACATGATTCGCCTAAAGTACAAAATTACAACGATGATCCAATACCAACTACATATGTTAATCCAAATCAAAATATAGAAGAACTCCAAAAGTTTTATAATCATCATTCACCTTCTAATGTTTATAGTCAACCGTCGCAAATCTATAGTGAACCTGCAAAATTCTATAGTGAACCAGCAAAGATTTATAGTGAACCTGCGAAAATATATAGTGAACCGTCTAAAATATACAGTGAACCTGCTAAAATTTATAGTGAACCCGCAAAATTCTATAGTGAACCAGCGTCTTTGCATCTGTCTCCAGATATTTCTTCAGATCAAAATAGTTGGCAAAAGCAATCAGCCACATCGACCTATAGTAGCACTGCTATAAGTACAACGCCCAACTCTATGACAAACCCTCCCACAATAAACGTCCAACGAACAGTCCATGAGCCAGAAAAAAATTATGAGGTAGATGAAAAGGTCAGCGTGATGACAGATGGAAGAACTCATGGTGAACAACCATCTGGATCGGAAAATTGTAAACAGGAGAATTGCAAAGTGGGTTACGTTGTAGAAGGTCGGCAGTTTAGAAAATACAGAGTCGAAGAAAGAACCTCCGACGGCTTTATCGTTGGGGAATATGGGGTAGTAAGAAATGAAGACGGTGCATTGCGAGGCGTGAGGTATACAGCAGACAGTGATGCTAGTCCACGTCTCATACATGACGCGCTTATGAAGTTCCTGCAGCTAAAATAGGTAAAGATTGTCGAATAATGTCATTATTTGCCATCGAAACGTTTGCTCATTTTATTTATATAAAAAATAAGATTTTATTCGCTTCTTATGCTTATTTCCTTCAACTGTATTTAGACGGAAAAGACTGAATGTCAATTTTGTATTTACGTGTATCCTGATTTATAATGCAACAATAAACTATTCCCAACCTGATTTTCTTTTTTTTTATTGTATGCATATAATTTTTGATTAAAAATAAATAATATAGATATGGATAATTTATTAATGATTGTTTATAATAAATATTGATTAAGGTAGGATACAAAAATAAAGGTATTCATAGAGCGAATCGAATTTATTATTTAAATAACTTAATAAAAACAATAAAATAATTTTATAGTTTGCACTGTAAATGTCTAATTCTTTTATGAAATAAATTAGCAGACACACACAATTACAAAGTGACAGAATATAATTCTTAAATAGAGTTTTTAATTAATCGGTAGTAGATTTGATGTTATAGTTCGTTTAGTTAATAAACGACTACAGCGCCCCCTATCCTGTCCTTGCTAGTGTCGATATTTTATGATTCAAGACTTCAATGATAAATCGGACGAGTCTTTTAAAAGTTACATGATCACATAACGACAAACTATAGAAAAGCTATTTCATGTGTACATACGATAAAAGAAAACAGTTAATTTCGTACAATATATGTATATCTTTGCATTTTGCTTTATATTTTAAGTTATAAGTGGTCTTTGTTTTAAAAGAAAATACATAAATCCAGGAAACAAACTTCTTTATTCAATATATAACACATATTAACGCGGACACAACACTTTATATAATTTATGTCCAGCTCACACGCAGATAACGGATATATTTTATAAAAACCCTACATCTTGTGTAGTTGTAACAATTCAACCAGTGTTTTTATTATATATTTATATAATCATACAGAAGTACAAAGAATACCCAATGGGTATCTATTTAGACAAATTCTACTTGCATATAAAATTAGTAAATATATAACGTACATGTAACAAAAATATAAAAAGCCGAGAATCGTTATATAAGTAAAAAAACCTAATCGTGCGAAGCATTAACTAGCAACTATTTATTTTCTACAACAGGGAAGCATTTGTTTAGTAGTCACTTCTAATAATATTTTTGTCATACCTTAAATTTACATTAAAATATATTGGTGCCATAAACACAGATTACATAGACAAAGCCACATAAGTAGCAACGCTTTTCATAGATACAACTTCAATGGATAACCTTAAATATTTACTTAAAATTAATTTCTATAAATATTTATATTTCTTGTAAACAGCATATTAATTTAGTGTAACATTCGATAACGATAAACGCTGACAGTAATAATAATCTCTAATACTATAACGACTTTACCTTTCAGTGTTGTTTATGGGGTGACCAGATACACAATGCTATCTTCCTCTTTCAAGTGTCAAATTAATGTGGACAGAAAGAGATAAATCAATGTTTATCTAATCACCCACTGAGCAACGTTTATAAATAAGGTCGTTATTCATATCTGGTAAATAATGTATAATTTTCTTTCTTTTCCACTAAAGTGATCACTAACAGCTTGTGCATATTTGTATCATATGAGAATGCTACCACGCATTCATTCATTAATACATTTATTCCAAAGAAAATTAAAAAAAAAAATTGTGCATAGACAAATCCCTCTCTCTATTATAGACGGCCAACTTAGAAGCCATATTAATAATGATTTATTTCGATGTTTGTTTATTTATTATTATATTTATAATTAAACGGCAAATTAACTGTTAAGTTTAAAAAATCAAATAAAACTAATGTAAATGTGGCAATGGCTTTTAAATATAAAAAGGACATAACAGTAAATAGTCGGAATACATAAATATCAATGTATAAATAGGCAAGGACAAAACATTTCAATTCCCATTTCTATTCTGTTAATGGAATATTAGTGTTACCATTGAAAATAAAGGAAATAATAGTGAAAAAAAATATGTTCAAAACATGCAAATTGATATTTTTATTGATGATTTTCTAAAATATTCAATAAATATCATGGTCGATTCGTTCACTGGGCATAAATTTGTATTTTTAATATGATTAAGATTTATACAAAGCTTAAAATATTATATAAAATAAAACAATAGAAGTAGCTAGTAAACTAAATATTATCATAATACTAGTAAACTATATTAAAAACTAAATTATATATCTGTTCACAAAAAAGATATGCAATTCATGGATATATTTTTACTACAATAAATAGTGCATAGAAGAATATTAAGTCGAAATATGACAGTGTTATATATTTTAAGTAATATTTATAATTATTTAAATAAATACTTAAACTATATGTCACTAATGGTTATAGATTAATTTGTTATGATATAGTTTGATACATATTATAAACATTATCTAATAATTTTATAAATATTATTTTTCAAGAATATTAGGTATCTTGTCAAAAGTACTTATTTTGTAATACACAAAGTACATAAAAGAGTTAATTGTATCTATTTACTTAGATAGTATTTTGAAAGGTTTTAGAATATAATTTATATATTATAGAAACGACCTTGACCTACCGCGACAGCAGTGGTATGTTAAGCATAACTGTATTATGGAGTTTTTAAATCGTAAACGTATTTAGTACAATGTGTTGGTAGTTATTAGTTTAGTAAGACAGCATAAATAAATAAGGTGACCTTTAGCACTATGACATATTTAAAATTATATTCTATTCAATAATATAATTATAAAATTGAACATAAAGAAAAAATAGAGTACACATACAGACAGTAAAAAATTAACATTGTACTTTTGCCTTGAAATTACACACAGGACATAGATTTTTGAAAGTTCGCATTCATTAGCAATCACCTTTCATTATCATTAATTTTTAACTATTCAAATAATTAATGGAATGTCAGTAGTGGTGGTCATTTATCGAAGTTTTTTTTTTTTTTAAATAACAATAGTATCAAATTGATATGTCAAATACCGGAAGAGTTTTACAGTGTGAAATTTGGAGTCAAGTTCGGATACTTAAACGGATAAGTTAAAAATTACGAAATAACCATTTCGAAAATATATATAATTTAAAAACCAGTGTGTAAAGCGTTATTTTCGAATACATTATAAGAAATCAATATGTTTAATACAAAATATATACTTGGCAGTGTCATAAAAAATAAATGTGTCAAAATTCAGATCTACGCTCAACAAAATTATATGTAATAGCTTCGATAAGATCATTTTGTCATGCAGTCTTAAAAATAAATAATCGATGACATTAATCGTAGGTTTCCGATTCTTGCTGCACTAGTTTGAATCGTCGGGGGCTCTTGACGCAAATAGATCCATGGCCGTCCAATGACAAACGTCCCTTCATTTGCAAATACCTTAAAATTTAAATTAAAAATATTCATATAATGTTACTTTCCCGCCACTAGTTATACTTACTATTTTAATATACAAGCTGTGCCCGCAACATCGTGCGCGTTTGAATTTAACAAAAAAGTTATTGTTGTAGCCTAAGTTACTCCTTATTACATCAGCTTTCTGCCAGTGAAAGTCCCGTCAAAATCGGTCCAGCCGTTCGTGAGAACAAACAGACAGACAGACGAAAAATAAAAAAAATGTTTTTAGGTATATGTACCGTGTATAAATACATATGCATTTAGTAAAAAGCGGTTATTTTAATGTTACAAACAGACACTCTAATTTTATTATATGTATAGATACAGTAATGGCTGCGTCCTGCGGTTTGACCCGCAATAAATTTGTATTATACATGGGTACAGAAAAAAAATCGTAAAACCTAAGTTAATGAAAGAAAGTTGTGTGACAACAAAGCGGGAGTTGGGAATAAAAACACTTGGGAATAAAAAAATCGCAGTTAAAAGTATTGAAATAATTAATCAATAATTACTATAATAAGTTTATCAAATCTTTCAAATTATTTACACGTGATACTTTATTAGACTCTTTATTAGATATCTTGTAAAACCTATATCGAATTATAATATCTACATTGAATTTACCTTTTTATGTAACGACAAACGAGTTTCGTCGGACGTTGCTGCCATTCGTCCAACACCTCCTTAGGCGCCAATACCTGTTGCAAATATATTTTAAATAATAAGTTCACGATAATCGCTTTGTATTTGTGTATGTGAATTGTAATACGTAGGTGTTCACTAAAAGTAAAGTAAGAGCTTGTATAGATCCCACTGCTGGGCGAAGCCTGCTTCCTCGAGATGTTTTCAAGACGCTGTTCCAATGCGAGTTGGTAAATACATATTGTATAAAATTTCATTCGACACACACACACTGCCTCACGACGTTCATGTTGATGATAGTGCTCGTTTTTATTATTACTTTTGAGTTCTTCTCTTGTTTAACTACTAATTACACTGTATACTGATTATTTCTATTGAATCCTCCGGCATAGACTCTAACATAGTCCTCTGTCGTATTGTCAAATATTATAGACACTAATCAAAGACAATGAAATTGAGACATAGACAAATTTAATTTTTATTATTTTTTTCATTCCTAATAGGCGGTAAGGTTACCATAGTGAGGAAACCTTCATGTTGGTAGGGCTTTGTGCAAGCCCGTCTGGGTAGGTACCACCCACTCATCAGATATTCTACCGCCAAATAACAGTACTCTGTATTGTTGTGTTCCGGTTAGAAGGGTGAGTGAGCCAGTGTAATTACAGGCACAAGGGACATTACATCTTAGTTCCCAAGGTTGGTGGCGCATAGGTGATGTAAGGAATTGTTAATATTTCTTACAGCGCCTTTGTCTATGGGAGATGGTGCCCACTTACCATCAGGTGGAACATATGCTCGTCCGCCAACCAATGCCATAAAAAAATGTTTTGGATCAAGATATGTCACATGAATACTTATTCACTAACGTGCACTAGATCATAAGTTAATGGATTAATGCACAGGGCTCCAAACCTCCAAAAGAAACATACGATATGACGTCAATCTAGCTTTTTTTATGAGTCTTTGTCACGAGTATAAATAATTCTTGAATTATTTATAGTCGTGACAAATTATATTATATATATTAGTAAATACAAGTGTTCACTTGAAATAATATTATAGTTCAATAAATATGCTTTCTTTATTAAAAACCTTTTCTTTACATTACTAATTGCTGTAATGTTACAATAAATAATTCAAACTTAAGTTAAGTACCTGATCCCCCTTAAGCCTGTCGAGCAGCGTGACGCAGATGACCGCCGCCTTGATACCGGCGTGGTGCGTCAGCGCAGCGAAGGCGAGAGACTCCATCTCGATGTTGACGACGCCCGCCTTATGGATACTCTCCAGATACTCCATCTTGTCTGTCTCGGTGAAGTCACAGAACGCACCGTCCAGACGTCCTTGGCCTTATACAAATAAATGTTTTAGTATATATCTGAGGATATATATTATATACTTTAGATATGAACGTGTAAAAAATATTTTCACCACTAAGACATTTCATTATTTTCTACGAAATCATCAATACCAATAAAGTATTTTGTTAAGATATTACTAACTTTTTAATTATTACAAATATTTTTTACTTTCTTTTGATCACCGGCATAAAAAGGACAAAGATCTTTGATTTCTTTTATTAAAAAATAAAATACCTATTCAAAATTCGTTATTTAAAAAAAATAAAAAATAATGTGGGAATAATACCTTCATAAAAATCGTAAGTGCACATGGTCTTGCCCGTGACAGTATCATACGGATCCTCAGGGTCCGACAGCGCCTTCAGCTCACGTACTAATCTTTTATCCAACTTCGCCGGTCGCTGGATATTCTTCCCAAGCACAGTCTGGTGTTTAAAGTAAAATTATATAAATAAAATTATATTCTATCAAAGATTGTATTATTTATGTTGTTTTATGAAGGAACAAACAGTACCTATACAGTAAACTTAAATACAAAAGACAAAAATTATTAAAACAAGTTGGAATTATTAATTTTAACCTATATATTATTAAATTATACAGGGTTATTGGTAATTCGACGTATTCCCGTTAGGAGATGATAGGGGTGATTATTTGCGATAATTTTAACCCCCATATGCATGATGCTAGGGTTTAGCATGATTGAAGTGAGAAAATGCACAAAAATCCTATCCTTCTCGAAGACTTATTTACAGAAGGAAAAAGATTACCATGAAGGTTACGAGACAAAATATCATATACCAGCAACACAGATCTACTGCACCTTTTCCTAATTGGAGTAGAGTAGGACCTATTCCCTGGCCTGGTAGGAGTTCGGACTAAACGCAGGTTGAGTTCTGGGGTCACATGAAATCCCTTATTTACGCCGTCTCGCCTGTATCATCCGCGGAAGACCCCGAAATAACAATAAAAAAAGAGCATCAAATATGATGCGGAATAATTTGACTAATTCGGTAGTTGAGTTCTAAATTTTATTTTAAATTTGTAAAGAGCGAACTTTAGTTCGAATTCGTTCATGTTCGAATACGAATTTTCACTAGCGTCCTTTGTGGTCATTTTATTTCGGTTGTTTTGAAATAAGTTCCCAGTTGTTATACATTTTCGGAGAGCTGATAAAACGGATATGTTTTTAAAATAATCTACATGACAAGGTTGATAACGATTTTTTTTTGTTTTTAAGGCATTTTTGTGGAAAAAAAAGTAATATCTTTTTCCGTCTCGCATTTTTAAATTTGGACCGATAATTATTGTTTTAATATTGACAAATAACCAGTGTTTATTCGTTTTTATAAATCAAAAGAAAAAAATAGATTTTAATTGATACTTTTTTTAAATAAATTTTTGAAGTTGCATTTTTGACTTATTTTGAAAAAATCTAAAAAACGTGATAACTCAAAAATGGTTCACTTTTTCATCATGCATATGGGGGTTAAAATTATCGCAAATAATCACCCCTATCACCTCCTAACGGGAATACGTCGAATTACCACATTACAGACTACAGAGCCATTACAGACTACAGTACTACAGATTACAGAGCCGCAACTAAACGTAGGCGATTTAAAGATATCCTATAAGATTCGATATCAAGAAGATATTCAAATTAAAATTTTAATAGTACACTTAACATGTACCATGTAATACGTATTTAGTAAAGACAAGGAAATATATAAGCCATATTAACTAAATCCGTGTTTATCTTATGAGAAAACCTGCATGTGTTAGAGTAATATCCTAGCATTTCAATGGCTTGGCTGCTGCGGTTTTAAGCCACATAATTCCATCAGTATAAATATTAGTAATAATAGTAGCGATAGCAGAAGTTAAAATTTACTAGTTCATTAAATTATTTTTATTGTTTGGTAGGAACGTCCGAAACTAATTATGCTCTAATCACTCACGAAGGCGCGCCCCTCCACGTTACACGTCTTACGTCAATATGTCTTGTGTGCGTGAGACGACTCAGAGTAAAGACAGCAAAGAATACACAAATGGGATTATATTTCTTAAGTTCGTTTTATAAAAACGCGCATACTTGGAGAGATACAGCTTCGTCAGTGAATGGATCTATATTTATTCCACATGATATTATACTAGTTTAGCTAGCTGAGCTCGTATAGAATTCAGTTTTTGACGAAAATCCTCCTAAATCTACCATCCATTTGCCATTTGAAATTTTATTATTATTTGTTTTTTTTTTAATAAAAATGCATATTTAATTTATATGATATTTAAGATACAAAATATTTAAATTATTAAGAACCAGCAATAATTTAGTATTAACCTTTGGATTGCAACGCAAACCCAAAGCACGCACTTCTTCTGTTGTCAACTTATATTTGACATGAAATCCGTTATTGTGGGTTCAGCGGACTTTTTTAGATCTACCAGACAATTTAATTGTAATACATGTTATTTTTGTATAACGTATTTAGTCAAAGCATGTAGATAAACTTAAATACCATTATTTCAGACTAAAATATTAATATAACAGAAATAATAATATATACTGCAGGTTTATAAACTTTCTGATGGTGATAGAATTATTTAAACAGGTTCTGCAGTGTCAGACTTTATCGACCCATAGGAACCGTGCATTTATTCCTAGATAAATAGCAGCCTGCCATTCTCTGACTACTACTACTAAAGAAACTGAAACTATCACTACGCAAAATATAATGTTGCTCTGTAAACAACAAAAACAGATCTATTCTGGAAACCGTATTTTTCCGGGATATAAAGTAGCCTATGCAGATTATATTCACTGTGTTAAATTTCATCCAGATCCGTTCAGCCATTCGTGATTGAGCAACAAACATCCTTCCATCAAAACTTTCATATTATTAATAGTAATAAAGTTAAACAAAAGCTATATAAGAGCCAATATAGTCCAGGTGTGGAAAACTTAACCGATGACCGCGGGTCGAACTATTTGCTTAATTCTGTTGAAAATTCTTGCCTCAAAGCAAAACATCGGTAAAGAAACCGACCCACATAAGAGTTGCGTGGTGGAATAAACCTCAACGTTCTCCTTAAGAAGGCAATAAGCCTTTGTCCATAAATGCGTTTTTAAAATACTTAAGTTACTTTTTATGTTGTTATATGCATAATACGTATGAATTGCGGATACGGTATGCGGTTGAATATATTTATAAAGAAACCCCATTTTATGTATGCAAAATTTAATTACAGAATAAAGCTTAATTTGTCTCTTAAACATCTATTTTAGTAATTTCATCCGTCGTTGAGTTATGAAAGAAATTTCAAAAGTTTTTAAACTCTTTCATATTCCACATGGCCTTTGACTGCGCTGGAATGAGCTAACGAGGTCGTCGGTTATATAAAAGCCTACTGCTTTTAGTTATATGAAGCTATTAGGAACGGTACATTATCCAATTAACCTAATTATGCATTTTTATAATCACTTTGTCACATATAATATTAATTCGACACAAAATTGAGTACTTAGTATTATAAATTGCATATACCTATATAGGTACGCCTACAATTCACGATAAAAATATCTTCCTAAATTTTAACAACAGAAATAAATAATTTTCTCTGTTTCGAATCCTTGAGGTTTATGTAACTGAGATATAGTATAAAGTTCATAATTATTGTTTCCGCAAAGACACGAACACCCCCATAATCTGATGCGACGGCAATTCGACACGTCGGATAGTAGACCAACAGATAGGCGTGCTTTTATCATTTTTATGTATACCCACATATGCCTGATTGAAATAATTAAAACCTTATTATAGTATCAATTTATAGAATTTAAAAAATAAGCGGTGTGGTTTCCGACAGAGTAAAAAGGAACCACCCCTTCACAATCCGTGTAACGCGATCCAAATAAAAAAAGAAACATCTATGACCTCCAACTGTCAAGTAGCCCATAAAAAGTATGGTTAACAAAAACCGATTTTGTATATATATATATATTTTTATGATACATAACTGACGGCTGAAATGACCAACCAAGTTACCTAAAGTATTCCCAAGGAAAATCAGCATCAGCTGACCGACCAAGTAATTTTCTTGCAATGCCATAAATCACGATTACAATTTTTTATCTAATTTTGTTTGGATTAATTTAAAAGTATACATCTAAGTTTTACTTTGATGATGCTTGATAAAAAAAAATACATCTTAGATACGTACCAATTCAAGAGCATTTTTAAGTGCGCCATCTACAGCTTCTTCAGAAATAACTACTGTGCCTCCTTCGTAGCCGATGCCTCCACACGTGCCGATCCTGAAGAAGACCGGGTCTCGGACCTTCGCGTGGTACATAAGTTTTATCACCTCGTGAAGTAAGATGCCCACAGACGGGATGCCCATACCGTGCTGTAAAAAATATATTCTTTCATGCAAAAACACAAACAGACTAAATGAACAGAACACAGAAATCCATTGATCTAAATCAGTACAATTAAATAAATACAAAAATCGAAATATATTCAAGCCCATTTGAAATTTTCTTTATATATAATATAGGTAGACGGACGGGCAAATGGGCTGGCAAGTGGTCACCACCGCCCATACATACCGCTGTAAGAAATCTTACACATACCTTACATCATCAATGCGTCACATGCCTTGGGAGCTAAGATGCCATGTTCCTTGCGGCTGTAGTTATACTGATTCACTACCCTTCAAACCGGAACAGAACAATACTAAATGCTGTTTGAGGGTATATCTGATGAGTGGATGGTGCCTACCCAGACGGGCTTACACGAAACCTTAACACCAAGGATTTTTTTGCAGAATTTTAGTATAGAAACAATTTGCCTCAGGGTGAATTTATTGACCTTGCGAATTCGATGAAATAAGTTTATCTTTACAACTCTTGTTTATACAATGATTGTCACTGATTCTATCTAAATAATCAATATTATCGTGAATATATATAATATCGGTGTACATTGCTGTATATATCATTAATTAGTTTCGATTTTTCTGTATTCCATGATTATAAATAAACAGTTTTCATTTACAGATTATACCTATATTATATTTCTTCATCTTCTTGAACAATTCCAATTCTATCAAGAATTGATAACTAAGTAGAATTACGCCTTACTCAATTTGTTTCAATATATCTCAATAAAAGCTGGTTCAACTCAGTTAACACCGGTACGATCACAATTTATTATTTCAAGTCAATTGAAACGCATTGTCAACATTAATGCAGAAGTACCTACTTATTGCGTCCATCATGCATGATGCATTAACTCATTGACTAATGGCATATTAAAGAACAAATACTAGGTATTAGTTACCGTCCACGCGTTACTTATTCAACTGTTTGGTTGAGTAAGGAAGTTTTAGTCACATGTACAGGAGACATATTTCGCATTGTCATACATTAATTATTTTTTGGAAAAGTATGGGTCACTGTCACATGGACCATTCATCCTTCTATTTTAAATTTTAAAAAAGGAACAGTATAAGCAGCTCTAATAATCGTAAATCCATCACAATACATCCGATGTAGAGCGGATTTCAAAAAACATTATAATTATCATTCTTGTTTGGAAATATATGTATACCTATATATTTATCTTATAGTCGTTAATAATATACATTTCGTATACATATATGTCAACATTAGCCCATCTGGGTAGGTAGCGTGTGAATTCTCATATATTCTACCGCCAAATAGTAATAATTGGTATGGTTATGTTCGAAGCACCATGGACCTAACATCTTAGTACCTAAAGTTGGTGGTGCATCGGTGATGTAAAGAAAGGTAAATATTTGTTATAGCGCCAATGTCTATGGGCCGTGGTAACTATTGGAACATTGACCCATCCGACTATTTCATAAAAAAAAATATGATGTACATTTCAAAACAGTGTTGTAGTTGTCAACGCCCACCTCCAAACTACTGACCATTTATAGACATAAGTATATCAAATTGAACAATAAGTCCCCGTAAATAAGATGAAACGAATGAAGATGATGAAATCCCTGCCAGACACAGCTGCTACTAAAAGCCTAATTGAATTCTGCTAATCTCAACTCAAGCCGAGTGAGAATCCATTTTACTTCCCTCGGATTATTTTGGCAATCCGTTTTTAAGTTTGTAAGTATGCTGCGTATTTAAAAGTTATATAAAATATCTATGTTATTTTATCTGTGAAATGTTGCTGTCAATTGTCACAATAAAGCTCGTTATAACCTTAAATCAATAACTCACAAAAAAATCTGCGTTCAATTTAAAAATTATTATGTATGTAATACATAATATTGTTTCATTATATTTATTTAATACTTACGCTGATCGATAGCACGGGTCCGACTTTATACATAGAATATCTGTAAGAGAACTGGCTGATGTCTTGTAGCGTGGTGCCGCATGGTAATTTGTGTCCAATTTCCGCCATGATTGTGTATGCGAACTGCTCCATACGTTTTGGCGTGCCCCCCATACAAACAAACTAAAACACAATGTTACACTTTTAAATTACTTTTAGACTTTCTTTGCATTTATTATAACATGTTTTTATGTAATATCAACTATTATAGCTTTTGGACAGTCGAAAAAAAAATACGATTTTCCGCGACTCTTTAAAGTCGAACCTGGAATTGAAAACGAGATTTGTAGCAACAAAAACAAAAATAACATTTTACCATAGTATATAAAATATTATCTATTTCTGCTTATAAAAGTAATACTACCATAAATACATATATTTATTACAACACCGAGACTATTTAAATATAATACAATTATGTCCACGTAATAGTTACGCGCGGTTTGATTAATTCAATGTCTTACCTTAACATCCCCAAACATTTCCACCAGGTCATGAGAACCGCTGCCCAGAGCCAGGTGATACAGAATATCTTGGTCCATAAGTTCAATATTCGGATTACGAAGTCGTACTGTGCCATCGGGATACCTACGAAATAAAAATGAAACAAGTTATAGATAAGTTCCGATTAACACACCGGTAAATGGTAAGGTACGAAAATCATGTAACCAATATAAACTTTGATCAAAACGTCTAAACTTTGAAATAAAAAATAATCTCATAAACATTTAAAATAATTATATAGTTATCTTTATTTAAATAAGTACCTTATAAGTTAAATTCTTACATCGACCTTGTTTATTAAACAAAAAAATAACATTTTTTTTACATTTACATTAAAAGCAGAGGCGATCATTATTATTCAAACATCATGACTATAAATGGTGATTTCAGATAAATTCCTCTTTTATTCAGTTCACAGTATTCACAATACAAATATTGAATGTTACATCAGACTAATATTATAAATGTAAAACGAACACTGTTTGTCTAATCATTTTAGCAGGAATAAAAATTAATTACATGATCTACGGGAATGTCTGTCCTATTAGTATGTTGTGTTCTGGCGTGAAGGGTGCGTGGGCCAATGATACTAGGCACATAGAGGACATAGAATCTTAGGTTGATAACGTATTAATGTGCTTATGGTTAATATTCCTTACGGCGTCATGTCTATGGGTGTGAGTACATTTACCATCAGGTGACCCATTAGCCCGTCCACAATTCACTTTGTTTTTTTTTATTTTAAAAATTATAGTAAGTATCCGTACTTGGTCGTGGGAAACAACTAGTTCAAGATAATGGTTTACCATTTGAAAGCACTTCTTATTTTATTAACATATTAAAATCTTTATGTATACATTTATTTTCTTAAAATTAACAATTATAACCAGATTTGCATGTTTGTATGTTGCAAGACACCAAGACTCTTAGTCGTCTCACGCACACTAAGACATATTTTAAGTACAAGCGTCACTCACTCATCACTCATCTAATGCGCGCTGATAATAAATAAATATATTATGAATGAATAAATCTATACCCGTCACTTATTTTACGCTTATTATAGATAAGTAATTTGTAACAATAAATAAATAAAAAAGATTTATTAAGCTTTAAACAGATCTACGAGTTCATCGCATGTAAGCAGAGACATATGATTTCAAAGCGATAGTAGGGTATAGATAACATATATGTAGATATACATAATATAATCAATATAACAAAAGCTTTAAAAAAATAGGTTTAGAATACCCAAGTTTCGCCAAAATTTAACGACATTAATAAAGTACAATCGTACTTCGCGATAAAACGTCCACTGTGTTTCAATATATTACACATCAAATGCTCCGGTTGGAATTTTGCGTAATCTGAATCCCAATGACTAAGCTAACATTAATAACATTTCAGTCATTCATTTACAAATTTAATTTCGTTCATACGAAATTATTTTTTTATTCAAATCTCTTTTAATCTTAAATGAAATGAAAATGCAAACAGTGAATCGCGATGTTTTTGCGATATTTATCCTGACGATAATGTAGTACTATCACGCCGGTATGCTTTCGAGGCGCTTAAGCTTATACGGATTTAAGTTAGTCTTACCGTTTCCTTTAACAATTTATTTTAACTTTAAACATAATATTTTTATTAACAACCTAACAGAATTGTCGTCTACTTCAACAACTTCTGATCCATTTCCCTGAAATTCGTCGTCGTTATCAAAAATCTTCCTGTGAGGTCTGTGATAACCGTTCTGATGGTCCGATGAATGTCCTTCGTTCTTCTGTACACTGCCATTGTGATTAGAGCGCCCATTCAATGTATGGGTCTGAGGCATTGTGGACACCGGTTTGACTGGCTGGCAATAATGAAATAAAAAGAAAAATAATCCTTCATAACCACTGACAACGTTGGGTAACATATTGAATAGCAATATCGAAGTAAACTTAAGATATGAAAAGCTCTACTTCGTGTGATACAAACTACGAATAAAATCTGTACTAAAAATAAATAATTACTTTATTTATAGTAAATCAAATGAGTTGTACTATTAGATAAAAAAAGTATTCGAATATGATAAAAAATACGAATAAAATGCAAGTATCGTATTACTTGATAACATCAGTTTATCAAGCTTTTTATCAGATTAAGTATATAAGAAATATGCTCGTATGCTTTGATTTAATTGTAAGCAAAAAGTTTATATTTTGTTTGAAATATTAATGACGTTACAAAATTATTTTATCGATTAAAGAATTGCGATGAATTACTGTTTACAAAACATGCGATAAGAATATATTATGTAACAAAAATATGTACATACGTACATACTGCTGATGTTAGCAAACATTCTATCAAGGTCATCGAGTGTATACTTCATCAATATACGAGCAGAAATGAAAGGGCAGTATACAGTAGGGCAGACGATTGCAAACAAAGATTCAATTCTAGTTTAAAAATATAATTAACAAATTATATTTTACAACTTTTTATTTATTTTGAAAAGATTATTTTAAAATATATATATATTGTCCTCATAAATATTACTTTTTATGTATGTTATTACATCTAAATTATGTGTCACGAAAAAAAATCACATCACTGACGAAATAAACACATAATATTGATCAGCTGTTAAGTGCAATTTGAAAATTTATTGCGTAAATTACTACATTGAAGCTATAAACATGAATATATGTCAAAGTTTCAAACAACATATAAAACATTTAACGAAAATCACTCACAATATTTCCTTAACTAGTAAATCATTTAAAACTTACCCTATGTCGAACAAACAATTTATTTTCACTATCGATAAAATAACACGTAACAACGTAGCGCTAGTTCAGCTTACCGAAGGCAAATAAAATACAGTCCGTTTAAGCTTGCGTCTGAGTAGACAAACAGATGTATCGCTACTAAATGAAACTGTGTTTATGTATTATTAGTTTTATAAGCCGTTTCAATTATACTCTCAGTGTGATACATACGTACTTATTTCATTTACCATCCTTATTTTTCTGTTTCTTTTAAGTGTATATACACTTTAATAAAAAAGAGGTTCATGACGTCAATTTCACAGACAACAAATTTGACTTCCCGTTAGATAGTAATTTCAGCAACAAAAAAAAATCTACACCAAGCCATCTTTTAAATTACTCAATATTTGAGTAACAACACAGTTCAAAAAAGTATCGACGAAAAGAGTTATAATATTGAAAGACTCTTGTTTAGTTATTTGCAAACGACCCATTTCTCTATAATACCAGAACAGCCAACTTTTCCCGGTAATGAAGCACGATTATTGGCATATGTTGTTTGTTTGTGGATCAAGATACCTATGAAAAGCTCTTTGTTAAGCTTTGACAAGGGTTAAAAAAAGTAGTTTCAACGCATATTCTACTTGTTCGAATAAAATAAATCGATACATGTTAATGAGGTTTTAGGTTAAACATGAGCAAAATTAATCAATTATTTAACATATTTTTATATTGAAGCTGTCCATATAATTAAAATAGTTGTTTTATATATTTATACTCGCCAACTCATATATACTCATAATTAAAAAAAAAAACTTTATTTTGTGAATTAATCGTTAACTATACAACTACAACGTTTTTATTTTTTTATATTTTTCTACTCTAAATGTAAGAATGCTGTCAGCTTTAAAAGAAAGTAAATCGATGAATTTGTAAAAAATATATATAATTAGTATTATCCAAGGCAAATAAATCAAACACCGGGCAAAAAACTTTGTAAAAAACCTTTGGGCTGGATTATCTTGATGTAATGACATTTTTTCCTTTATGTAGGGCGCAGGTAGCGAGCTGATAGGGCAATGATTTTATTACGCTTATGCTATTCGTTCAATCATTTTTTATCGCAAGATTTAAACCACATAAATAAAATCATACGACTATGATTACGAATGCTTTGTTTTAAAAATTATTGTTAACGGAAAAATAAATGTTATGAACAATTTTAAATTGTTATCCACGCGAAATACGAGCTATAAAAAACATGTTACAGACCTTTAATTGACGAAGCAATTAGCACTAACATGCAATATTTAAATAATTCCTAAAGAATGGGAATTGGAATAAAAACTATTTTTTGAGTATAATAAACAGTCATATGGCTTTATTCAAATAGAATTATTAAGAACGGAACAAAATTATTAAAAAACTGAAAGAAAGAAATAATTAAAAAAAAAATCGTCACCTATATGTTTTTTTTTTCAATATGTTTTTGTTTATCACCGAACGGAACACAAGTTATTTAAGTTATTGCGATTATTCAGTAAGAAAAATAAACGATTCTTAAATCGGTGGATTTACGATAACCCGAGCAAAGTTGCAGATATCACCTTTCGGTATATCATCCGACTATCAGTGTTTCTGGAAGAGTCCCACTATCATAAAGCGTACATTTTAACCTATTTCATAATAAAAGGTTGAAATTCATCAGATACGTCCTGTCGATTTCTACCACCGAGAACGAGATACATTACCATCACATATTAAGCTCATAAAACTTAGAGGTACTTGGCTTGAATTAAGCCTGCATTCTATTGACTAACCGACTTGGCTAGTTGCATTCGCAGATTTTGAATTTTCAAGATCAAGTAGCTAAATTATTTCACTCTCAATAATTTCCAAGAAATAAAAACCAACATTGATAACGATATAAAAATTACATAGCGATCAGTTAACCAACAAACCCTATTTTATCTCCCTTAACTGGAACGGACATCCTGCGACAGCCTGCCCCTCTAACAGATGGGCTCCTTCACTAAAGCGTTTGTCATGTTTAGAATTACGTTTGCCTACGTGCAAATATCTTTAAAATGTACGTCATTTATATGACAAAGAAAAAAATAATAATACCAACGTAGGCTTCCTAGAAAGAAATAAAATAACAAAAAATATCAGTTTAATAATCACAAAAAACTCGGTATCTCGAGTAACAAAGACGTTTTGGCATATTATGTTTTTGCTCATTAAGCGCACTTCTTTTGTTTAAAATTTATTTTTAGACCTCTTTTATATAATCCAAGTGTCATTAAATAGATGATAGTACCTATCTAAATATTTCGTTCTGTATATAACAATTGATAATTGTCAAGAATTTTTGACAAAGTGCAAACATTGTCCTACATTTTATATCTACAATTAAACTAGGTTACTGGTTAGAAGAGGTCGAATAAAGTTCACCTAGTTTTCACTCTCTAGTGCCTTAGCTGTTTATGTTTACAGAATGAACACCTTTGTCCAAGATTTCATTTTATTAATCAAATTCTGAAGACATTGTAATAATACACACCTGCAGAAGTATTCAAGGCCATAGTGGAAATATTTTACGTAATCCTACCAGCTTAGTACTTGGTGCATTTTGTTTATCGATTTTCTTTTAGTAATAGAAAATAGTCAAATTACGGCACTTAAATATGAAGACCGCTGCAATGAATTCGTACAAGAAGACTTAAGAAAGTTAATATTAGAGATTACTCACTCGTCGCGAAGTTCATCATTATCGAAGGACATCGTTATTGGCACACACTAGCACTACTATAAATAGATATAATTGGATTATCTGTAACAAAGTTGTGTAGGCGGATCGATGTGCAGCTATCGGAACAAATGCTGCGCGACTGTTTAGAGGGCTCGTCTTCCGCCCAGACCCACTAGGGCGCGGATGCGTGGAAGCTTGCGCAGTTGTGCTTACGGTTTTTGAAACGACAACTCGATACGTCCACGATGTAACTTGAAATAAAAATAATATTTGTTACTTTATTCGATTATGTATTTTTATGGTACAGAACGTGATGATAACTAATAGGTACAACTAAAACGTAATCAGCAAACCTCGGTCGTATCGTTACGATTCTAACAGATTAATTGACAATCGTTATCTCATTTTATTTTATCATTTATAATGTTTAAATATTTTACGTGCCTATACAACGTAATGGCAACAACCTTCCCCATTACATTAAAACATTTTATTTCACTATAGTTACTGTTTCCGAAGAAGTAAAATACTAAGAATATTTGTATTTATGTATTTATTGGGAAACATATAGATGAATCTTTAAAGTTACAAATATTGGTATAAAATTTACTATAATTATCAAAACCTCTTGTTAGAAAGAGATTTTGGCATAGTACGTTCTAAGTTCTAAGTTTCGAATAGGCAGAGAATTGTCGAAGTCGACTTTTGATACAGATGTTGTTTACTACATACATTGAATCAATAATGATATTTACAATTACATATAGAAAAATATCATTAATTTAAATTGTTTAAATTTTTTATATGTTTTTGGAGACTGTCCTTTTCGTTGCATTTAGTCTCATGACTTTTCAAAAAGATTAATATTTCAACTTAAATTTAAATTTATTTTACTTTATCAATGGGCAAGGAAGAATAGTTTTACAATTATTAAAAAGAACATTTAAAAAAAAAACATTCGAATGGGTCAACTGATTAACTTTTCTAGAAGCACAAGATAAGGTCTGATTCACAATTACCGAACGATATCCATTTACTACCAGTATAAATCGTATTATATCGTAGTATTAATATATCCAATATCCATTGATATACATCTAGCCTATAGATACTAATAATATTAATAATTCTGTCTGTTGTTACAGATTTACTAGCTAAACCACTGAATTGATTTTTATTTTTTGTACGGAGTAAGCTATATTTTAATAATTTATATTTTTAATTATTGCTTAATTTTTGAAAAATGTGTAGATCCATTTAATATGGTAAAAAAAACGGTTTTATTCAATTCCCAAAATATTTTATTAATGGAGAATATTTATTATTCACATTAATAATCAGAGCAACTAACACTTAATTTCGATTGCAATCAACACGATTGCCTAAATAAAAATAATAATATCAGCCGTTTATAAGCCGCTAGGAGTTAGGCCCTAGTCCACAAGATCAAACATATTCGAAACCTCTCAAACATACAGGATTCCTATCGATATTTTAGGTCACTGTTAAAGCCAGCAAAAAAGCTACATATAAAATAAATGCGGAGATATCTTTGTAAAGTCAGGAGTTCACGCAGAGGGATTGAATTTTTTGTATCAAATTATGTTTATATATAATTTGAAATTACTTTGATCTCTCATAACAAAAAAGCTGAGCAAGGATTTTTGTCATGAACCAAATTATACTCAGGTGAATCCACGGATACTGCTATTAGCATACAAATAAAAAGTATCAACGCGTATTGACACACGAGAATAGTTAATATGTATAGATGTAGTATATAATAAAATAATACGTACCTAATTATATCAAAAATGTAAATTTAAGATATATTTAAATAAGAATAAAAAATACCAAATCATGTAATGCTTAACCATCTTTATTCGAAGTAACTTTACATATGAATGCAATAGAATAACATTATTATACAGAAAGTATACATAATTTTTGACTCTACTAAAACTGCAAAACAGACGGCAGAAGAGACACATAATGGAAGCAACGTGCATTTATATAAACGGAAAATACATTATAAACACATATGTCTTTATGACTATCATTCTCTGTTTTGGGTTGGAATTAAATTTTTATAAAAAAAAATTAAGCACAGAAAAAAAATATGAGTTCATATAAATTATACTAAATTTAGCTACTAAATTACATATTATGATATGTTGAAAAAACATAATCCTAATGAACCAGCAAGGCTACAAATAATAAAAGTGTAAAATGTATAAACGAGATTTTTTAACTAATCAAATATAACATAAAATAAAAAAAGTATCACTGTTTTGTTGGGTTGCCAAGTATAATTTGTAATCATACTTTTCTTTTCATTTAAATTATTTTTTATTTTTTGGATCTCAACTATATTTCAAAATATTTTGATTCATTAAAAATGTATTTGTTTTGCCTAACATCAAAAAAATTATATGGAAAGGCTGAGCTTTCACAGCCAAAAACATAGTTTAATTAAAATAAAAAATAGAATATACATATTTTACGCTATTTTTCTTGATTGGCAACCCTCCGCTTTGTAAGAACCTAGTGTAAAACTGAGTATATAAACATTCAATCATTATATTATTGACTAGGTAATGAAAACAATAAACCACTTAATTCGTAAAGAATAACTATTTTAAGGTCATTTCACACTTCCAGTACATTTTACCTTACACGAGAACACACCTTATTAATATAAAGATAAGAGTTGTTTTTCAACTGGCTAAAATATATTTCGGACTATAGTATCACTGGCAAAAGCTGAAAATCAAATTCAATTGAACACAAATAATTTTTACTACCATGAAGTCTGAATTTATCTGAAATACTTTCTCAAAAATAGATAGATACTTTTAGAGACTAAATTCCAGTTTCTGAAACGCTGTGTAGAATCAGATTAACTAATTTAGCTTTTATCGGAATTAACATTGGTCGGTGGTAATACACAGTTAATTTTCAGTATTTAATCATAATTTGACGAAATACTATAAGATTATTGGTCGTCTGATTTTGAGCATCATTTCTGAAACTGACATTTCACCTTGATTTTCCTAGACATATTTTAAAATTTCATATTTTATTTCGAGGCGGGTTTTTAATCCCATATACGCAATTTATAGAAAAATAATCGGTACAGGCTAGTACTTAAAAATAAAGCCTCGTATGAATATAAAATATTAGCACTGAGTGTGCGAAAATATGTTGTATCTACTTTCTAGAGAAATATTTGGCCTTCACCAAGTTACGAGGTAACTAAGCACGTGAAATAGTACACAAGGTCGTATCTCATATTTTGAAATAAAGATTAATGTCTTTTGTAGATTAAGATACTTACTTTAGATTCTTTATAGGATATTTACATCAAAATTTAATCAGTAACTCTACTGTTTTATTTTAAAATTAACATCATGCTATTATTTTAAATTTGACTATTCACTAATAGAAACTAAAAAGAAACTAAATTAAATCTAAGATTGAGAAATGATTCAATATAAATAGTTCTTTCTCGGAAATATAGCGTGAGGTTCTTTGTAATTGGGATCAGGTTGATTGCGGTACCGACGGGCGAGCCAAACTGCAAATAGCTGTAATAACAATATAAAATGAACATTTTAGAAATAATAATATATTACGTCAAATATTTTACGTCAATAACATATCAGACGTTGAAAATGTGTTATTATCTTATATAAAGCACAAATAATATAAGCAACATATTATATTATAATATATAAATACATTTAACTCAATTTGTTATTACCTTTAAGTTTATAACCATTACATACCAATTGAAACGCTTTAAAATTACAGTGAAACCTGGTAAAACACATGTAATATATAAGAAAAACCTCTTACTGAGATTCTTAAGTTTTGCATCCAAATACCTAAGCAATGGGAATATTTAAACTAATTAATCAGAGATTATTACCGATAGATCAGGAATAAGCTAGCATTAAGATTAATAACAATTTATCATTTTGTTTATTTTTGTAAAGCGCATCCAATGGGCATTGCGCACTGCGCTGACTCCAAGGTTACAGGGGATAAAGTCAAACGAATGGCGTCTTTTTGAATATTACTCTGAATAGATTAATTTTATTTATGCTTTTAATGTAGGTATACAACGAAAAAACCATACGGCAATAGGATACCCCAAGTTTCATCATGTATACAAAAATGGGGCTTCTATAAATGAAAAAAGATTATCTTAACTATTGTTTAAAATATGGCTCGTTGAAACACTAGTTAAATCAATGAAAGTCTCTTGGTGAGAAAAGGATGACTTGAAATCTATACCAGGCTTTTAAGGTTCACTATATAACATAAATCAGTGTCTTTCAACCTGTGGGTTACTCGAAGGGTCGCGGGAAATATATAAGGCGCAGGCATCATTAATAGATTGAAATACTTTGATAATTCCTTCACTTCATTTACAACAGGTGACAAAATCTTAGCCGTAAACTTATCAATAATCAATACATAAAGGTCTTAACAGAAAAAAACATTAATACGTATATAGTTTTTAAAATAACTGACATACTTCTATTATATTCTCGTGGTGTTGCTAGATTTTTATAACTTGTCAACGGGTCGCGTATTCAAGTAGATTGAAAAACACTGACATAGATTTAAATAAAGATCTCTCTAACCATTTACTATACTACTTAAACATATTTATATAAGCTATTACATAGAGATAAATGTTACATATTGCGTTAATATTTAAATTAAACTACAGGTGAATATAAGAGGCGTTATGAAATCAGCAACAACCATTTTAATCCGTACTAAAATAATTCGAGCGTGTAGTACAAGACCGTGCACTTACATTGCGGCAAAAATAATTCAAATTAGAGTTCTGTAAATGTCTCACTACTTTGTAAAAATCACAATAAAATAAATGCTCCCCGAAATTCTACAAACAACCGATTTTAATTCTAATTAAATTAAAATTGTTTTTTAAATTATTTTCAGATATAACAATCTTAATATTTGTGTAGTATTAATACTTCAGACGAGTGAAATATTTACTCAAATGATAACAAAGAAAGTGCAAAATCATGCAAATATTTATTCAGGCGTCTCATCGACAAGCCATGCATATCAAACATGCTTAAATATTATATAAAACGTATGCTATTAACAATCATACATGCACTGAACCAAACCACCTTTAGTCATTTAATCCTTAGAGCATTTAGAGAAATGCACTGGGGTTAGCCCGCGGGTCCTTTTGGTTACGATACCTTACTGTCAACCACACACCCAGAAACTGTAAAGTAACCGCCGATTTGTTAGTCACAATAAGGTGCACATACATTTAGTGATGTTAGTAAAATTAATAACACAATATTAATGTACATTAAAACAATATGGATTTTATAATTAGGTAGGTTGATTGTTTCTTATCAAAATATGCATTGCAGTGCTAAAGAAATAAACACTATAAACTTTTAACATTAGAGAATTTTCGTTTAATATCTCGCATTAACTATTTATACGGTCACCATTTGTTTGTACATACAAATTAATGATTGCCTTATCACTAAGTTAAATTACTCAAACACTCTCTGTGAGAATGTTCATTAATATTAGTGCACAAAATCATATACTAAATATCTCTGATTATTGCTCAACTGAGCATAAAATATTTAAAACAATAGACCTTGGTGCATGAGAGCCTAATTTAATGAAATTTGAGAAGATTTTACTATCTGTTGCCTAGAGTTTAGTTCCTAGTTATTGTAAATGATAGCTTCATGGAGCTCTGATAATATTTTAGTTAGGATTTCCTTTTTTATTCCTAAACCTTAATTTTATTATTTATAAGAACAAATAATTTTCAAAGGTACATAAAATGAATGTCTTTTCAAATGTTACCTAGATAGAAAGACAAAGCACACATTTGAAGATTACACTTTAGAATTGGCCTCCAAGGCAAAAAATTGGTCAATATAGCTTACCATATTATTAACCAGAAAAACGGATTTAGTAAAATAATCGTCTTAGAGATTCTGAGTTCCTTATTACAATAATGTAGTTATTGTTGTATCAGTATTTGGATGTTGATTTAAATATCACTAGTATCTTGCTAAATATCTAGTTTAAAAATATAAACAACATTTTATTTTTTATTACAATAAACTATATCATTGATAATGACGTCATTAAATATTACAAATAAAAAACTAATGCTGATAACATACAGGCAAATATGTCACTTGGTGATCTCTGCATTATTTATGTCATAGTATTATCTTATACTTGTGTAATTGATATATGTAATGTTACTGCAGCACTGTCATAATATATTAAACTAAATACCTCTGTAAAACTGAAGAAGAGTCCAATACCACCGCAAAGTTTGAAGGCATTGTCTATTGTCTCCTTTAATTTTTCCATACATGGCTGACACTGACAATCGAGTGATATTTCCTTGTCATTGCAGCAAATCCTCTGTGAATCACATTGTATACATACATAACCTATTGTAACTTTTGTTAAAAATTAATAATTAATTAAAATGCATTATACTAACTAATTAATGCTATTAAAAAAATCATAATAATTAATTTTAACTTATTTTACATAGGACTGTGTACTTGTTTTAACTCTGTATCTCCTTTAAATATTATATTTGTAAGAGATAATTTCAAACAAACATATGTTCATTTCTTGTCAGCACTGTTTAATTTAAAATAAGGTGATTAAATATATTATTAATTTCTTACATCCACTAAACTGCAAGATGGGTAGTCTACTGTGGTATTTGGTGGCATTATCCTGCTTTGGAAGCTGCAACACTGGAACCTTTCCTGGACTTGTTCTTTCACCTCTAGATTAACTTTGTTCCACCCCTGATTCATAAATAATATAAATAAAAAAATCAAATATAAAACACACAAAAAAATATTAATAGAATAAGATGATTTAGTTTTAATGAGACATATTCACCTGTTGAGCTAACATTTCCTGCTGGTCAGAATTAACAGCGAGGCAAGCACAAGCCACTGAAAACTGCACCAGAAACAGCAGGAAAAGAATAACCATATACTTTATAGTAACATTAAGGAAATTTATAGCATAATTATGATAAATTATATTATAAGTATTAAGAATAAATAACTTTACTCACAAATCTTTAGTTCTTGATTGTTATTTCATTTTCGTTACCAAAGACTCATGTTTAATTAAAAGTCTTTGGTAAGATACACATGTGTTTCAAAAAACATCTATAATTTAGCTTCTAACTTCAAATATAAAATTGTAAACTAATTTATAAAGGATACGAAGAAAAGCATAACTTGATGATGCTTCACTGCTCCAGCCAATCCCAAAAGAGATATTAAGATGAGAAACACTCCACATGCTAAAATACCACCCACGATGGGTAAATTGGTAACCAGTGACGACGCCTGCCCATACACTGCCACTGATATGAGTATAGAAGCAACCACCTGTTAGGGTTTATAATAATCAAAACACGATAATATTTATATTAAACGGAATAAACGAAAGGTAACACTTACCACATAGAGAATATTAAGGGCGATCAAAGCGTTCTTAGAACAAGTAAACCCTCCACACATTTTGTAGCTAAGTTATACAATTCAACACAATGGCTGTGTCCCTTTGGTTCTTGTTATTTTTTAACAAACAATCATTTATTTATAATGGCCCGACTAAAAAATATTACACCGAAGAATAATATTAAAAACCTAAGTTGATTTTTCTTGATAAAGCACAAATATCTTTAACAAATATATAAATTAAAGTATTGAACATCAAAAACACTTTTACTTTTCTTTCATCACGTATAGTCGTATATTAAGAGTAGTACAGTATTCAACATCAATGTTATATGTGACACTGACATTTCAATTTTTCACATGAACTTACCCATATGTAACTTAAGTGACAATTATAAAAAAACGTCAACTATTTTGATACGATAAAAAATGTTACAAATTGTATATTGAAAAAAAAAGATCTATTAGAATAACGTAGCTTTTTCATTAGATATACTTTTTACATTAATTTAAAATTACTTTTTTCATTTGTTTTTTATACATGTACAGGAGGTATTTGCAAAACATAATATGTGCCATAGTAATGAAAAATGCCACATTTTTATTAAACTATATTAAGTCCAGTAATTTTGTAAAATTGTCAAACCTCATTTTAAATTTTAATTAATGTTATTACGTTTTTTTATCAATTTATAGAATTTCTGTCTATATATTCAGATCAAACCCGAATATAAAATCAAATAATATAAAAATAAATAAATTATATTCATGAATCATGATTAGAGATTAAAAATAGAACATCATTATAATTATTGAAAGTTTTACACATTATACTTTAGTTACAGAAAAAAGGGAAGAAAATTAACTGAGTCGAAAAATAAAATTAATCAATGTATTTTTATTTAGTACAGAACGTCTCATAATATTGTTTGTTACTCTTGTTGGTTCACTTATCTGGCTTTGGTTTCTAGTTTGGCTATCTACATATCTTTCGGAAATCAGTGATGGTTTAAGTGTAAATTTCCAGAATCCAAATACAATATAACGATAATAATATTTGTATTTAAAAAGTATGTATATTTTTGTATGTGTCATTAAGCCTACAAAATATTTACGTATATAATATCCGTTATTGTCACGCTATATAAAATGAATATAGTCCTTTTCATTTTTTTATTTTTATCCTATTATTTTGTTCTGATTTAAATTTCCTACTTTCGAACAAAAACGAGTTACAAATCATTCAACTGCAAAGAAAAAATACAAATTTATCATTAATGTTAAATAAACAAATGATAGATCCTTTTTTTAATACATTAATTAATAATTTACAGATACAATCAAAAGCAACACACAGGGAATTTGTATTTTTTATTCGCTTTGCGTGAAACAGTATATTATGTCGATTCATATACAGCTTTTCGCGCTTTTTTTAATTCCTCAAAATTCACAAAATCGATTAGTAAGTTTCACCCCACCCTTAGTAATATGGTAGGCCAGTATCCACTGCACAAATTAGAATCACACATAATCCATCTGGATTATGTGTGAAATAATCTTATTTCGATATAATTTATCAACCTTTGAGGCTTAAATACGAAAACCTAGATAATAATTCCAAATCTGAAACTCTTTTTTAATTCTATTTAAATGACTACATTCTTTATTATAGACATTATCTAGATGGGATTTTGCCTTTAAATTAATAATATTAAAATATATTACATAATCTAGAATACTATTTAATTAATTTTTTCGGGAACACAAGGTCTTAAGAAAGGATAAAGGAAAGGTCATTTGTATTCATTTTATATTAAAATAGTAATTAGTTTTCTTAAAACATACTACATTCTTGGTTTACTACATTAGATAAGTAATCATTTATACTTATTATTTACATTTTAACTACAATCAGAATACATACAGTCACTTCACCTTGATTTTGTATCTCACAATATCTTTTTTAATATCTAAGCAGAGTTCGGATTGTTCTCCAAATTTTGATCGTTTTTTTCTTGACACTCTTTTAATTTAAGATCAAAGAATTGCTTTCTATGTATTAGTGCTACATGTGGTTGCCGAACACCATAATTTTCATTGCCTAGTTTTGTATATTTTTTTTCACCTTCCTTACCCATTAATTCTCTTAAAGCTTGATTTCTTTGTAATAATTTTTCATAAAATATAACCCCACTTTCAATAAAATTGGGGCCCAATTCACATAATTTCTTGTCAACCTCTGTTTCATAATGAATTTCTGTCATATCCTTCATCAGGAAATATGAACCCAAACCAAATAATCCAACTATAGAATACAAAATAACTCTAACATTTAATGGTGCCGCATATAAATTTAGTCTTCCATTCATATACTGTGACAAATTATATACTAAGAATATGCACACAAATGGATAAGTTGATTCAAACATTATTTTGTTATTTTGAGTCATTAGCATCTCTCTACAAATAGCAAATTCTTGAACTGTATCTGGTAATATGAGTGATTCCCCTAATTTTTTGCCAATTTCAGAAGATAAGTCCAATGTCTTTTGATTGACCTGTTAATTAAATAAGGATTATTAATATTTATTCTAAAAATTCATACTACAATCTTATAATAGAAAAGAACCTGTATATTTTGTTGTTCAACATCATTTAATGATTTATATTGGAAGTTTATTGGAATACCAACGAGAGCACCAAACCTCGAACTAGTACATCCTGTAATCAAAACATCACTGTTAAAGCTTATCACTTACAAATAAAAAAATAATTTCCAATTATTTTGTAACAAATTTTAATTTACCTGCATGGAACAAGTCATACCCAAAAACGCAAAATGGTTGAAACAATTTTCTATGAACTTCCGATATTTCTAGCATATCTAAACATTTTTCGTATTTCTTATGAAGTTCACTTGGGAGCTCTGCTGGCTTTCCATTACTGTTATAAGGCAAATTCTATATTAAAAGATTTATGACTCGGAAAAATATAGAAATTAATAATTGTAAATGTTGGTAAATACAAATCGGCATTACCTGTAATAATGTACAAAATCCTTATATTTTCCTAATAAAAAGGTATGAGGGCTAAAGCGTGCAGCGGTAAGAGCCAATCCAGTACCCGTTATAACAGCAAAAGAAAATTTTCGGCCTTTTTCTGTTAGAAACCATGAAATAGGCTTTTTGGTTGACATTATTTTTGATTGATTTAATGTAATATTAGATTAAATATTTATAAATTTCCACTTAAACTCAAGAGATATAATCGAACCTTTAAATTTATAAATATATTTAATGTCAATTGTGACATATGACATATGCATATCTCTCATATTATTCTGTACCACTATTTTATAGAAAACATTAGAGAATCTTCATATCAGTTAACGAATTGGGGTTTCGAAAGATCGACAGATTCATTACTAAAACTAATTTCTGAAATATCAAATTAAATAAAAGAATAAACTATAAGGGAAATAGGTTAGGAGATGTATCAAAGAATATAACAAAAAATAAAATAGTACCTTATTGTGAGGCAGTGTATAAATAAGGGTATGCAATTGCTATGTGCACCAACGTCCGGTGACGCTGTAAACGCCAGTAGGGCCAAAGCACTACTACAAACACGGGACAAAAAAAACGATATCCGAAGACGCTGGCTCAATATTCTTTAATAGTTTGTAGTTTGAAAAGTAATATTTTTTAACCGATTTTTCTTTCATTAAACATTATTTTTTTCATGAAATAGTGTACTCGAAAATTTTTTTTTTTAAATTCGTTTACAACTATATGGTATGCTTAGCGAAAATACAAATTGACAGCTGTCAACGAAGTCTGACAGCTGTCAATAACAATTATCATGTTTACTGGAAGTTGTAAATTGTATTGTTTACGTTACCGGAATTCTTACATTATTTTATTAATAAAATCTGGGCATTAATTGTGATAATTTTTTTATGTTAATAACCTTAATTCAAGCTCTGTCAAAAAATGGAGGAGGTTTTAAGAGAATTAAATAAACTACGTTTAGATAATTTGATTGAAGAATGGGTACAAGCTATTTATGAATCTGAATTCTTAGAATTTAACGAAATTCCTGCTGATTACGAAAATTCAGTGGAATATGTTGACATAAAATCTATATTTCACAGTGCTATGAATGCAATAGACGCATGGCTTAACACAAATTTAGATAACGAAGAAGAGAGATCGTGGACTGTTTTGTCACATCAAATTAAACACCAACACTTATTAGCTCTATTAGCTTACTACATAGACTTTGGTGGTAAAAATGTCGTCTCAAGAGAACACCGAAATAACGCTATACAGGCATCTCGCTTATATTATAAGCTGCTTTGCATTCCTGGATATAAAGCATACAACATTTATCACTCACAACTTTTCACGCACTCACTGGTTTGTCTAAACTATCCTAAAGCTATGTGTGACAATGAAGAAAATTACTTCAATGCAAAAGAACTTACTTGTGAGGTAAATTCTGTCATTAAAGAACTGGGTTACTTCGTAAATGACTTAAGGCAAATTATTCAAAACTTACATTTGACTTCAAATGATATGAATTTTGAAGACATTGTGAGCAATTTAGTAGATATAACAGGAGGAGCCATAGTTAACAAATTAAACATAGGTACAGTAAAATATATGTTAAATATATTATTTATGGATAAAATATAAATTACAATTAAAGGTTTAGTTTTTGTCACAGATAATTTTAAAATGAATATGGCTAAGAGGTTTTATTTTTAAAAGACTTTTAAAATTTTGCCTGAGCCAAATATTACAATTATGTATAGAATTAAGAAAAATCTTATTGAATATTAAACCCAAACATTGTATTTGACTGAAATTAATATTTCCAATTACTGTCAACTTTACTTGAAGTACCTACTGTAATGTAAATATCATTTGTCTAGATAAAATAGAACTGGCCAAGCTTTCTGGTGTAATATATGAAATGATTGATGTACTGGTTTGTGAGGCCAATGGTGAACCAAATGCTGCAGCCATACAATTACTTTTCAAGTGTCTACTGCCAAAATTCATTGCAGCATCTGTAGACTGCCGGCATGTTAATGTGAGTACAGTAATTAATTAAATAAAATATACCGTTTTTATTTTCAATTTTTTTGATGTCTTATTGGTAGCTTGACTAGTAAATGGGCCACCCTGGTAAGTGGTACCACTGCCCATAGAGATTGGTACTTTTTTATAAGTGTTAATCATTCCGCATATCACCAATGCATCATTATCCTTTGGAGCTAAGATGTTATGTCCCTTTTGCGTGCTATAGTTACACTGGCTCACTTATCCTTTAAAATGGAACAACAATACTAAACTTTGCTATTTGGTGCTAGAATATATGATGACTAGGTGTTACCTACCAAGATGCACTTGCACAAAGCCTAGTTTAATATTTATGTTAACTTAAGAAATTATAATTATATCATAATACAAATTTAGTTATTGTAGAAGAAAAAATTCATTGAATATATATTCAAAGATTTTTTTCTTTTCTTACTTTTTTTCAGAATGTGATCAGAGCGTCATATGTAACATATTCAGGATTATTGTTAACAAAATTTGGAAAAGCAGCTTTACCTGGTTATGTTGTCCTTTTAGAACATCTTTGCTACACTTTAGATGGACTTGTAAGTTTTATGACAATTATATTTATAACAGAGGTGTTGGCTATGGTGTAACTTTTTATTATTTGATCATGTTTGTTAACTTGATGTGCCAGAATGTTTTTATAACCAGGTAAAAAAATAAAACCTTTATATAAAAAATACTTTATAATTATTATTTTTTCATTTATTTAATAATTGTATAAATTTGATTTAGGAAAAAGCTGAGGTTCGTTCTGCTCGTGTATCACTTGTTGTGGGCCTTATGAGTCTCTTGCCTCGCAAATCTTATGGAAATTATGTAAAATGGCTACTTAAATTATCAACAACTGCGAAAGTACCTCATAGACAGATTGCATTGGTATGTTAAACTTTTTAAATAAACAAATATCTTACAATTACTGACACAAATATTATATATTCAATGTGTTTTAGTCTCAAATCTTATAACTTTATACCTTAATTTTTTAGGAAATGCTGGCTAAGCTTTTAAATAATGATCCTGATTTGTCAACACCTGATCATTCTAGTGAAAAAGAGAAGAAGCCTTCCTTGCCTGGAACAACTAATGCAGGTAAATCATAACAAACTATTTGCCATATGTATATAAAAAATGATTTCATTTGACTTTGAAATTAAATGTTTATATTCATACATTAAATGCGTTTATACATTAACATTTTATATACGTAGTTTATATCCAGTTCTCTATTGGTAAAGTATGAAGGAAATGTTGAAATAAGAAAATCAATAAGTATCAACTGATCCTTCCGAACTGAATGTGGGTTATGCAAGTTAGGTGCGTCGGCAATTATATTATTACTAGAATATTATGTGAAATATATTTTTATTTTAGCTCTTTTGTTATTGATTTGTTTCTAATATCTGACTGATTTAATTTGTTGGTTTACTTTTGTTATAGAAACAACTGAGGAGCCTAACCAAAATGTGCAAGAAGATAATGCTATAGATGAAAACAATTTGGAATCACAACCAGGAACTTCACAGTCTATCACTACTGAAATTGAAAGCACCCAAAATATACCTACAGACAATGTAATGTTATTAATTCATAAGTCTGTTTAATTAATTTGTTCTTAATCTTATAAATTTATATGCTGTTTTAGAAAAGAAGTCAGTCTATGCTGATAAAAATGACAGACCTGATAAAAATGACATCCAAATAATTTTCGATAATATGAATAAAATAAAAGCATGTAACAGCAGGACGAAGCGGAGGAGGACGTAGCCGGGCTGCTGCGCCAGCGCACGCACACCATCGTGCACGCCGAAGTGCTGCGCGCCGTGTACGAGCGCGTGCACGACGTGTCCAGCACGCTGCGCACGCGCGCTCTTGCGCTGCTCGCCGACTGTCTGACCTCCGAACATCCTGCCATGAAGGAGGCTATCAAGGTGACTTGCGTGTACTACATACACTCTCTTTCCATTCGATTCGTTCATTGAAATCATAGAAACCGATGCCGAAATTATATGTATATTGATTCATTCAATATCATGCTTTACTGCCCATCATGCTAGGAATGGAACTCGTCCGGAAAAAATCTACCGTTTCATGACTCAATCCGATCTCTCAGAGAAGTGAAGTCAGACTTTCAATTAATCCTGATCGGAGAATCTACGAATGTTATTTTCTATTATTACACTTTCGATTTGATTGAAGAGATTGAAACAAAAGTGGCCGACCCACCAGGAGCTGAACGGCGCGGGCGCGGTGTCGCGGCTGGCGGCGGTGGGCGCGCGCTGCGTGTGCGACGAGCGCGCCGTCGTGCGCAAGGCGGCCGCGGGGCTGCTGCACCGCCTGCTCGCCGACATGCTGCACGACGGCCGGACGCCCCAGGACTCGGACTACGCGGTCAGTACGCACTCGAAAATGCACTCAGTAATGTCGTTGAGTTTCATTAAAATTTTCGAGCGGGTCTCGTGATTCTCGCACAGACTTAATTGCTTACTTGTTAAAGTTATGAATCGTTGTATGTGTGAGACGTAGCGTGTGCCGACGCAGATGCTGGTGGGCCTGTGCCGCGACGCCAGCATCGTGGTGCGTGTGAGTGCGGTGGGCGCGCTGGGCGAGCTGGCCGCGAGTGCCGCCCACCGCGCCGCGCTCGATGCCTTCCTCGCCGGGCCCATGCACCGCCTGTCCGACCCGGAGACCAAGGTGCGTCTTCATATAGGTGCTACTGGTGCGAGGCATTTGCGCATTGTTGAACACAGTTTTCGAAGTGTACGAATAGGTTAAGCAATATAGTTATTGATTTCTTTAACCTAGAAGAAGAAGAGAAGAAATAAAATGTAGTAATAACTTTACGCTGGATGCAATTGTTTACGTAAAATAATAATGTTCAGTAGATAAACGATATGCATATCTATTACAGATTCAAGACCAAGTTGTGGCTCTCATACAGCAACTTTTAATAGAGCGCATACGTAAGTACGACGCTCTCGTAACGGAAGATCCATTGCCGTGGGAGTTCCTCGCCGGAATCACGCGTCATAATATGAAGAGACATCTTCAGAAAGCGTGCGCGTTGCTGGCCAAGTCATCGAATTGCATCAAGTAATTTTTTTTAAACCCCTCGGTAAAACTAATATATTTCATTGGTCATATTTAAAATGACCGTAATGATTAACATGTGTTCTTAAATAATAATGACCTTTAAAACGTGTATATTTATTTATATTTGTTTGCAGTCATCGTTTAGTGGATTTATTAAGTACCCACTTGGGGATACTCAACGACGAACGAGACTTGCAGTGCCTGGTGCTTCTGACAAGCATTTCGCGTCACGTGGATTACTCAGATGTCGGCTTCCTGCTGGACTACTATTACAATCTGACCGAAAAACCGGTACGTACGCCCCGCGCCATTACGCTGTCCGCGTAACCAATCTCACCCGTCGCTACTGCTATCCGTCGTTAAGAAAAAAATTATAGTAGTCTCTGAGAAGCTGAGCCAGGGCTTCGACTGTATATTAAAGAGTAAAATTAAAAAAATGAAATAACTATCGATAGACAATCGACTCTTTCTCGATAGTGGACTATCGATATGCAACACTACTTTCAACTATTTCACTTAATACCTCGAAGTGTATCGAGTAAATAGTGATGCGACTGCGCACGTCATTAGGAGCGGGACGCGCGGCTGGTGCCGCTGTCGCTGGAGCTGCTGGCCACGTGGTCGGCACGTGTGGGGGGCGAAGCACGAGCCGCACTGCGCGACCATCTCGTCACGCGCCTGGCAGCCGCCGTCGACGACGGTATTACTATTTTGTATCTCGTATCTCGACTCACAGTTCAATTCCACAATTGCATAAAAAATATAAAATTTGTAGTATTTGCGTAATGGAAGGCTGTTCCTATAACCCTATCCACGACGGCTCGTTTTGTCACATTTAAATAACATACCCTTTTGTGCAGTGCAGTTAAAAAACGTTACATTGTATACGAATTCCATTATAACAATAATTTCATTGATCTAAATTATATTTTCCTAGGAAGCAGAACTGCGAGCGCGTCGCTCGCGGCTCAACTGGATCCTGAAAATTTGCAGTGGGCAACGGAGTTGATGCAAATATGTATATTAATTAATTTTCTTGTTAATAAGTCGACAACAGGTGATCCTACTCAATACAACGGAAAACCATAATTCTCTGCATTACTTACTTAAATGTAGCGTGTATTGGACACGCTCGTGCGTTATAAAGGCGTCAAAAAATCGAAGAAGTATTAGAGCTCGGCCCGTGTGTCGCCAGCGGAGCGGCGCGCGCTCGAGAGCGGCGCGGGCGACGTGCGCGAGTGGGTGCGCGCCGCCGACGTGTCGCTGGTGGCGCCCGCGCCGCCCTCGCCGCAGCTGCTGCGCCTCTTCCTCGCCGCGCTGGCGCAACCGCCACCCGGTACGGTCATCACCATATTATTACAATTTTTACTTTTTTGTACTCCTTGAACGGAGCAGCCTAATGCGTAAGTTCGAGTCTCTTTTAACTGATACGTTTCGATTATCCATTCGAATATTACGAAACGCGGGACTAACGGTTTCCATGGAGAGACGGGCCGAGTGTCAGTCAAAACGTGTACATACAGAGTGGGGCGACGAGGAGCGCGGCCTGTGCGCGGCGGGCGCGGGGCGGCTGTGCGTGCGCTCGCGGGACGCGGCGGCCGCGCTGGCGCCGTCGCTGGCCGCGCTGCTGCGGGACGACGCCGCGCCGCTCTGCGCGCGCCTCAACACGCTGCTGGCGCTCACCGACATCTGCACCAGGTGCGCGACGCTCACTATTTGACTTCAGACGCTAGACGCGACGGTACATGACGCTGGTCGTGCATAGGTACTCGTGCATCGTGGAGCCGCAGCTGGACTCGGTGTGCGGATGCGTGGCGCCTCAGGCGGCGCCCCCGCTGCGACGGGCGGCGGCTCGCGCACTCACACGCCTGCTGCTCGCCGGGTATCTTCGTCTGCGCACGCCGCTCTACTATCGGTATGACATTCGTGTCGATACTATTGTACACACGCATCTTATTTATGGTTATACTTTTTTATTTAACATTGTATTTTGAACCTCGCTCTCGCGTCGATCGACCAGGTACTGCGCGCTGCTGGCGGACGAGGACCACGACGTGCGCGAGCCGGCCGAGTACTACGTGTCGTGCTGTCTCACCGTCGACACCATCTATCATCACTTCGTCGACTGCGTGCTGCACTACAACAACCAGGAAAGCGGTCAGTGGGCCACTACTCGGCAGTCGGTCGGCGGTGCAGCTCATTTCATACGACCCTTCCCGCAGAGAGCATTTCGTTCGACGCGCGGCAGCTGATCTACGACGTGATGCTGCAGCGCATGTCGCTGGTGCAGAAGCTGAACGTGCAGTGCCGGCTGGCGCGCGAGGTGCTGGAGCACGCGGGCGCGCTGTGCGACGACGGCGACGAGCTGTCGGCCGCGCTCAACGCCGCGCTGCTCGACACCATCACGCTGCTCTGCGGCCCGCGCATGAAACTGCCCAGTGAGTCGCGGGGACCCACAACAAAATATACTTTATTCGAGTAGGCTTTTGCGAGCACTTTTGAACCGCCATTTTACAAAACTATTTTAAAAGTAAAGGTAGGTTGGATCTATTTATTCTTGGTAGTATCAATCTACCGAGAAGAGTCGGCAAAAGACTCAGTAGTTACTCCTTTCTAATATTTTAAATACAAAGTTATGTTAGCTAAATACAATATAATACATCCTGCTGAAAGTCGACAAGTATTAGCTCCATGTATTTTTCTCATCATATATATTTTTTTAACAAACGATTTGAATTCAAAATAAGCAAAGTAAAAAATATCTGCGGAATTTTATTATAGAAACGATTACCTTACCGCAGGATTTATTCACTTATAAGCTAATCCTTAACACTATTATGTTTTATAGAAAAACCGGAAAAAGCCGGGGATGCCGATATAGATGACCTTCAGGAACGAGTTACGACGAACATCGTATCTCATGTGAGTTGCATTTAATTTGTCCGTTAAGCTAGCTCCATACTATCGATCTTCTGAATAGATTTGTTATGATGATGTAATGTGGATTTTGGTTTGGGAACCAAAGTGTAGTGAATCGAACTAAGGATAGATCGAGTACATTAATATTCAATTGTGGATTCTGAGCGAGTGCGATGAAGGTTCAAAGTTAGGACAACTGAGAGCAGCTACTTAAAACATCGAAAGCCTTATATTATATAGAGACAAATCAATATTTAACTAAACATCCGCTCAACAATGTTTATAAGCTAGGCCGTAATATTTTATTATGGTAAATAACCGATCAACGTTAACGTGTTAACATCATCATTCAAATAGAAATCAGTTGACATAAAACAAATCGACTTGCGTCCACAAAAAAAAAAAAGTTTTTGTTTGAACCGGTTATTTTTTATTTTTTTCTTATGGAATCTTATCATCCATAAACATTTTCTTCCTGCCCTAGTTTTTCACGGAGAGAGAACAGGTAAAATTAGTAAATATTATATAGCGAATAGAATTGATGTAATACTTGTTTATTTTTAAAAGTAAGTACCTACTTATTTAATTTGTGGCCTGATGCTAAAAGGGCCAATTTCAATAACCCTTACTTTTGGTACTCAGAAACGGAATTACATTTTACTCAAAAAAATCCTTTTAGCTCCATGCCAATTTATTATCTTGTCAAAGTTCAGTATATCCATTCATCGTGTATTTTAAATTTGAAATTAAGTGCATTATTTGGTAAATTTGCTTAAGATAATACTGCAAAAGGTTTAAATAAAAAACAAATTAATTGAGACAGATTACGATTAAATTATAATTAAGATGTTCCCTATAACTATAATATATACTTATATTATAGTCTCCTCTTTAAAGCTCATAAATTCACGGAATCGAAGGGTTAGAATGGAAATAAAGAAACATTTTTTTTGTCGTTTCCAATATATTCACCTGCAAGACAGTTACAAGCCACTCAATTATTTTATTTATACTTTTTCCTGATTCCTTCGTACTCCCAAAATAATGTAGCCATGATTTTCCGGCCGTCTGTGTATGAACTTCTTGGTCCTGTGCCATTTTCATACCGTGGAGCTTTATTTGGACTCAGGTTCACAATTATGAAGGTTGACTCAAAACATCATCTTTGTTTTCATTGCATAATTTCAAAACGTACCACTAGTAAACCAGAATTTCCCGTCAAGTCTCCGAATGCTGCCAGTATGGTTTGAGCACGTTGACAATACGGTTTGCACTGGTCCTCCCTGCTTGACAAAGTATAATGGTGCGATACTGAGTTTTAGCCATATTCTACTCTTATCCCGATTGAGTTGCTTGTACAACGATACTTCAGACTATTAATGTAATAATGACAATATTTCATCTTTATTATGTATTGGTGCTCAACTAAAAACCCGCTATTACGCGAACTTAAAAGTAACATACATGTAATGATATTTATGTCTCGAAAAACTGACGCTGTTAAAAATATACATAATAAATTAAATGTATTCATAAATATTACAAGTTATTAAAAATATATATATTTTTCTGTTCCTCAGAAAATGAAGCGCACGGTGGCGGAGGTGCTGGTGCCGGCCGTGCTGCGGCTGTACGCGCACATGCGGCCGCGCGGCGGGCAGCTGGCCGCCTACCTCGTGCGCATCGCCACCGACCTGCTCAACGACTACCGCCACGAGGTCAGTGCTCGTTCTTTACGAAGGAATTTGAATAGTCTTGGTCACGTGCTTTGACGTAGTTTAACTAGCAATTAAATATCTAACCAGAAGAAGCACGTCATTTACTTTACAAAGTAGTTATAAATTGTCGAGAGAAATAGTAGGTCCTACCGCAATCGCAAAAATGAATCTAAAGGAACGTTCATTTTATAACATCCTCAGCGGCTATGAAATCTAAAATTCCAGGACAATAAATACAACACCCCTTTAAGGAAAGATTTAGAGTCAATTATTACTAGGCATCACATCTTATGCCTAGTAATAAAAAAAATAACACCAACACAAATTAACGATAAGATACACCAAAGGAACAGACAACATGTCTGTGATGATACAAATATAACAATTAAAAAAAAAAGTTCAGTTTTGTAATACATAACAGTATGTATCGGTAACAGATCGAGGAGCTAATAGAGAACGACGAGGAACTAGTGGAGCGCGTACAGCAGTTCCAGGAGACCATAGGGCTCGAGGCGTCGTTCGGCAACACCCGCAACCTGGTGACGGCGTCCGCGCCGCCCGAGCCCGACACGCCGCGCGCACGCAAGCGCCCGCGACCCTACGCGCACTCGCCCCGGAAGAGGGCGCTGCGGATATAGTCGCCACAGCGCTGCGTACAGCTGACGCATGGCAGACCTGGAGCTTATCTATTAACTGTTTTAATCTTGAAAATTATGTCAAAGTATAAGTTTTCTCTCACCTTACACTGCTAGAGATAATATTATCTTCACAGTGACGATGACGAAGTCTTTACACTAAATGCGATCCTACTTCAGTGTGAGATATTTATTTAAAAGTCCTGCCATTACATTATTGATATACCAATGAAAACAAACAAGTGTTATCTAATATTATAATATATATCTGATAGAAACTACCACCTGTTATATTTAGCGCTATTACATTTGAAATACAAGTTAATTTTAAACTCTTCAAATATTCAGATTAGGATAAAATTTCAAATGTATGCAAGATATTTAAATCGACAGGATTCTGCAAATGGAGACGCTATTCTATCTTAAGAAGATACAAGTATTACACATCATATAAAAGTCCGTATATGTTTTAATACGGACAAGTCATGTAAGTATAATTTTATATTAAAATAAAAAAATTAAAACTGTATATTTTGAATATGGATAAATTATTTTAATTTGAACAATATTTTTAAGTCCCTATATCTTTTTCCAATGACTATAAGTGCAATCCAAGGGACGGGAATGTAAACACTGCGAACTTCCATACTTCACGTTACTACTAAAAATTTCTCACCTGTCCCTGACCCTGGGTTTCGTCTCAGCAGCTGACCAGCTTAGCCACTAGACCAATGAACTAGTGAAGACAGTCAGATATTCTACCTTATGAAATAAGTATAAATAAATTTGTAGATTGCTCATAACCCAATTTGTGTACTGCGACAAAAAATTTATTGTAAAAATATTCATTTTATTTGAACAGCATACAAGAATAATTAATATTAAATTCCGCATGACAGTGCTTAAACATTATACATATAGACAAGATACATTGAATAAATTATGTGTTATTACTTAAATTTAACTTTGCTTCTAAATCACTTTCCTTTTCAATGGTCACTTTGCTGAATGTTTTTTTCAATATCATATTAATCGCCGCTTCCTCTGAAAAAATATATGAAAAAATGATTAAACGCATAATATTTTAAGTCAATACATATTCAGTTAATAATCAATTTACAAATCCTTACCAGTTACTTGTATTGCAAGTAATTGGTGAACAATGTGCCTGGCAGTAATCTTAAACAAATCGCGATTGCTAATCTTCTTCTTCTTGTAATATGGCATCAACAGTTTAACAACTAAACTGGCAACGTCCACTTTTTCCGCTTTCTTTTCTTTGTGTTTAGAGTGATGTATCTTTTTAGATATGTCTTTGTCCCTTTTTTCCTTACTTTTACTATGTTCTCTTATCTCTTGTTTATTGTGTATTTTAATATATTTTAAATCATCAGTTGACTTTGGTGCATGCTTTTCTTTAGTTCCGTGTTTTGTTGGAGATTTTGTGATCACAACTGTATTTTTAGATTCACATACTTTAGAATCATCAGCAGCAGCAGCAACAATATTAATTGGGACCGCTATTTCTGGTTCAGATTTTATTTCCGAGAAATGTTTTAGCTCCTGTAATACCTTATCTGCTTCCAAACTTAATTTATGAGCTTTAACTATAGACTTCTCATCAACAAATTTTACGTTATTTACATCAGTTGATTGGGTATCATCATTTGTTGAATCAGATGAATTGTGTGATTCAAGGTATTCTTCCATGTTATTATTAACATTATTTTGGTTACTTTGAGATTCTGTACATGTCGCTGCACTTGTTGCATCATCTAAAATAAGAGTCTCTTCAAAAGCACTATCCTTACCAGTACTGTCGTTATTGTCAGAGTTTTTTTCGTCATTTTGATGAGACTTTTTACGTTTATGTTTTTTCTTCGACTTTTCAGTCTTTGATTTTTCGTTTCTCTTTTTCTCTGACTTATGAGATACGCATCTCTCTTTAGAAATCTTACGTTTTTTAATATCATTTGGCTCGATTTCACTGTCAGACGACTCACCAAAAAGAGCTTTGATTTTTCTTTTACCTATAGGAGTTGGTTTTTCAGAAGATACGTGTTTATTTTTTTTTTCAATTTTCGTATTAATATCTTCATCCACTTTGTTTTTAATATCTGATCCATTTTTAGGTATACCCTGTAAAGTTATATTTATATACAAGGTTTTAGTTTTCATATTTGCATCTGAATTGTGATCTTCGGCTACTGTGTCTAATTGGAGCGTTTTGTCATTGTCTTCAACATTAGTTGTATCGTCAATTTCCTCTAACTTAAATGTAGAATCACTATGTTTCGGACTCTCATTTTCTGCTATAACAAGTCCTCTTTCATCTTCGCTATCGTCTGATGGTAAACTAGGAGATTCTTGTGATGTTTTTGAAGAAAAGAAGTTTTTTAGCCTTGTTTGTGTTAAAGGGTCTCTTTTAAACGAGTTTGCTTTTCTTTTAGTGTCCTTGTCAGCTTTAGACAGTATTTTTTGATCATTTTTGCTTTCTTTATCGCCTGAAATAAAAAAAATATACATTTAAAGTCAATATAAAGAGCACAATATGAGCTTTCTCATAGAGAGAATTAAAGAAATATTCTTTCTATATGTCTAAAATATTTTGTGTCATTTATGTCAATTAGTTTTATTTCTCATAAAATTGTATAGATGGAATTACTAGTCTTTTAAATCGCGCTGATGTTTTGTACAAATGATTTACATATTAATATTGTATGCGAGTCAATAAAATGAGTTATTCAAGAACATGGAAGTTTAATTTATCTAGTGAATAGTGTGATCAGTATAATAGTGCAGTGTTGACATTCTGGTGCCGAAACCCGGGAAATATTCAGGATTGAGGAGGAAGATATATTATGGACTTAGAACATCGTGTGTTGAGTGGAAAACTGAACCTATGTTAAAAAAAAGTGCGATAAAAGACTAAGAATAATAATCTGTGAAATTGTGGGACTTAGAAAAAATAATAATTGTGTAATTCCGAAAGACTTAAAAATAAATTGTGTTCAACTGAGACTTCAAATATTCGCGATATATATACGGATTTAAAGAAATGTGTTATTCTTATTAATTAAAAGACTAAATTATATATGTAATTTCAAGATTTCAAAATATGAGTTCGTTGACATTGACAGTTTAGTAAATCAAACTATAAAATGGAGTCTACGATTTTAAAACAAGAAGATCAATTAGAAAATTTACAGAAAGCTTTTCGAAATTATAAAAAATCACCAAGGGAAAGAATTACACGGCCATATATAGAATCGAAGCTTGAACATATAGAGAAATTATATCCAATTTTCTTTGATCAACATTTAGAAATAGTTTCTAAAGTGACAGTTGCGGATAAAATAAAATTAAGTTACTTTAGAAATGAGATCTTTGATAAATATGATGAAATTTATTTCGAATTCAAAGTGAAGTTAAAAGAAGATCTTGAGCAAATAACGTCATCAATTTCAAAGAAAAATTCTTCAAATCAGCCGACGAACATGTATGAAGTACGATTGCCGCAGATCAATTTACCAACATTTTCAGGTGGTTATGATGAATGGCAAACTTTTTATGATCTCTTCGTATCACTCATCCATGAAAACGGAAGTTTAAGTGGAGTGCAAAAGCTGCATTATCTAAAGAGCAGTCTTTTGGAAGAACCTGCAAACCTATTAAAAAATTTATCAACTACAGAAATTAATTATGGTGAAGCGTGGAAAATGTTGGTCAAGCGCTACAATAATTTCAGATACAATACCAATGAGATTATGAAGAAGCTTTTTTATCAAAGAAATGTAATTACTGATTCGGCGGTTAATTTAAAACAACTTTTGGATACTACTTCAGCGTGCCTGAAATCTCTGAGCAACTTAGGTGTAAACATTGAAAATTGGGACTTATTCATTAATTATTTAGTTGTATCCAAGTTAGATCAAGAATCTCGTAAACAATGGGAAGTGCATGTTAGTCAGACTGAGTCAGATGCCTTACCGACGTGGAAAGATTTATCACAATTTCTAGAAACACGCTTTAGAACATTAGAGATGATAAATCCATTAAAACAACTAATCAAGCAGAAATCATTTCATTCTACTTATGAAAAAAAATGGAGCTATTTCACGTACAAATACCTGCACTATGTGTTCTGGATCACACATACTATATCAATGCAAGCAATTTGCAAATAAATCTCCTGAAGAAAGAACTGAGTTTGTGCAAGCAAAGAGATTGTGTTTTAATTGTTTGGGACATAATCATGCAGTTAAGTTTTGTCGCCAATCAACCTGCTGTCGACGTTGTGGAAAACGTCATCACTCTTTGTTGCATATTGAACGAAAACAAGAATCATCTCCTTGCGAGTCGAAGGAGCTTAGCATCGCAACAGAAACGGAAACTAAGATATCAACTCACTTTACACAGGAGACACGCAGAGAAGTATTATTGGCTACGGCAGTAGTCAAAATTAAAGCAAAAACTGGCTATTATCAATTTGCACGTGCTCTTATAGATCAAGGTTCTGAGGCATCATTTATCAACGAAGCTATTGTTCAAGCTCTGGGTCTTGAACGTACATCAGTAAATGGCCTTATAACAGGAGTAGGAGACGGGAAGACACGTACAAAGAGTTCGGTTTCATTTATACTAGAGTCACGATATCATTCTTTTACAATGCCAGTTGAAGCATTTGTCTTGAGTACATTGACTTCCTTCTTACCAAATAATACAACTTCAATCACCGACTGGCCAGAAATTGAGAATTTATCACTGGCAGATCCGCAATTCGGAGAGCCAAACAGAGTTGATATTATTTTGGGCGTTGACATTCTTAGCGAAATCATCTTAGAGGGTCTTAAGAAACATCCATCTAAGGGTGGCCTTATTGCACAGAACACGCAATTAGGTTGGATCTTATCAGGACGTATTCATAAGACTAATAAATCTAATAGGATTATCAATCTCCATCTACAATTGGAAGAGGACCAACTCTTAACCAAATTTTGGGAGATAGAAAGAGGACCAGAGAATATAGTTAAGAAAATGACAAGAGACGAGACAATTTGTGAAGAGTTTTTTGAAAAAACAACAAAAAGAGATGATGAAGGACGGTACATAGTAAGGTTACCATTTAAGGAAGAAGATCCACAGTGTTTTAGAGGTGAAACAAAAGAAATTGCACTAAGAAGATTTAAGCTACTAGAAAGAAAACTAATAAAAAATTCAGCCTTATATGATGATTATAAAAAGGTGATAGAAGATTACATAATTCAAGGTCATTTGATTAAGGTTTCGAATCCAGAAACGAACTCTAGAGTATTTTATCTTCCACATCACGCTGTTGTAAGAGAAGACAAAGAAACTACCAAGGTTCGATGTGTTTTTGACGCTTCTTGTAAAGGATCTAACAACGTTTCATTGAATAGCTGCTTTATCATAGGTCCTAAGCTTCAACAAGATCTTAGGCATATTTTAATGAGATGGAGACTTCATCCATACTGTATTGTAGCTGATATTGTACAAATGTACAGGCAGATTCGTGTACATAGTGATGATTCAGATTGTCTGAGAATTTTGTGGAGATTTGACCCGAACAAGCCCATAGAAACCTATAAACATGTAAGACTCACATTTGGTACCTCATGCGCACCATATTTAGCTGTAAAATGTCTACAACAACTAGCACTAGATGAGAAGTCCAAGTACCCAATAGCAGCCAAGATAACTTTGCAAGATTTTTATATGGATGACTTACTAACGGGCGGTGATGATGAATTTGAGATTATTCAGATCTATGATCAAATGAACAGATTGATGAATGCTGGAGGCTTTTGTCTACAAAAGTGGTGCACAAATAGCGAGAAGTTACTTAATCACATCAAAGCAGATAAAATAAGATCAGATCAAGCTGTGATTTTTAAAGAAAATAATATGATTAAAGTTCTAGGTATATGTTGGAATAAAAATACAGATAATTTTGAATACTTGCATCATTTACCTGAAGCAGATATGCCCATAACGAAAAGGAAGGTATTATCAGATATCGCAAGATTGTACGATCCATTGGGATGGATTGCGCCTGTCATTATTACAGCCAAAATTTACATGCAGAAGTTGTGGAAGTCTGGTTTAGCTTGGGATGATAATCTCACACCAGACTTGTTAAAAGAGTGGCTAGCGTTTCGAAGTGATTTGGTTAACGTACAAGGCATAATGATTCCAAGATGGTTGCAAGTAAAACGTGACTATTACGTAGAACTTCACGCATTTGCAGATGCTTCGCAAGCTGCCTATGCTGCTGCAGTTTACATGAAAAGTAAAGATGAAATAGGCAATGTTAGCGTTCATCTAATCACGGCAAAAACTAGAGTTGCCCCAGTGGAGAAAGAAATATCCATCCCACGTCTTGAACTATGTGCAGCTCTTCTTGCAGCTCAATTAATGTTTGAAGTGTCGCAAGTTCTTAACATTCCAAAGGAACGATTACGAGCTTGGTCCGATTCCACCATAGTGTTAGCATGGATAACCGGCGAACCAAGTCGTTGGACGACGTTCGTCAGCAATAGAGTGTCAGAATTATTGACGATTCTAAATAGAGACCAATGGAATCATGTCAACTCAAATGAGAATCCTGCTGATTGTGCATCAAGAGGAATTCAAACCGAAGACTTGAAGGATCTCAATTTATGGTGGTTTGGCCCATCATGGCTCAAAGAGATTAATGAGTACAAAACATATAAATTCAGTGATTTTATAACTAACGAGGAACAAAGATCCATTAAGAATATGAGCGCAGTAGTTCAAATAAAGGAAGAAGAATTCGTGTGGACGAAATTTTCGAATTTGCAGAGACTATTGCGAGTTTTATCTTATTGTCGAAGAGTTTTGCTATGGAAGATACCAAATAAGATGAGACTTCTATCAGAAAACATTACGCCAGAAGAAAGGAACACAGTTTTACGAATTTGTATAAAAGACACCCAACATTTTCATTTTAAGAATGATATTAATAAGTTAAAGTCTAATGGATATGTATCAAAATCTAGCAAATTACATACCCTTTGTCCTATTCTTGATGTCGATGGTATTTTAAGAGTTGGTGGTCGCATTGAACATTCTCAGGCAAGTTTTGATACGAAACATTCTATTATTTTACCTAGTACAAGTCACCTCACAAAATTAATTATACAAGATGCTCATTTAAAAACCCTGCATGGTGGACCGCTAGCAATGCTAAATTATTTAAGATCAAAGTTCTGGATATTAAGGGCAAGAGATAATGTTAAAAAATGCTACAGAAATTGTATTACTTGCGTCAGATATTCACGACAAAAAACTCATCCATTTATGGGTCAACTCCCATCAGTGAGACTGAAACCGGAGAGAGCATTTAAGTCTACGGGAGTAGATTTTACTGGCTTCATAAAATTGAGATTCGCGCCAGGTCGCGGTTCAAAATCTTATAAGGGTTACATATGTGTTTTTATATGTATGGTAACCCGCGCTGTCCACTTAGAAGCAGTTTCCAACCTATCTACTGAAGGGTTCATAGCAGCCTTTTGAAGATTCGTGAGCAGAAGGGGCTATTGTAAGGATCTGTATAGCGATAATGGTACCAATTTTGTAGGTGCTGATAAAGAATTGAGAGAGATGTTTAATAAGGCAACTTCTGACTTTTCTAAAGAAATAAAAACCTTGCTAGCAAATGAAGGTACTACGTGGCACTATATACCACCTCAAGCACCAAATTTTGGAGGACTTTGGGAGGCCGGTGTTCGATCTACAAAGTATCATCTCAAAAGAGTTATAGGTGACACTACTCTAACTTATGAAGAGCTTTCTACGGTACTGACGCAGATAGAGGCGTGTTTGAATTCACGACCGTTGTGTCAATTGAGTGATAATTCGGATGACGTATTGCCACTAACTCCCGGTCATTTCCTTATTGGAGAACCATTGATAACAATTCCTGATGAAGATTATTCCAAAAGCAATATCACAGGTCTACAGCGATGGAAACTTGTACAAAAAATGTTAAATGATTTCTGGAAGAGATGGTCAGCTGAATATCTGATTACACTAAACCAACGGTTTAAGTGGTTATCGAAGAGAGCTGAACCAGAGATTGGTGACATAGTAATTATTAGAGACGAAAATTTGCCACCCGCAAAGTGGTTACTTGGAAAAATTGAGGAGAAGCATTCGGGGAAAGACAACATAACCCGTGTTGTTACAGTTAAAACCAAGAATGGTCTTCTCAAAAGAGCTTGTAACAAACTTTGTTTTTTACCCATGACTGAGTCGGTCAATGATAATTAATTTTAGTTTTCTTAACTTTGTTATTGTGATTTAGAGTGTTAATTTAAATTTATTTACTATAATTGTTGTTATACTCGTTTAATTTACTGCATCACGGTGGGCGGCTTTTATGTCATTACATAACTTCATTTTTTTATTTTGTGAGTAATTTAACAGAACAAGTTCTTGGTGGGCGGAATGTCTAAAATATTTTGTGTCATTTATGTCAATTAGTTTTATTTCTCATAAAATTGTATAGATGGAATTACTAGTCTTTTAAATCGCGCTGATGTTTTGTACAAATGATTTACATATTAATATTGTATGCGAGTCAATAAAATGAGTTATTCAAGAACATGGAAGTTTAATTTATCTAGTGAATAGTGTGATCAGTATAATAGTGCAGTGTTGACACTATACATACGACTTTCTAATTCTGATGCAGATATAAAACCGTGATATTTTTGATCTGCGCGATTCTTTTCATAGTCCTTTATAAATTCGCCCAGCGTATGACTTTTTTTAGGTTCAAAATTTTTAAGATCTGGATACAAACTGTCCTTACAAGATTTAACAGATGATATCTGAAATTTTTTACATTATATATTAGAATTTATTGATTTAACATATTAATATCATATCAAAATAATGAATCAAATAATAATTACCACTTTTGCCATCGCTCGCCTGTAGAGACTAGCTACAGTACTACTTGAAAATGCTTCATACTCCATTTCTATTGCGCATTGTTCAACATCGCGTCCCGAAAGATTTTTATCCGTTTTATCGATACCTTTTGAATTTTTAAGATTATTTCTTAATGCATCTGTAAGTAGGGCAAGATAACTCTCGCGGCCTGCCACTGTTAGTCCATTAACCTAAAAAGTGCTAATGTTTAGATCATTTAATGTTTTACGCAATGAAAATAATTTTGTTTTTCATATTTTAGTATGTATACAAGTAAAACTTACTTTCGTTACCGTACAGTCAGCCGCTTTGCATTTAGAATATTTTGCGGATTCAGTTTCGGTATTTTTATTTTTTTCCAGATCCTTTTTTCTTTTGGCAAACTCTTGCAGTATGAGAGACTTAGTCTCTTCCGCGACGCGACGTCGACTACTCTCGTCGTCCGAGTCGTCTCCACTTTTTTCCCCGTAGTACGACTCCGCCTCCCTAAGACATCGAATGAGAATTACGAGAATTCGCCTAACTTCAGGACGAGTCATACGATCACTCCCGTCGAGCGGTACCTCATCTGCCCCAACCGACCCTCCCCGTACAGGTCGGAGGAGTCGGTGTGCGTGACGAGGCCCCGCTGGCCGAGCGTGGCGCTCATGGCGCGGCGCAGGTGCTGGTCGAGCGCGCGCTGCACGGCGCGCGGGTCGGCGCACGCGTCGCAGCGCGCGCCGCACTTGGGCGCCTGCTCGCCGAAGTAGTCCGCGAATGTTTTGTGGCGGCACCTGCGGATCCCAGTCGCGATTGGTACCGAGAGGGCGAGGTCGGATTCATGTTCGAAAGTAATCTTCTACGTCAGAGAAGAATCCTTACCTTACTTCTTCGCAATATTTCACCATGATTTCGAAACTCTTGTAAGCGTTTTTACATCTTTGTTTCTGCTCGGGGGTCTTGGAGCGACCCATCTCGGATTTAAGTAAGAAATCTACGGCATTTCTTTCACTTCGACAGTAGTAAATCCGGCAAAATGCCGGTTTGCCGTCTCGTCCCGCTCTTCCTGATTCCTATAAATATATTTTCGAATCTATAGACGAAATGTAGTAATAATGAAATCGAAATATATATCTTTGGAGTAGGCTCTTACGAGCACTTCAACACATTACAAATTAAATTTAAAACTATAACTGGTATCAAATGTAGATCCTCCGAGTAGTATCGGGCAGATGATGACAAATCTTGCATGAAAGAAAACAACGTATACCGACTCTACGCTTTTTTATAATTTTGTGTTATATAATATGCGCCAAGGAATTGATGTATTGACTTTGGTCGGAAACTTGGTCGCCTTTACTCAATAGACATAATGGACAAGAAACAAGATACTAACTTGATAGTAAGCAGCAACATTCTGCGGTAGACCCCAATGGACCACGACACGTACAGTTGCCTTATCCACACCCATTCCAAAGGATACAGTGGCGCACACGCAAGGACATTCACCATTTGACCATTGCTCTTGAACTGATACGCGTTCTGACGTTTTTAATCCTAAAAAAATATAAATAAAAGCAATAGTGCTGGTTACACTTCTCTATTTATAAAAAAATATTATGTTTACATACCTCCATGATAAGCTGATGCCTTAAAACCCCTTTTTGTTAACATGCTCGATATATCTTCTGTTTGTTCCCGTGTTCGACAGTATACAATAGCTGCACTTTTGTCTTTCTAAAACCGAGATAATATTTATATTCAAAATAAGTTGCTATATGTTACTAACTTTAGATAGTACAGAAGTATACTTCTATACTAATATTATAAATGCGAAAGTAACGCTGTTACCTCTTTACACTTAAACCGTTGAAAAAATTTAGATGAAATTTGGTTTGAAGATAGAGCCCTGATGATGGACATACTTAACTACTCTTCTTAATTTATTGATGATGTATATTTAAAATGGGAGGTGACTGTTTGTGTGATATAGGTAAAGATTTATAAATTATACGAGGCCAAAGCTACAGATTCTGCTAGTATTACAGAGAGAGGTTATATATGTATATATGTTGGAGGTTCAAATGATAGCCATCTAAACGATTGTTATTGTCATCCGATATGTTGATTTTACTAATTCAGTCAGTATGCACGTCTGGTGCTGGCACTGTCCCAAGACCAAGAGACCAAGTGCCTCACTCAACAAAGGAACACACACTGACAGATACATCATTAAATCTTTATATTTCTATCAATCGGCTGTGTAACAAAATATGTGCCCATCTTATATTCTTTACAATTGACATCTCCCAACTGACAATCTTTAAAACAGTAATCATGTTGTGTGTTATTGTCTTTCTAATAAATGAGATTGTATATCCATGTAAATTAATAATCTCTAACATATATATCTGACACCTTTTAAGTCCTGAGAAACTTGTTCTTTTAACTAAAATATACATTTCACAAGCTGGCTAGAATCTTGGAATGTAGATTCCGAAAGTAAATTTAAAGCTCTTAAGAGTCTTCTTAATGAAAGTTCAGCTAGTTAAATATTAAGCGTAGACAAATATAGTTAAGGAGCCGAAAAATCTTTCTTAATAATATAATTCTAACTTAATTTTCACAATATATTTCAGCCATTTTTCACAAAATAAGCATAATGATGAATGTTTCCAAATATTTATATTTTTTGTATAAATGAGATATTTTGCAGCTGTAGTATTTTTATTTTAATACAAAATATTAAAACTTGCCTTCAGAATACCAAAGACTTGGACATTTGCTTCATCAGTTTTGTGTATATTTATAAAAAATCTGAATGTCATTCCAAGAGGACATGCTGAGACCACAATAAACAGTTTTCAAGTAACAAATAGACCATAATCTATAAATATTGAGTTACAGGTACTCTATGTCTATTAACAAATTCTAACATAACCAGATTAGATATATTTTAACAAAACTAGAACTAAGCTACTTTTGGTTTATTACCATCAGGAGTGACCTACCACTCACTTCCAGGCCACTTAGGGAATCTTCACTTGATATTTAATATAATAAATGTTTTTTACTTGACTTACCAATTTCACATTGTCATCATCTTTTAAGTTTTTCTTTAGAAAATCTACCAGATCTCCAATTTCATCCTGTATACAATTTTGATACACTACATCATAGTAGAGATTCCTTCTAAAACTAGGTGTTTTGTATTGTGCTACTGGCTGCAAAAACTTAAGGTTTGCCATTATATCTTTTGTGACTTCAGCACTCGCAGTAGCCGTGAGAGCGACCCATGGAATGCTCTTAAACTTTTCACGTAAATTACCTAATTTTAAATAATCAGGTCGGAAATCATGACCCCATTCACTGACACAGTGGGCCTCATCAACAACTATATATGAAACTTTTTTATATTTGACTAGATGCTCTATGAGAGCTTTAAAAGTGCCAGTAGCTGCTTGCTCGGGTGTTACATATAAAAACCTTGTGGTTGGTTTCATGCTGTGTAAGTCATTCAAAACTCTATCTCTATCTTTTGATGTCATTTTAGAGTTTATTGATTCAGCTGGGATCTTAAACCTTGTTAAGTGATCAATCTGATCTTTAATTAAAGCTAATAGGGGGGAAAATACAATGGCCACTTTATTGTCCTGCAACATTGCTGGTAATTGGAAGCATAAAGACTTCCCTGAACCAGTGGGCATTGAAACATATACATCATGGACCCCTGAAAACAAGCAATTTTATCATATTATAATCATTGCTTTAAGTTATAATATAGCATTATTTTGTGTTTCAATTTTATTTTCAATACAAAAGCTATTTTCAGCATCTTCATCGCTGATTGCTAATATATATCTTTGTGATGGAACACAACATTATACGGTATTTTAGTTGTTTTAACGAAATGAGCATATTTTTAAATAAAGGATTTCAAATAAAATATAACAACTGTATATTAATGCTAAGCAATATTAGTAAATGAATGCATTCACCTCTTGCAATTGCCCTCACAGCTCTTTCTTGAAGTTCACTTTTGAACTTTCTGTAACCAAAACATTGGAGTAATTTTTCTGTTACGTTATCCATTACGAAGTTCCATAACACTGGGAATAAACTGGTAAGTTCATTTGTTATATTATATGATTCATTCAATTTAATGAATACATTAGGTTACACTAGATATTTTCAAGTGGCATATATTTATTAAGAAAGAAATATTAAAATTAAAACAACCTCGAAATAAAAATAATACTTATGACTTATTGACATTTTCAATACAGATTTATATTGTCAAATGTTATGAACGTCAAAGCTCAAAATTGCAAGAAATACCAACAGTACATAGTAAATCGCGCCAATTTTTTTACGTTCCGTTCTGCTGGTTCTTACACAAATTATTTTGTAAACTGAATTAACTTATGTATAAATAAGACTTCGAAGTAACATTTTACATTCAAGCGTAAATATGTTTCTTATTTTATTATGAAAAAATATATAGTACTGATTTTTTTTTTCAAATAGAAAGCCCGTGCTTCAAAACAGCATACAAGGCTTTTTAAAATGTATAATTTAAGTATAAAATATAAGTAAAATTGCGATGTTTTATATTTATGTATAAAATATTGATAAGTCTCAAGTTTATGACGGTAAGAGTAACAGATTTAGGATCGCAATGTCAAAAAGTACTGCTAACTGCAACTATAGCTAACTCTAACTGATAGGTAAGGGAAAGGGAACCGTAGAGTAAAAGTTCAAAAAATGCCGCTATAAAGACAATTTTAATATAATGTAATGTTTTTGCAGGAAGATGAAATAATAAATACGATATAGGCTCAAATAATATGAGTAAGCGTAAAAATCCATCTGATAATAATAATCTCAATGCAGATTTTTGCGAATTCTTAATGGAATTGTCAGATTACGAGAAAAATGTAAGTCGTAATATTCATAAATTCAACGCTTACAAAAAAGCGGCTAGTGTTTTAGCTTCACATAGTAAAAGAATTCAATCGGGAGAAGAAGCTAAAAAATTAAATGGCATTGGAGAAAAGATTTCCAAAAAAATAGATGAATTTTTGAATACAGGAAAACTGAAAAAATTGGATGATATACATAATGACGAGAACGCTCAGATTATTAGCTTGTTGACACGAGTATCGGGTATTGGACCGGTAAAAGCGGCTGATCTTCTGAACATGGGTATAAAATCAATAGAAGATTTACGAAATAATAAAAATAAACTTAACCATCATCAAATTATTGGTTTAAAGTTAGTATAAAACACAAATTTGTAAAAACTAGTATTAAATGTTTATTAGTGCTCATAATATAAAGCCCCCATTAAATAAAAGAATCAAAATAGGGATTTTCAATATTGTATATGCTATTAATTTAAAGGTTGAGGGGAAAAAATTATTATGTGTGGTATTAGGATTAAAATTGTTAATTTAAATATTAAAAATAAATAATCTTTGTAAGCAATTAAGAAATAAGCTGAATGTAAATCTATTTCAGATACTTTGAAGACTTTGAAAAGATGATCCCGAGATCAGAGGTTCGAGAATTAGAAAATGTTATTACAAAAGAAATTAAAAATTTGGATCCTCAATTTACTATTACAATTTGTGGCAGTTATAGGTACTTACGTTTTTATAGTCCTCTGAAGGAAATATAAAATTATTTAATTTTTAGGGTTCGATTGGGCCTTTGGCTTGCGCCAGTACCTTCCTTAGTTACCTTTAATTGGAAACTAAAAATTTAGCTCAAATACCTTTGTTCTGATGGTTAATATTTATTATTTCTTTAGAAGGGGAAGATCTGAAAGTGGTGATATTGATGCCCAGGTTACTCATCCCACACTTAAATTAGGAGACAATAAAAATAAATGTCATGAAAAATTATTAAAGAATATAATAATGGCTTTAAAGGGATGCATTACAGATGTCATATCAATGGGTGAAACAAAATTTATGGTAAACATTATCTTTATGTAATAATATAACCTTTTATCCTCTATATCTTTAACTTATATGAAAAGAAGTTTTTCATTGTTAGTTTGGGCACCATGTAAACTAAGAAGTTATGTCTCTTGTGCATTAATACACTAGCTTGTTCATCCTTTTATTCTTATCTTTTCTCATTTATTTGTATGATGTATTTTGTATGCACGTATACTGGCCCAGTCAATTATCAGTTAAAATTGTTGTATCAAATGAACCTTTTGTGTTGTAATAAGCATATTTAAACATGTTGAGAAAATACAAAGATAAAAGTTTTCATACTTGAAAAATAGTTTCACATGAAAATTTAAATTAGTTAGCAAAACTAAGCTAGGAAAAAATTAAATTAATACAGAAAGTCAAATTCAAGAAAAATCCTTAGGGAGAATTAAATACCTTTTTATAACACATTAATGTACATTTTAAAAATATTTAATTTTACCTTCTTTTTTCTGACAGGGAGTGTGTCGTTTATCCAACAACCATCCGTTTCGTCGTTTAGACATACGTCTTATTCCCAAAGAGCAGTATTATTGTGCTGTTCTATACTTCACCGGGAGTGATGTCTTTAACAAAAATATGCGGTCTCATGCTCTTGAGAAATCTTTCACTCTAAATGAATACTCACTAAGGCCCATTGGAGTCACAGGTGAGAACAACCATACTAATGTTTGTATAACAGATTACTTGGCCAGAGACAGATATACTCTAATATTACACAATAACTATATTTCTATAGTTTTAACACATTCAATTAAGTAAAATCTCTGCAACTATTTATCATAATTTATTTCAAGAAAATTATAACAAAATTATAAATCATATATTTTTAAATACATTGAATTCTACTACAACATTTCTACAAAACAAATCATAAGTAAATCATAATCATATTATTAGCTAAACTGTTTTAATAACATAATTCAAATGATTATAGTAATTATGTAATTTAAACATAACTGGAAATATTTGTATTTTAAATCAGACAAAATATTGTCTTGATAAGGCAAAATGATGAACCTAATATAATGGCTGGTAATGGCTTTAATTTTTCATATCCACTTTTCTACTTTTGTTATTGTCTTGTCAAATATATTACATAGATTACATTGAGACGATTGAAAAAATAATGCAATTTTTTTTATAAATTATAAAAGTCAAAATTATAATTATCTAGCACTTCATTTGAAGGAGATCTTAAATCAGTACACTCTTAATAATATAAAAATATTTCTTTAAAGGAATTCCAGGTGAACCAGTGCAAATAGAATCGGAAGAAGAAATTTTTGACTACATTGACTACCCTTACCAGAAGCCAGAAGAGAGAAATATGTGAAATATATGTTTTAAATTATTGTTGTTATAAATATATGATGTAATACTGAGCTCAAATATTTTTCGCTTATTTAACATGACCATATGACCATATATACATATAACAATGGCAAACTTCACATTTTGTATTTGATAATTTTTTTACTTACAGATTAGTTTATTATTTTAAACAATTTTAACTTTATAAAAAAGGGGTTTTGAGATAATAAGTTTGGTATTTTTTGGTTTATAATAGTAATTTCAATAAACATTTATCTTAAATTTAATTACTTATTACGTTAACAATTGTTTATCACAAGTGCATTACAATTATAAAGCAAACTTCAAAAATATATATAAATTAATTATACAAAACATGTTAAAAGTAAACATATTGCTTATATAAACATTTACATATTATATCTATTTTTTAAAGAAATATAGATGTATATAAAAAAGTAGTTAGAGCATGTCCTCAACTAACCTAAATAAATTATAATGTGAGCAATGACTAAACGTTTAGTTAAAAAATAAATGGAATTATATTGGACTACCCTGTACTGTAACGGTAACACATTACCTTCAATCACATATCTTTATATATATTTAGATAGCTTTGGACGTGCAATACGAAGTAAAACGTTAAGTTAAAATACACAATAATATCTTATTTGCGTAGTACACGAAAGTTTATACAAGTACGAATGGAACGAAATAAATTATGTATTTATTGAAAAAATATTTAATAAAAAATATAAAGTAAGAATCAAATAGTAATATGTGACGTACGTGTGTTTTCCGTCACAAAATTGCTCTTGTGACGTCATAGTAGGTACTAAAGGTGGAAAGTTTAATTTTCATAATATTACGCCGCACTCATGGCATCTATCTTTATATTTATATATTCAAGTCAGTGCCTTCAAACAAAATAGTAATATCACAAATTATAATTAAAATACTATTCTAAATAAAATGAATAGTTCTTATTTCAAGAATAATTGACTTATAGTCTTAATTATTATCACAAGCTAAATGTCCGCGTCCGCTAGCGCCCCTAGCGGTCGGGATGCAGCAGGCGGTACAGGTGCGACGTGGGGTCGGCCAGAGCGTCCTCCGGCGCCCGCAGCTCCAGCAGGCGGCCCGCCCCCAGCACCAGCACGCGCGCGCACTCCAGCACGCCCGTCAGCCGGTGCGCCACGAACACCACCGTGCTGCCGCCGAACGAGCAGCGGATCGTGTCCAGGATCACGCGCTCGCTCTCCGCGTCGAGGTTGGCCGTCGCTTCGTCCACTAGCAATACCTACGAAACGATTTTTTTATAGTAAGCGATCGACCTTTATATTGATGAAAAAGCAATATCTGCATTGACGCGCGCGTTCGAACCTTGGCCCTCTGCAGTAATGCCCTGACGAGACACAGCATCTGTGCGTGTCCGCGCGACACGCCGAGCGCGGGCGCCGCCAGCCCGCCGCGCGACACCACCGCGTCCCGCGCGCCGCACGCCTCCAGCGCGCGCCACACCTCCGCGTCCAGGTACTGCCGCAGCGGGTCCACATTCTCGCGAATGCTGCCCGTGAAGATGAACGGCTCCTGCGGTATGATGCCGATCCGCGATCTGAGGGACGGATTACGATATCGAGGGGTGAGCGATTACTCGTCGACGGGACGTCGAGCGTGCGGCGTTGTGAGGACCTGAGCGCGTGGAGGTGCAGCGTGGACACGTCGACGCCGTCCACCAGCACCCGTCCGGCGCTGCAGGGCGCCAGGCGCAGCACGGCGCGCAGGAGCGAGCTCTTGCCGGCGCCCGTCCGGCCCACCACGGCCAGCCGCTCGCTCGGCCGGCTGGCGAATGTGAGCCCCCGCAGCGCCGCCTCGCTCTGCTCGCCGGTTCTGGACGACAATTGTCTATTACCTCGGATCGCACTTGTATTTAATGTCCATTGAACGGATTAAAACTTACCCATATTTAAGATAGACATCCTCAAAACTTATAACACCGTGCGAGGGCCACCCGTACGGTGGCGCTACTCCCTCCACTTTCTCGCTTTCGATCTGCCGAAGGGTTTCATGATTTTACTAAGTCACGTCGATCGCTCTCGCGCAAAAGCACGCTGAGCGGAAACATTCAGACGCAAACCTGCGTGATGTACTCGCCGACACGCTCGACGGCGATCATCTCCCGCTCCGTCTCGGTGAAGGCGTTCAGGACGTTGCTCAGCATCGACGTCATCGACAGCGCGTACGATATCGCGAGGCCCACGAGACCTGCGGGGAGAGCGGACGTTATTGCGCGGACCACAGCGGACGTGGCGGATCGGCCCACGTGGGCAGTACGCACCCGGGTCGGCGGCGTGCGTGGCGCGCTGCAGCACGGCCAGCAGCGCGGCGGCCACCACGGCGACGGCGGCCACGGCCTGCAGGCGCAGCGCCAGCCACTGCGCGGCCGCGGCGCCGCACAGCGCGGCGCGCTGCCAGCGCTCCACGCCCTCCTCGCCGCGCTCCGCCCAGCGCGCCGCCGCGCCCAGTGCGCGCACCGTGCTGAGCCCTGGGGGAGCGCCGAGAGTGAGTCCGCGTCACGAGCGTCGGGCCGTCGGGTGTGACCGGTGGCTACCTTCGAGGGTGTCGTTGAAGTGTACGTAGACCGGCGAGAGGGCGACGCTCTGCAGGCGCTTGAGCTGCCGCGAGGTGACTCGGTATCGGCGCTGTAATCTGCGTTAGGAGGGACTTTTCTCTAATTATATTCTTTAGGTTTCGAGGTTAGGAGGTTCGAATCGAATTTTTGGTACAACAATCGGAGGTTAATGATATTGATTTATCGATTTTAGAAGTGCATCGACACGTAGTAGTAATTCTATATAGAAATATATATACCATAAATAAATTATATAGAAAAGTCACACCTGTAATAAATAAAAGTCATAGGTAACACTCCCACTAGCAACCACGGTAGACCGTAGACAGTAACCGCCACCGCGCCTGAGTCATAGAAGAAGTAAACAATAAAAATAAGAAAAAAAATGTTAGTATAGAAAATGTGTATAGGCCGGGAGGCAATTGAAATTAAATTACAGAATAATGATTAGCCGTTTTATTACTATTTCTAGTAATTTATCTCGGATAATAAAAGATCTGATTAGGTTCTGGTCGTCAGCAAAGAAGGATTATTTATTATACGATTTAATTGTTAAACTCTCAGACTTAATACTCATTCCGAACTATGTATAAGAATTATTATAATCTCTTAGCTGTCGAAGACTTATAGGCATAAAATATACTTTTTACATTAAAATTACATTTTTAATTTATGAGGAAGTAATTGTCTTGGAATATAAAATAACATATTTTTTACGTTTTTATGGAAATTACATACATTACATTCGTCATTACATAATTTATTAATATTCAAACATTAATTTAGTAATATTTAGAACGAAAAATTACTAAATTTTTATAGATTTGTGCATATCCAAGTCCACCGCTAGTCTGGCGACTGTCGCTTTTCTTTCTCATATCAGGCGTACGTTATAAGCGAAACTATCTATTAAAATATATAGACACAAATAAAATACACTATATAAATAGAAAAAAGTAATTCTGCATAAATCATTTAACAGAGCTACCTCCCGTACTAAGTAGTATTCGAAATATACAATATCATAAATAATTAATGCTCACCCATCAAGGAAAACACTTGGGCAAGGAGGATATTTAAAATGAACGGCAGGGAGTCGTCGACGGTGTACGTGTCCGACGAAAACCTGTTAATGATGCGACCGTTCGGAGTCGTATCGAAAAATTTAATATTCGCCTGAAAATTAAAGAGAAATACAGATAAAACTCATCACCGGCAACGAGCTAAGCCTATAACCACATACCAGACACATACCTTCACGACATGTCTAAGGAGAACTTTGTGTATTTTTTCGGCTGCCTTGACGCCGCCATATGCAAACAAAAATGCTCGCATGATAGTAAATACTAAGTTCAATCCAGCGAGACCAAAATAAACCTCCATGTAATAAGTGTCGGTGATCGATGTCTTCCTCAGCTGCGGCTCCTGAACAAGATAAGCGTCGGTCCCGCTGGTATTGTCACTTGCGACATTGTATGCAGTCAATCCGGTTATTAGTTCCATCGTTTTGTTGGCGATGACGTGAACGATACTGTCGGCCATGTTGAAGCCGTGGTCGAGAATCGTCGTATTTTCGTGTGTATAATCAACCGATGATTGTAAAGTTGTCGTGTTCTTGCTCCCGCTTCGAACCCAAAACGTGAGCCACAGGAACGTGAAGTTCTGGGAGAGTTGCATGAGGACGAGGGAGATGATGATGGTCATCGTCAGGAATGCCCCCACGGAGCGCAAGTACAGACCGATCACCCACCAACCCACAGTACCTTCTGACATCGCTTCCTGTAAAATTTAATTCATATAAGTATTTAGCTAAGGATTATAATACTATATTTTATGAATAGCTACAACTTTATCATATAGCAATACAAAGTAAAATGAATATGACAGAAAGCAATTTTTATAATGTTTGTTTCAAAACTCACGTCGTTGTTCAAACTGTTTTGACTGACGTCGTCCTGGTCGTCGGACCGAGGCTCCGCTTCGTGAGCAGAGGGTTTTTCTTCGCCTATAGATTCGGTCTCGCTCGGTAAGAATTCCTCTATTTCGTGCAACACGGTGTCGGGGGAGCCCTGCGCGGCGACTCGGCCGTCGCGCAGCAGCAGCGCGCGGGCCGTGCGCGCCAGCTGGCGCGGCGAGTGCGTCACCAGCACGCGCGCCGTGTGGCGCAGCAGGCCCAGCACGCAGCGCTGCATGATGTGCGCCGCCACCGCCGCGTCCACGCCCGCCAGCACGTCGTCCAGCAGGTACACTGCCAGAGGCACACGCGTCACCTGTGCGTCGTTTACATCGCCGACGCCTCCGAATGGAGGTGACCATCCGTGAAAGGTTCTCGTTGATGCAATGCAACCTGTCGTTACCTTGCTTGTCCTGGTAGACGGCTCGCGCGAGCGCCACGCGTGCGCGCTGTCCGCCGCTCAGCGTGCAGCCGCCCTCGCCCACGTACGCGTTCCAGCCCAGCACGTTGAGGTCCTCTACAGAGATTCAAACATTTATAGAAACGCAGTAGGAGCATTTCAATTTACTTAAATTAACCTAACAACGTAAGACTTATAACATTATTAGCTATTACTACTACTTAACCAATACCGATATTATGTAGTTTGTAACGAATATTTGATAGTCGAGTACCCGTCAAAGCGCATGCGTCGATCACAGATCTAAACTTCGCCTCGTCGTACGGTTTTCCAAACAGTATATTATCGCGTATAGTTCCACGCACGAGCCAAGGCTGCTGAGATACGTAACCAAAACCTGTAAACAAAACGATAATGCTCAAAAAGGAAAATAATTACATAATTATGCTTTATATCAAATATATAAAGCATAATTATGTAATTCTTTTCCTTTTTGAGCACACAGATATACATATTGTATTATGATTTCATAAAGTCTTCGTCGTGTCGGGCAGTTAGCTTTAGACAAAAAAAATAATTTCATCTTGTGAAATGATATTTAAGAGATTCTAGTCTTTAATAAGTATATATAATGATTGTATACATTTTATAGTTTCGTTCAATATAAATATATTACTTGGTAGAGCTTTGTGCAAGCCTACCAGTCTCATCGTATATCCACTGCCAAACAGCAATGCTTAATGTATGTAGTTGTGTTCAAGTCTAATTGATGAGTGAGTGCCTAAATTAAGGCACATTACCAATATCTATGGGCAGTCAGGGCCGGACGGTAAGTTTAGGGGACCCTGGGCTAATACTACTTAGGGGCCCACCTAAGATGTATCTGAACTTAGACTTGAATTAAATTAATTGAATGGGTTTGATTAATTGCAGAACTAGCAGGCCTGCAAACCATACGATCTGTTTAATTTAATAAAGTTCTTTCGCATTATCGTCTATTTTTGACTTTGACTTGACTTAGCTGGGGGCCCCTTGAATCCACGGGGCCCTGGGCTCCCAAAAAGCTATATTGTAGATCCGGCCCTGTGGGCAGTGGTGACCACTTACCATCAGATGGCCCAATTGCCAGTTCGCCTACCTATATCACGTAGAAAAAAAGAACAAGATAATAAATGAAATTAAAATACTCACTGTTCAGAGACTCAGGTATTTGTATGTCGCCGCTCTGTTTGATCATATCGCCGACGATAGCCAGCAACAAGGACGTCTTGCCGCTTCCCACGGGGCCGGCGATACCGATTAGCTCATCTTTGCCGATTTCTAAAGAAATATTCTTTAACGTAAAGGGCTCTTGCATTGTCGCCTCGCCGGAAGACACCGAATCACTTCTGACAGTGCGTTTGGTCAACTTCTTTTTAGACTTTCCTTTATTTTTCTTTGGATTAATCGGCTTCCTCCGCACCGAAGGCTGCGCCCACGTGAATGAAGCATTCTTTAGGATAATAATTTTGTCTTCGTCTCTGTTTATATTCAGGCGGTCGTAGTAATGTTCACCGTTCATGTCTCTCAGCTAAAATCAATTGTACATTAGTAGATCTCGTTAGTCAATATATTGTTACTATTTTCAGTATCTATATTTCCACCACAAACACTCACATCCAGTAGTTTTTGTATCCGTTTTATAGACACCCAGGCTTCGGTGATCCCGTTCAAGACCCAGGGGAATGCGTTTAATGGTGCTATTAACATATTTATCAATGCCACCGTTGTAAAAACCTGAAATAGAAAAATAAGTTTTGTACGTCGGTCATGACACTTCTAATCATTAGTTACCATCAAATATAACTACTTTCACTAAATCTGTGTAGCTGTATTCTGAATTGAAGACTAATTTCAGGCAGAGCGATGTAAAAAGATTGTTTTTTACTTCCACCTCTGACAGTATAGAGGAAAATGACAATTTCCCATAAGATATGTCTTCCAAAATCAAATTAAAAAAAATACGAGTGGTGTACGCACGGTGGGCGCGTCGAGCGGCAGCCCGCGCAGCGCGTGCGTGCCCAGCGTGAGCGCGGCCAGCAGCACGGGCGTGCAGGCCCACAGCACCACGCACACGGCGTCCAGGTACTTGCGCCCGCGCAGCCGCCGCAGCTCGCCCTGCCGCGCCTCTGCGCGGGAGGAATAGCCACGATAGTGTCGATAGTAGTCGAGTAACACTAACTTGTGGGAGGGTTTAATACAAGCCCTCCAGGGCACTCCGACCCACCTACCCACCGAGCACCAATACTTGGTATTGTTTTGTCCCAATTTGAAGGTTAAGTGAGCTAATTTAATAACAGACAAAGCCTCAGGGCTCGATTTGGGAGGCGCATGGGCGATGTGAGGGATGGTTATTATTTCTTATAGCCAATGTCTATGGGCGGTGATGAGACTCACCGTCGGGAGGCCTTTTTGCCCGTTTGTCTACTAATATAAAAAAGACATCATTGCAAACGTCAAACGTGCTCGTTGTTTTGTAATTAGTGTTTGTGTAAGTGGGCAACGAATAATAGATACTCGTTATTGTTTTGTAGTAAAGAAGCGACGGTTGAAAATTTCAAGAATTGAATGGTGAGACATACATAAGGCTCTGTTTACGTAGACAAAGAGCTATATTCAGTACATGTGGAGATTATGACGAAATAGTTTCGTACATTTCATTGTTTGTGTCCACAGTGCTTAGACGCAACATACATTACCTGATACTCTGTCGATGAAGTAGTCTTCCCAAACGTGTACTTTCACAGTCCGAATGCCGCGGAGCATGTCGCCTATCAAGCTGACGCGAGAATCTTTATGTTTCATCATCTCGGTACTCAGCTCGCCTATTTTATTAGCTATCAACTTGTTCACTGGTATCAACATTATAGAAAATCCTACGCCAGCCAAAAATGAGACCCCGACTTGTTGATAAAGAAGAAACAGGGTGATGAATAACTGAAATCGATTGACACGTTATTATATAATATAGGTATAATTAATGAATTCACTCGTATAGCCAGTGGTTAGAACGCCCAAATCTTAAGCGAAGTTTGTGATTTAAAATCCGAAGTATCACTGAATTTTTATGTATTCATTTGTGTTTATAACTAACCTTGCGCTCGGCGGTGAAGGAAAACATTGTGAGGAAATTTGTGTTTTGTTTTGGATGAAAATCTGCTCTCCGTTCAAACGGTTAGGCCTTCAACCAGCAAAGGTATCCAACAGGCTGCTAACTTACTAAAAGAGCCAAATTTGAAGTTAAAATGAATTACCTGCAGTGGTATACTCCATAAGGCATGGAAACTTGGACACGAGTTCACGATGCGATCTGTATCGGTCGACATGAAATTCGTTATTTCTCCAACACTAAAAGCCTTGTTGAGTTCAGTCGTCGTCACACTAAGAGTCTTTCTGAGAATCGTCGATACGATCGCTCCGCGCATTTTGAGCCCTATGATCGACATTAGCCAGTTAAATTGAACATTAAACAGAGAACCTATAACTGTGGCTGCGAGAAGTGTTGCCGCATATATATATCTGGAAATATATTATTTTAAATTATTAAAAAACAAGACGATCGAATGGAACATAGCCAAAGTTTTATTGATGATATTTTTATTAGAATATTAAATGCCCTAATAAGCCGTAATAACATAATAAATCCACGCAACCCGGCACACTTATTCGTACAGTTTTACTTAAATTGCGACGATCGAATAAGCTGTTGCGCCCGCAGAAAATTTTATTTATTTATTTACAAGCCTAAGGTCAGAGATTAAATTTAAGAATACTCACCCATAATGTTGGTCAATACTAGTATCTTCAACAAAAGTAATTAATTTATTGAGTAATATCGGTCCGGCAAAGCCAGCCATATCTGCAACCAGCTTCAACATTCCAATGCTATAGAACTGAACAGCAAAGCAATGATGTAAGGCACGTAGCAGGGACACGTTCTGACGACGTGCTGGACGCAGCAGTACTCTGGATGTTGGTGTTACTGGAGTTGATATCTGTGGCTGTGTCTCACCTGTAGCTCCATAGCCTAAAATTTCTTATATATTATTTCACATAAGCGGACAGGCAAATGGATCACCATTCTCTCATCCCCAATGCAGCACCATCATTGGGAACTAAGAAGTTATGTCCCATGGCGCATGCAAATATATTAAGCTATTAATTATATTAAAAATAAGTGATTTTAAAAACAAGGATTATGACTTACTGCACAATATTATACTTCATTAAGAGTTATCTTTCAAATTATATTCATTTAACTTTCAAACATATTAAGACCAAAATAAAAAGAAAATATATGTATAGATCTTTACAACAATTATATATATAAGTTTAACTTTTAATTCAATTTAAAAAAAAGAAGAATGGTCGAAAATTTTAAAATATTTTACCAGAGCCTATAAAAGGTTCATGTGGCACTTCAGTAAATTGTTGATAATTATCAACATTTCCGATCAGTGCTTTGTCCATTCTCGCCCCAACATAAGAACATCTATATTTTGCCGGGATATCATACAGTTCTTCTGGATCTTGCAGCTTGTTATCATATCCTTAAAACAGATCATCAGTAGTTTGTAAATAAGACATTGTAATAAAACAAAAAAAAAAAACAAACAATTATTTGATTATTGGTTTCTTTTGTTTGATTACAATAATATTTTAATTACTTTACAGAAACCTGGATAGTTTATGTTGAGATGGATCAAAGATATAAAATGAAGGCTATTTATACTATTTGTAGGTTAAAATGTAGAGCATTTCTTTACTAATATTTCCTAATTCTGACACAATCTGAGGAAATCTATGAATGGATATATGATATAAAAGTACAAAAAACCAAACCTTTTTGGAGAAGTGGATTGACCCATGTGAAAGTAAGTTTGGACCAGTAACTAGCTCCTTGCATAGCAGTGCCAAGTATACCCTCGTCACCTTGTGGCAGGAGTGGTGTGTATTCACTCTAAAACATTTCATTTATTAATATTTACAAAGCTTTGCAAAAAATATTCTAGAAATTATATAATGACAGATCTTACATGTGAATGTTGTGAACCAACAAGGCATGGTGAGTAAAATGTTGGCCTTGAGTCACTCGATGGTAATAAAGTAAGGAAATATAACCCATGACAACATATTGAAGCAATATAAAAGTTATTTTGAGCTCCAGTTAGAATGGAACTGCGTAGTGCTATTATATTGAAGATTACTAGTAGAACCCACAATATAAGTTGACATAGAGGGCCCCGAGAACTATGTCCAAGGCGATGCTTTAAAGCCAAAACATAGCCAAAGTGAACTAGCCACGATAAACAAGATGCTCCGGCCGTAAAATAATCAATTGGAAGTAAAGTAAAGTCTTCATCAGTCAAGAAAATGTATAGTTCTATTATTGGAATAAAAGCCAGTAATAAAATTGCAAAACTACGTAATGCTATAGCTCGTTCTTGAATTTTCTCCCTGACTACCCAGTCTTTTCGGAATCCAACGTAGTATCCTGACGTGATGGCAAGGATAAAGTAAATTGGTATCTGTAAAAACAATTCTTGAAAACACATTCCGATATCTTTTGTTGAGTCGTTCCATGGTTGAAGACCTGAAGGGCCACATATATGCTCCCATTTCCATGTTAAATTAATAAACGAAGTCATTGTTAAAAAAACACTACAAGTTTACTAGTCTTTCTTCATAAACATTTTATTTTTATTTTATAAATCGTACACTGATTCTATTACTACTCATTATTTTTATAAAGATAATCTTCAATTTTGTCGAACGAAACTATCAGCAGTTACCACTAGCTTCAATTGTATGTTTTTTAAACACAATTATAATCCAAATATTATAAATACCTATAAAAGGTAAATCTGAAATCATAATAAATGTCAAATGACATTTGACAACAGTAACATGTGTTGCCAAAAATAAATGAATTTTTGCCATTAAAAATAAAAATACTGTAAGTTTAAATAAATGCATACATTGTACCTTTTTATTCTTTGTATACTTTTAAGTCAACAGATGGTGAGCAGATTTGTTTTTCACTGGATGATCCGAAAGTTGTTACTGATTCTGTCGCCAATGTGGTGCTTCAGGGTACAGAACTATTCATTTCATATTCTATAAGTCCCAGCCTTGGTTTGGTCCTTTCTACAATGAAGCCGAAAGCGTTAACGCTACCAAGTCCAGGCTATCCCATCAACGTCTCGTGATGTAAATAGCAGCGTAATCAGAAAGGAATATAACTCAGGCAGGCTAGGTCCTTCAAAACCGTCCTTGCTAAGGCGAAGTCGGATCACTTTGGCAGAATTGGCGGGAGACGCCTCCTTTCAGGAACATGTGCATTCTAGTCTCTCGCTAAGAGTGTCTTTGGGAATTCCAGTTAGCCTTCTTTTCCATCTCTACACAGGGATGGTGAGTCATTGGCCTATACCACGAAGAAAAAAGCTGATCTTTTAGGTTATTTTTCGCGTCTAACTCACTCTGAATAGGCGAGGAAAGTCACCACCAAAAATCCCGCGATGTGATATGACAATGCCAGAGGTTAAATCAAGGTGCTGTTCGTAAAGCACTTCTTTCCTAGATTCCTGGATATTCATCAGTCGAATAGACCCGATGGCATCCCTCTGATCGTGCTACGGACATGAGCTCCCGAATTGGCACCAGTTTTAACGCATCTTTTCTGGCAATTCTACGCACTAATCGTCGTCCCCAACTTCTGGAAGACTGTTTTGATGCACCCGATTGTGAGGTTTCGTCAATTCTGGTGTTCAACAAGGCTGCGTATTATTACTTACTCTGTTTCTTCTGCATATCAATAACTTGTTTCAAATCAACAACATTCACTGCTATACAGACAATAGTACCGTAGACACCTTATACATCAGTCGGGGTAATATTTCTCGGGAATACGTTGACAAAAGTCGAAACAAACTTCTGTCTGAATCGAATCTTTAATAAACAAAGTCTCGGACTAGTGCCGGTTAAACCTAGTCCAATGATTTTTCCGAACCAATAAGACTTATATAATATATATAATTATAGGTAATAAGATAAAATTTTAGGAACCTTAGAGAAAAGAGTGTACACATTTCTTAAAGGTCAGGAAAAATATATTAGTGAGTTTAAAAAAGTTCATTATTATTATTCTCTATTTGATGCCAATAGAAAGACGCATTTATATATTTTAATTTTTATTACCCCTTAAGGTACAGAAATTAAAAATATATTAAATTATTTTGACATCAACTGTCATCTGTCAAATTTGTTTTGATTGTTAATGCTATGAGCAATAATATTATAAATTAGTACTTGAAACTAACAATTTATTAAATAATAAATGTTTTTGTCTATTTATCTAATTTAACGGAATTTTTATTTACTCTTTTAAATAAGATCAAATATGGAAGAATCGTCTGTTTCTTCTGGCCTGAAGGAGGAAAGTAACAATGAAGTTGATCCTATCGTAGATATTATTGATTATTTGGTAAGATGCGCAAATGTTTTTTTTAAAAACGCTAGCGTTAATAATCCCGAAGTACGAAATAATGATAAAATTCAATATGCATGCGAATTTTATAAGCAATCGCCGACTAAATTTCTGTTGCAATTCGGCAAATATCTCTGTGCAAATCATTTACAATATTTTGAAAAACAGCACCTGGATAATAAAAGTTATCAAAAATGTTTAGCTGAATTAAAATTATATCATTCAAATGAATCTAGAAACAAGAGAGTCAGAAATAGACGATACAAGGCCATGCAAAAATTACAAGAGGATACAGATTATTTTACTGAAAAACAAATGATGTATCGTAATCCTCTCTTATATGACCAATTAATAGGACAGTACTTAACTGACGATGAAATAAGAGAGAGAGATGCTGTTGGCCCAGAGAATCTTACTTTGTTAAGTATGATTCTAGACACAGTTGAAAGAAATGAAATGAGGCAGACTAAGTATGAACAGATGCTAAATGAGGATGGAGGCTCATCTGAAGACACAGTAGAGGACTCATCTGGAGGCATATCCCCTCAAAGTAATAGTAAGAGGAATGGGGCATGCAAAGAAAAACAGTGGGGGAGTTTTGATGTCCCAGATACTGAAGTTCCCCATGTACCTGATAAACGAAAACCAACAATGATAAATGCAAATGAAAGAAACCTTTTGAGAGAAGAATTTATACATGAAATGTATACTAGTTTTATTGAAGGCAGAGACATCAATTTCGATTATAACTCTGTTGATAATGACGAGGAATATGATGATTTACAGCAAATTTCGCAAGATGCAGAAGATAAATATTTTGATTCTGAGGAAAATGATGCAAGAACATTAGAAGAACATATGACACTTATTGAAGAATATGGAAGAAAGAAATCAGTTGAATCTAGTGACAGTAATACAGATCCCTTGGATGTGTATATGCAACATATTTCATATAAACTTTAAAAAGTTCAATTTTGTTTGAATTTTCTCTATAGGTAATTTGGAATATACATAATCTTTTTGTTTTATGTTTATTTTTTAAGAAATAGTGTCAAATAGTGAACAAGTCAAAATATACTATACTAAAAGTAATACAAGGTATATTCATTGATTCGTTTACTTCTATAATATATTTTTTATTCAAAATGCAATGACCTAAAAAAAAATATTCTAGCTGTGGGAACTGTTATTAGGGTTCAACATATATTAATGTTTTTTTTTATTTGAAAACCTTAATGTTTCTTGCATAAGTATTTATTTTCAAACTCTTCTGACCAGAAATATCAGAGTTAAATATTAAATATAACTTTTAAATCAATTAAAAGAAAATAATAATCTTGGGATAATCTTAAAGTTGGGATTATAAATTCTACTAAAATTTACTTGGAATAAAATAGAGTCTGACATTGGTAATAACCCTAACCATTTTCAAGTCATTTGCAAAATGTAATATGTATATTGAAATGACAAAACTCCGGACAAGAATACCCTGATGTGCAACCAATAAAACCCTGATGTTTTAGTTTAGTAATAATGACTATAACAGAGGTTTTTAAAAAAATCTTTCTAAATTCCATCTACTTATATATTCCTGTCCAGTCTCCACAATATTTATATCAAAAACTCATCAACATTAATAACCAGGTTTATGGTGTGGTATAAAAAAGATTTCATGTGACAATTTCTGTGAGGATACAATATTCATGAATCAGTTATTTTAGACTGAATACAAAACTATTGGTCGCCCTTAAATCTCTTTTATTTTCGTGTTTAAAGATTTCAACAAAAGATAAAATCTATACAGAGAAGTTTTATATTATCGACACAAGTTATTTACTGTGATTTCTTTTTGTTTTTATATAATTATTTTTATTACTAAACTTTACTTTAAACAAACGCGTTATTAACTTAACTCATTTTAATTTATGAGAATGAGAAAGTTAATTTCTACCGGCATCTGATTTGTAGATTCAGAATGGTTTCGCTGGTATCGATTGTTACCGATATTGTAGGCTAGGTCGGTTTTTGTAGTATATTCGTATTTTAGATTCATTTTTAATATATCGGCATCATGTTTAATCTTTTCATGATTATAATATATATATATATATTTAAGGATACTGCTGAATACTAAGCGCGTTTTAATTAAAAAATATGAATGATTAAAAAAATAATTTTACCATCTCTAATTGCAAACGATGATTTATAAAAAACTTCGTGGAAGTATTTGCAATTGTCATTTTTTAGTTTGTGTACATAATTACAGTGTAATTTTCCTGTTTTTTAAGCCTTTCATGCAAGAATTTTATACATATTGTTACGTTTCTGTTTTAGATAAGTCGAAAAATAGGTTTTATTGACTTTTATATACAATTCATATGTACTATTAATGAATACGCGATTTGATAATATAATTTACTACTAAAAATGTTTTCCTGATTGACAACTACGTAACGACCGATCTTGCTGTTACTTCACTATAATTATTTATTATTGACTTTGATTAAGTAGGTACGTCTACTTATTCTTTGAATATCATCTATCAGAGTTAACCATTACGGGGATCTGAACTTAGTATTTTGTTATTCTCAACCAGCGATCTCTAAAGTTGGGTTGTTAATTTGTAATTATTTGAGTTCCATATAATAAAAAAGAATTTGATGATTGTTCCATTATCATAAAATTCTAAGAAGGTGAAATCTCTAATTGTCATTATCGGCTCATTTATGATCTGGTAGCTAGCTTACCTATATTATAAGATATTTGATACTTTCAAAAAGGGGGACAGGCTTGCAAAATTATCGTTCCATATGCCTGCTACGACTGTGGCAAACTCTTAGCTAGAGCCAAACGGTAGGAGAACCTAGAGGAAGGTGCAGTAGTATTATGTTCCACCCGAATCATATAGTAGTGCAAGCAATAGAAAGCATGTTGCTGTCCGTATAGTATATACGAAGCTAGCACATAAAACGTAGGACTTTTTTAGGTGAGATCCGACAACCCACGAGTGAATCACAGTGTGAAGTATACAGCGGTCAGCGAATACTTATGAAATAAATAGGTCACACGATATGAGGGTGAAATATTCCACTTTTCTCTCAATTTCCAATGCCCTGCCACTTGCGAGCTTACGAACTTGATATTTCTAAGTTATTCGCAGCGTCCGCTTGTGTTTCCACATTTTGAATGCTTCGAAAAGCTGCGTGAAAACATGCCTGAAAACTAAATATATAAATTGTTGGTTTATTAGTTATCAAATTTTATTATGGAGTTTTTTTTTTATCTATATCTATACTCCTATATAAATCTGTAGAGTACAGACTCACTGTACACTCAATTTATTTGTCGAATTTCATCATAAGTATTCGTTTTATATCTATTCCGTCTCTGTATGTCCCGCTATAACTCAAGAGCAGTTGAACCGATCGTTATAAAAATTGGTATACATTAAGAACATGCGCAATCCCGCGCAAATGATAGTCTATATATAATGCCGATAAACCTCATAGAAGCTATAACAAAAATTTATATAAGAAATAGGGGTTGATAGTTTGTATAGCAGTCCGTGATTTTTTAAGTTAGAAACATGAAACTTTATTTTTGGGATACTCATTAAAAATGGGGAGAGACATATTTAAGCGTTTCTGGATATTCTTCCTATAAGGGTGTGAAATAAGGGTTGAAAATTTGTATGGAATTCCGTCATTTTTTAAGTTAGAAAAATGTTACTGAGGAATTTAAGACCTAAAAGAATATCTTTGATACCATCAGAATATCCCTTTAAGTTCAAGACGTACAGTTCGCGCTTAAACTCTGCTTCGTCATGACAATTAATAAAGCAAAAGTTCAAATATTTAAAATGGCCGGTGTAGACCTAAGAGAAGACTTTTTTTCGCATGGACAGTTTTAAATAGCCTGTTTAAGAACGAGCTCTACGAGCAGTCTGGTGGATCTAGCCCACGAAAGTCGAACCACAAATGTGGTATACAAAGAGGTCTTAAATTAATAATAATTTATTAATATTTTAAATTATTCTGTAGATTATATAATCAATTTCCACGCGAGCAAAGCTAAAGGCAACACCTCGTTTTATTATAAATATTTTCAAATAATGGTTTTTTATACAAGTTGTTTATATTCACTGTATTAATTACTCAATTAACACTGACTCGTTGATCTAGTGGATACATATAAGGCCAAAGATCCCGAGATTATAGGTACAACCAAAAATAATTCTAGCCCAGAAGTTAGAAGTGGGTACTCTCCCGTGCTTTGGAAAGCACGTAAGGCCTGCGCCTGAACTCTTTCCAGTCGTATCAGATTTGCAGTTCCATCGGAAAATTAGTTTCGTCTATCTAATCAAAGACATAGACAATTGAAAATGATATGAAGACATAGATAATTTTACTAATTGGATATAAACCTAACATTCTGATGTAGATTATACAATATAATTTGAAAATGACTTGGCCTGACAACTAATAAAAACCAATAAAGACAAAATTATAGTGCATGATTACTATTAGTTTATGATTGGTTAGTTATACGTATTACATACTGCCTCGGTTATTTCTTGTAAATAATAATTTAATAATAAACAATAGATTATTACATAACATAGCACATAATAAATGCGCTCATCGATATTTTATGCAATGATGAATATCGGTATGGATCATTACACCATTAGCACGATTACGGTGGTATGGTATACCAATATCATTTCTCTTACATCATATTTATCATAAGAAAGTTCCTGGTTATGGTCTTGCGTGCGTATAAGGTTTTGAGAGTGTACTTAATGTATTTCTATATAAAAATAAAAAGTGTATGCACTCACGGTAAAAGTGAAACTAAAAAAGCATAACGATTCTAAAAAAATCTCTTTAAAATATATATAAAATAAAGTTCTAATTTATAGTAGTTTTATATAATATTATTATACTTAATCGATTAAAAATGTGGGTCTAAAAACCAAACAAAGACTCTAATAAATGTACCTTTTCATAATGAAACTAACTACAAAATTAAATTCTTCACATATAATACTAACATCATGTAGGTACTACTGAGAAAGCTGTTTTTATACACTACAGGCTCGGGGTCTTGACAATAGTATTGTGGGCTATGGCGAGACCTTGCGCCTTTCGTCCCTTGCCGTGCTTTATGATCGCCGGCAGACGCGTAGCAGACGCCGTACGGAAAACGCGACTCGAGCTCTATGTGTTGTGACATCCTTTAAACCTTGATCAGTGTTTCATAAAACAAGTGGTGCACATGGTTTACCTTCAAAATGTTTGTGGTAAGATATATTATTTTATTTCGAAGATGTATTTACTTGTAAAAGCTATATTATTATTTTACACAATAGTTAATAAGTATTGATAAAATTGTGATATTTACAGATATATAATAGATACATACTTATATTTTATTTTATAAAAAATATATAAGCAGTCATTCGCTTTTTCATAAGAAATATTTACAAAGCTTTATTATTTATTTTTGGCAAAACTACGAAATATTTAATAAAAGCATTCAATTATAACTTATCAAAGTCTACAATTCAGGTTAAAAAATTATGCAATATCTATTAAAAAGATTATTAAATATATTTTTTAATATTAGAACTTGTAGTTAAGGTAACACAAATGTTAATACTTATATTAAATAATTGTGTACTTTTAATAGTTATTTAGTCAATAAAAAATTGGACGTAATATAACAATATTTAAATATTTTTTATTCATTACTTAAATTCGACAAATTAGTCGCTTAATTACAGTAAAAATTTGCAGTAGTCATGTTAGTTTTTATAGTGTGTCGATCATTGGAAAGTAGGAATGTATATTTAATGCTATCTCTCTCAACTTTATATCAAATATTATATTAATATAAAGAGCAAAATATTATGTTATTTTAAATAGTATTTAACGTTAGCTATTTCGAAAAGTGAAGAATATTATAAATCCTGCTCAAGTTTAGCCTTAATGCTCAAGGATGCGTGCCTACAAGTAAAAAAAGGACTCTAATGGTGTAAATTTTGTGTTCGATTCGTTTCGAATTTCGAACTAAAAACGACATCGATATGAGATCTGGATGAGCGGTAAAACAGTTTTTTCTAGTGTCTTTTCGAGGTGTAGTGCATTTGTGTATTCATAATAATTTATTAATATTTTTGTACATAGTAAGCATTCCTCGTGACGCAAGCTCCACTATCAGTTTATCGGTTTTGTTATAATTTGAACTCGACTTTTGGTGAATGTTTTAGTTGAGCAAAAGTTCTGTGAATTGTTATTTCCGGTTTATATTTCTTCAAACGTAGTTTTATCTGTTACAATGTTAAATGGTAAATATTTTGACGCTAATTTTAAATAAATATTTGATACATACAATCTTATAATTGACTATATTGATGTTAAAATATAGTAATTACAACACTGGCTGTGTATACATATATATTCTATTATATCTTAGGTACATTACTTTTATATAATGTGATTAATTATTTAAAATTTGATAATCCTAATTTTGTACAACGTGTTTGATTGTTAATACCTTACTCTCCGGTAATAGGTTGGCCTCATAATAATTTATTATAACATAATCATATCATTAAAGGTCCAGTACCTAAGCATACATTGTATTTTAGTGAATACTTTTCTATATAATAAATGGAGAAAAAGGTTCCCAAATTCATTAGGCATTTTGTAATATCAATTGCAAACGCTCGTGCACGACATGTCTCAATTCAATTAAAATCTTCACTTTTTGGCGCTTTCTACGAGATCTAGTGAATCGTCATCGTTTACTAAAAATAATAGGTACGTTAGTAAAATGAAATAACTATTATGTTCACGCTTGCATATATCATAATTACCGCGTCGTATGTAGATTACATTCGAAATAAGAGTAGGCAGTGTAACGTAATACATGTTAGTACTAACTTTCCAATTAGAAAAATAAATAGCATAAACTTTAACTTTTATCTCTATTTCAAATAAGCTCGTAATTGGTAAAATATATTACTATGCATACTTTGTAAAATCATTCATCTAATTCTAAACAATATATTGTTGTGACGACATGATTATAAGATCTAGGGAAATCGTATAAATAATGGTGTCGGCGCAACAGACATTGTCGCGTGGGCATATCTTTACCTTGGGAGTGCGACTGGTCATCGACACATAAAACATGTGAAAGTGTTAATATTTTTTCCTTCACCCACACGAACAGTTCTAGTGCAAACAAAGAACTAATATAAATAAATTAGGATGCTCTTTCCGGTGTCTAATTTAGATATTTTTATCTAAGTAAGGCATTTCAGGTAGTCTATTTTCTACGTAGGTATTAAAACTACATTGACTTACTACAGTTTACAAAACTTAAGTCATATAAGCAAATTTACAGAGTAAATTTACATTTTTATTTTAATAAGTTCAATTTAATCATCCTCGCTACCTTACGTCGTCAGCGAGAACGAGCGTGGGTGTCAAATCGCCTGTGGCGCCAGTCCGTCTGAAGAATGGTTCCCACGCTCCTCTCAGAGGTAACCCTCACTATAGCGTATACGTACGTATCAATTTAAAAATCAATAAATAGATGACTCAAAACTTTCACAAAAAATATATCGGTGTAAGCTTTTGTGGAATTGAGTGGATAATTAATTTATTACGTACGAAACCAGTTATACTCTGTCAGACAGATAGTCTTCAAAGAATCGAGATTTTAACCTTAATTGGAATTTTCGTTATATGAGCATTCAATTATTTATAAAAAAATCTTTAGTGATAGACAATAGGTAAGTTCATATTATTGGTGGATCTGACGAAGTATTTCGTTGACATACCGTGTATTTGTGACGATAACTTTTTAAGATTGGGTGGATCTGAGGAAGATAAACATTACCAAATTGTTATTGATAAACATGTACAGGTTATGCACGTTTTAGATAACATACGAACTGCGTATCGAAGTCGTGTTGCGATTTGCGCACCTTTATTCAGTTTTCCGTAGCAATCTATACACTCACGATTTTAAAATAGGTTTTCCTGCAAACAATGAATAAAGGCATTTTTTTGTAGTTTCGTTTCGTATATATTATTTAAGAATTGTATTTCTCATAACAAGCTCTTGCATATTATGGCACCTAAACAAAAAAAAAAAACTTTTATTTTTGTTACTTATTTGTTGTGCCTTTGATTTACTCTGTTTAATTGTCAAATAACAGTAGATTCGGAGGAAATAAACGACAGACTGGTACACAAACAAGAGGTTCGTTGGTCGAATCGGGGTTCCGTATTTCATGGGATTTAAAATCGTATCGAAACCACAATTTACTTACTCTTATTCCCAATATCTACATAAGTAAGGATGCGATATATTAAACGTTAATATATATATTTTTAAAGCTATTTATAATACGGACTTTGAGGAATAGCTTAGTTAGTAAAATAATAATAAGGGGCCTCCACTCTTTTGTTGCCCCAGAACAGCCAGATCTGTAAACCTGGGCCTGCCTGCCTACTTTTTAGTCTAAAAATTCAAGTGTACGTGAGTGTGTAAAATATTCTTTATTCAAGTAACAAAGTTCTTATCAGCACTATTGAAATTTAAAACTACCAAAAATAAAACAAAAACCGGACCGGAGGAGAACACGCAACAAACCTAGTCATACCTAAGTCTTTTTCACCGTTACCTACACTTTTTAATTAATTACAATTAAATTATTATTTGTCCTGCATGAAAATAAACGAATAATACCCATAAATTAATACTAACTATAATATCTGATGTGTGTGTGTGTATCTACTCAGACGAGCTTGCACAAAGTCCTACCACCAAGAATGTAATTACATCTTTGTTTCTTAGTTTCCATATATTTTTTTAATTACATGGTATGTATATTTATATATCTATAATTATATTTTGGTACTTTTCAATTAAGTGAATGATCTTCGTTTAAGTTATAAATAGTTTATAGTAACCGTCAATCACATAAAACAACTAGCTGAACCCGCAGCTTTACGTAATACCTTTACGAAATGTATAAAACATAAACTTCCAAACCCCGTTTTACCCCCTTTGAAGTGGAGTTTCATAATATCTGTTCTTAGCGTATGTAATGTAGGTAACTTTGTAGGTGTTATAGTTTTTGAGATTTCGTGATTAATCAGAGAGTGGGATTTCGCTTTTATATGTATAGATTGTGTACATTTTAAAAACTCGATCGAGCAATATAATTACAAAGTATTCTTAATTTATTTTAATTATATCAGCTATTGTTTAGTATATTATATTAAATCCAGGTCATAATAAACTCGATTGCTTGAATGAAACTGATACGTCTAGCAAGAAATACTAACATTTGTATGGTAAATTGATACATCCATTCTTAATGTTTTCACCTGAGTACGTGAGCAGTACACATGATCAGCTCAATCGTCCGCTAATAAAACTAGGGGATCGGGTTAACCACAATTCCTTATGAAATTAGAAATTGAAAGTTACTGTCAGGGTCGTGTAAATGTTTAATGAACGTGTTGAATAAATCGCAAACACTTAGCGAGACCAATTAGTTATACTTACAAGCCTTAAGTACCTAGGTACTTTAGAATGTACACATTCGGAACTGTATACTGAATGATTAGCAAACAAGTATGTTATTATAGATATACATTTATATCTTGTTGAAAATTTATATTACAAACGTTTATTGAATCTACTTTATTTTAATATGTTTTTGATACCAATTTTTTTTCTGTATTTGTTTTCAGAAATTCTTAGTTATATTAAGCACTTTTAAGCCTATGCTTATTTATAGATTATGGAGGGAAATGTTTATATATAATAAATAATTTTCTACTAATTATAAACACAAACTATCTACAATTGGATCTAGTGTTGCAATAACAGAAAAAAAGAGATTTTCTTCTTAATTAAAAATGAATACAATAAATATTATGTAATATATATAATTGCTATTACATAATGATGAAGACGCATTGATAGTATTCTCATTGGGTGTAGAACATTAAATTATTTAAAATAGCTAGACTTCATTACAAAAGAGTGAAAGGACGATTTGTAGAAGACAAATTAGATGCTAAACGAATACCCCTATTCCTGTCATGTAACCTAACGTTAGTGATGCGGTGCACGCGCGGCTTTCACTGCGGCCGCGTCAAATGTATCCTGGTAATCTGCGTTCCAGTCGCATTCCTCGTAATTTCCACTAGCAAACTTATTTACCTAATTAATAACACAAAACATAGGCGTATACTCATACACGTAATAAGTTTATAAATGTAATATTCATATTGAACGTTAATTTTAATGAAAAAATATTAACTTAAGAAATGCATCGAAAATTATTTGAAAAAAATAACTCACTAACTGTACACCTCAAACACGAAGCGGCATGGTAGTGCTCTTTTATTGGTCGAGGGTAGAAATCACGATTCACCCGTTTTTGAAAGTATATATTACTAAGTCTATCCTGATCGATTTCGTCCACAGGCCACAGAGTTAACTCAGTCAAGTGGAGATGTTATAACGCACAAGTGTTTGTATAACGCACTTTTGATTTCTAATAACTCAATTTGGTGGCAATCCGACACATGCGCTACCGATCAGAATATCTAGGCTATCCTAAGGCCGAGAGTCTCTACCAACTTCTGTAAGCCTTTGTAAGGCGATGATTCTATTAAATGCTGGGATTTGATGATAGAGGTGTCAGTTTATAACAGTTGTTAACAGTGTTAAAATATTGAGTCATTGTTTTTAAAGTTTATCCGTACAACCTCTGGGTTGCATACTCCTATTTCATAATAAGGTAACGTAACGAGGTGCGTACATTTCATTGTATACGGATACTAACCGTTCTAAAGTTTTTTATCCTACTAATCATTTGTATCAACTCGCATCAAATTGATCGCCTAGAAGAACACGTGGATCTTCACAGACGATCACGGGATTCGATGTCGCACAAGCGCCACGTTTCCATGTGTTTAATCTACGCTTGAAGTTTTTTACGTATTCGATAGAGGTTGTTAAGAATATATCATATTCGTTAAAAGTTGTAGTAATTGTATAATAGTAAATTGATCTATGTCTCTGATAAGATTTATAGTGTATATAATAATTGTCAGTACGCCAGAAGGCTATAACGTTAGAGTAGGTCCTATGACGGAGGACTCTGCAGTAATAGTTACTACAAAATGTTAATAGTAACTAAACAAGACTAAGAACTCAATAGTGACAATTATACAGGTAAACATTGTGAGGTAAACTCGTATCGGTTGGAACTTTGCAACGTTTGTTTCCACCAGTCCACATTGTAGTGGCGTCGTGGAATAAGTTTCAAATCTTCTGCTCAAGATGTGGCCTTTAACCAGCAGTCGGACATATACATCTATAATTATTGTTGTCTTATAATGATTAAGATGTAATAATTAAAGTTGTGTTCCATGTTATTAAATAATTAATTGTATAAGTTACATTAATTAAAAAAATAACAATAGCTATATTTAGTAAGCAACTAAATTGGCGGTTAATGATGCAAAAAATCACCCTTTGTGTTGGACCCGCTGGTAGTTAACACAATTTTTTAATCATTATAGACGGTAAATACATTTTTCCATAATAAGTGATCGAGGTCACGTATTTCGCATACATAATCAAGGAGGATGGTTATAATATTAAATTAGCCCGTCTTTCTTCCTGCCATGCCGCCTGGTATTTTAACGAGCGCGTTGCATGCCAAAAAAATTGTTGTCAATCCACCATCGCCCTGATTGCATGAAACAGACACAATTTTGTACCTGCCTGTATTTTGTTTTTAATTAAAAAAACCTGCGTTTCATTAATATATGTAGCTAACTAACATTTGTCTGTTACGAAGTACAGTATAAAATATAGCTCATTCTGGTAAATATAAACTCATTGGTCTTCAATCTTTTTAATAAAAATTAACTAAACAAACCATCGCTTCGGCTAAAAAAGCTATTGTAAGGCCTTAAAACTTGCATCCGTAATCAGTATGGTCAGCAAAATGCTAACATTATATATTAATGCTAAGATATTCATAATTAATGCCAATGTTCTAATTAATTTAGAAGTATGAATAATTATGGTTTGGAAGTAAATAAAATAAGTTAATTTAAAGAGAATGTGTGGACACATGGTACAGCTCCAGATTTATCTTTTCAACAAAGAATTTTGGTAAATTGTATGTAATTTATTTTCTGTAAAAAAATCAAGTCAGCTCTTTTTGAACAACAGCAGCATTATATATATTATTATTCCAACAACAAATCATGTAAAAAACTATCCGTCGAATGTGCTATAGAACATATTTGTACGTGATATTTTTTAGCTTAACAATAATATAAGATTATGTTTTTAACGTACCGGATTTAATCTTAATATATTGCTTTTATTTAGATATGTTTATATAAATAAAATTTAGTTATCTTAGTATATAAGTAAATAATCTGTTCGTTTGCATGTAGCCGAACTCCCAAAGGGTCCGACAGATTTCAATGTTTTTTTTTGTGTGTATGTCTCTGGTTGATTTAACCTGGTAGATGGAGCTGCGATCGGGAAATAAATAAATTTATTGTTTTGCTCGGATGGAGTCGAGACAAGCATATATTAATTAGGTGCTTTATTTTTAATTTTCTAGATGCTCTTATTTAGTCATTTTATAAACTTAAACTTCACCAAAATGCGCTATATCTTTCAAGTTTTGTATATATTGGTTTGGCATAACCCAAAAAAACGTCTTCTCATCTAATCATACATAATATATTATACTCATATAATTTTTTATTTTCAGAAAACTCATACAATGTTGCTGAAGATCTTGATTTGGTTCTTAATTGCTGCTAATGCTGAATCTGGCCGTGTTGGGAAACTTTCAAAACATATAACAAACACATCTAGTAAGTACATTACGATTACATATTTTTATATCTAGATTTATTTTGACGAATTTGTTAAATATCTAATTTGTTTACAGATCCGATAGACAATTTAAACGGTATCGCTTCGATATTTTCTCCTCGTATGGACTTTGATCAATGGAAACCACTGACAGGACGTGGTGATCCTTTACGTAATGATCCTACTTATGATTATGAGCCTCCTGTACTCGAAAGAGTTCATTATTGGGCTGACGAAGTTCACGCTCAACCAGAAAAGAACCCGGAAAGAAAATCTGAAGTTTTAGTACTAGGTGTCTCCTCTCGAAAACCGAGTGTTGCGTCTAGACCACTTCCACCCATCAGAAGGGTTCCACGACCACCTTTATTTCCATCTAAATACGAAGACTTCTCTTACAAATTTAGTGACCATTACCCGATGACTATACTTGTACCACCTCCTCCACCTCCTAGTCATCAACCTCCACTCTACGTTGAAGAAAAATTATCAATACCTACGAGTCCACCGATCCTACTTGATGGACTTACAGCGACCAAAGAATCTACTCCAAAACCTGAGATTTTGACGTCGTTTGCCCTTCAGGAATCTAATCTTATTTACCAATCATCTACAACAAAACAAAACTGGTACAATAACTATAATAAAACTACAAATTTACCGATCAATACTGTTAGTAGCGACTACGCAGGATGGGGCCCTACAACACCTTTTGAAGACTTTAATGAAGCTCATAACATTATATCTTACACAGATAATCATAACTATGAATTTACCAAGCAACCTCTTTCTTATTATAAACCAATGTTGTCCGAGGCATCTCCGCCACCACAAACATCATTTCACCCTTCAGATATGCCTACTTTTTTACCAACAGCGTTACCTGTAACGGTCTCAACAGTTGAAAACACGCAAGATACATGGTCGTCTATAGAAACCACGACAGAAACATCTACTGAAACTCAAAATCTTGAATTTGAAACTACTACTGAAAATGTTATGACCCGTTTTTCTCAGTCCACACCAGCACCATTATCAGCACCAAAACCCAATATAATTGATATGTTAGGTTCGATGATATCAATGCCTATGATTACAGATCCTAATAGACCTGAAGATAATTTGTACGCTCATGCATCAGATTCTATACATATTTTTAAAAAGCCACCAATTGAAGATTCTGTTAATTTAGAAATAATGCAGACGATGCAACCTCCTCCACCAATAAAAACTCCTGAAAGTTCTACACCACCTTCAAGACAACAATTTCAGATAAATTCTCATATTTTAAACAGTCTGTTACATGAAAAACCGATAACACATACTCACGACCCTTATTTGCATATGCGTTTCACTACACCAATTACGACTACCTCGAAGACATCTCAAGACATAAAATCTACAACTGAAACACCATCGATACCTACGTATCTTATTATTCAAGGACATTCTAAAGTTAAAACTTATGGATCCAAACCAAAACCAGATAATGGTGCGGCTAAAAATGAAATACCGAACCCTAATGAAACGAATGAAGTTAAACATTTACATCCCCTTAAAGAAAAACACACAAAGATTTCAGAAAAACGAACACTTAGAGAAAGTAGAGCACAAAATTTAAAGTCACTCGTGGATACTGGATTTGGCTCAATAGAAATTCAGGAAGCGGATTTAGGTATAAAATACGATGTGAGTGATGGCAGTGACGTACCAATAGAAATATACAGAAAGGGAATCGTAGATAATGATGAAAATAATTACTCAAGTAAAAGAGAAGAAGAAAAGAGAAATAAAAGGGAAATCGGTCTGAAGCATTTCTTGGATGAAGACTTAGTAAATGTCGTTTATAAATTATTTAACAGTAGAAATGAAATGCTAAACTAATATCACAAAATATAACGAATTATAGTAAATTGGGCTTATCTTGATATGACATCCATAACAAGGAACGGGAGGAAAGAAGGAAGGAACGGGGAAAAGAAGGAAGAATAAATAAACAATTAATGGTCAAAATTACTAAATTCTAAGTGTTTAGTGTCATTGTGTCATGCCAAATATTACTTCTGATTATTAATAAATAATGTAGTTACCTCAAATACATTACGATACGCTTGCACTTCTGAAATTGTGTAACTGAAACCTATGAAAGGAAGCAAAATTTAAATTTGATTAAAAAAAAAAAGAAATCTTCCTTTAATAGATGTAATTATTTATGATATAATTATATTATGTCTGTTTAGTTATAATTAGCTCAAACAATCCGTAATATTTTGGAATAAATCGGGATTATGCTGAGTATACGTTTTATGTTCGGTAATCGGCAAGTTAACTTTTTATGCAAGCTTGCGCTACCAAAAAGTCCTATCGAGTTATTTTTTAGTAAAATTTACGCCGAATAATAAACCGAATATTGGAATTTAGTAAAATATATATTCAGATGATCATTGATTTAGTATGAGAAACATAGACTCCAAAGCTATATTGACATACGAAAAATTTTCTTATGTCAAACTTATGAATTTCTTCTTTGAATTACGCAATTTTCGGGAAAATTTTATTTTAATTTTTTATTAGTTACTCCCACCGCTATGAAGATAACACAATTAGGTGGCTTCTAATTAAATATTTATTTAATAAATAATATAGAAAAAGAAAACAAAGAAACTTCTGATGCGATAGACGACGCCATTTATCGTTATAATAAGATTAAAAATAAAAACAATAACTATTTATTTAAAGAGTTATATTTAGGAAAATATTGGGATTTATATCGAATTAAACAATGTCGACATTGTGTATTAAGTTTTCAGTCTCAAAAATATGATTATAAAATTATATAATGTTTTGGAATACGATAAAAGTATTCGATAAAAGTATAAGGTTTAGATTGACATGTGTCTACAAAAAAGATGTATGCGGCGCAGCGGACGCGGCCCACTAACACACACATTTCTTACCATCCTTTTCGTAGAAAGACACAGGCAACTAAGATAAAGTGAAAGCTGTTTATAAACCTATAAAGTCAACGTTTATTGCAATCCACACTGCTCATAGAAAATCAAGAATAACAAACAGTTCATTACTTCCGTAGTCCCTTTACGAGATTGTAAATGCATACTATGCGCTTGCACCCAGGGCCAGATTTAGAGCTCCGAAGACCCCAAACCCTAATTATTTTGTTAAATAAACTCACTTATGAATACGTGATTATAAGTTTGTCAAAAACATTTAATTTACATTGATCAGCGTTAATTTATTGAAACATTTTAAATAAACTGTTTCGTTTATAAACTACAAGATAAGACATACTACAATGCTTTAAATGCTATTTAATGCTAAATATTAAAAAATAGTTTACTGCTCTGAATTGTGAAATTTAAAAAAAAAGTTCTTTATCTTTAAATCTTTATTCCATATCCTGCCTTAAGTCCGGCCCTGGCGTGCATATATTTAGATAAAAAATAACATGATCTTGTAAACTATTTTGAACAATCATAAAACAAGAGACAAGACAAGAATGACAATAATTTCGTTATTATATTTATAAGGGGTTTTGTGTAAAAATGCTGCATTACACCAATTGGCATTACAAAAACACACTTTATATTCTGCTTCGGGAAGTCTGAAATTAATTAAAAAAATGTACTCGTACTTTAATAAATTTATGGTAAAATAAATAAATTATTTAAAAACTATAACTATATTGTTTTTTTTTATATATATTTGTGGTCGCAAAAACATGTACAGTGTGAACTATATTTTCCCGCACTCATATCCGATGGGGCAGCAAATCTGACAGCATCGGAAAAAGTTCGACATACGTGTAAAAATATTACAATCTTCCAATTATCGGACTGCTTTTCAGTTTCTTTTTCCATAGAAAAAGTTGTAATTTTTTATTACAATGATCTGGTTGAATCCATGACCTTTAGGTATGAAGTCTTATAAGTTAGCCACTAAACCAACAGGGTAGTTAAAATTATCATCAAAGGCGAATAAATATGTGGCTGAATATTCATCTAAGTAATATTTATATAATATTCTTATATTAATCATGTAATACGATTTAGTTTAGCCACATTTTCTATTGGAAATCTTTACTTGGGTAATCTACTTTTATAATTTGCCTAAAATGAAAATTAAGTTTACTAGTCTAGTAATTAATCAAAGACCGACATATTGAAAGACAAAATTACATATTTTAATGGCCAAGAAAATTTATCACGCATACATGAATGACAATCGTACAAAAAATCATTACTTTAACTAAACATTTCGAAAATATGAATCTATACCTTATACCTAACAACATAAACTTTGTTGTATATTGTGTATTGTTCATGTAACAACTTTGCTTACCGTTCGTATCTACAAGTCATAGCTCTCATCGGTGTTGTCATTGCTCTTGGAAAAGGATCGTCCGAGCCGATTTCATAACAACCTCTCTGTACTATCCAGTAATGCTTGGCGCGGGTTGCCCATGATCGCACAAAACACATCGAATTTTCTGAACAAAGAATTTCAGATACTTAATAAGATATTTTTTATTACTGATAACTATTAAATACTTACGCTGCCAGCTTGTATATAAATAATAAAGTTTAATTATTACATTCGTCTACGGGATATATCATAGATCTATATGAACTACAAAGCACAGCTAAAGTTTACTTATTGGTTCAAAACATATCAGATTCTAGATATGGACTGTTTTTATTACACGATCAATAATGGAAACCTTGTATACACATTTAAAAAAAAAACATTTAAAATAAGTGCAGCAACTTTGACATACTTTATTTAGTATTGTACTTACTTATTAATTTTTAGCTATATATATTAAATTTTGTGATCTAGTGTTTAAAAAAAAACGAAACCTCCGGTGCAGTTGATCAGAGAATGGCGGCTGTTATTGAATATAACGGGCGGCTTGGCAAAAGCTCCGCCGCATTGATTCCAGCTGCGATGAGTGGATGAACAGTTGTAACAAAGAAAACAAGATGAAGTATCCACGAAATAAAGCAAAATCAGGAAACTTCGCACGTTGTAAAGAACATTTGTACTCATTTGGAAGTGTGTTTTGTTTTGTCGGAAGAATATAAGCCCAATAATGTAAAAATTGTATAATCCATATAGTGTATATAAAATAACTTTTTAAATTTGAATTTGTCAAAACTTGACAAGTGTCTAAATATAATGAAAATTATCAACTAAATTCTAATTACTATGAATACTTCCTATTCAACTCAGTATACATTTCTCCTTTTGCCTACTTTTATAATAAGTAACAAATGTTTAAAACTTATAGGTTTCAAAAATAAAATTAATTACCACTACACATAATTGTTGAAGAACAACGCAATCGCGCTATTATTTTTATGTCTGTATTAAATAAAGTTCTATACAGAGGATCCTCGCCGTAAATCGTATTGTTGAACGTACCATTGTAACACAACAAACCAAAACTATTTTCAATAAGCAAAAAATTAAGACACAATGAAACAATATATGATTTCATGACCTACTAGATACTTTTTTAAACGAATAATTGAAATTATTATAAATATTCTTCATTTTACAGGTATAGACCAGTGACCGAATAGGTATTATATGTTTAGTTTATTGTGTTAAATATAACAAACCACGTTCACTTCCCCAAACAGCAATAAATCCTAAATCACCTAGACGGAATTTCAGCCACGATATGTATCTCGTGGAATATATGTACAAGCGTGTACGCAAGCGCAAGTACTCATACATCAGGCTATGGGAATACTGAATGCAAGTGCATTGATGGGAATTTATTCCGACAAAACCAAAACTTATTAGGACATTCGATAATCATGCAAACATTAAAAAGCTATATTTTTTATTTGGGATAGCTATTGTTTTGTAACACTATTAGGTTATAGTCTTGTTCACTACTATGTACAGACTCTTACATAGAAAGTAGATAATATAAGTGTCTATGTCCAAATACATAGACTTATTTATTTGCATTTGTTGCATTGCCTCTTTTCAATATCTTTGTAAGCAATTTCTAATACGACTTACCCGCCACCTATTGTTAATTATTGATAATAAAGGAGAAAACATCCAAATGTCACGAACAACACTGTACAATGTTTCAATCAAATGAACAATTCTTATACGCAGAATACTATCATACATGTGTCAGAATAGTGCCATTTTTAAATAATAAGAAACAAATTTTTGTTTTATTTTTTATTTTGAAGTTTTCATAAATTGATAACTATTCACTATCGGTGAGGTAACAATTTTAGTAGAACCATTTTTTTTGAAATCTATACATTCTAAATTCACAATCTAACTGATAAATTCAAGATGCATCCAAATCAAGTCCCTATGTGATCTAACAGCTTCCTTGCCAACTCTCTAGGATATATTTTGTTTTACAATAGTAGCCGCTAAAACTGGATGCATCCGGCTCATGTAATCGCACTACCGTTCGTCTCAACTCATCGCTTTAACACATCTCACAAATAACTGTAATTTTCGAGATCTCTAAGTTTGATTTACTCAGACTTGGCCCCAATAACTAAATATAAATACAATTTTGATATAAACATTGTTCAACAATATACACAATGGATAAAAGCAATAATTCTTATGTATACATGTTAAAGAACGTATATCCAAACGTCTTTTTATTTATTTTTTCTAACACAATATAATGGCAATAGAATACTATTCTAAATAACTTTTGTTAATAATAATAATAAAGCCAGCTCCACACATTAGTACAATTTTTTGTCGACCTTGTAAGTCTTATCTACCGACGGATTAGTAAAAACTATATGCACAGACATGAATATCATACCGTATACCGCCACATTATGTGATGTTGCAGACTCAATTCATAAGAATAGATCAAAATGCATCGTGTTATTATTATACATAGTATTGTATTTTTTTACGAAATAATTAGCAACGCACAAATAAACTAGAATGTGTATTTTTTTAATATAACTTACTTTCTTTTTATATTATTAAATTATAGTTAAGTTTCAGTTTGTAATGATTATTATGTGTATTATAGAAAATGTATAAAAACCAGAAATATATAAATAGACTAACTGAAACTGTTTAAGGACTGTGCAGCATTTATCAATAAATAAAATAAAATAAGTATATCCATACTAAAAGTAATATTATATTTGTTCATTTATGATAAATATCAATCATTGAATATGGAAAAATCATTATGAATTTGGGTAATTGACATCATAAGTGATATTCACAAGCATACAATGAATTGGCAGTGTTAAATGCAAGACTCAAGTAATGGAATTAGGCCAAATGTGTACTGTTTATTATAAAATTGTAATGCTTATTGCATTGTGCAATAGAATATACAAATATAAACAATTCAAGACTATCTTGCTACAAAATACTTGAATGCAAAAAATTGGAAATTGTTAATAAATATTTGTTTGCCTTGCTAAAAAACTATACATGCATAGAGACTATTAAAAGCAGTACCTCAATTACTCATGTAATAATGAAGATTAAATGATCCAGGACTTCAATACAAAGCCTGCAAAGAATTTTAACACTTATGTATATTTATTTTATGTATCTTATCATTTTATCCTTTTCAATATTATATAAGTACTTTTAATTTATAAAATAAAATGACACAAGTATACTAACTATACGTTTAAATCACATAGAATATTACAAATATTCAATGAAAATAGTAAAAGGATTTAGGTAATGACCAATTATTAAATAAATATTTTCAGTCTGTATGAGGATGATCAGAACTCTCATAACAGATTTTAAAACCACAATTAGATACAAACATTCATAATATGTACACAAAACACCTAAAAATTTCTATGCTATAAGCAAAGTCACAATATCAGATGTACTTAAATACTAATTATAATGTTTATCTGTACGGGGAGGCATGTGTTTTAGCATGGAATTTCAGAGCGACGAGTTGGTAACGGCTTAATGCTTTACAACAAGACTGCACACAATTATTTCACAACGAGACTTTAGATTCCAATATAATTAAGTGATACCGACGAAACATTTATAAGTAAATGACTTATACTGAACTATTAACTAAATTCAACTGCAGTTTGTACATTTAGACATGGCTAATGGTTAACATTTATTTATAAACATTTTATATTTTTTGTATGGTGAAGTCTAATTGTGTTGCAAACAAAAAAATAAATTTCTTTAAATATAATATGAAATTTAATGCAAATTTAAAATAAGAAGTATTTTCGAAACATATTAATGTATCATATTTATACAGGATTTTATTCTCGTTGTGTAATTGAAGTGAAACCAAAGTAAGGTCTAACTGACAGTCCAATCAAGTCCCCAACGCTCTGAGACCTTCAATTGTGCAGCTGCAGCATCTTTTAATGAGAACAAGTGAGTCATCTCTTGTTCAGTTTTGGCTAATGCAATTGCCTTTTCGAAAAGCTCCAAAGATCTTCTCAAGTTTCCCCTGGAAAAGTAAATACTTGTTTTTAAAGTCACAATTTAAATACTTTATTCATGATTATTGAATCATATGTATTGTACATTCTATTGTACTGAAGTATTAATTACTGTTTCTTAGTAAAGTTGAGAAATATATTATAAATTAAGAAGAAGAAACTATCATATAATATTTATAGAATTTTTTAAGATATTTTTTTTATGTTATGTAAGTTAATTTTGTACTTTTAAAACCTATTGACACTAAGCAATAGATGGCGTTGATGTCAAATACAGTAAATAAATGTTAATAATTATTTCAATATTATATATATAATATATTTCTATTCATTCACTCATTGTAATCATTGTCTTTCTTGCAAAGAATCTTTTCAAATTACATAATTTTAGTACTTTATACAAATTGATGTTGCATTGATACATATTTATTGACTCGAAGACAACAATGACACAAATATACAACAGATAAAGACATGCTTATTGCTTATCTTGCAAGTAAACAGTGATTACAGTAATTCAAACATAATTATAACCTAATTTTACAATCATATTTTTTAAATATATTAATTTAAATAACCTAAAATCTTTCATTTAAAGAAATATAGTAAAATTTACTATATTTCTTTAAATAAAGATATTAGGATCTAAAAATAACTTTTTTGAATATATTTTTAGGTGAGAAAAGCGAACTGTACTGTTAGTGTTATGTAATTGTATTTTGGTTCTAAGTTATTGTTAGAGAACCAATGACATCATTCATGATTTGTAAAGATATAACTACTTTTGTATTGATTGAGGCCATACAAGATAAAGTCATCATGTAATTGATAGCCGAAAGAAATATCATAATGTGATAACCTTTATCTTATTACCTCAACCAAAATCTCAAGGTTAAAAGAATCTCACATTTTTTTTAAAACAATGTACAAAAAATATCAAATAGATATGTATATTTCAAGATATCTTACCTTTGAACTTCAATTGTGCCCAGTGTCTCATAAGCAAAGTCACATTTGTCATCAATTTCAATTGCTTTATTAATTAACTTGACAGCTTTATCAAAATCTGTGCTTTTTTGTAATTGTACAAGACCTTTGTGAACATAAAGTGTGGCATTATTAGGGTCAACCGCCAGTGCAGATTCAAATAGAGCTTCTGCACGACCCCATTCTTGTTGATCTGACAACACTTGAGCATATAAAATGTACACCTCAGCACATCTTGGGAATCTTTCGAGTGCTTTTTCAAAATCAGCTCTCACTTGAGTCAAGGCTCCAATGTTTTTGTGCAACTGCGCATGTCTGTAATCGGCATAACACTTCTGAATATAAGCAATAGAGAAATCAGGGTTCAGTTCCACTGCCTTAGCAAACTCTGCAGTTGCCTCATCCATTCTTTCTAAGAGAAGATATACTTGACCACGATGGTGATATATATCCGAGTTATTGGGATCTAATTTTGCTGCATTTGCAAAGTCTTCCAAGCAACGCTCTGTATTTTCCAATTGTGTAAATAGAGATGCACGTTTAATGAGGGCATTAACTTTAACTTTTAGTGATGCATCACTATCAATAACTTTGGCAAGATCAGCCTGAGCTTCATCATGTCTACCAAGCAGAAGGTAAAATGTTGCTCGTAAAAGCAATGCCTCATATGTGTACTTCCCATCTGATTCCAGTTCCTCAGTACAAGCTGCTACCACTGATTCGTAATCCTGACCATCAAGAGCATGCCTTGCCTTTGCAAAGCCATTCAATGCACTGTCATCTAAATTAATTTTGCAGATAGGGTCTTCAGAGAAAGCAGAAAAGTATGTTTTAATGAAATGTTTGGATGGCATGACTGGTCGTCTTTTAGCAAGCGCTTCCCGAGCATGTTGTCTGCCAAGAGCTTTAAGTATACGGTCAGCATTAACCAGAGAACTCTGTACTTGGAATTTTTCCAATATACAAGCAGATGTTACGTCTTCTAATGCAAGCACAAGATCGCCACTCTTCTCAGCCGCTCGTGATCGTCTAAGAAAGGCTTTGACATATTTTTCGTTAAGTTTAAGTGCAAAGGTACAATCTTCTTTGACCTGTTCCCACATTTCTCGTTTTTCATAGCAAGCAGAACGATTTTGATAGAAAGTAGCTAAATCAACGGGGCGGTCGGGAGGACAAGCCTCGATAGCTTCGTTATAAAGAGCAATAGCTTTATCGTATTCACCTGCATGAAAAGCTCGATTTCCGGCTCCCTTCAACTTCATTGCACGGTCAATAGCACTTTCTGTAGCTTTTGCATTGTCTTCATTATCTAACGAAATAGTTGTCTTTGCTTTTAACTCGGCAATTTTCTTCTTCTCGGGATCTTCTAATCTATTTCTTAGATAAAGGTAACCTAAACCGATAGCTAAAGGAGCCCCAAGTAGAATGGCCAGTTGCCACTTAGGGAAAGGAGTACTACCCGTCGACGCCATCCTCTTAATCGAATCCTTTTATTAAGGATTCACCATTTATTACTTTTCCGAAATATTAAATGACTATTGAACACTATGATTTTACTAAGCTCCTTCCTAGTTTCTATTTTATAACCTTTTTATTGAAGCTCTGACATTAACATTTAACAGTAGATAAAAAACAATCGAAATTCCGATAAGACATATGAGATTACACACTATCAATATATGTACTTTAATTATTTTTACTGTATGTTTTAAAAGAGAAAAAAAAAGTCGAGCATTCCTTAAAAATAAACTAGGAATTAGTCATTGAACGAAAAAGTTTATAAAGCTTGATAAAAAAAACTATTGACCAGTAATGTAATATGTATAAGTAAAAACATAAATTGTGTTAATGTGTGTATTACAGAAATACAAGATACTTGTTAATTAAGTTTTCATTAATTGCATCTGTGGATTTCATCGATCGATAATTTGTCAATTATTTTACGAACTTATAATTCTGAGCGTATATGGTAATCTCTATTACTGTCTTTAGTTTTTAGAGAATAATCAATAAGGATATGAGTATCTGTCAGACTGTCATAAACATAACCAAAATGTTGCATATTATTTAAATAAATATAATATTCAAAAATAAAACGTATATTTAGATTTTATTAAATAGATAATAATATAATTACTTACTTTAAAAAATACACAATGTTTTCAAGGAAATTTATTAATTTGGTATGTTTTTTAAAATAATTCATGCAGGTTCATAATAAAAAACAGTTATTTAAGGCAGTAATTTTCAGGTCAAATTAAATCGTAACTTAGGTCCAAAGAAAATTCTCAGTCTTCCCATTATTCCCTTACAAAGACAAGAGCGACGATACAAAGGTGATTTATATGAGCCAGACTATCTAATTGTAAGTACATTTGTTCTGGTAAGGGATAAAAATTACTTAAAATACAATACATAACATATTTTCATTTAAATTTCAGAGTATGCAGCCAGATGAACCTATTTACGATTGCTTAAACTTACAAATAAAAGGCTATGATTTTGTATTGCTTGAATCTTGCCAGAAGGAAATTCACAGATATGCTGAAGTAATGGGAATCCAAGTTGAGGAAAGGTTATTTTTATTATTTTAAAAATATTTTGTTCTAGCATCTGTAAAGTACTTTCTGTTTTAAGACCTGTATTTAAGTATTTAAGATAAGTTAGTATAGTAACTAACTTTAAACATAATGCTGCACATTACACATTGTTTTAAACTTTTATATACATTTCATAAGAAAACTTAATATCTACAAATTAATTTAATTAAAAATCTGTTAATAGAGAAGTAAATACTTGTTAATCATGGTAAATTCCTGCCTGCACTTAATTTATGCTAAACCCATACTGTCTTTTGAATTAAAAGTGGTTACATTAACTTTATCATAGAATGTATATAAAACAAATTGTCATCAAATGAATAATGGATGTTGTCAAAGAAAGTTTCATATACTAGATTTAGATTCTAGATTCTTAATACTGTGGTTTTTTTTTATAGTTGGGCGACACCAGCACAACAATTAAATGTACAAAGATTTAAGCCAGGAAGCACAGCTGTTGAATCTGATTATCACCTCAAGATATATGAAAGAAATGTACAGGTATATAAAATTTAATGATTTATTGGAATCAACCATATAACAGAAGTTTATTGTACAATTGGATTTAACTTGTAAGGCGTCATAGGATTACTATAATCATATATTATAAAATTTTACTTAACAGAGAAATAGAATTAAAAGAGAACAATTATATAAGCTTAAAAATATTTACAACTTTAGACTAGAAGCATTGGGAGAAAAATCAGATAGCAAAACTGGGAAAATCAATTTAGCCATTCAGGATTGTGTGGTTTCTTCTTTGTTTAAGCTGATTTATAATTATTCAATGCATTTTTTTTTGCCTGCCAAATTTTATGAAGTCCTTAAGTGCTCTTTAATTGTGAAAATATTTTTTATGGATTCTTTCGAGTATTGTAGAACGGAGGCTTAACAATTATTATATAATTACAATTTGATGCGATTGGGAATATGGACCTCTGTTCAGTGGACAGGCTAGAACAAACTTTTCTTTCACTACTAATTAATTATTGCTATTTCACATTTCAACTGGTTATCCTTCACTTGAATACCTTCATGTGGCGATCTATTTTATTTATATATCTTAATCTTTAAAGGTCATTGCTATGAGATCTTTTCACTCAAATAGGCTCAGCTATTTGTGTTGGCATAATTACTTCCTGCCACTCTCTGTAATAATCATCAACAGTCCCAAGATTCTATCTTTTCCTACCTTCAGGTATTTTATTTATTTCTTTTTTATTTACTCATACGATTTGCATGTCATTAATATTTCATAAGCAATTTTCCATTCCATATAATTCTAACAAACATTTATTCATACTACTATGCCAGTAACTTTTCTATCAAAAACTCTTACAGTAATTTCATACATAATCATTTCATTCTAATTTTTTACCTTCACAATTGAAGAGTAAGCTTAGTCAAACTTCTAGTCTCTGTCTCATTACTACAAATAGCCGTACAAATATACTAATGATACGTTCCCCTGGTTTTAATATATAGATACGTTTAGCTAGAAAGGGATTACGATCATTATTATATGATTAGTTAGGAGAACCCATGCGATTTTCAGGACGCTTAAGTAATGGATGAATTAATATTGTTTACATTCCACCTTAAACAATATTCAGCTTCCTTATTACGTACTCATAAGTCGAGTTCGAATCAGAGCATTTCGCAGAGTAGTTATTACTTTGACGTTCGTATCTCGACCCGATGGAATGCTAACCTAAGATTTTATGTAATTTTTGCATGTATTGTTCTAATTTTACCAAGTTCATTTGTAAATTTGTGGTTATTTAAATGTATTGCTACTGTATTACGACATTTGGGGTTATTAGTCGAAAATATCAGATTTTCGGAATTTTTTAAAGACAAGTTACCTTAATTTAGTCATTTCGGACGGTATATTCTGCTTGACAATTGATGTGGTTATGTACAATTAACACGTGCTAAATTTCATTAACTGCTAAAGTTCGAATTATTTTTCGGGCTCACAAAATACTGCTGATTTTATTTTTATGACACATTTATATTATCATATTTCATTTAATTTATTTATAAGTTGCATATATTTTGAGATATAGATATTAGGGTAGGTAAATATTCACTTGGTGGTAGGGCTTTTAGTCTAGCCCGTCGGGGTAGGTTACCACCCACTCATCAGATATTCTATAGCTAAACAGCAGTATTGTTGTGTTCCGGTTTGAAGAGTAAGTGAGACAGTGTAACTACAGGCACAAAGGAATGGTTAATATTTTTTACAGTGCTATTGTCTATGGGCGGTGGTGACCACTTACCATCAGGTGGCACATTTGCTTGTCCGCCTAGCAATATCATAAATATATATATAGGTCATTATGTCGACGTAGTCGGTGAGAAAATTGTCAATTGAGATGCTATTCAAGACAACGCTACCCAAATAATAACGATGATCTGTTGACGTTCAATATGTCTACAAAAAATTCAGCAGCTACTACTAAGTATACTACATATTTGTCTTATATAGGCTGGCAATAACCAGTTTTATTTTTAAATACTAGGAAAAGTACACGATAATGCTGATAACATTACTTCAATTTTACATACAGTATTAATCCTCATCAAATTAAATAACATACGTACTAAATTGAAGTACTTTCTGGTAACTTCAATTGCTGCGTACTTTGTAATTGTGGAAGTGCCGAGATAGCCCAGTGGTTAGAACGCGTGCATCTTAACCGATGATTGCGGGCTTCAACCCAGGCAAGCACCGCTGAACTTTCATGTGCTTAATTTGTGTTTATAATTCATCTCGTATTCGGCGGTGAAGGAAAACATCGTGAGGAACCTACATGTGTCTAATTTTAACGAAATTTTGCCACATGTGTATCCACCAACCCGCTTTGGAGCAGCGTCTTGCAATATGCTCCAAACCTTCTCCTCAAAGGGAGAGGAGGCCTTAGCCCAGCAGTGGGAAATTTACAGGCTGTTAATGTTGTAATTGTGGCACTATGTACCAGTAGTTTTAAAATATGTGTAACGATATTGCAGGCGGAGAGATCACTTGACTTGATACTTATTGTTTTATAATATTTGTTTCTGTATCGACGTTACAGTACAGTACAGTCGGAACGGGTAGCTAGTTATGTAAAAACCGATCATCGAAATTTAATAATCTTAAGAAGCTAGTTAATCTATATCTCATAAAGGCGTTTGTTTTACTTTCCTTATTATTCGAAAATTTCTAAAACAACTGTACCAAACGTCGCAAATAGAAAATCTACAGAGTTTTTTTTTTTATTTATTTAGTCAATTGCACAAATAAAATCAAATGAAAATCATTTATTCAATATAGAAGCATTACACTTACTTACTGATTGTCAAATTAAACACATATTTTATCATTTTAGTAAACCATAGATACACTTTTCAGGTAGTAGATGTTCCTGCGTGGTCGCTCGGTACACTGCTTCGAGTATCACGTGCCTTACTCCCTGAAGGATGTACGCTAAGCGTACACGAGCACGCACCGGAACACGAGGAAGTACGATACGTCCCCGACAATGAATTGATTGAACTTAAACAACAATTAGATGTTATGGGAGGTAGCCGCCCTGAAAAGAAAAAGAAAAAATAGTTACTTAGAAGTTATTTATTATTGTTTTGTAAGTAGTCATTTAGAATCTAAATAGAAACATTAAACATTTTACTACATTTGTTTTTTTCATTATACAACACCAGTCTCTCTCTCTTAGGTTATGCTCTTATTCGAATTGCCGCTTGACAATTTCTGTGTTTAAGTGCGTGTAACTGCGTCTGCGTGTAGAACCAGCCTACACTGAACTACTGTAGTCAAGCCAATCGATATAAAGCAACGTGATGCTAATACATTATTTATTATGTACGTATTTTCTGTAGGTTTTATTTTCAATTATATAGAAAATAGAGTGACATATGTATCAATAAATTACTAACATAATTATAATATATTGGATATACAAACAGTTAATAAGTATATAAAAAAATAAAAACTTTAACATAAATATTAAAATCGATTGTCTCATATTCATAGTTACCGTAAATTTTACGGTGTTTAAGATTTCTTGAGTAATATTATTATCACAGTTAGCCGTCCAAATTTTGAAGCCCAACTTATGAAGGACACGCAAATTCTACAAAAAAAAAATGATTACCCTAAACTTTCACGTTCACTGGTAGTGTAATTATAAATGGTAACTAAATTATGATTTAATAAATAAATACAATTAAAGACACTAAGGTTTCTTTTTAATTTAAATAAGATGGTTGGCTAAATACTAAAAAATATAATTGAATCCTCCTTTTTCTGAAGTTCGTTGTATATTAAATATATAAGTTAAAATAAATATTTCAGATCAAAGTATCTTAGCCTCGCTATATCTGTAATTCTGTACCACGAGATAGTTTACGTATAGCCTATTCCAATCGAAGTAGAAATAAAGATAAACAAACCTTAGATTTAAGTATTAGTAGTATTAGGTACGTAGTATTAGAAATACGTAAATCTAAATTTTGTTTATCTTTATTTCCACTTCCATTGGAAAAGGCTATATTTGACTATAGAGTCTATTGTTCGCAGAAAAAGCGGTATCCGAGACCACAAACTATAAAACTAGTTGTTTAAAAATATGTTTCAATATTTTTTTTCGAAAACTAAGCAAAACGAGTTTCATTTATTTTAAGAATTATTGAAATAGAAAGTATTTTGGTATATATGGCTTTAGGCGTTGCTATTATATTGATATGTAAAAAAGTTTTAATATTTTGTTCAAAATATGTTCGTGTAGGTACTCGCCTGTAATTATTTATATTCTCCATCAATCTAAAGTTTATCTAAATGTCAACAAAATTATAAAACAAAACGAGAACGGTTCGTATTGAATTAACGCAACCTAATACGATATCCATTGCTGTAACAAGTGGGTCGACAATCCTTTCCCCTCATCGAAATAACCGCCTTCTAACTTGCAACATCGATCTGGATCGAATGCTTTCAAATAGCCTGAAAATGATAACGTTAAGTACTCTATCACTAAATATTACGCACTCACTGTCTTATTATGTTTTGCTATAATTATTGAACCTAAGCTCGCAGTTGATTCTAGCTACATTTCAAGTTTGTAAATAAATATAAGCCATGTCACTCCAGTGAAAACCGAGATGGCCCGGTGAAACATGGTTCTTAATCGAAGATTGCGGGTTCAAACGCTATCAAAGGCACCACAGAATTTACACGTGCTTATTTATTTTATAATTCATCCGAGTCACATGCCGATGAGGTGAAGAAAATAAGTGTGATAAATATCCATGCGACGGATAAAAAATTTCCACATATGTATCCACCAACCCGACTTAATAAAATTCCAATACTTAAAAAGGAAGTGCTTTTTTGTTTTTAAAATGGAGTAAAGGCATTGGACATGTAAAAAGTTGCTACCTAGTCAAGTTTTTTTAAATTCTGTATACTCTATCCTTTGTTCTAATGGAATACTTTATTCTTCCTATATTTCCCAACCAACAACGAGATTTAAAAATATACAAACAAAAGTACTTAGTCAAAATTTTAAATGATTTGATCTACGCTGCAGTTACACACTTACGAATATAATTGAATATAAAAATGACATAATCGTTGAACTAGCCTAACTTACTTTGCCTATCGAAATACTAATAATCAGTTGCTGAATTTTAAAAATAATATTGTTGCGGTTTGAATATTGACAACAAATAGAATAAAAAAACTCTTACAATAATATACAAAATATAATTTGTATATTAAATATAAGGCTACATAGATTATCATAATTTATTACTAAATATTATTTTATCTGTGACGTGGACCTACGATTTGAACTAAGATGATTATAGATTTTATTATTGTTGTAATAATTACCAGGCACGTAATTTTTCTTAACAGACCGTATCCTATTCGACCATATAAAAAAAAGTCTAGTGATTAGACTTTTCGGTCAAATCCTTAGAAATTATTTAAAATAAATAACATAGATTAAATTTTTTATTTTGTTTGATCGATAAAGCATAAAACATTTGATGCGAACTGTTTCGTAGTACTTACATATATTTGCTTTAGTGTGGGAAGAGTTCACACTACACTCAATGACTACGTCCATGTATTGCAACAGGTGCCGCCGCTTAATTATTTATCTAAAATCTATCCATGACCCGGGTCCGGCACTACATTACTAAGTCTCGTATTCACTAAGTCGCATTTGCAATAAATATTCAGGACGCGCGCGATTTGACCATTATCGGCACTCCCATCGCCATTTAACAACTCTTATATTTTAAAGTAATTTAAACAGAACCAACAAACAATATAAACAAAAAATTGTTTATAAATGGTTTATTTCCGATAGATTTTTTTTTTATTTATAATAAACAGATTCCTTCAATCTAATGGTTGCTAATTATAACAAATAATCGACATAACTCATCCGATATAACATGTTAACCTTAGTCGAAAATTTGCCGACTTAAAATTGCGTTTTAAAGAACTATGCTTAATTTGTTTGTTTTTTTTAATTCATCTCGTGCTCAATGGTCAAGGAATCTTCGTGAGGACATGCATGTTCCGGATGACATAATGCCACATTAAATTAACTCGCATTGGGGCAGTGTGGTGACATGAACTCTAATCTGTTTACTTATGAAGAGAGGTAACCTTTGACGTACAATGGGAAATTTAATTACGAACTTGCTTTACCATACAAGACGATGTTTATATATCTAGTGAAAAATTATATATTTTTTAATAATAATATTACTATAAATAACCTCGCGATAAATTAATACACAATGTTTACATTTATAACAACTAAATGTTTAAAGAAAACTTTCGAAATGCAATTGTCTCAATTATCTGCCAGAAATTTAGTATATTTAGCCAGATGATTATCTTTTTAACGTTCGCTTTTAGACTTAACGATCAACAAAACGTAATGTTTCATGGAGCTAATTACAAACAACTCCTTTTTACCGACATTTAAAAGTCAACGAAACATCTTGATACACATATCCGAATCCGAATCAAAATCTATGATTTCGCAGTTTGCGTAACCGTGCACCTCTTACCTTGGTTGAGTAATGTTTGAGAGGAGTATTATTAAATCATCTATATGCGTTATGGTCAATGAAACAATTTAAAAGTTAATTTGTTTTTTTTTTTTCGTGTGAACTTTGTCTCAATATGTAAGATGCGGCTAAATTAAATATGTTTAATAATTTACGTAAGTATATGGGTTGGACAAACATTTTACGTAGACAAGATAAATTTTGCAAAGTCTAGTAGTGTTTCTTGCACGAATTTTTGTTTCATTGTCATGTGATAAATAAATATATATGAAATGATTTTTTTTTTAATTGAGCTTAGAAAAATGTAAAAAATCGTCACTATCGTTACCGTGACACTGCATTTTTTGCAAGCTTTTATTTAACTTTCAATATTTGTTTGTTTAGATCAAATATTGCAATCTGAATTAAAACAACTTTCTCATATCCTACAGAATTTAAATCTTACATGTTGGTTCATTTTGTCATAATTGGGATGACATTGGTTTTCTATGTTAAGCATAACTTGGTTCTACAGTCGGTAGCCCAGATTGGCTCATGACGATTGAAATTTTCAACAGTGAACAGCATAGACACGAAATTGTGTAGGGTCTATAAAAACTGTGTTTTGTATGGGTTTTAATACTAATATTAATTATGAAAAATATAAACAAATATCTGACATTATGATAAGTACCTACTACGTGTAATTGACCTTTGTTTCAAAATTTTAAAATATCTGTGATTTTTTTTCTCGAGTTTTATTAAAATTTGCAAATGTTTTCCAAACTTAGGTTAAGTTATCCAAAACGAATAGCTTTCACTCTTTCACTTCAAGGTAGTGAGCTCTGATCAACGTCGCCCTTGCCTTAAGCTGTCTCTGCCACAAAGTGACGCATTGTAAGAGATGTAAGCCGCTAGGAAGACCATTATGGCGCCCCAAACATTGCATTATAATTAATCTGAATAAATTTATTGCAAGACACAGCAGTACAAAATAATGTTTTTATGTTTGGCGATAGAGTATCATCGGGAGAATGTTTATTATATACATATATGTATATATATACAATGTTGAATTAACCTATATACTAAATATATAAACATATATACTAGATTGTAAAATAAACCCTAATATTATTATATATGTATTCGCCGATAAAAAATCCTATATTGGTATATTATTTCTTGTCAATACCTATAAAAATACAATCATGATTTACTACTTTATATAGTATTAACGAAGATTATATTCAAGAAACTTTATCTAAATTTCAATTAACTACGTGTAAAATTACAGTATATAATTTTGTGTAATATCTATATTAATGTATTCGTTAAATCATCACATGAATCAAAGATTCTAAAATTAAACATCTTATTTTTCGCCTTACGTAGGGTATTTATGGATATTTTTGGAAAAGTATATTATTTCGTGAGAAGCAAAAATAACAATGAAAAGTGCTGTTATCTTCTTAGATATAATTTATAATAGAAAATAATTAAATAATAATAATTTAATACCTACTTTGGTTGTTTAATATAAATGGAAGCTTAATAACTAAAACTAAATATTTAAGCATAACTTTAAATAAATACTTTGTATTGTTACATTTCGCAGGAATGTTAACAAAACACAATGTATGGAAGGAAAAAATGGACTGTTATTTTGAACATTATTATTTAAAATTGGAAAGAATTTAATTCGAAAATATAATAAATTTATACTCTATTTTCAATCCTCAAATTCTAGCAAAATTCGTCATAAAATTTACCTTTTAACCCTAACACAAACTATTTAAATTCTTCATAAAATTTCATTAGATTCTAATATATTGTTTTATATACTTTAACAATATTCCACGCAATCGTGATTTATAATGTAGTTAACTATTTTATTTATGTAAATAAATAGTCCAAAACTATGTTATTAATGTTTCATCAAACTAATATGTCGTAATAACGCAGAGGAAGGATATCAGCGTACCGACAATATTTGATTGAATACAATAATGTACATAATCTTGGTAGATGAAATCATTGCTTACCCTTAGCTATTGCACCAAGTGTAAATTAAAATGTAGTTAGTCATTCTTTAATAAATGAAAAACTTAAACTTAACTTAAACTATATATTTAAGTTTCATTCGATTATTTTATAATATCATGATTGAGTAATTAACACATAAACTTTCTCATTTATTATACAAGCTATTATCCGTTTCGATAGTCATCGTTTAAAATTATATATAACAATATTTTTAATCTATATCTGCTGTTCCATGGTACAGAAAAGCGAACCAGATGGATATCTGACAAGAAGGTTTGTGTGGGTCGCTACTCGCTATTACCTTTATTAAAAATTAAAGTTAGTATGTATGTTTCCTTCGAGCAACTTCTTGCTCGAAAAGTAGTATATTATTTGTGATGTTTTTTTGCAAATTTGATAATGTCGTTATAACATTTGTTGATAAATTCAGTAAAATTGTGCCTTCTTAAAGCTTCCAAGAAATGCACTGATTGAAGGGATAAAGTGATATGATAATAATTAAGGGTTAAGAATAACTGGGACTAACTGAGTTAATAATTTGATTTTGTTTTTTGCGCATTTTAAAAATGGTATAAAGTTTTGCGGATCGATTCGACAGACCCATCAGCTGAGCTCTGCAGTCACTGTCGAAGTTCATAGGATTAAAAGGAAAGCGAAATGATGCGCCGTTTCGCTAAATTAATTATTAATAAAATAATAATTTTGAAATAACTTAAGTACGTAATCATTAATAAAAATAGATTAGATAGCTGCCTGTTTTTAAAATAAAATTTAGTTATAAACAGTTATACAGTATTCTTTGAAATATAAATAACGTAACTATTTTATTTTTCGTACAAATCAGTGTAAATATTACAAATCAAGAGAAGCCTACTTGGGTACGTACTTGGTGCTTAAATAAATATGAAAGACAGAACTCGTCACTCGACCGAAGATAATAAATTAGTACAACTGTAGCTATTTTGCTAATCATCATGTGTATGAGACTACAACTGACTGACTCTTTATGAATAAAATTGCATAAAAATCTCGAAACAAGGTTAATCGCGTTATAATGCACCTAGTGTAAGAACTTACACAATATAGCATCTATGCATTATGTAGATCCTATATTCGTTTTATCTATCTTAAATTGTATCTACCACAAAATTTGTAAAAACTAATCAATTCGTGATGTTTTTGATCGTGACTTTAACATCTCAACAAATAGAACTTATGCAATATTTTTATTATAACATTTTCTAACACTAGGTTCGGTATATAATTAAAAAAAAAAACGAAATGCCAACGCAGCCTTGAATGAGAAGAAGTCAGTGGTTTTTGATTTGTAAGTACATAATAATAATTAGTGTTTTCTTGACTTTGTGACCTTCCCTGCGTATTAAATAATCATCGCCGTTCGCTTGCAATTACGTTCCAAGTGGTTCGGATTAAAAAAAAATAAACACCTAAATATTAGATCATACATTATTTATTATATAAATTATGTATTTTAGTTGATCTTATCTGTTAACGTTAAATTTATGTAACGTTAGATACACGTTACAATAATTAAAATGTGCAATCTTGAATTGAATTTAAAAATTAAGTATATATATATACAGTTTTTTGATACAATTATATAATTAAATACTTTTTTATTATTGTCAATGAAATAAGTAGATAGGCACTTAATTGATTTTTTTTCAGCGATAATTCCGTCCTACGAACCAAATAAGTGTATAAGTCCTAGATATATTAAATTTAATAAAAAAAATATTAGCCTAATGTACATTTAAAATAAGTAAAAGTAACGTCACGCCTAAACTTCGCACGGATATCGTTATAATGCAAATACATTAAAGACTAGGTACTGTATTGAGTTATATATAGGTAATTACATAACTATATGCATAGTCATAATAATGTCGTAGACTTTTTTAGAATTCTTTGTTGATATAACTTTATAGATTCATTCTGAGCGCGTAATGGAGGCGATTTATTTACTTCATCGAAGAAAATCATCATAACAATACTTAATTACTTGTCAACTTAAACATTCCTCGTTAATCAATCTGTCATTGGTGAAAATTATATGAAAATATCATAATATATCCGCACCTAATCTACCAATTCTCTAAAGGTTACACTCCAAAGCTCACCTTAAAATGAAATGGAACGATACCTACAAGTATGTTACTTCAAAGAATAGTTTAAAAATAAACTAATCTTCTTTATTTATTGCATAAGATACATTATATACATAACTAAACGATACAAATTTCTCAATTCGCAGCATCCATTAGGAAAAGAGTCTCATTTGGTGAGTGGCGTATGCGTTGTATGAAAACGTGATCCGGTTAGTTGGTGTTGTTGGTGGCAAGCAATAGCGGCAATTACTTCATCACGCGCTATATTGCAATGTTCGCATTTGAACGCAATGTTCACACTGGGATGAAATTCTTAATTATACGTCTTAGACCAAAATTTTGTGTCATTATTTCATGCACCAAGTTGCGCAATATGTTAACCAAATACCGTAAAATAAGTCTACTTTTAATAGTTCAACAATATCAAGCAAAATAAGTAGTTACGTCAATGATACAATTTGATTTTTAAATAAGATAAGGTAATAGGTGCAATATAATTCATACTTTTGAAAATTCGACCGACACAATCTATCTGATTCGTGTCTTTTCAACCCGGCTATGTTTATAATCGTCGGATCGTGTGTTTTACTTTTTTTATACGTTTGTAAGTTTTAAAAAATACTTGTGAATGTGGAATGTATTACCTAGATAATGTCCAGCTTGCGTTGCAATGAATGAACTTTATTAAAATAATATAATTTACCTACAAGTAAGATAGTTCGATAAATTGACCAAATTCTTCAAGCGAGTGCTAACAATAACAATATTAATATAATTTCAGCTTAATCCGATAAACGATGCGTGAATGTATGATGAACTCAATGAATGCATACAAAATGTGAATTAATTCTTAGGAATATGCCGAATAAGTTAATATATTTAATAATTATTTATGGGATTATCTTAGTAACTACGATGAGATTTTATACGTAGATGGTTCACATTAGATCTATACTAAAATGCATATACTTCTCTAGCATTTTGTTAAAATTATAATGTGCGAATGCCTATATACATTATCACTTTAAGAAATAATAACTATTCCATACACTGCGCACCGTCAATGCTCGGCCAACCATGGGAACTAAGATGATATCTCACTTGTGCGTGTAATTACTCTAGCTCTAGCGTGAAATACCCTTCAAACCAAATACAGCAATACAAAGTAATGGTTTTTGGCGGAAGAATGATGAATGGGTGCGTTACCCACCAGATGACCTTGGCCAGCCATTTTAGATAATACGTAATATAAAGTAACAGCCTGTATATATACCATAGCTGGATTAAGACCGTCTCTCCTTTTTGAGAAGATGGTTTGGAGCTTTCTCCTTCTCACTGCTACAATGCGGATTGGTGAAAAGGCAGATTTTCATCCGCAAAATGGAAAATTCCTCACGATGTTTTCGCGAGAAAAATGTTATGTACAAAATCTAAATAAAATTTGTATGCATCATATCAAAAACTATGTAATTTATTACAAACTACTATGGATGATAGAATATCTAAAATAGTAGTTTTGCGGTTTTCTTAAGCACTATTACTAACGAATACTACTTATATAGTATTATTAAAGTAATATAAATATTAGGTATACATTGTTTTTGTTAGTAACTGTCAGAAGTGGATTTACTCGGTATCTCGTTGTTCAGTAACTACTGTAATATTAAAATAAGCATTAAAATTTATCTAATAATAGTACCCATATGTTTTGTGTAGGTACCTACTCATTTTCAAGATTGTGTTGCCTAAGAATTGCAAATTATTGTGAAAAGACATAAACTACTAGCATTAGACAAAATAAAATATAGATATATTTCGTTATTTAGCTGAATCTGTGATACAAGTTTATAATAAAAAAAGTTTCGTTGAAATTGTTTTAGATTCATTTAATTTATATTTTCAACATAAAATATGTGTTGAAAACACATATGTATTTTATATTGAAAATATATTATATAATAATTTAAATTAATGTGTAATACATTTTTATTAATAAACGGATTATATTTGAAATGCTCCATATTTTTTTATAAATCCCGTAACCATTGCTTAGTATAACCTTATTATTGCTTAGTATTAACTTAAAATAACCATTGCGTAGTTTTGATAAGTTATATACACGATTATATTGTCAGTTGATGTAATCTTTTCTCTAGAGAGAGGACCTGGCCATATGAATGTAATAAATAACAGAATATAAATAGTGTAATTACATTAAATAAGTAAAATTATTGTTAAATATTTTAATTAGCTAACAAGTTTAGACCGGACACATTAAAATTAAAATAATAATGTTATATACAGTGAAGTTTGTATAAGGATTTGAAAACCCTCAGAGATAGAGGATTTCTGTAAGAAAAAAATCGTATTGTGTAAGGAGAATGTCAGTGCACAGCAAAGGTATGAAACGTCAGACGATATGCGACATTGAAAAATGTATAGGATACATGTACCAAAATGGCGTACGTCGGTTGTTAACATTTTACGAGTGAGATACGAAGTGAATTCTAATAGAATCGCGCTGCGGGACGAAGGACATTTCACAACATGCCTAGGAAGAAGCATCACTATTCGAGACCGACCTGCCTACATGATTATGTGGATGATTTCAACCCTGGGGCCAAGTGTGAGTTGGATGGAGCTTGTTAGGAATATAACAATTAGTAAAAAGTAGTAAAAATTTCATTGTTTACATTACTTTATAAATAATAATAGTTACAAATAAAGGTAAACGCTTATAAATAATAGTTTGAATCTTTTCAAAACAGTGAAAGGGTTATCAGCGATAAAATTTGAAATTTTCCTTATTCGATAAATCAAACAATCATGCGCAAACATAATATAATGCAATATTACGTAAAATACTCACGGCGCTTTTGTCGGAGCTTACAAATAATGAGACATGATATAATACACATAATATATAAAAGTATACATATACACAGATTATATTCGCACGATTTAAAACCCTATTCTAATTTTGAAATGTAATAAAAAATGGCGTTGTTTAAATAATATCGTTTATGTCATCATTATCGTTAGATTTCTTGACATTCGAAACAAAGAAATATTTACGAACATGACGAGAGATGCACAAAAAGCCTTCTCAAAACACAGATTCTAATTCAGAAGCTGTTGATTTATCAGCATTGGATCAATTATTTTAGAATGAATATATTACTGATTTATTATTAAATTTACTAATCACATAGATCGTATTCAATAAATCAGAATTATGATTCTATTAATGCCAAAAAGATATACTGCTTGTAGCAAACGTCAGTCGCACAAGAAATGTATTTCATTAGTCAGATACGTCTGTTCTGAATCGTTATCTCCCTACCATAATTACGGTGATGGTCTAATATGAGTTCACCAGAGCCACAGGGACAATGGATTGCGTCACATTGTTGGCCGCGGAAGAGCTTCCGTTCTCTAGCTCGTCTCACGGCCCTCCCGCAGCCCCGAGTGGGGCGTCAGCTCTGCATATATAATACAATGTCGACCCCTCAGCAGACAGATATCGCATAGCATCAACATGAAGGTAAACGTAAATACATTATCACCCCTTTATTTATAATATCCATCTTAACATCATGTACTAATAATATCAGCATATTTTCATGGTATACATTCGATTTTATTGTTTAAAAATAAATAGGAATATATCAATTCCGTTGAATAAGATAATATTTTTGTAAATTTAATATTTTGAATAATGTTTAAAGAATTTTTATTACTACTTGTTTATCTATTTCAAAATTAAAATTACTTTATATTTGTATACTTTGAGAAATGTGAAATCTTAAAAAAAATATTAGTTTTCGACGTTAAAATAGTAATTTCTATAGACAGTATTTTGTTTAGAACATTAAAAATAACGGTACACTTCTGTCTTATTGTGACCTAAAATATAAAAAATCGTAAAGGCGAAGTATTATTAAGTACCTACTAATTTATAATACATTATAATAGGGTAATATCATGTTAGTTTATGCATCTTTTATTTTGAAATTTTCTAGAATTGGTGTTTATTTTTTAAATATATAACTAACTGATTTACTCATAATTTTCCCAACAGGTATTCGTTTGTTTGATGGCATTAGCCGTTGCCGTCCAAGCCGGCTACCTCGGAGGCGGCGGCGGTGGCTGGTCCAGCGGTGGCGGAGGCGGATATGGCGGTGGAGGCGGGTATGGCGGTGGTAGCAGTGGCGGCTGGTCCAGTGGTGGTGGAGGTGGTTACGGCGGCGGCGGCGGCGGTGGCTTTGGAGGTGGCCACGGAGGTGGTGGCGGAGGCGGCGGCCGTAAGTATTAATTTTATAATTACAAACTTTAAATATATATACATATAGGTACATTCTATATAATATTTATATAACAGACGTAAATTTATAAAATAGAAAAAAATAAAAAAAATAGAATTGAGATCATACTGTATACAGCTACAAAGGATATCGACTATAGGGTTTTTTTTCTGTTCACAGAAATAGTGAAGGTTATCAAAGTGATAGTTCCCAGCGGAGGCGGCGGCGGTTACGGTGAGTTTCATCAGTGGCTTTAACATTTCAGAAAATATATCATAATCTAGTTATATAAAGCACACTTCATTCGAAATAGATTCGTAACAGTCCAGTTGGTCCTGCGGTTCGAAACCAGGAGCGCCACTGAATTTATGTGTGCTTAATTTCTATTTATATTTCCTCTCGTGCTCGGCAGTAAAGAATACATGTGTCGAATGATCACATGTGCATCCGAGTCGGTTCCGAGTCATCTCCTCAAAAAGGAGATACGGCCTTCACCCAATTGAAAATTTCTAGCATTTTCCACTATTCTTCACTAAAATTGATATATTTTTATGCAACATACTTACTAATTCTTAAAATATCTATTTACTCCAAAATAACGAACTTTCCTGTAATTTTTATTATAAAAAGATATAAAGAGGTCAATGTACATACTTAATTAAAAGTATAAACTGTTAAAAACGCTAGGTAAATACTTCATCACAAATAATTTTACAAAGAACGAAAGAGGAATCTATTTCCGTGCACTGCCTTACCTTACATTACAAGAGGTCAAAAGACCAGACACGAGGGTCATCCATTCACTCGATGCCTCAACGAAATTACTTTCGCAATCATCATAGAGCTACAATGAACAGATGAACGCTTTGGACGTAATTTTGTGGCAATTAATGTCATAACAGCTTTGATGTGCATCTACCTACGATAAATTAGTGTTAAGAAAAAATCGGTACAGAATAATTTAGCTCCTATTATCCTATAAATAAAAATGTATGTTTGTCAGGTATGCGATCCTGATTGTGATGAAGCTTAAGTTTAGATTGTTTTGCGTTCGCCCGAAGAGGTGCCTAGCCCAAAAGGACATTTTTTTTTATCCTTATTGTATCCGTGCGAAGCAGAGTTGGGTAATAAATAAAATGTCAAAAGCATTACGCAATTTATGCAATTCGTTCAAAATCATCTTGATATAATAATTGTAACTTATATTGTGTAGTGGTAAATTGATTAATTCAGTGTTGTCAGTATAATACAAAGTGTATTGATAGATTTTTCTATATATTTCAGGCGGCGGCGGCGGCTTCGGAGGCGGTAGCGGTGGTGGCTGGAAATCTGGAGGCGGTGGCGGCTTCGGAGGCGGCAGCGGTGGTGGCTGGAAATCCGGCGGCGGTGGCGGCTACGGAGGCGGTAGCGGTGGTGGCTGGAAATCCGGCGGTGGTAGCAGCGGTTGGTCCAGCGGTGGTGGAGGCGGTGGCTGGAAATCCGGCGGCGGCGGTGGTTCCTCCGGCTGGTGGTGATCTCCCGAATAATGAATGTCAATATACCAATACCTCAAATTAAAAAAAAAACCTTTAATTTTCTTCAAAATACATACCTCAACCTATAGACTAAAAAGAGTTTAGTTTTTACTTTCGGAGAACATTTATTTGGTCCACTAAAAATTATATATAAAAAACGAATGCAGGACGGTAATAAAAAACCGACGGTTGATGTGAGACCACACCCTAACAAACGCTATCTTTGCTAAAACTTTGCATATAATATAATATATTTCACATAATAACATTTCTTGTTCCAAACAATTAAAAATATTAAAATCGACAAAACTCATGTCATATATGGCGGACTTTTAAACCAAGTAAGTTATTTAATTAATGGGAAATGAAAAAATATTTTACGAAATGTAAGGGTAAATTTAAATTATTTAATCAAATAAAAATCTTCAAAATCAAAGACTAAATAAATTAATAATAAGTATCTACAGCAAAAATCGGACCAAATCATAGTTAATTTTGAGAACTGAATATTAGTGAGAATTTTAGATTTTAAAAAACAATTATTTAAATACTAAGTTTTTTCAAAATTAATGAGGTCCGTAATTATTATTTATACGGAGCTAGCTAAATTCTCTTTATCAAAATCAAAATATACTTTATTCAAGTAGACTTTTACAAGCACTTTTGAATCGTCATTTAACAATCTATTTAAAGTAAATGCTACCACCACTTCGGAATGTAGATTCTACCGAGAAGAACCGGCAAGAAACTCAGTAGTTACTCTTTTTCAATATCTAAAAATACAGTCATGTTAGTTAATAACAATTATATATATATGTTACGTCGCTTGCCTGGAAGTCAACAAGCATTAACTCCACGCTCTTTTATCATCAATATACTCTTGTATCGAATGATATGCCTTCTTTACTTAATGTATTTTTTACAATTGACTCGAATCTATGAAACGGCAAAGTTAAAAATGTCTGCGGAATTTTATTATAGAAGCGGATACCTTACCCCAAGAATGATTTATTGACTTTGCGGAGTCGGAAACTTGGCGTTGTAAGCTTATCCTTACTTCTTGTGCACATACAATGATTATCACTGATTTTATCAAAGTGATCAATGCTACTGTGAATATGCATGCATACAGTGCATAGTGCATGCATACAGTGCAAACAGCGCATGCATACAGTGCATGCATATAGTGCATACAGTGCATATAAAACTTTGCAAAGATAGCGTTTGTTAGGGTGTGGTCTCACATCAACTGTCGGTTTTTTATTACCGTCCTGCATTCGTTTTTTTATAGATATCGCTCCAGATGTCACTTATAATGTCGTTGAAGATAACAATCTAATTCTGATTTGAATAATGTTGGATGATATGAAAAGTAGTGGTTTAAAAGAGCTACTGCGCCATCATTAAAAAATTGCAAAATGAGACATCTCTCATCATATGAGTTACGATAGATACCAAATCTTGAGCTTGAGCAGTGTCTTATTTTTTTTTCAGTTTTTTATATTTTACATGGACCACAGGTAACATATAGTAAATGTGAAAAAAAAAATAAAACTACATTTAATTCTATAAAATAAATATACAAAACATCTTTATTCACAGTTCAACATGTACAAAAATAATAACATTTACTCCTAATATTTCTTGTTGTTTTTCTTTTTCCCAAATTTTTGCCTTTTAATTCTGTTTGGATCATAATTTTCTTTGTCAGATGAATCAGTACTAAGTGGGGTATGTCCACGTGCTACAGGCTTCATTCTGTTGACATACTCGTGAGCTTCCATTGAAGACAGTATACCGAAATTGCTGCAAATAAACCAACATTTAATTTGTGGATTTAGCATAAGAACAAATTGGAAAGGTTACTTTTAGTGTGCATGCAGCATGTTTAGTATTATAGTATTACATATATTATTATATAAGTAGCTGTGCTTCCCAGTTTCACTCGCTTTCAATTAAGAAGACATGAATGTCTTGTTACTTACAATTAATAGAAATAAATTAAAATCATTTATTTAGCAGAATGAAAGTTACTTATTAAAATACTTATACATTTCTTTATGAACTTCTGCAGTGGCTTCAAGAGTGCAAACATTTTCATAAATATCACTGTCTGTGTCTGAATCCTCTATTATCAAACATTTTCTTTTTGGAGGTAATACATTAACAGTGTCCCTTATAATTTTTGAAATATTTTCATCCTTTTCATCTGTTTCTTTATCATTATCAACAAAATCAGCATGTTTTATATTCTCCAGAGGTGATATTTTTTCATTATAACTTTGAGTTTCAATGTTGACTTTAGAGGGGGGTCCTATTGTGGAGGTATTGGAGTCTGTTCTCTCTATATTCATATTAGTCTGTATTTGGACTGACTGTTTATTTGATTCTATATTTCTTACAGGGCATTGTGAACATTTTATGGTGGTTATGAAGTTGTCATTATTAATTATAACTGTCACACTTTTTGGAGTATCAGGATTATTTATTGTATTTTTATCATTTGTGCATTCATTACAGATCTTATGTAGTAAGCTTTTTTTGTAAAATGGTATTTTGGAAAAGCCTGTTTCAAATAATGTTTGTTTTGTAAGTATAGCGGGTTTTGTTAATGTGATTTTATTGAGTGATTGACCAGAATTGGTAAAAACGCAGGAGTTTAATTTTTCAGCCTCTTGTACAGCAATTATAGCTAGTTTATCTTTGTCAACACATTCTTCTTGAGTATTATCTATAACAATAGATTCCTCATCAACAACAATTCCACTTTCATCATTGTCACATTTACTTCTTTGCAAATAAGTGTTTTCATTATTTCTAAAGGATCGAGGCCTTGTAGTTAACTCTTTATTTTTATTTTTAGGTATAAGCCTCAATTTTTTTTTACTATTCTTATCCATAATTTTTATATGAGTTCTCTTTCTATTTGTAACTCTTTCATCTTTGTTTTTAACTAAGCTAGAATCTTTAGCAACACTTTGACCATTAACATTTAAATCAGCAAATGGTTTACGAGGTAGATTACTGGACTTCTTTGAGGTTGATTCATTGTTTTGCAGCCACTGCTTAACATAATCTACAGTATTTTCCATATTTAATACATTAGATATACATTCACCAGCTAGAAATGGCAATTTAGAATTTTCTTTATCATTTATTATATATTTTGTACTTTTCCTCTTGTTACAATATTTTGAAGGTGCTTGTATACATTTTGGAAATATTTCTTTTTCCAACTTTAATTGTTCCGAAAGTCTAAGACTTTTGTAAACTAAAACAAAAAATTGAGATTAAGGATCTGCTAAGCTTTATATCATTTTATACGATTAATATGAATCCAATGTGACAATAATACGAAAGATTTACATAATAATATCAATTACAAAAATTTAATACCATCGAGGTTGAATAAATCTTGAAATGTAGTTAAAAGATGTGAAACATGTTCGATGCGTTGCCCGAAAGGCACATCGATACAATTAGTCGAAGTGGTAGGTGGTGAAAGGCAACGTATACAATATTCGGCGGTTATGGCACAGTTATTACAGACGAAATGCCCACACGGATATCTTATGATAGATCCATTCAATAGGTCGCTAAGAAAACAGAAATTAAATAGTTATTTTATTATGTTATCACAGTGAAACGTATATAAACAAAAAATATCATCTCACCAAGTAACACATCGATTATTATCAACTAAAGTTTTTACGCAATTAACCGTAACTTCTTTATTAAAATTACTCATAATAATAGTGCCATTATAAAACTTTTTGAAAAATAGAGTTGTTCAAAATAAATCTATATTAAATTTTTATGTTAAAACACATATGTATTGATACGTATTATTATTAAGGATCTATTAGTCCGATTTCCAAAGATTCTGACAACAGTCAACATAACTGTCTCAACAGAAAACATACAGATAAAAAATGTTTTTTACTGATCTGGATAAAAGTCTTTTTATACACACAAATACAATTTTTTTAACAGGTTAACGTGTATAATAAATATAAATTTGTATCAGAAACAGAAAAAAAACATTTATCATCTTGTACGAAAAAAAGAAATTAGAATATTTTTAATAATTGATATCTATCTATTTTAATACGTAAAAATGTCGAGTAACATCTATCGATACTACGTATTGTTTGTTATATTTATGTGTATTATGAACTAAAATTTCGATATAATCGAATCCTCAATCCCGAGCATTGGTTATATGAAAGCAGGCAAATTAGAATTATCTTACCCGATTCGCAGAAGCCTTAAACAGATCGGTTTCGTCAACAGAATAACTGCCGACAGCAGTAACATGTGAGGAAACACACATCATACACACCGACCGAGCAGGTTGTTTCGAAGTACCCTATTAGTTACGAGTCGTTAACAGCTAGGCTGTGACATAGTATGACAAAGTACAATTCTTTTCAATTTTCAATTTCTTTCCGACGTCGACAACGTCCTAATCCGAGGCCTTATTAAGGCGCCCTTGTACTCCGAGCCCTTAATTGGTGGCTCTTAAGTATTTTAACTCACTTACCGATCCGGTGATGCCATAAGTTCAAAATGCAACACACATTCCGAAAATAATTATACATATAATTAAACATAACTTTATAACTACACACACGTAACATATATAATTCAAATTTCTACCTTTTTCTTTTGATCAATTCTATGTTTCAGTGTAAGTTCAGTGAGTCGTGTGTTTTTTTTAAATTATTTATTAGTGAATGATCACCACCGCTCATATCCTTAATAAATATTAACATTACAACAACAGAACAAGAATTAAGATGTATGTCCCTTTGTGTTTAAAATTACTCAGGCTCATTCGACCCTTCAAATCAGAACATAATACAAAGTATTGCTCTTTAGCTATATTATGATAAGTGGTGGTCACTACCCAGACAGGCTTGCAGAAAGCTTTACTACCAAGTAAATAAAAATACGATACAATATTATGTTTTAAATAGTTTGATTGAGATACTGCTACGTCTTCTTTCAGGAACATGCGTTGTGGTGTCTCGCTAAGTCTCTCTTTGTACAGGGACGGCGAGTCATTGGCCCATACTGCGAAAAAAAACGGATATTTTAGGCTCTCTCTTTGCATCCAGCGTGACTCTGGATGGTCAAGGAAAGTCACCACCGCCGTTCGTAAAGCACTTTTTTCCTTGTATATTCATAAGTCAAATGGTTGCGATAACATCCCTCCAATCCTGCTACGGACATGGCACCAGTTTTAACTCGCCTTTCCTGCCAAAACTACGCATCAGGCGTCGTCCTAAATTTCCGGAAGACTTATTTGTTGCACCTGACCCCTAAAAAGTCAAACACTCGGCCAATTATAGGCCTATAACTATCACCTCCTTATTCTCCGAGATAACGAAGTCCATTATTAACTGCCAGGTTCTGCGGTACCTAGAAGACCACCAGCTGAGTAGTACAGTTTCCGTCGGTTTCGCTCAATCGGTGATGTTCTAGTTTACCTGACACATAGATGGGCGGAAACAGTTGAGTCGCCAAGTAGAGGTATTAGCAGCCAGTTTGGACATAGCGAAGGCTTTGATCGCGTATAGTAGGTACTAAGCGATTCTTTCGAAGGATTCTTCCTATGGCCTTACCGAGAAATTATCCAACTGGAATCTATTTTGGTTTCGATAATTTTATAAGAAGCTATTTTTTCATCTTAAGGACATGGTGCGATGAAGAAGGAATGAAGACACGCTCAGACACGTGCCATTTGCAAATTTATTATTTTTTTTAAAAATCTCTACTCTATCACAAAACGGCTGAACGATGTCTACGATATGTAAATATATACTATGTGTTATACTATTGTAGATATCGTAGATGTCCACAACAATATCGCGCCCTACCGTGTATATTAATAGCGCCTACCATATCCACTGGAAATATTCATACCTATATGTTATACAGTTTCACAGAAATTAAATTACAAATACAATATATAACTTTCAATTCATGTTACTGTAAATTAAAAATGATGACGTCGTCTTGACCGATTTCAGTCACAGCGGCTAATATCAAGGGAGAGCAGTCAACCACGCAGGAGATATGATAGTGCACAAGTGTTTGCGTAAAGAAAGTTACACTCTCTATTCCTTAACTCTCTTAATCCGTTAGGACGGCTAATCCGACACGATTGGAGTTCAGACACAGGACCAACAGCTTTCCCAGGCACGGGAATGTACACACTTCTAACTTTCAGAATCCGAACAATTTCTGGGCATTATTTGACAGAAAAACTCAAAAACCTTGTATCGGCCCGACCTTAAGTTTCAACCTAGAACCTGGGGGTTCTGTGGCCTTACATCTAACCCCTATACTAAAAAGACAGTCAAAATTAAAAATAATAGTACTTCTTAAATTAATTTATCAAAGCCTATTTTAACTCTAATTAAAAACCCTCAACTTTCGTATACTTATTTATTTGCAAATATTTGTACTATTGTTAAAACAGTTATAATATGTTATATTTTCTTATTTCGAAGTAAACTAAGACTTTGGTAAGACATTACTATCGACTTTAATAGGTAATGTTAAATTCAGCACAACCCTAGCAAACAGATAAAATATGGAATGTACAGCTTTAGCATAAATGTACATTGTAAATATATAAAATCAGAATTCTACGACATATTTAAATATGATAACTACTTAATATTCAAAATATTATTTATATTTTCTATATCGGTAATTTTAATTTTCGTAGACCAAAAATTATGTTATAATACTTAATACTAAGGAATATATGGTATTAGAAATCATATAAGTATACGAAATAAAAAGCCTATCGCATTAAATAAAATACACTCAATAAAATCAGTTATTTCGTGGTAAAAAAATAAAAATAAAAAAACGTTACAGAATTGTACTTCGTATTCTCGAAGAAGATATGTTACTTTATTTACATGCTTATCCATTTTTGTTTATAACAATAACTTTATATACATTTAATCCATACTACAAACAGAAAGTAAATACATAACCTGTTATTGGTACACTTTACTCAAACTAAACCATTTGGACTTAAAAAAAAATCAATATTAAGTTGTTTGATTTTTGCGATGAAAGGTATCATCCATAAATATTGTTCAGGGCTTGATTACACAATGCTGCTTTCTTCAATTGTTAAATCAACTACGACAGAAACAAAGAAATCAGTATTTACCAAACACCCCTTAGTATAGGTAAAGCCATTAGATTTTAGGCAAGACTATTTTTAGTCTTTATTATTCTGAGTTTAGTTTAATCCATTTTTACATTTCTAGAGATAGACGTCGTGTAATACGAAATCTAATTTTAAACAGAAATACCTGATTTACACAACATATCAAGTGAGGAAACTTAGCTACCGAATTAAGTTTCTAAAAGGAAACTACTATAAACCTTATTGTAAAAAGTCAACACTTTAAATTTGTAAATATATTGCATGTTATTAAAGCATTTTTAGCAAAATGTAAGTAACAAACGAAAGTAAAATATATTATATTTAATATGTTCAAATTATAATTTTAACATTATACAGCTGCGATAACTAACACAATCTTTTAATAACTATATTATTAAGACCCTCATAGGGCTTAAAAAATTTTGTACATCACAACAAGTCGTAAAGTCATTTTATAATTCTCAACCAAATTAAATGTCATCACATTAAAATTTTGAAATTTTTCCCAAATAGGTTTTCATTTAAAATAAAATTTTATTATAGTTTTTCCTTATCACATATTGCAAAATATAATTACAAAACAATCAAAAGTTAACAACTAAAGAGTTTTACTCTACATGATTGGTGGAATTACATTTTAACACAATAAATCTATAATCCTCTACAAAAAATTATAAAACAAATTCAATGAGGTATATAATATAAGTCTATTATTATTATTGTTTAATATAGTAGTACAATTATAATCTACACATTGTCTTTCAGTAACATTTTTATGTCAATGTTAAATAGGTTGATTGTGCACAAATATATGAATATACAAATTATAATTATTTTATTGTTAAATAACATAACAATACCTCGAGTCTCTTAAATGCGTTTTTTCTTAGAGACATTCTCATATCCCTAATCCCAATTTTTGTGTACATATTTAATACAAAAGGTTTGTACCATCAGGATAAATATTGTATTACAAGCTAATGTACCTTTGTTAATTTTTGCAATTTTTTTACATACTTACAGCAATTCAAAAATTTATAATATCATCCAGGACAGGTACTTTTAGTAGAAGTTTGTAAATAATACTTTGTAAGGGTGTCATGTATGCATTAGTTATAAGCATTAAATAATAATATTTTTTATTAACTAGTTATTATTATAAACAGCACAAGTGTAATCTATCTTAAGAAATGTTGAATTTGTCTCATAAGATACTTTTAAAAACTTGAGGTCATATTATCATTATAAGGAATACCTTAAAATAGTTTCTATGAGCTTCTATACAACAGCCACCACTATGGCTTGCATACCTAATAATAAAAAAAAGCATCAAACAAATATCAATAATAACTGTTTAAAGGTTAAATATTTTCAATAGGTAATATATAATTATATATTCTACATTTTTAAAATAAAAAAATAACAATGTAGAACTACAGTAAGTATAAAGTAATTTCATCATTATAGCAATTATTGAAATGATAAAGTTTCTATAAAATAAAATATTTTAAAGCTTCTAGTAAAGATTCGAAAATAGATTATGACATTATTTAGAATTGCTAATTCTATAGTAAAGACAAATATATACATAAAATATGTATTAAAATAACTTAGCGTTCTCGGCGAGCGCGTTTTGCCCGTGCTGTGGGTGCTGATGGATTATGGTCTTCATCATCTCGTCGCTTTGCTGGTAGATGAGGCCTTTGTAATTGACTTTGAGCTGTCAATTGAAGTTGTAGTGCATGTGTGTTTAGTCTTTCAGCTAATAATAATGGCTTAAGAGCTGCCATTTTGTGGCTGTACAACGTAACACGCGGTCTACTATTAACTGCGGCGGTTAGCTGTTCTCTTACTGTCATTTCGGTATTTTCAGAATTATTATTCCAACTGTCATTATCCTTCTCATCATTGGCATTTGTTTTATCTGTCTTTTGGGTTGTCTCAGTGGGTTCACCATTATCTGGACTACATATAATGTTAACTTGTGCCCTTACCTCTGCATCAAATTTAGAAATAGTGCTCACCAGTGGTTTTGCCCAACCAATATGCAGTATTGGTGTCTGACTACCCTCTTCCCATTGGCAAATACCATCATAAAATCTTAAAAAAATGTAAAGATTGATGTCATAATGGATTCTCATTCTTTAGCAGTTTTATGAAAGATTATATAAAATTTAGGATAACTTATGTAATAAGATATATCATTTAGTAAAAAAAGGCTTACCTTAAAAGAGATGCAAAACATTCTGGGTCTTTTAAAATAGATCTAGCTGAATGTCCTGAACTCTCAGCTTTCATCAGTTGAGGTATTAGCTCATTTGCAATCTCAGAAAATTCTTTATAAATCTCTTCATCATCTCTAGAGTAGTTGTAACTGTAGGAGAAATATATAAATTGTTATGTTGTGACTTTTTATATACTATCAATTTAAAAAAATTATGTAACTTACTGCCTAATGACATCACCAGCACATGCCCAGGCTTGAAAGGCTTCCTTGTACATTTTGTGTCTATGATAATAGCCACCTTGAAATGTATATGGGTACACATGACGATCTTCATAATGCGTTCTTGAAGAACGAATTGATTGAATATACAATGAAGCTGAATCTGGCCTTAAATTACTTGATTTAATAACTCCAATTTCATCATTAATTGTTGAACTTTCTGGAGCCTCTGTATTATTGGCAATTTTCATGTACTCGTCTAAATCTCCAAGATTGCCCAAAGCCATAGGATATGCTTCCAAATGACCTGAAAGGTAAGAGTATTTACAGAGAATGTATGCCGACTTTAACCCATGAATCTTCTATGAATAATGTAATCAATTCAAATCAAATTACTTTATTCAGATAGATTCCTTTAAGCTTGAATTGTCATTGTGCAAGATTTAATTACATTTCAAAATAACGATGATTGGGAATATTGTTTTAGTGCGCTAGTAAAAAATCAGAAGTTACTCTTTTCCAATGATTATTGGAATAGAGAATTAGATTGATTATTAAATTCAACACCTGAATTACTTATCCCGCGTGAAAATTAATGAACACTAACCCTACACTTTTTTTATCATCTTTATAATATTTTAAGAAATATTTGAGAAACTTTATTATAGAAGTTAAAACTTTGCCCAAGAAAGATTGAATTCACTGTGGCGAAGGAAAGACAGCATGATAAGTTTTTCTTTAATTCTTGTGTATATACAATGTTTGTCATTAGTCATCAGAATACCAAATAACATAGTTATTTGGCCAGTTATTGGCTCAAAACAAAAGTTAATATTGCATTTGAATAATTTTTCTTTTCTAATGTGTCCTCATCTGATGGTGATGATTTTAATTATAATGTTATTTTAGTAGGTATCTTATCAAATAAGCTATTTAAATACCAATAGTCACCCAGTCACAGTTGTTTATTATTTTTACATATGGAATGCAAAGAAAATAGTATTGTTTGAATTATTGGTACTAATGAAATATTACCTTTATCATAAAGTAACCATAGCAGTTTATGCTGCATGAGTGCCACTTCATGAACATCAATTGTGGGGGTTAATGTAGGATTTATGGAAGAAACCAATGCAGCCAGCTCCATTATCCTGGTGCACACAACTGGTTTGCCTGCTACATATAGCCATGATCGTGCAAGCACCCCTTCTCCTACCGATCTACCTCTTTTGTCCTCATTACCTTTGCCATGCCAAGTAACCTAAAAAATTACAAAATACGACAAATGAAAAGCAACAGTCAAATTGAATAAGGTTTTGTTGATCAACATGTCCTTTCTCATAAGAAAATTTTAAACGCTTCCCTTTAAAACATATATTAGTTTTTATACATATTAGTATCTTACTTCAGCTGTATTTAATCCATCCTTTCCAAAGACTACCCAAGCATGATCTTCTGATAATGCAAGATGAACATCATTTTTGCCTAAGACTTGGCAGCCTGCAGTTACAGCAAAAGCAACTCCAAAGCAGTCCAATTTATTTCCTGTCAAAAAGCTGTAAATTGACTGGAGATGGGCTCTGTCTTTGTAGTAGCTTCGTGTTAACGAATTCCAAACGACATCAGCTACTCTTTTGACCAAATCACGAGTGGCTAAGTCACCGCTTAGTAACTTCGCATCAACGCCGCTACGCATTAAAGATACAAATCGCTCATAAAGAGTTTTTACTTCGTCCCATTCCACAGATGGAAATTTCATCTTTACAAATTTATTTGATGCCAAATTTACATCTTTATCACTGTTTTTAACGTTTGTTAGATTGTTTTCAACTGCCCCTACAATGATAGAAAACAATGCCAAATCCGGTTCTTTACTACTACGCAATTGTTCTTCAAATAGATCACAAACTTTTTGAATACTGTCTATAGGAAATATATGTTTATATTCTGATAAACTAGACATGATTTTTCATTTCACATTGTTTCAATTTCAGAAATAAACAACAACATCAGCAGACGCCGGTTAGAAGTTGACATTTTTATTATAAATATTGCTATTTGAAAAATACTATACTCTAAAATGTGATTTATTAATAAATCATTCCATTTACCTGTAAAATTAAATAATGTTTAAACTGTACTAAAGAGCAGAGCTCAGTTATTTAAGTTCGTATTTCGTAAATATATATTACAGCATGCGGATCATTTTTAATAGTTTTAGTTAGGGTAATTAAGTGCTAATCATTAAATTAATGACGTGAAATAAAACAGTTTTTTTTTTAATTTATATTATTTGCCAGTATTATTTTTTTAGCACTGCTTAATAAACATTATACCTATAAATTTTAGAATAAGTTTTTTTAGACAAACTTGCCAGATATGCACATTTAGAAATACTTTTGCCTTTGAATAATACAAACGGGAAAAGAAGAAACAGTTTTGTCACGTATATGCTGTTGTCAATGTCAAATGTCAATGTCAGGGCAAAAGCAAAGCAAATTAGCAAAACTGAAAACAAAAATATTTTTAATTTAATCTATTTACAAAGAAAATTATTGTTTCACTTAAGAATTAAATTGTATTTTAATAAGCAAATCCTTAAAGAGTTCAATAAGTAGTAATGAACAATTATCAAAATGAAAAACAAAATAAACGCTATCGCAAAAAGTATCACTTTATGAAATTACAAGTGAAAAGTTTTATAATAGTAGGTCCCATACTTGATTCGAAAATGTTTTGGCAATTTTGAATTATATCTGTTTAACTTATTTATATTTATTGTATCATAGGAAAACGCTGCTTTATGTGATGAAGTGGCCAAAATTCAAGAAAACATACAAATCGTAAAAGACGAAAGAAAATTTCTACTTCGAAAACTTCTTGAATATGAAAATGATGTAGACATAGGACACACTTTTTACACACATGAATCGCTACCCATGTCAAATGGCTCAAAAACCAAAGCAAAAAAAAGAAATACAGGCAACCTTGAAGATACCACTAAAAATATATGAGCCAACTGGATGATGTTAAGACAATAATGATTTTTATGTGTATTTATTTATTATATTAGTGACCTGTTAAGATAAATGCTAATAATAAGCTGAATATGACTATAGAATCAACTAAATGAAGACAAAACCTTAATTATTGTTAGTAATAAACAAAACAGCTATACCCAATGTTTTCATCTATATTTAATTTATATATACATTCCTGTTATTATGTTTGCATTACACATAACAATTATTTGGCTATGGTTTGTTGGATTAATTGAATTATTTAATACTCTTATTCACATAAGAGATAATAATATACAGTAGATCTATCAAGGCCTATAAAACCACTTTTCTATAGTAAGTGATTTATTTCAATCCAAAAATGGATATGTATGTAATAATATTTTTATTTCCCTTTTGAAAAAGGTAGTGTGATTTATAAGCAATAACATAATTACAATGAATTGTATTATACTTAAACATATTTAGAATTAACTTAGAGATAATACAATCGGTATGGGACAAAACATTTTTATACTAATAACTTTGCATCACATATTGTTAAGCATACAAGGTTGTATATTTACCATGCATTGGTCATGATTAGGCTTAAAACAGTAACATTTAAATAAACTAATTAAGGTAAGGGAAAACGAATTGAATCTTATTGATATAATTATATTTCCAAATAAAACACTGAAGAGGAATGAATATTTTCTTGTTAAATATTGTTGATTGTTTTTAGCCATTAAAAAAAGTTTGACACTAAGTATAATTTACATGATAACTTTTATTTCTTTTGAATTTCTTCCTTCTCTGTTTTATTTAATTTGATTATTAAGAATTTCAACTTATATTTTTCATAATCTAAGGATATTAAAATAATCTTCCACTTATTCATACATATTCAAATTTGCATTATGTAACCTGTTTAATATATTGGTAACAGAAATATTAGTAAAATTCATTATTTTCATACATATTTTATTATTACAAAGATACAACAAATGTGAAGTTGGTGCTGAAGTTAACTTTAAAATATGATAATATATCCTTATATTACTTGTAAAATAAAGCTAAACTATATACAATTAATCATTATCAGAATCATTGTCTCCAAAAGACAATAGTTGCTGTTGATTGTTTTTTGATCTTGATGACTTTTTTGATAACACTTTATCATCTTTTAATTTCTTACTCGATTTCCCTTTAAAAATTACCTTTTGGTTTAGGTCTGCTTTCGTTTGTGCTTCTATTTGCTTGATTTTGTCTTTCTCAGCCTCTGCTTCTTCGGCAGTTAAATCTCCTTTCTTAAGTACAACGACTTGTGGTAAGTCACTCTCCTCATCATCCACAAAATCTTCTTCAGAATTTTCAAGTTTATCAAATTTATGATTAACATTATCGTAACCAGCTTCTTTTTTAAGAACTTTTAAAAAAGGTGGATCTTCTGGTTTAATATAAGCAATATTTCTCTTTCTATTCATATTTTTCGCTATTTCGTATATAATAGATCAATTATTTACATTAGTGTTTAATTGTATTCAATCGATGTTTGTGTTGTTCACTATTTGGCGGAACTTCATACAAGTACTTTAGTTTAGAAATAGAAAAACACCAAGTTATATTTTTGGTACTAATAACTCTTTTTTTTTTTATTCTGGCTTTTATTTGTGCCAAGAGGGCTCAAATTTACTAATAACTCAATGCTAAATGCCATAATATTGACAGCTGACATATTTTAATTGTTTATGCATGTCATCTGTCAACCAGTTTTTTTTTATAGGTGCCATACTTGACATTACAAATTACAATACAAGCTTACAGCGTCACCGGTGACGGCGAGGGACGAGTATAACAGTCCACCATGAAAATGGAGTCATGTCTAGCTCCGATTGATGTCCATAATTATTATTAGAGTATCTTCTAATTTGTATGAATTGATTTCGTCCTTTGGTAGGACGATTTTCGTTTGCACCGGCGCCGATATAATGCAGTATTTTCTACGAAAAAGGATAATTTATTATATGCCATTTCATTAAATCTGAGTTAATCCTGTTTTAATTTGTCGATCTCTCTCGTCATTGCTTTCCACAAGAGATCAAACGCATCAGAAGTCTACTGAGTTTCGTTGATGGTTAAATAATTTGTAATTAAAATACTGTTCCTATCTTAATCATTGTTTTCATAAGAATTGTTTAAGGTTAAATCATACAAAATTTCAATTTATTAATTTTGAAATAAAATAATATAATTTTTACGCTATTTAAAAGCAGGTTTTTTTTTAATCTGACACATGTAGATTTCCAAATTCTTTAATAATGAATTAGAAGTACAGATTAAGCGTGTTAATTCTCAATTGTGCTTGACCAGGCTTTCAACTGAAATCTTCAGTTTAGATTATATATTTAAGCTACTAGGCCATTTCCGTTAAACGTTTTTAATTGTTATGTTATCAAAATGCATATTGTAATCACTTAATCAGGTTACTAGTATAAATAATAATCAATACCCTAAAACAAAATTATTAATAGGATTTTTTTTTATTTATATATTTTGTTAACTGCAATGTTAACAAACCATAAAAAATCTAATATCGGTTTAATACAGACTGACAACATTTTAAAATAAATATACTGTTTAGCAGGAGGGTAAGCTATATTACTGTCGTCTGTGATATTATACTCTACAGTGTACAGCTGTGGTGTACAACTTCAACTACTAAATTTAAATTATAATTTAGCTTTTTTTATTCTCCAATTTTTATTACATTACTGACGTAAAAAGAATTTTAGAATGTTTTAATATTTTTTGTAGATTTTTGCTTCAGTTGTCTGTTATTTTATTCAGCTTCTTGTTCTAAGCATAGACTACATAGTTATTGTATACTCTTTGGCATAGACATAACGACATGTACACTAGCTTTTTCAAGCATCACGAAAACGACGAAAACAACGGGCTAGTGTGTATGGAAGTGCATTTGACCGATTGCGCCGCAATTAATACAACCGGGTAAGTAATAAGAAAATGTGTTATTTGAATAATATGAAATTCAAAATTAAGTCGTACTTGTATTTTAAAAAGAACTATACTTAGCGAAAATGTCATTGTTAATCTTACGGGTGTGTGCACTCTTATTCTCTCACTCTAAACATGAGGTTTGTATGATAAATTAATGTATTTTTCTGTTTAAAATGTACTTTATATGTAGATATTTCATAATTTGACATTAGTGGCGCTATAGCTATGTTTGCGCACGGAAGAGGTTAGAGCCTAAACCTTTCTAATTATGACTTAATTTCTTTCAGAGTAGCGTGTGATGAGGAATGATTGAAAATAATACACAACTGATTGGATTTTAATTAAGGAAAACATAACTAATAAGATACGACTTCTATCAGTATGGCAACTTTAGAACAGCAAGCTTCTAAACTTCTCGATTTCAACCAAAAATTGGATATAACTCTACTCGATAATATCGTTGGATGCCTGTATTCTACCGTAGGCGACCAACAGCGTGTTGCACAAGACATTTTAACAGCCTTAAAAGAACACCCAGATGCATGGACTCGTGTAGACACAATTCTAGAGTATTCCCAGAATCAGGAAACTAAATATTATGCTTTACAAATATTGGAACAAGTCATACAGACAAGGTGGAAAGTATTACCAAGAAATCAATGTGAAGGTATAAAGAAGTACATTGTGGGCCTTATTATAAAAAATTCATCAGATCCCGTCACCATGGAGAGTAATAAGGTTTACTTAAAAAAACTTAATATGATTTTAATACAAGTTTTGAAGAGAGAATGGCCTCATAATTGGGAGACTTTTATAAGTGACATTGTTGGGGCATCTAAAACAAATGAAAGTCTTTGCCAAAACAACATGGTCATTTTGAAACTGCTCAGCGAGGAAGTGTTTGTCTTCAGTACAGGGCAACTTACACAGACAAAAGCTAAACATCTTAAGGATACTATGTGTTCTGAATTCAGTCAAATTTTCACTCTTTGTCAATTTGTCCTTGAAAATTCACAAAATGCACCTCTTGTGGATGCTACACTGCACACATTATTAAGATTCTTAAATTGGATTCCCTTGGGGTACATATTTGAAATGAAATTGATAAGCACCCTTATATTTAAGTTTTTGAATGTACCTATGTTCCGTAATGTAACATTAAGTTGCTTGACAGAAATTGCTGGTGTGACAGTAAGTAACTATGAAGAACAATTTGTAGCACTTCTTGTACAAACCATGGAGCAATTAGAAGCCATGCTTCCTCTCACGACAAACATACGTGAAGCCTATGCTGCAGGTCGAGATCAAGAACAAGTCTTCATTCAAAACCTTGCTCTATTTCTATGTACATACCTGAAAGAACATGGACAGTTAATTGAGAGAAGAGGACTTACAAACACATTGATGAATGCACTTCGATACCTAGTATTAATATCAGAAGTGGAGGAAGTAGAAATTTTTAAAATATGTTTAGAGTTTTGGAATGCATTAACTGCTGATTTGTATAAGATTGCTCCCTGTGCACATTCTGCAGGGTTATATGGGTTGGGAAAAACTGGAGGTCGAAAAGCCTTGTATGCAGATGTACTAAGTGGAGTTCGTTACATCATGATATCTCGGATGGCAAAACCTGAGGAAGTTTTAGTAGTTGAAAATGAAAATGGTGAAGTGGTAAGAGAATTTATGAAAGATACTGATTCCATTAATTTGTACAAAAACATGAGGGAAACCTTAGTGTACTTGACACATTTAGATTATACGGACACAGAGAGGATAATGACAGAGAAGCTTCAAAATCAAGTTAATGGCACCGAATGGTCTTGGAAAAACCTCAACACACTTTGTTGGGCAATTGGCTCTATATCAGGAGCTATGCTGGAAGAGGATGAAAAGCGATTCTTGGTAATTGTTATCAAAGAGCTTTTAGGTCTGTGTGAGCAAAAAAAAGGAAAAGATAACAAGGCTATTATAGCCAGTAACATAATGTATGTTGTTGGGCAATATCCCCGTTTTCTAAGAGCGCACTGGAAGTTTTTGAAAACAGTTGTAAATAAACTTTTTGAATTCATGCATGAAACTCATGATGGTGTTCAAGACATGGCCTGCGATACTTTTATTAAAATTGCTTTAAAATGTCGACGCCATTTCGTCACTACACAAGTTTGTGAAGCTTGTCCATTCATTGAAGAAATTTTAAGTACAATAAGTTCTATCATCTGTGACTTGCAAACTTTACAAGTTCATACATTTTATGAGGCCGTTGGATATATGATTAGTGCACAAGTTGATCAAGTTGCACAGGAACAATTGATTGAAAAATATATGTTACTTCCTAATCAGGTCTGGGATGATATAATTTCCCAAGCTTCTCACAATGTCGATATACTTAAAGACCCAGAAGCAGTTAAACAACTTGTAAGTATACTTAAAACCAATGGCCGAGCCTGTCGAGCATTAGGTCATCCATATGTTGTGCAACTGGGCAGAATTTACTTGGACATGTTAAATGTTTACAAAGTTATGTCAGAAAATATCAGTCAGGCTATAGCATTAAATGGTGTGGTGGTGACTAAACAACCGCTAATCAAAAACATGAGAATCATCAAAAAAGAAACGCTAAAATTAATAGCTAGTTGGGTTTCTCGCTCAACAGACAACAGTATGGTGTTGGAAAACTTTATTCCTCCATTACTGGATGCTGTTCTCTTAGATTATCAAAGGACATCAGTTCCAGATGCAAGGGAACCAGAAGTCCTATCATGTATGGCAGCCATAGTCTATAAACTTGGTGGACATATTACTTCTGAAGTACCCAAGATTTTTGATGCTGTCTTTGAGTGTACTTTGGAAATGATTAACAAAGATTTTGAGGAATATCCAGAGCATAGGACTGAGTTCTTCCTTTTACTGCAGGCAGTCAATACACATTGTTTTAAAGCATTCCTAAGTATACCTCCAGCTCAATTTAAATTGGTGCTGGATTCCATAATTTGGGCATTTAAACACACAATGCGAAATGTTGCGGATACAGGACTACAGATATTATATAGATTGCTACAGAATGTGGAGCAGCATCCACAAGCAGCACAAAGTTTCTATCAGACATACCTATGTGACATATTGGAGCATGTATTTAGTGTTGTAACAGACACCTCTCATGGTGCAGGTCTTACGATGCATGCTACAATTTTAGCATATATTTTCTCATTGGTGGAAACTGGTCGGGTTTCTGTTCCACTAGGACGAACTGCAGACAATGTCCTTTACATCCAAGTAAGTATTTTATTGTTAACCTTTTTATGAATTTTTCTATTATTATGTTTGAATAGATTTAAACCTTGGTAAGCTTAATAATAGGTAGATGCATTAAAATTTACCTTACACATAATTTATTTTTAATGTCTAAGTAAATTAATCAGAATTATTAATAGTCTAATATTTAATTATATTAAATAATTATGTGTATAAAATAAATAATAGTATTAAATTTTATAATTATCTTTTCAGGAATATGTGGCAAATCTTCTAAAAACAGCATTCCCACATTTGACAGATAATCAAGTGAAGATTACTGTTCAAGGGTTATTCAATTTGGACCAAGACATACCTGCTTTCAAAGATCATCTCCGAGATTTCTTAGTCCAAATAAGAGTAAGTGTTGATTATAGTTATAAAAAATTATAACATATTCAGAAAAAGCTTTGACTATAAATATTTTCATTTACAATTAAAAATACTGACAGTATTTAAGCAGCACTAAAATAAAAAAAAATATTAGAAATTGGTAAAATGTATCATAAACAAATTCACACAACATAATACTTACATTCTTATTTAATTGTCAATAAATATGACTTATTATCTGTAAAAAAATAAGCTAGTCAGTAGCTATGTATCTTGCAGTGGAATCTAGGAAAGCTTATTGAAAGCTTGTTATTGTTTATAGTAGCTACAAAAAAAAAAAACATTTAAAATAAAGGAATAAAATTAATGTTAAATAATATATATTTGTCCCTGAAATATCAACAATAAGTCTGCATTTTTTTTATTATTACATGTGTAATAATACAAATTTATCAAAAGTTAATTTACTTGCTATTAAAATATTGAGGCATTGCGATCGATATCGCTCCATCGACTTCGATCGTAAATTCGGTATGTTTATTGTGCCTATATACATAAGAACTGATGTAAATACTTTTTTTATAATTGGATCGCCAAGATATTAGAATGATTTTTTTATTTTCTGTCTCACAGGAATACACAGGTGAAGATGACAGCGACTTGTATTTAGAAGAGCGATTGTTTGCACTTCGTCAAGCGCAGGAAGAGAAGCGGAGGGTACAATTATCAGTGCCGGGCATCATTAACCCTCATGAATTGCCTGAAGAGATGCAAGATTAAATATTATTTAAGTAAGGAAGGTTAACAATGGTAACAGTTCACTTAATATGAAATAATTAATTAATGTCTGAAGGCAAGCTATTTTTATCCTTTGTCAAGCATGATTTATTGATACAATTAATTGTGTACCAAAAAATGTTTAAGAATAATTGAAAATTGAAAATTTTTAAGATAAAGTAAGAGATATTATATTTAACTCTAAATAATTTCATTAGATGTAATTATGTTAGTTATAAATTTCCTGCTTTTATTTTTGTTGACCACTCTTTGCATTTATAACCATAATGTTGCCACATTCGAGTGGACTGTTATCATTAAGGCAGAAATCTTGTGCTTGTTAAAATAATACCTTGCTATGTCAGTATGTACAAAGAATCGCCTGAAACAATGGAAGATGATGAATGTAAGTTGCAAGGTTACATCAAAAACCTCAAATAAGGTATGTTTTACGAGCATAAGACGCAGTATAAGGCCTTTTTCTATTTATAGGTAAAATCATGCAACAATCTACATTGCTAAAGAATAATTCCAGAAATAAGTATTTCTGTTTTCAATATTACATCAGAATGTAGGTAATGAAATCTCTGTGATGGCTCCAGTGTCGGATGTACAACATGTGCGTAATGGAATCTGAGTATTATGAGTAGATTCTAGGAAAAACTAAGTGAATTGCTGTTAGTAACGTTTTTTATTTTTTGTTTAATGTTGTCAAAACTAACTTAATAATGATTTGGGAATCAAACATTCGAGATTTCCGAAAGCGTTTTGGGTCCGTTTCGAAATCTTTCAATTTGTGTTTGAAATAAACAGATAATTGTATCACAAGTGTTTGACTTAAATCATTCCGATCACTATTTGAATTGTAATGGAAGTCGTTTATAACCGAATAAGTGTGAAAACTATACGACGAAGATATGTTTTCTCCGTCATAATCTTATTAACCACAGTGTGACATTAAATATTCAAAGAGACTGCAAACTCTTAGGAGTCCCTCTTCCTCTCACCATCATTGCACCATATTGGTTTATTGTTAACCGTTGCATTAGGTTGCAAACTATCAAATTAATATATAACAGAAATGGGAATGAGTGAACAGTTACTGAATTTTATACTATCCTAAAGGCGAGATTAATAGAAACGTGTTAAACAAACTGGCATAACCTATTGTACAGAGTATAGCCACGATAGTTAATGCTGTTTCTGATAATTTATCTCGAGAACTATGAAAATAATTACTTTTTAAATTGGGTTTAGATTTTTATTAAGCGAATAATTTTGTGCCATTAATAAAATTATAATATTGGTATATTACTTATGATTTAAAGTAGATTGATAATGATAAACGATGTATCATAGCTAGTATAAAAGTAAAAAAATCTTCCTTTCCTGTTCCTATAATTTATATAAGTTATATAAAAATATAGATATTATATCTATATTTACACATGTCGTTTTTTTCCTCCGTCAAATGAAACATTATGGTTATTTTAATCATAATATCAGTATTTCGAATTCCAATTGTCGATCTATCTCAGTAGTACCCACTCTCAGCTAAATCAAGAAATAATTAAATTAAAGGTCCATTTTGACCCCTTGCTTTATAATAAAACGGAAAGGGTCGCTCGACAATCCGAGATGTTCCTAAGCTGATGAACGAATTTTCATAAAACTTCAGAAGGTTACAGAATTCTTCAGATGATATTTTGCGAGCACTATCAAATAATAATAATAATATATAAGTTTCTGATGATTGTTTCATATTGCCCGCATAATGTCCTCCTGACCGATTTATTTATTTCAAGGAAGTCTAGCTAACCATACAGGACATACATATGTATTACACAAGTATGCGCGCAAACAAAGGTGCACTCGCTTTTCGCCTTACTCTCATAATCTAATTGTATAGTAAATCCAACACGACCGAGAACAGTTCGGGCGCTGGAATTGTTTTACGTACTTTTTGTATCACGGGAGTGTACACACTTCCAACTTCTGGATTTCGGGCAGCTTTTGAGATTTTTTCGACCCAAAACTCCTATAACTTTTTATCTGACCGATCGCAAGATGGGATCAAACCCTAGGATTAAAATAGAAACCGGGATTTGCGACCTCAGGTGGCCACTAAACGAGGCAATCAATGTGAAAGAGTTTTTATAGATTGAGTACCAGAACTACCCATTTCAGAATTTTCATAATCTCTCAGAACCCCATATCTGGTCCACATAAATTCCAAATGGCCATTTATTTAAATAAATAATATTTCGATATACTATGCTGATGATACCAAACTATTTTTTTAAATATTGGTATAGCACTAAACATTAAAAAATACAAACATAAATCTTGGTATCATTGCTATTCTAAAATGGGTCCCTAATATTAATCCGTGTAGACTTGGTTCGGCAACTTTGTATTTTTGTATTCTTCTTTTAACACGTACAATCATCATAATCATTGATCAGTGTTATATCAACAGTAAAATGTCCTCCCGCTTTGTATTTCTGAGTAATGCAGCCGATATTTCTACCAACTATACTCATTTTTCCCGTAAAAGAGCTATTCGTGCAATTACTAGGGCCTGAAGTCGCTTGTTTATTTTTGTACCATATACATGTAATATAGAATAAAAGGATTAAAGTTTGAAACTCCTCGAGAAACTGGATACCCACTTGCAAAAGCAATTATAGTAGCTGATAAACGCAAAGCTGGATAAGACGGGGGCTATACCTGATTCTATACCTAGTTACAAACCTAAATTTAGATCGAGAAAGAGAATTAAATTATTTATCTCTATTTATTACATATCTTGTTTAGTAAGTTGCTGGTAAGTGTTAGGTATATATTTCCTTTCATAAGAAAATATAAACTTAGTACAAGTATAACTTGTAAGATTTTAAATTAACATAGTTATTTTTATTACTATCAGTATTTAAAACGGGATATTTACCATGTTTTTTATTTTTATTTGGTGGAGTCTCGTGAACAAGACATTCGTAGATAATGTCGAAATATCGAGCTCCACCAAATAAAAATAAAAAACATGGTAAATATCCCGTTTTAAATACTGAAAATATAACTTGTTAGTAAAACATGCATTTGCCACATTTTTCTTCTTCGTTCCTATTCACCAACCACTATTATTATGATCATGATCGTCATCAAAATAATTTAGTCACGAATTTTCGTTGATTTGGACTACGAATGCCTAGCACGAATAATATCTAGTTCTATAGATATTTAGGATTTTAAATTAGTAAAAACATCTACTAAGTTAATAGGTCATTGGATCAAATTATTGCTTAGATACTATGGTGTTCTTTTTTATATGAAATTGCTTTCTTGAATTTTTGTGTACATGACCTATTAAATTTTATAAAACCTACTATTTTTGAAAGAGCTGAGAAAAGTTATAATCATAATGGTATAAGGTCCTAGATAACTAGCCAACTTGTAGAGGAGGGTCATAGGTTGATCACAGGTGTCGTACAGGCTCTCAAAGTCATGGGCTTTGCTGAAAAATATGTGAAATTATTTCGAGCAATATGTATTGCTTATTATCTACATTTTATACGAAATATGTTAGGTACAAATAGTACATATACTATAAATTAGTATTAGCTAATTCGTAATAAATTAGTTCTGTTTTAACATTTATTGTACTGAGTTACCAATTTAGGAAATTAGCCGACGGAAATATAAATTATATATTCGATAAGAATTGGGTATTTTTTCACAAAATGAAATTAAAATAATTAGTCAATTTTAACTGGTTTTTATTTTTAAAAATTATGATACTATTTCAAAATAATTTTCTTATTTATAAAAGTATAAAAATAAACTTTAGATAACTTTAAAATGTTATCAAATGATTTTTTTTTTTAATTTCTACGTTCATATTTTAGTAATATTTTTTAAATACCAAATTTAGGGCTCTTTGAAGCTTTTTGGGTAAATAGTAAATATATTTTTATTTATTTGGTTTGGCAACCCTACGTATGCTCCATGATGTTGCTGAAAATCTATATCACATTGCAGTAAAATCTATTGGGACATATTCTATATTTACATGGTAGTAAGACAAATTAATATAAAAAATGGCCAGTGTTAGTGAAGAAAGTACATCCAAAGAAAGTTCTGATAAGTTAGTGCCTAGTAATAATACGGGGCAAATAGAAGCAACAGCGGATGATAATGTTGATGTAAGTACAATTTTATTTTAATAAATTCCTAATGTAAAAGCTAGAAAATAACTAAGACTATGTATACTATGTTTAGTTGATTATTAATGTCCCATGTGTTTTAATTTAGTAATAATAACATTTTCCATAGATGTACCGCTCGATATAGTTATTTCTATAAATTAGGTCATTTAATTTTTTAGATCAATGCACAAATCGACGAGCAACGTCGTCAGATGCAGCCAACTAAATTGGAATCATTTTTTGCAATAACTAAGTCATTGATAATAAGGGCTTTAGTTGTTTATTTTATAACGTCAATGTTTCGTCAACCATCGGCGCCTAAAACTGATGCTAATAGTCCAGCCGGAGTTGCTCGTACTTCAGCCGTAAATATGTTTGCAAATGGTACAGTATTAGATGTGTATTCTTATTTATCAGAAAAAGAGTTCTTGGATAACCTCGAAGATAGCAAATTAATCTGGAAACTTTCTGGACTGGTTTATGGAGATTGGTATGGAGGACCAAATAAGGATGGCACTTATACATTTTCAACAGAATTTGTGCCTTCGGAGGAATTAAAAAATAATGGTTCAATATATCTACATGTATACATAGTCCAATCAGGAAAGTCTCCAGATCCAAAAGATAGTAATAACTATGCTGGACCTTACATTACATATGGCAAGAAAATGGTTAATAAATACAAAAAGTTGAAATATATGAAAACTCATAACTTGTTAACCGGTCAAACTGAAAAATCAGAGGAAGAAATAATAAAAGCAGAAACATTAAAAGAAGAAATTGTATCGCATTGGCATCCAAATTTAACAATCAACATAGTTACTGATCAGACTAGTTGGATGCAGGGAAGTGTACCTCCACCTCTAGATGAGTTCATCTATTTCTTACCTGATGGTAAGCAGTACAAGCCAGCCGTATTTGTTAATGATTATTGGAATATGATGAGAGATTATATGCCATTAAATAACACAGTCACTAATCTTCAATTACAATTGACATTTCAACCGTTAAGCCTTTTCAAATGGCAACTCTATACGACTCAGGCCATGCGGGATAAATTAAGTATGTTCTCAGCATTAGGAGCAGAGGAACAAGACGAGGAACAGGATACTATAAAAGAATTGTTGTTGGACACATCACCCTACCTGCTGGGTTTGACAATAACAGTTTCAATTTTGCATTCAATTTTTGAGCTGTTAGCTTTTAAAAATGATATCCAGTTCTGGAACAATAGGCAATCACTTGAAGGACTCTCTGTGAGATCTGTATTCTTCAATGTTTTTCAGTCCACTGTTGTGCTTCTTTATGTATTAGATAATGAAACAAATGTTATGGTGAGAATATCATGTTTCATAGGATTATTGATTGAAATTTGGAAAATTAACAAAGTAATGGATGTTAAAATAAATAGAGAAGACAGAATACTTGGAATACCAAAGCTGACATTTACTGATAAGGGATCCTACGTGCATTCCAGTACTAGAGAGTATGACACCTTAGCATTCCGGTACCTCAGCTGGGCTTGTTTCCCACTTTTGATAGGTTATGGAATTTACTCATTGCTTTACCAGGAACACAAAGGATGGTACTCATTTGTTCTTAATATGATGTATGGATATTTATTAACTTTTGGATTCATAATGATGACACCGCAATTATTTATTAATTACAAATTAAAGTCAGTTGCTCACTTACCGTGGCGCATGATGACATACAAATTCTTAAATACATTTATTGATGACATCTTTGCATTTGTTATTAAAATGCCCACCATGTATCGCATAGGATGTTTTAGAGATGGTATGTATAAAAAATATTATGATAGAATTTCTTTATCTGCTCAAATAATTAATAATTATTATTTTTTTATTTGCAGATATTGTCTTCTTTATATTCTTATATCAGCGTTGGATATATAAAGTTGATCACAAGAGAGTTAACGAATTTGGGTTCTCTGGAGAGATGGAACAGCAAAAACAATCTGAAAATGGAAATCTTGCAATCACCGAAGGAGAACAACCTACTGATAAGAAAAATGATTAAATAGTAGTGATTTTTAGCTAGTATAATTGATATATTGCATAAAAAGTGAAAATAGTATTCATGGATTGTAGCTGGCTTGTGATCTTGCAAGATTTTCATAAGTCTGTTAAATATAAATGTACAAAACACAAGCATTTAATATAATAATGTAATTGAGTTTCTTCCTTATTCTCATGTCATAAGCATTGATATATCTGTATAATTCATATAAAAAGACATGCCACATTAGGTAACCTAAATAAAATGTTTTAATAAAAATTTAATGGATGAATTTAACATATATTTAAAATTTTACTATGCAGCTTCTATTTATTTATATCTTAATGTTACAATTTATTTATTACAATGCTGTCAAAATGTAGAAATATTCTTCCTGGAGATTTGTTAAGAAATTATAAGCTCAAATCTTGTGTGTTTAATGATAGTAGTTTACTTCTAATGATGTGTGATAATTGTATGAATACTTATTATAAAAATTGTTTGTTGTATTACTTCAGACATTTATTTATTTTAGTATCATTTTGTAATTTATGCATTATTTTATTCCATGAGAAATGAATGATTTACTGAAGTGAAAACAGGTATCATTTAAATACAGTACATTATGTAAATAATTTTCGCAGCATGTAGAAATCAAATAAAGAGAGAATTTCTTCATAGTTTTTTCAGGCTTCTTCCACAATAAAAATATTAAATTCTATCCCACATTTAAAAAAAGGAGTTTATAGTCTTGAATAAATTCCAAAACAATTATTTAGTACAAAGCAGCCAGCATACCATTGATTGTACTTTATATTTTGCAAATAGTATAAAGCAATATTAGGATAATATAAATTTTATTACAGTAAATTTCATAGTTTCATGACTTAATTTAGAAAAATTGTAAGTTTCTCAATTTAAACAGATAGTTTATCAATCAATAATATTTTTTTATTTTTTTTTAAATATATTTAGGACATATCTATTTCATTTCTTAATTAAGATTATTACTATTGACATAGATTTCTATCATGATTTTTAAATTAAAAAAAAAAAAAAATGTTCAACTTAAACACCAGGTATAATTATATCATACTTAACAAAATATTATATTCTGTATCATAAATTTATTAAAACATATTTTCAAAATTTATTGTTAATTCTTATGAACAAACTGCTAGTCTCAAATTCCTACTCCTAAATGGGCAGTTTCTGGTTATAATACTACTGAAAAGTTTTCATAATTGTATATTGTTTGTGACATAATTTTCATGTACATATTGATATTATATATCTAGAAATCTGAGAAATTAACGTAAATTTTAACCATATATGTATTATAAGTAATCAAAAATAACTGCAAATTTCATAAGAATTGTTTCAAAATTTGAAACATTTGCTATTTGACTAATCTGAAGAGCTGAAAATGGATGTGCAGACTTGCAGTTTTTGTATGAAGTGAAGTATCCGCTTATGGAAATGTTAGATGGATATTATTCTAAATTACAATTTTACTTAAAGTTTAATATAAATTATTTTATTTACATTTTGCAATTCTGATTCCTATTATTTAACAGTATTTATAAATGATATCTGAATAGTTCGTAATTAATTTAATTTTTAAATTTCTTGTTTGCGATGTATATTAAATTGTTGTTCGAATATGTGTCTATTATTATTTCAACCAATAACATTTTCCAGCATTGTATTTTTTGAATATATTGTAATTATAGCGACTAACTAATCAATATTTTTTCAATACTTATGGCTGAACTTAGGAACTACTGGTTCGACTTCTAATTTTTTGGTGATAGACAGTCCGTTTATTGAGGAAGTTAATCTTATATACCTTCACGCTACAGTCATAAAACTCAAACACTCAATAACTTTTCATCGACCCGACCTGGGGTTTGAATCGTTCTGGTTCTCGGGATTTGTGGCCTAATATCCAACCACTAGACCAACGAGGTAGTCAACATATGTACGAGTCCGTTAGAACGCAGCCAAAACAGTCATTACTATGAAATAAAAGATCACGTTATAAATAATATAATGTTTATTTTACATTTATAAAATAAAATAAGATCTAAAGAGACAAGTCGCGTTGAGAGGTGGATCGGGTGCGCGTAGATGGCGCGGCTGGGTTTTCGTCTCCCAAAACGATCACTTCATTCGAAACAATCCGCTGCAATTAAAGTTTAAAAAACTACTTTGACAGTAAATGAATGGAATTCCATTACTCGCAGCGTTATTTTATTGCACGTAAATAAAATAACGCTGCCTGGCGTTCGGGATCATAATTCGGACATAAAAATATTTTAATCACTCATTCGGCCTTCAAACCGGACCACCCACAATATTAAGTATTGCTGTTTGGCGAAACCTGCCTAAATCTGTATGTATTGTTTTTGATGAATGATTTCATTCATTCATTCTATAACGTAACTTACGTCATACGTTATTAACGCATTGCGAATTATTAATAAATAAAGAACTTAGTACACAATTTTTACTTATTAAATTTTGCATTAAAAACGATGTTCATGTTTGCTGTAGGAATAAAGAGTTTGCAAACAATATATAAATAATTACCCGCCGGAATATCGGAGCTGTCGATCCTATCCTTAGTGCAGTCAGATCAACTGTCGGAATCTGATTCGTAGGATTCGTCGATGTCGCCATCACTCCCGTAATCGAAGAAATCGAAGTATTCGCTAAAATTATTTTTATTAATTTTAAACACAAAGTACTTACTATATTAATACTCTTATTGTTTAAAAAAAAACAGCATTGAGGCTTTCTTTTATTCTTGATTTACGAAAGTATCATCATCGACGTGATATCTAATAACACATACAATATCGTATCCGAGACTATGTCGGATTATATTGGTGACAAAATATTATATAATATTTTTATGTGGATGAGGTTGGATTGGATGTTCTAGACTCGAAAAATCAAACCAAATCTAATCACTAATAGACTAATATAAATGTCCGATATTTGCACATTGACATTTAATATATAAACTTACAAATCCGGGGTCTCCCCCTCCCCCTCCTCCTCCTCCTCGAATGATAGTTCGGCGCTTTCGTCTTCGTCGAATTCAAAAGAGTCTCTTCGTCTGTAAAAATTAAATAAATAGGTAGCGTACATTTTGCAAGATATGATATTTAAATTTATACGTGTATGTGTGTATATGACCCGACCCGGCTTCGCGTGGGTGCTTATTAAAAAAGAAAATGTTATAATATAAATATTATTTATACTCTATAGTAGCATATATATATATATATGTAGTTTACTACTAGTGGCCACATGAGGTGGCCCATTTGCCAGTCTGCCTAACTGCCAAAATAATTAACGATGAACACTATGATGGCCCTACAGCGCTCGACTTAATTGTCAAATCATAATAATATCAGCTAATTTAGGCGAAATATTCATAAAGTATTTACATACCACAAACTTTCACTTTGAAAAATATGTTTCTTAATTTTATTCCTAAACTAGGCAATATTTAAAAAATATAATACTTAAAAATAGATTCCCATCTATTTTTTTTTACTCTAATTACTACTATTTACTCTAAAACTAGATTATTCATATTCTACGAGGAGTGAGTGATTTGAATGTCCACTTTGGAAGCCATTTTTAAATAGAGTAATAAAAAAGTTTTTCTGTCAAAATGTTTTGATATAAAACAAACGATATACTTTTATATGCCCAAAACTTTTTGGCATCCATTTTAACAAATTTCCATATACGTAATTTTACCAATTTTGTAGTTCTGTTTTATATTTGATTGGTTCGAAAACGAACTTGTTAATGTTATTAATGTGTCGATCTATTGGGTGACTAATTTTATATAGATTAAATCTATATTAGTCTAATTTAAGCCGTAACCTTTTTTTCCAAACTAGCTATTATTACTACTAGATCATCCCTCGTTATATGAGTTAAGAGAACTTTATGACAGTATATTCCAATGGCAGGAGTTAAAATATACAAAACTTAAATTTATATATTGTTGTGTGATTTGTTTGATATATTTTTATGTTTTTCAAACAGTTCTTGATTAATATAAATATTTCTTATAATACAATAATATTCCACTTTTTTTCTCATATCCACTTTAATTTTACTTTCAAAGTTCCGATAGCAACTTAGGTGACATTCATAATTTGCCACAGATTATTTGAGATTTAAAGTCAAAGTAGATCATTTATCTTTACCTCCTGCCACTGAAGTCGGCTACAGATAGAATATGTAAAAGCAAGCATACCGACTCGTACTCGTGTTCAGTTGACTCGTCAGTTCGGATTCAAGTTCTGTGAACAACACAGCTTCATAATGTTAGCCATTTTGATTAAAATCATTTAAATTATAAAATTAATTATTTATCGACATTCAAATGCACCATCATTATATTAAAACATTTTAAAGAAATGTAAATAAAATTTAAATAGTTCTATGTACAGAACAATAATGATCAAGTTAGAATAAATATTAGTTAACTCGAAATAGATCTATATAGCCAGCTAATTTTATAATATAATCATGTAGTGACACACAATAAAGTAACAGTTAAATTTAATATTACAATCATATATAATAAGCATTTTAATATCACATTATGAAGCTGCCTTGTGCACAAAATAATTCAAAATTTATATTAATTTATTACCTTCTCGACTTTTCAACATATCTCGTCTCTTTTTCTTCATTTCTTCTGTTAGATTTTGTACCATTTTTTCTATAAACGAGTCGAGCACTAAGCTTCTGCATTCCGATGTTATGGGTGAACTGGAAATAGAGATAACACTATAAGTACTTGTTTCGTTTTTTATTCAGTTATTATTGTGAAAGACAAATATATATTTATTTATACCTATATAACATTTTAGACATAACTTTCATATTCGTTATATGTAATGCGTCAAACTGGATCAATATAAAAATAAAATGGAGAAGTAAAATTATAACACATAACATCAGAAATAAACATAAATTATAGTTAAATAGATTGCTGACTAATAATGGTAAAAAAAAACAATACTGTATGACGAGCTGTTCAACAGACTCTGAATACTACAAATATAATTAAAAGAAAAGGAGTAAAATGTGTATTAGACAATACAATCTTGTAAAATACCTAAGCTCCATAGACTCAATAAAGCATGGATGGCTGAAATAAAGTGGAGGTATATGGAGCATGCCTCATTTAAATTATCTCATATTAGTCATGATTCTAAGTAGTATTATTTTTTACTTTTAAGAGAGTTTTCACAACATACAATATTTTACTTCCCAAGGTTCGTGAGGCGATTAAGAGATGGTTAATATTTGCGCAAGAATTTCTCATGGAACATAGATAAGTACTAAGAAAAGATTTTTCAAAATTCATCATATTGGAGATTTAAATGGGAATTGATAGTTTGTATCAAAATTTGACGTATTTTATGTTAAAAATGGAGAAATTCATGAGTTAAGGACATTTTTGATTTACTTTTGGAAAATTCATCACTTAAGAAAGTTAAAAATCCAAGATGAAATTTAGTATGGAAGTTTGTATTTTGTATATTAGAAATATGAAAAAAAAAATGGTTTTTAAGCTTCTGTTTATGAGTTAAAGTTAATTGTTACAGTGAATTGAAATATCCATTACATAAAAGAGTTAAATAGAATAGAAAGTTGATTTGGAACCCGAGGTAAAATGATAATAATTAAGAAATTTCGATTGGTTTCTGAATAATGTTTCCGTTGGGATATTCCATCGGCTAAACGGCTAGTTTTAAATAAAAAAATATATATATTTAATCATGAAGTTATATATAAAATTGAGTTTAAGTATATTAGCGATAATTGATATAATTTGTTTACCGGCATATCGGACAATCCATCTTTTTCTTCTTCCAAGTAGTGATGCAGTATTTGCAGAACGTGTGAGAGCAGTTGAGTGTGATCGCTGCCACGAAGAGTTCCGCACATATACTGCACTGTAGTTCACTTTCCATTATTTCACCGAATTCAGCGAGTGTACTGTTTGAGCTCTCCTCTTTGGCGACTGGTTCCGAGTTCTTTAGAAGTTTTTTATTTTCACTTTCGACATTTTGAAGTTGACTTCGGACCTGCAATGAAATTAGTTTTATTGTATTGACACAAAAGATATATTTTGGATTGAGTGATATATTATTAAATGATATTTCTATAATGTGTTAAATGATGAGAAGAGTCGCTCTTCCCTCTGCTCATCGTCAACATTATTTTGTAAGGCATATTAATTTCGAAAACATAGAAATTTTAGTGGCTATTCCAGTGGGCGCAATCTGGGCACCAGCGAGTCCCACATACCCCCCCCCCCACTTTAAAAAAAAAACGGCCATCTGGGTCATGATTATCAATCTTAGGATTTAAGATGTTGTGTCCCCTGTTCCTTTAGTTACACTGGCTCACTCACCCTTCAATCAGAACACAACTATAGTAAGTACTGTTGTTAAGCGTTAGAATATATGATGGAGTAAGTGAGTGGTAACTATTCAATTAGGCTAGCACAAAGCCTAACCACCAAGTAAATTATATCAATATTTTCTGGGTTGTAACGAGGATAATAAAAATAATAATATTTCAACCAAATCCGTTCTAGGTTCAAAACTGTTCATATTTCTGACAAATTAACCACTACACAAGTTTAGCTATACTAAGCTATTTCAATGGCAGGAGAAGTAAAGATTTACAAACACATTCACAATAATTTTTTTTAATAATATAAATTTATTTATAATGCAACACTATTCCGTTTAACTATTTCGTACTACTTAATTTCTCCATATTCATAATAAATAACATAGATTTTTGACGAGATCCTTGACCTTGAGCTGTCAAAACATGACAAGCCTTGACAGCTCAAGGACACATTGTACTTTTTTTTTGTTTGGCTTTTAACACATTGTATATTTATCTTTACTTTTTCTGTCATTGGAGTTAGATATATACTTATTTCTTTTAAGTACTCACCTTTTCCAATTGTTCCTGTAATGAGCTTATAACTTCACTTGATTGTTCAGCTTGTTTTTGTATTCTTTCAGCTGCCAGAGCTGCAAGCTCCACCTCTCTCTCTGTGACTCTTGCCTTAAAAATACAATGTCAATTGATAAATCAATAAATTTTACATTAAGATCATTGTTTTTAAAAATAATGCATTTCGAGCAAACCTTCAGTTCTTCGATAAATTTTTCAGAATTTTGCTGTGCCTCATTTAGCCTTTTCTGAATTTCTTCTCGTTCGTGCATCTAAAATTGAAGTTCATTAAAAACAACCTAATATAAATAAATGTGATAAATAACACTACCAAAACATTTCTTTTATTTAATCCATGTCAATCATAAACAGCAGTCAAGCTAATAAATTTGAATATAGTAGATTTTATCATCTTCAGCTGCAAAAGTATGCTCAGAGTTTCAACTAAATGGATGGGTTTAAAATTATATTTCTAGATTTCATCCATGCCAACCGCTTTACTGACCGAGTTAAATAAAAGCTTGTAATTAAAAAATAAATGTATTTTATTCCAAACACTATACCAGCTTTTCCATTTTAAATTTGTCCTCATTCTTAGCCTTTTTCATTTCCTCCATTTGATTGTTAAGTTGTTTTTGAGCATCGCATCTCTGTTTTTCAGTTCGCTCAACTTGTTCCTCAAGGTTTTTCTTTATGTTGTTAAGCTCTTCCATCAATTCACATTCCCTTTTCTTTTTCTGTTCAGATAATTTGTGTAGTTCCTATAATAATTAAAAATTTACCATACATGTTCAGGTATAGCATGGTTTGGTGTATGTTACCAATCAACACACACACACAATATGTATAAAAATATTATATTATGCCAGTATGCATATCTCTTGAAAATAATACTGTCAGTATATACAACCTGAGAAAATGGATAGTCAATACTGTAATTCGCACTCTACTAAGCTATAATATCACAGTTTACAATGAAATTTTTAATGATTATATATTATATTATAGTGAACTTACTCATTAATTTAAAAGTAGAAAATGCAATTTGATATGTACCTCCACAAAGGTATTATTGAGACCTAAGACTTATTACCTTATGATAATCAAAGTATTTATTAAATAAGTAGTGAGTCAACTCAAAACTACATAACACAGAAAGGGACTTGGGAGCATACTTAGTTGCTTTGCATAGATAAGTAAAAGGTTATAAATTTACCTTTTCTTTTTCTAATTTAAGTAACTCTGTTTTATTCTTCAAAAGTTCCTCAAATTCCTGTCTTTCTTTTAGTCTCACTTCCTCTTGTTCAACCATTTTTGCTTCCAGTTTATCTAACATGTCCTGTTTTAATGAACTCTCTCTATTCAATTCCAAAAGAAAGTCTTCTCTTTCCTTTATCATTTTTTCTTTTAGCAAATTATTTTCCTTAATGAGTTCAGTTTCAATTTCATTGTGTTTTTTTATCTGTTCCTACAAATTCAATTAAAAATTATATCAAAGAATAATAATACGAATATTTTTTTTATTGTTTAATGTACTTAAATAATAAGAACTTCATTATATGAGAATCTAGCCTTAAGACTAATGAGTAATTTTTTTATAACTTAAATTGCTAAATAGAATTATGAATATAGGAATGCGTCATGAGACAATTAAGGAGAAGTCACTTTTTAATGTGATTTTATTTTCATACTCATAAATGAGACAATTATTTTTGTAATAACTAACTGAAAAATCTAAACCAGTAGATACAGATTTAAGAGAAAGCACTAGTATATAAAATAATTAGATAAGTAACTGAGATTAGTCATTTACTTTAAATTTAGATAATTGAGATGACAAGTGTGAGTTTGATATTCTCATACTAAATATAAGTTGATGTAGCTATATAAGTTGTATATAAAAACAGTCAAAATTCTTTAAATACACACATTTTTGAAAATGATTTAATACCAGGGTGTACTATATAAAGTTGTCACATTTGCATACCTAGTGAAGCTGTGAGGAGTAATGAGTTATATGATATGTATGGGTTGTTAAATTACTTAAGACATTTCAAATTGAATTATGTATGTTTAGAATATATTCGAAGTTCATACCATTAGTTCTGATATTTTTCCTTCCATATCCTTTTTTAAAGCTGCCAGTTGTGCATCTCTCTCTTCTATAAGGAGTGCTTTTTGTTTTTCGACTTCATCCTTTTTTCCTTTTAAATTCTCAATTTGACATGCAAAATTAGTTTCGAGATGGTTAATTTTTCGTTTCATATCTAGTTGTAGCTGTTCTTTTAGTAAAATATTTGTGCTTTTTATTTGTTTTGTATTGTGTATTTTATCTTCGATATGTCTTATTGCGTAATTCTGTGATTCCTCAAATTTGTTTTTCATGTCATTTATCAAACTGGTGCTGGTTGCATTTGGATCTAATTTGATTCGTTTTTTTGAGGAAGGCATTAGTTCGTTGTCATTACAAACAAATTTATATATAAACTCTTGTGTAGCTTCAAATGTTAAGATGTCATTGTGTTTTATTATCTTTTGATTGCCTTTGCCTATTTTATTACCATTGATTATAATTCCAAATGAACTGTGGTCTTCAATTATCCAGTCAACATTATTTTTTTTTAATTTACAATGGTTTCGAGATATGGCTACAAATGGTATGACTACATTGTTATTCAGTCCACGTCCAATGGTAAACTAAAAACACAATAATTGATGATTATGTTTCAAACAATATTTTTATGCTAATTTCTTAATAACAGATACTTAATAAATTTTATAAACATTCAATCATATTAATAAGCTAAAATTTTTAGCTCTCCAGCAGTTTACTCACATTTTCTGATGTTACTGGAATTTCTTGTACATTGTGAAATTCTGCTTTTAAAGGTTTACAGGATACCAAAGTTGGGTAATTATCTTGCATTGTGAATATTATAAATATAACACAATTTTAGTTTTTGTTCCCAGGGATATCGCACAGCGGTTACCAAGGCTAAAAAAGTACATAAATATAATAAAAAATGTTGACAATGATACATATAAACATAAGATATTATTTAAAATTCACTTTAAAATAATGAAAGAATTTAAAAATGAAAATGTAAAACAAGAAACTTATTTTCAGAAAAAGCAATCACAAACTAAATTGGGAAAATTTTATTAATTGAACCTGTATTAATTAATTATGTTGATTTAACATCGTAATGTAAAATTTATAAATGTAATTTACTTATATGTAAGTTTTTTCTATCTTTTGAAGTACTCATAGTAAACTGACGACTATAATATTATAAGGTTGACATGTTTCAGTTTTTTCTAAAAAGAGTCTCATAGAATATCAAAATGAATATTAAAGTTGTTTTACTAATTAAAAGTTACCTAATTATATCTCTCGATGAGTTCAAATAATATCCAGAATATCTGATTATAATAAACTTTTACGATAATGTTCACATTTGACTGATTTTAAAATACTTATTTCAATTTAGATCCAATCGATTTGTTTTCTTTTTTCACTACTTTGGCCAACTTTATGATAATTTTGAAATAAAGTCACTGAAGTATTTTAATAAAGTAATTAAAATTGTTTTTCGATATATCAACTAGTCAAGTTTTTTATTATTAGTATACGACATTAAAAAATGTTGACATACACAAAAAAGATACTGTATTTTAACTACCATCACTACTGCATTTTGTTATACTATTTATTTATTTCTTCTAAGACTCAGTGACTCATGTTTTCACGAGTGGTAAACAATAATGGCAGATGACGTAAAATAATTGTTTATTCATAAAAAGCTATTTAGTTAATATTTAAAACAAAATGTACTATCCTAAGAAAATGTCGGATGACAACTATTCTTTTTTGATAATGGCTACATTCATCATAAAATATAGATAATTATAGAAGGTAATTAATTTCTGTGTTGTAAAAACATTAAAAAATAATTAATAAAGCTTATTAATGTTGATAGTAAATGTTTTTAAATTGTCCATTAGGTTTAATTAATGCCATGAGTGTATACCTAATGTATTTGGTAGCATTTTGTTACATCATGGTTGCAACTTAAAGCCACTGATTAGAATTAATGTAGCGTAACGTAATATTAGTTCTACCCTTCGACTCATTTAATTTTGGTTTAAAAATAGAGGAAATATCTTGTTTTAAAAAAATCTTTGTTCTTTGACCGGAATAGCTGTTTCTGATTCTGTGATAGGATTTCGTTGAATGTACTAAATGATGCCTTAATGTTGAATGATGTTCCAATTATTACATCGAGATAGTTCCAAGTATAATTTATTAATGAATACAGATTTATCAATTCAATTTTCTTCTTCTGTTCAAAACGTAAGTCAGAGTATGCACGTCTCCTAAGGCTGAATCTCAACTTAGGATGCTATCGACACTTGGAGGGGAGGACTATGTCCTCTATGCTATGTACATTGTAATATGCATAAGTACGGACGGGTAGTAGTGAAAGAAGGACCTCGAGCCAGCCTAACTCAGCCTAACCTTACGAGTTAGCGTTCGCGGTTTAAATTACATCGTTTGGTCGTTAAGGACATTTTAAGGACGCCTATACGTCGAATAGAACCATAGTTCTACATATAACTAGACATATCTAGTGTACATCAATATGACATTTTTAAAATGTTTTATTCTATTTTCCAAATAGTAATTGGTCACTTACTATTTGGAAAGCTTTTTAAGAAACAGTTATTTACTATTATGGACACCGTTAATATGCCGCCATGTGCCGTTTATGTGCCTGTTATGCCTGCACATTGACACATTTAACTCATATGATCTCAACTGATTTTTGCATCAACCTGCCGAAGCGAGTATGTTATATTTATAGCAATGTAAGATATTCTGAAACTCTCTACTTTGACTGAAATCTATCCTGATAGACGGTGGCTTTTATCAAGAGATACTTGCCATCTGCGCAGGAAATAGGGGACAAGTGTGTAAGCCAACACAAGTGCAATCTTTATTCTCGTATCATAATCCGATAGGACGGCAAATTCCAAAAAATAGGGTTTGACGTATTTTCCTGGGAACGGAAGTGCCAATTTTCAATCTCCAAGCAGTTAATTATTGGCCCGTGATTTGGAACCGACACTTCCAAATTTGTGGTCTAGCTAGAAACTAGCCCAACGAGGCATTCCATCCATTATTACAGTTTTAATCAGTGTTATTTTTTATACTTAATGATAATTATCTTAACATTTGGAATTATAAACAGTGTTGAAAGTGATGTATTCCGTTACAATTACTAATTACTAGAAAGGCAGCTGTTACCAGATTTAAGAGATATCGTTTTTCGTAAGCGAAAAAGCCGTTTATAGATGTAAAAACTGCAAAAAGCAGTGCTTGTCGTTCGCCGCGTCGATATGAATCTCTGAACTGGAAAATGCCTACTTTATGACGTCTTTAATAAGTAATGGAATTTTCCCCTAGGGTGGATTTTTCCATCTCTATTCTTGGTTCTTTTGTGTTATCTAAATTCTGTTAAAGAAGTGTCCCACGCGAATAAAGTTTTTATAATGAAATCTTTAAACTTGTTAAATGGCAAATGTAAAAACGTCCGCGGGATTTTCTTAGAATATACTTTTATACATATGTATGTAAGAAAAATACAACAAGATTTATGTCCTCTTCCTTTCTTTCCTCAATAACATATAATTTAGCCGACTTTTCAATGAATTGACATTATTAGTTATGATGCTACTCATTGCTACAGGACACAGTAACTACACTAATGTTTTATCCCAAAGTAGCGACCCACCCCCGTTTCGCAAGGGTGCAATTAATTAATAGAAAAAAATAGAATTGCGCTTAGCAAGAAAATACCCTACTTTAGTAGGTACACTTATTTTATAACATTTAGTTATTTATTCTTTTACATATATGTATGATAAATGATAAATATGTTTTTTTTATGTAATAGTGGTCATCATCGCCCATAGACAATTTGCACTGTTAGAAATATTAACCATCCCTTACTTCGTCAGTGCGCCACCAACCTTATGAATTAAGATGTTATGTCCCTTGTGCCTGTAGTTACACTGTTTCACTCACCCTTCAAACCGAAACACAACAATACCAAGTATTGCTGATTGGCGGCAGAATATCTGATGAGTAGGGCGTACCTACCCAGAAGGGTTTGCACAAAGCCCTACCAGCAAGTTAATGAATGTGTTATAGATATAAATTATTATTGTTATAGATTCAAATTTTTATAATTTGAACCTCCAAAGTAAAATTTTATTGTTAAAGCCAGACACCCGTAATTAATTTAGAAATGGAGTCTTCTAAAGTATTTTCTCGAATTTTATAGTGTTAATGACAATTTTGTAATATTTGAAATACATAAGGGACCTTACATATATATCTAAATAAGGATTAATAAACCTTCCGTTTTTCATATTATGTAACAGAAAAAAAATGTTATTATGATTGTATTTTAAAAAACAGACACTTGCTATCTCAGATTTTTTTGTAGATCTTTTTAAGACCTATAATTCTTGAAATATTGTTTTCCTGTCATACCCGTATCAAAACCGCGCTTAGCAGAGTTATTTTGAAGATATGCGAAGAAACAGAAAGCGATTTTGTTTTATACTATATATATGTATATAGATTTGATAACTAAATAGATAATTCCAACGTAAGGGAATCGGAAGAGCGATTAAATCGTATAACTAACAACTATTGATCCATTCAAACTGATTTAAATATTTATCGAATAATCGTGTTCTTTATGTAATACCAACAATTTATTTGCACTGTAAGCTGAAAATGTTTGAGAAAGAGCTTATATAAAACCAGAACAAACAATAACATTGAAAATCTGGGCCTTATTGTCCATGCGATAACATTCAAGAGGCAGTTGACGTTACCGGAGTAAATTTCAAAGGAATTATTGTCGCATAGTAAAACTTTCTGGTTACTCGAAGCATAATATAGTGACGGTTTTCACCAATAATTAAATATCTAGAATTAAGTACCTAGGCATATTTTATTTAAAAGTTAAACCATAATTACAAAGTTATGGATACAAATTATAAATATAATGTTTTTCTTTAGATTTTCGAGTCCTATGAAGGACTTTTAGTCAGCGTTATGACGGTTTTTATTTGTGGTGGTTTTTTTCCTTTCCGAAACATTTTTAGTTTAATTTCTTTAAATTGATCTTTGTTAACACTCATTAGAGTAACATCCGTCTAAATCTTTGACGAAGAGTTAATGGGATAACGTTGTTGTTATAAAAATAAGTTGGTTAAGAACTGTCGAAGGAGGACTATGAACTATTATAATAGTAATCTGCTTTTAATAATTATTAAAAGCAGATTTCGTATAACATAAAAAAAATTAAGAAAACATTTCAATTTCGGAGCATATATGTCTATAAAAAGCTAGTTAAAAAAGAAACCAAGTAAAACATAACAACAATTATTAAATCTCTAACAAATCTAGAAAAATAATCCCTGTTAATTCATATGTTCCTGATTATTATTGTTTTTAGTCCTTCTAACCATTACACCATCAACTGGGGAAGGTTGAGTATTAGATTTCGCTTTTAAATTTAACTCGGAACATGAAATTGTAGATGGACGAGGCGCTTTTCCCGATTTGATACCACTACCTTAACCTAAGATCCACGAGTTCCATGCAAGTTTCTATTGTTTTCAAACAAAACAAAAAATAAAAAACCACACAAAAACGAACTGAAAATTCATAAAATATTTTCTACAGACAACAGTTATCCTATTGTTGAAATTTCACGCGAAAAATGTTTTGGGCACAATCTGTTCCAGTATGTAGGTACAAGAATAATTGCTCTATCTAATATTTCGAGTTTTACTTCTTTTCACAGTTTCTCAACAAAATATTGTGAGACGTCTCTCTACATAGAATAAAGACATGATGAGAGTGAAAGCATATTTCTCGTCGGATAAAACGAATAGATAGAGGTCTTTAATATAAACGAAGCAGACTTTAGTACTCTCGAAAAATGTAAGCGTAGTGGTCGGTCGGGTACACATTGAATTTTTAAAGCGTTGGTTTCGTGGCTTGTCAGCTTCTGGAGGGGATTCCGGCTATTGCGTTTCGCTTCGACTTAATAGCTACACGATACGTTTTTACTTGCCACGTTTACATACCTTGTTGTTTTATTAACGTATATTGATTTATTTGTAAGTAGGACTTACCTAGTCATAATTTATGAATGGGATGATTTTTCGTTAAAATATTTTGTATTATAAATGTGGACATTATAAAATATAACAAATGTATATTATTTTTCAAAATATGTCACTTCATTCATTGAATGCTAAACTCGATACATTTGTCAATTAACGATGAATTCTGTATACACGCTAATAACATGTGTTCTGTTTGGTACGTATTGGATGTACAAAGTACATTCAGTCTAATTTATATTAAGTAATTGTCCATTAATAATTAAAGTGTATAGTAGCTTAATTTTCATTTTTCTATAATCTATGTCCGGTCCTCTCTATATGTGAGATTTTTTAAATAAGATTTTTCTATTTTTTATGACAGCAAAAGATCAAACACTGGACTTTTGCAGTATGTGCATTCCGAGACACGGAATTGTAAATATATACAAATACACGATTTAAAAAAAATTTTTTTTTAGAATAGCATATCTAGAAAATTTATATATTGCGGCAACAGGTTCCACTATTTTGAAGATGTTTTATAACGCACACGTACTGGGTGTTTTTAACACAGTTTAATGAAGTATTTAAATAACATAATATATTTTCGACGTGATGTTTTGGTTTAGGTTAAGGGGACTACATGAGCTAAATGCAAGTTTTATAATGCAAAAAAGTATAATATGATCCAATGCAGTAAACCAAATGAAAAAATATATATCATAATCTTCAGGAAACATGCTAGTTATTTGTTATTTTGAAAACATGATCTAATTAATTTGGTACGATAGAAAAAAATCACAAAGTTACCTCTAAAAAAATCTTTTAACAAATAATAACTATACTTATATACATTAAATAATTCTGGTTTTTTGTCAGATTATTCTACAAGCAATATACTACTACACTGGATCGGTTCTAAAAAAATAGAATAAGTGGTTGATAAAAAATAATGATCACTCAAGAACGAAGTAGAAAATTTGTGTTTATAAATTCATCTCGTGCTCGGCGGTGAAGGAAAACATCGTAACTGCATGTGTCTAATTTCAACGAAATGTTTCCGCATGTGTATCCACCAAGCGTCGCTAGAGGTAATTATGAGTTGGAGTCCATGAATCTCTCAAAATTGTGTGAACAGTAATAATAGTTTTGAATAATACTTATACAAATAAAGCACGAATTTTACTTGTATAATAATTGTATTAGAATGACATTTACAGAAAAAGCTAAATGAGTTGTGTCGTCGGTCAGTGGCGAGGTCCGCAGCGGCTTCACTTCGGCCCTCAATATATCAACGTAGACAGGACGAAAATTGGACTGGACCCTTGTTAATGTCCCGCACTTAGGCCCTTCCACCCTTGTTTGTGATTATTTATTTAAGAACTATTGATACACCTATATTTCTTTTAGGAAGAAGAGAAATGCTCGAACGTGAAAATCAATTTATTACTGACAGGTAACAAAGCTTAAAAATACGTAACGTATGAATTTGCATTCGTAAAATAATAATGTAGATATTATACTATTTTTGTAGTAGTCAAATAAAATAATCGTCTATAGTGATATGCTCCTTAAATTGTGCGTCACATTGACGTCATTATCAGCAATCTGTTTCAACGTAATACTCGTACATGTTACGAAAATAAATGGATCTCAGTTAGCCCGTTAATACTTGTATTTTACTTAAACTGTTGTATCTGTGGGTAAAAATGCAACTGGATTTTAAATCGGGTCCATACAGTCCGTTGAGCTAAAATTCTGTAAACTCTTTTGTTTCTGGTGACAAGACAGTACTCGTATACCCGATTCTATAGTCTAGTATATTCAGTTTTATTTGTTATTGTACAAGGATCGAATAAAAACTATTTTTTTATATTGTTGATATAATAATCTGTCAAAAATGTTTTTTTACTCCTTTTAGGTTTTTAACACAAAATCTTTAGCGGATTTTTCTCGTATATTTTTCATAAGTACCTGCACAAAGTAATGCGAGGTCACGCATGCAGGCGGAAGGTGCGATCTCGGAGCACACTTTGCGCTCAGAGAGCGGCTCTCTGGAGCGTGGAATGACCTACACTAGACGTGTTGCCGAATGAAATATGTGCCAGGATGATTCTACGTTAGAAATCTGATAGCGTTTCATCAATACAAATTCAAATGTTAAATTACAATATGTTTTTTTATTTGCCTTTATATTTATTTTTGTATAATTTTCTCTTTCATGTATAATGAGTATTTATGCGAGTGTCAGGTCGTTATGCTGGCCCGTCTGGGTGGATACCACCGTCCACTGAATGAGTCAGGCAAAATGTATAATGCTATGCCGACCATGGGATATAAGTCCTAATGGTTGGCATCACATTGACAGTGTAAGGAGTTTATACTTGTGGAGTGCTAATGTGTACGTGCGAAAATGATATTTGGCACGAGGTGGCCCATTTTTGTGTTTATATATTTCTAGTATTTTGTATTATTTTATTGTTAAGCTAGGAATGTCCTATGTTTATTATCAACTAGAATATGATGTATCTTTCACAAGTTTCAATAAAATTGATGTTCTCATCTCTCCTTGATTCATATTCAACCCTCCGTATCTATAACTAATCACATCAAGGATATTTATATTAATATTCAATACATACGTAACAATATGAATTATTACCAATTCAATACTGGAAATAATAATAAACTAATCACCCAAGTTTCATCTTCATAAAGTCAATTATTATTAATTTTAATAAAGTTAGTATATATAATAACAATTTAATTATTCTCAAACTTTGTTAAATTTAAAATAACTTCTTAAAACATAATATATAGAAAGCAACTTCGTTTATACCAGGTGCCCTAAGACCATCTTGAATATCCGTCTCAGTTAAATCCCCCTCTGAATCTGTGGTAAGGCTTGACGTTTTAAATTTCATGTGTTACATGTTCAGAAATTTTTAAATTAAATAATTTAGGTATGAATTATTAAAATTTTCTTTTATTTTAATAAACTTTTATTTTAATAACAATTTTTTTTATTTTAATAAACCTACTGCAGACGTCCTTCTGACAAAATAAGCACTTTAAAGTTTTTTAATTAAATAAGCAAATGCTAAAAAAAATGAAATGCTTCACATTTTCAATAGTAAAACCAATAATATGTTAACCATCTATAATTTTGAAAATATAGCTTATTCATGTGACTACTAAAGCAAATTGTTGACGATTAATATGTGTAAAGAATATCTCTATTTCATAGAAGTAACATAGAGTGGTGTTTTAATCATATATCATATAAATCTACCTTTTAATTAATACACTTTATTTACGTATTACGCGTAACGTAAACTTTACAATGAATTATTATATTATTATATATATTTAAATACTACCACCGTTTTGGAAAGCAGCCTCCAGCGAGAAGAAACGGCAACAAACTCGCATAGTTTTCAAATAAACATATTTTTCAAATAAAAGTATTTTTTTAATGAATAATAATATTTATTTATTAATTTAGTCTTAATAAACATTTTAAATTTAGTAAATGTTAAATTCATTATATTTCCCGGTATCTTATTATATATGCGTATACCATTGCTCAAAAACGTTCTTTGTACCGAATGCAAGTGGAAAGTAGGGGTTAATAGTTGGGGGGGGGGGGGTTGTTATTAATAATATGTATATCAGGTTTTATGGAAATTTTTTGTATATTCTTCTGTATAAACATTATATTATCATAAATATATTGTAAAGCAGCCTATTTCTTTAAATTTTTCGCGTAATGATGTCTTAACTCGGTTTGTTTTTAATGTTAAAAGAAAAGAAGCAAAAAGGCCAGATAGATTATGGTAACTCATTTATACGTGATGTAGGCTAAATCCTCAAATGATACCCGCCCTTAAAGACTTTTTTGTGGTAGGGGATTCCAGTTATGAGAGTTTTGTACCCTTTAAAACCCCTGTGATGGCCGTTCACAATAGTTCTTTGTCGAATAATGCGTCTGCAGCCGAGAGAGTGATTTCGTCGAGCCGAATAGGATCAGTGCACCTTCGTTCCCGTTTATTGTCTCCTTCTAGGCAATGATGGACTCGATAGACTATAAAGATTACGATCTGACTACTAATTCAATTGCTTAGATTTTAAGATAAAATGTACATTAATAGTACGATAAACAATAATCTAAATAGGAGAATTATAAAAGTAACTTTTACGTTTCGTCACACCCTCATAGTTCGTAAGGATTAGGGAGATGGCTTATAAAGTTTTCATTAATAAAAGTATGTATGTTTTATGTAATTTCCATGATAATGGTACCTTAAAATAAATTATATTATGGGTATTGTAATATTAATTAATATAATGAGTTAACTGTTCTATATTAATTATATTTAAAACTGGAAGCCAACCTGAACAGATATCCGTACACTTATCAATTATTTTACAGGTAAATAGAAAAAAAAATGTTATACGTAGAAAGAAATAAATATAATTATTTATAAAAATCGTATAAAAAAGAGGGTAATCAATTAACTACTATATCTACGATAAACATTGTATGGCGTTTTTTTGTAAATTCTATTCAAGAGGTATCGTTTCTTATTTTCCTCAGGGCCCTTTCGCACATCAACGCACTTAAACTAATTCAATTATATTACGTTGTGTTTACTAAGTACAAAAGGTTTAGTGACATTCCAACAATTATAGATACTTTTGTTGTGGAGTTACTTAATAAAAATACGATCGCTATTTGATTACCGAAAGCACTTTATGAAAATTGCAAAATGAACATATTTTTATTTACTATAATTACTGAAGTTAAAGTAGGGATATCTATTTCATATATTTTTTAAATGTTTACTGTATCTATTAGAAGTTATTTTTTAGTTTATAGGTTTTTCTAAAGATTCCAAATAAATACTTATGGCCGATGACGATCTCTCGGTCTCTCTAAGACTAATAACTATATCTAATAAAATTAATTATTTCAAAACATGTCTAAATACAGTAGAATTGACGTCTGCACTTAATCGAATTTCAATCTCGGTGGTTCAAATTCTTAATTCCTGCCACATGGCTGCTATTTCTATTTAAAAAAAAAAAACAATATTTATTATTGGCCCGACACGGAATTCGAAACCACGGTCTTTGGATTTAGAGCCACATAACCTAACTAACGCGGCATTAAAAAGTTAAAATATATAAATACATTTTAGAAAAATATTTTCCAAAACATTAAAATGTAATATTATTTTGTAATCAAAGACCTCCAAGATGGGATAAACGCGACGGAAAATAATAAATCTTTCATGTTCGTTCGTTTAATTCATTCGTTTAATATTTCGTTTTCGAAAAATCCAAATTTATTTAATTTGATGTGCATATGTTGTATGTCGGATTATAAGAAGATAAGCGATCTCCTAAATAGTACATTTTTAAATTTAAAATTATCTTTTAAATATTATCTACTTATTTATATGCTGGCAACTCACAAATATTATAATCAATCATAACAGTTCAACACTAAACGCTTGCCCAGGCAGTACAAACCGAACCAGCTTACATTACCCATGGGAATACATTTTGCCTAGTGAATACAAAAGCAGCTGTATTTTGTGATCCAGGGATAACGGGATTTTTAACAATCTATTCCGTGATCCAGGGCTTCATATATTATCAATATAGAATTATTCAGACATAAATTATGCAAGTCGAAGTATTTTTTTATTGTATCGTATTATTGACTTATGCTTGACGATTGGGTGGTACAAATGTACTGAATGTGGCGTAGACGTGAAGTAGAGTCATTTTTTTTTACTGAAACGATTTTACATGAATAATTTGTGTTTTATTTCATTTTATTACTTTTATTTTAAATAATTCATAATGAATCATTCACATATCTATATGATAATAAATATAAATCTATCTGGGCGAACTTGTATATTAATTAAATATTAAGTAAATAAAAGTATTTTAATCGCAAATTTCATGAGAGACCCAATCGATAGAACACGTAGATCAAAGGAAAGATCGTGCGGTCGAATTCGAAAAGCCATTGAGCTTTCATCTCCTTAATTTGTGTTTACCATTCATTCGAGTTCGACGGTGGCCATCATTAAGTAACCTGCATAATATGTCGAATGCCAGTGACGCTGACACGTGTGTGTCAATCCCGCTTTGGTGTAGATTAGTGAAGTTGACTCAAAGAGAGAGAATTTTAGAGGCCTTTATTCAGTAGTAAAACATTTGTCGGTTGTTACTTTACCTTGATTTGTTATCAATATGAAAACTTCTTGTTTCGCTGCCTTATTGCTTTGTTTTGATGTGTCGTTATTAAGTAAACAGCACATAATTCTAGTAATAATAACCGTGCCTGTTTTATAATCAGCAATTAAACTTGATTTGTTTTTTATAAATATATTTTTTATTCACCCTTTTTTTCCTTCTATACAATCAAACACTTGTTAATCTCTTAAGATGTTATGAATTGGTCTGAAATTAATTTATAAAGATAATGGCTATATGGCTATGAAATTGTTTTAATTTGAGGACGTATAAGCTTAAGAAAATATATACATAGAACCAATATGTGTGTCGATAAATATTTAGGTCGTGTTTGTGCGTGGGATAAAAAAGGTTAAAAAAAATAAATGCGCACGCGTATACGTAACCCGCAGTGTAAAAAAAAAATTCATAAAATATATTTTGCTTAACGTTTTACAAGAGAAGAGCAATTTAATAACGAGGGTTACCGAAACGAATTGTGGAAGAGTACGGCGTAAGTTAATTACACTAATGAACAAGCGAAGAAGGTGCGCTCAAAAAAATCCACCCCAAGATCACTCCGAAGTCTTTACTACAATGTTCATCGCGCGGTTCATTAGCGCCTGAAAGATATGCAAGGGTTACATGCTGTTCATTATATAATAAAAAAAAATAAACATTTTCAAATTATAATGTTTGATATACATAAATATTGACAAACTGTTTAAAATTTAATAATTTTAAGAATATATTATATGTATGAAATTAAGCCTTAGCAGTATACGCGAAATGGCCGTTTAATTGTATAATTTGTAGGTTCGATCTTGACAACTAGGACAGTTATTATAACCGCTTGTAACATATTATGTAGAAAGTTGCAAGGGAAAATAAAATAATAATAAAATTTGAAATATTATTGGCAGTAATATTTTTGTTAAATACATTAAACTGAAATATAATAAATTACATAATTTATTTATTTAATGTAAATACTTTATTGCACAACATATGAGTGAACATAAGAGAAATCAAAAAATAATATTATTTAACAAATGGTGCGCAAAGGCGGTCTTATCGCGTATATAATATATATTACGATAACAAGCTCAGCTTAAAAAAATACCCTTAATTTTCACTTCGGTAATATTAGATAGCTTTTAGACTAGAAACGTCGGTATTTTTCCTTTTGATTCCATCACTTTAGTTATTTTTTCACTTAAGCTATTTTAAGGATATTATTATTTCAGAACATACAATTTTATTACAACATGTTAAGAACCTTGAATGAAAAAGCGAATATCTTGATCTGAGCTATCCTACTCAAAAACTCTGAGAAAATACTTTTTAAAGAGTAGGTATAGATAAATATAATTAAACAATTATTTACCATTCTTAACCTATTTTATTGAAACTTGAAACTGAAATCATATTAATGATAATATTTTTAGCCTGTTTAATTAATAAGAAATACAACCTCGGCGCAAATAATTTTTTTTGGATTTTTCTGTTAATATTATTTTGATAACAGCTCGGAATTTAGAAGTGCGCAGTTTAGTTTTTGCAGAATAATCCAAAATGTGCCTGTTTTTGCGCATTTATGCACTCCAACGTTTCATTTGAAGTTTGTAGTATCCGTCAATAATGGCCGCAGCCGAAATCAGTCAGTAGGACCTCATCATCATCAAAGTTAGAAAATAAAGTGAATTTGAGTTATTTATAAAAGAATAATATCTAAGACTTGCATATGTTGATTTGTTTATAGTGAATATTTTATTTCTATACATTATATTTTTATATAAATATTAAATAAAAAATAATATTTCATAAAAAAGTAATTAAACTATTTATAAAAAAAGTATTTATTATAGTATGTGTTTATTAATTATGATTATTGGTTGGATAATTATAATTTAAATATTTGGAAACAAAATATTATATAATATTATTAGTTGCTGTAATAAATCTTCTTCCATGTAACACTAGCCGTATAGTAGAGTAGCCCCTTCATTAGTACCAACGGGGACGGTAGAGTTTTAACTATGGAACAATTTTTCTTGCTTTAAATAAAGGAAACGTTATATACATTATGTAATGCTAAGATTTGGGAGCAATTGTATTTTTAAGAAAGAATTCTTTCTTTATTTTAATATTTTCAACAAAGAAACTTGTTGATTTTTAAGATTAAGTTAAACTTATAAATCTATTTGTATGTCTTTAGGTATTTTAAGTGTTCTGATTTTAGACGTACTCGTATCTGATTTACATTTGAAGGAACAATTTCAATGGAAGTTTCGATAATCCAATATCATTATCATTACACAGTATAAAACGAAGTCGCTTACCGCTGTCTGTCCCTATGTATACTTAGATCTTTAAAATTACACAACGGATTTAGATGCGGTTCTTTTTAATAGATAGATTGATTCAAGAGAAAGGTTTATATGTATAATACATGTTAAATATAGTAGAGAAACATTGATAATTTTAAAGGTTTCTGAAGTGATGTCGTAAATAAACTATTTTTTTGCGCTTACATTGCAAACGCTGGCTGAACCCTACGAGATAGATCAAAATAATGTACTACATTATTGTACACCTTAAAAAGTTCTTAAAACAGGTCCGCGATGGTATATGTCTATCACTTAGGGATAACCCACAATAACCATTTTTTATCCTTTACTTTTTTATTTTTATCAGCGTTGCACCCGTGCGAAGTCGGTGCGGGTGCGGGTTTAGAAATAAATTTGAAACTATGTGTACATAAATTTAATTTTATTGATTTTAAAACGAGTCAGATAGACAAGATAAGTTATGTATTGTTTATTCTTATATTTAGTGTCAGTAGAGAAAAGATAAAACAGTAATCAGGGGGATACGAAATTTAGTTCACAACATATTAACAAAACAAACAATATATATAATCATATTAATAGATATTGGATTAAATTGATTGCTTATAATCATTATCATAAATTCTAATCACAAAGTACCTTATTTGTATTATGTGTTGGTAAAGGTGGCAGGTAGCTGTTACAATATGTATCTGAAACTGGCTATCCATCCAGATTTTCTCCGGCTTAAATAAGATTTTTTTTTACTTCCAAATCGCAGCGCCATCTATCGGGTCTAATTTAAACAATCCAGGTATGTATTTAGAATTACAAAAAGAAATGATAGAAATCTGCCCAACCGTTTAGGAGAAGTTCAGTTACATAACACGTATAGAAGTTTTATATATATTGAGATAGATGAAAATAATATAATTTGTATCCATTCAAAAATATTTAATATATCATAATTAATATCATTCAATAATCTCAAATTACTCCATCAGCTTGAGTATAATAATTCACAATTCTTATTCTTATATAGGTTTATTGGTAATTCGACGTATTCCCGTTAGGAGGTGATAGGGGTGACTATTTGCGATAATTTTAACCCCCATATGCATGATGCAAAAGTGAACCATTTTTGAGTTATCGCGTTTTTTAGATTTTTCAAAATAAGTCAAAAATGCAACTTCAAAAATTTATTTAAAAAAAGTATCAATTATAATCTATTTTTTCCTTCTGATTTATAAAAACGATTAAACATTGGATATTTTTAATGTTTAAACAATAATTATCAGTCCAAATTTAAAAATGCGAAACGGGAAACGATATTATTTCAATATTTATTTTATTTTCTTCCCTCAAAAATGCCTGAAAAATAAAAAAAATCATTATGAAACTTGTTCTGCAGATTATTTTAAAAACATAATCGGTTAATTAGCTTTCCTGAATAAAAAATAACCCTGTATATTCAATATTAAACATATATAATATTAATATTTTATATATTTAATCAAAGAGCAAATTATTCGTTTACTTTTTTGTATTTCAGCACAAAACTTTTATGATTTTAAGATATTAATTAATAACATAAGTCTGAAGTCTGAATACGAGCCCGATATTGCCTGATGCACTTCAAAAACGCTAGGAGTATTACTCGTAACTGTTTCTAACGCGATTAAAGATCGAGTTAAGATTTGTTCGATTTTCTGTTTCTGTCACAAGATTTAAGTTGCGAGCCAAGTCGGTATAAATGGAACAAACGCGGTGGAATTTGAGTTTTTCACTTTAAGCCGGGTAGGCTACGAACTTAAATTATAATAAGAATAAGAGATATAGAAGATGCGAAGAATTACGTATACGTGTGGGTGGACGAGCAAACGGGCCACCTGATAGTAAGTGGTCACCACCGCCAATAGACAATGGCGCTGTAAGAAATATTAAGCATTCTTTACATCGCCAATGCGCCACCAATCTTTGGAACTAAGATGTTATGTACATTGTGCCTGTAGTTACACTCATCCTTCTAACCGGAACACAAAAACACTGAATACTGTTATCCGGTGGTAGAATATCTGACGACTGGGTGGTACCTTTCTAGACGGGCTTGCACAAAGCTCTACGAACAAGTATTCTTCAATTCTTAGTAGGATTGTAATGTAAAATAATAAATACTTGCAATAATTATATCATATAAATACTTATATATTTAAATACTGACCTGAAAAGTATAAATTGATTTTAAATGTATATATTTACAAAAGTATTAAAAATATTAAAAAACTATTAAAAGAGCTGTACGTGTTCATCATATTTGCGTTATTTATCGAGGAATTGAAAAATATTTTCGTTGCAGTGTTATACAACACACTGCGCCGACAAAGTACCGACAAGTACCTACTCGGGATAAGGGCCGAATTGATGACGATGAAAGCGAATTAAATTATAATATTTTCATAAGTTATTATCCTCATTATCCTAAAAACATGAGACAATATAATCATAAATATACTTACCTATTCCTGTTTCTTAAAAAATAAATACTCACTCTTAAATAATAAAGTTTCGTTGGTTTATTTTATCCGGATTACATACCGGATAAGCGAATGATCTGAGTATCAAAGATCTTTAACATCGTGATAGCATTTAGTTTAAGATGCTGCCATCTTAGCTGGACTAACTTCGATACTTATATATCGTAACGTAGTAGGAAATAAAATCTAAAATCGGAGCGCCTTTTATGCCGAACTTGCAAAGCTTCAACTGATGTACAAAAACTTTGTTAAATTTACAGAAAAAGTTTCATTTTATTATATTTCCTTCACTACTTTTAGTTTCCGTAAAAATATTTTCATATCGCGACGATCGCGATTTTCATTTTTACTGTAGTATTTAATGGATGCTGTGAAAGTGGATAGAAACAGAAGTATCCTTTATTACTTGTAGTTGGAAATTGTTGTTTAATTAATAATCTTAATTAATATTTGCAGCATCTAAGCTGATTGAGATTCGCGCGAAGACGCTTGTTGATTGTAGAGGCGTTATTGTCGGATTGCAAAACCGGTTTAATCACCACTGCGCTCGACACCGCGTCATAACGTTGTTTACAATGTTCATTGCTTTTTCGAAAATAATAGATAATAATGACTGCTAATGGTTCTAATATTCAGAGTGAGACAGAAAATATAATGCAAATGGATATAAGAGATAACTTTGTGCATTCAGGGGAAGATTTTCCAAAACAATTTAAGATGGCTAAGATTTTGAAATTAGAGATTATACAAAATGTTGTTCGTGTTAAATATATAAATTCATTTAAAGTGCTGATCCAGTAGCCGATGACAAAGAAGAGAGTGCTGAGGAATTGATAAATAACAATTTCTTTAATGGAATTTATGACCGTACTGATGAAGAAATTCTAGAAAGTTTATAAAGCATATCAATTTTGGGAGTAAAGAGGTTAAAACGTAGAAATAACTCCGATGGAAAATGGGAGAAAAGCGAGGCTATGCGAATTTGTTTTAAAGGGTCATCGTTACCATCAAAAATAAAAAAATGTTCGATACCACAGTAACAGTAACACCTTACGTTATGTTACGTGTTTCCCCATTGGGTAACAAGAAACACAAGAGAAAATTTTCTCGCTGCTGTGTGTTTCCTATTACCCAATGTTCTCGCTGCTGCACATACGATCAAAACTTGCCCATATAACAAAATTGTTTGCCCGAAATGTGGTGACAACCATCAAAACTGTGAGCGGTCCTTATTTTTTTTGTAATAATTGTGGCGATATGGCTATGATCAGAATATGGCCTATTTATATAAAAGAAAAACGAGTTCGAGAGTTAATGGCGGAATTTAATTGTATGTAGAATAAGGCCCTAACTATTTGTGTTCCACCCAGCCCCCCTCCAACACCTGTTATTTCACGGTATTTATTTCCAAAAATTTATAAGGTTAGTGATTCATCTACAGTTAATAGTTTTAAAGAATCTACCTTAGAGTAAAACCTTACAAGATCATACAATGATGCTACCAAAAACTAAAGAATGCTGGAAACGCAATCGGCGAAAACGATACTAATATAGAAGAAATGGGAGTCAATCATTCGCTGACGATGGAAGATAGATATTCAGATACAGAAACAGTACTCAGTGAAGAACAAAAAGATCGAAAAAAGGGAATGAATACAAAGATGAGCTAGGATTCGTTGAATGGAAATCAGTACCAAAAATGCTAGAAGATAAAATATTAAATATATTAAAAAAAAGCTGATTAAAATAAAAATAAAAAACAATATCAAGCACCACTGAAATTTTCATGTGCTTAATTTGTGTTTATAATTCATCTCGTGCTCGGCAACGAAGGAATACATCGTGAGGAAACCTGCATGTGTCTAATTTTAACGCAATTCTGCCACATGTGTAATCTACCAACCCGCATTGGAGCAGCGTGGTGGAATATGTTCCAAACCTTCTCCTCAAAGGGAGAGGAGGCCTCAGCCCAGCAGTGGGAAATTTACAGGCTGTTAATGTAATGTAAAAAACAATCATGGGTTTCCAACCATTTTTAAGTTTTATTTAAAACTAGCTGCCAGGCACGGTTTTGCATGGGTAGATAGAATAGACTACACATAAAACGTTTATATCGAAGAACAAACATAAAAATATATGTTTTTTGTTTGTTGGGGCGAGGAGTGTTTTCCTACGCAGAACTACACTTGAGTTTCACAATAACCGGATGAATAGTCTTGAAACGTATAAAGGAAAAACATTCATTTTTACTTTTAACTAAATTTTAACCGGAAAGAGAATAAATCTAATCAGGACGGCTAATTTTTGATATACATCCATATAAAGTCAAATACGTCAAAATGAACTTTATTTGCTGAAGCGAAGGAGCGAGGACACGTTCGGTAATCCGTCCATCACGACATGCAAATGAAAGCACGTCCCTCATCTGTTCACATGAGTGTTCTTCCTCTCCCAGCTCGCCTAACATTGAAATATATCGCGGACGGCTAGATTTACGAGTTTTTCGAACAATTAAAATGTCAATTATCAATATTAATAATTATATTTAGTGAATATTTATTTTATTCGATCACTAGAAAATAGGTGATTTCTTAAATACGCTGGTATTGTATATACATATGTATATATAGACTAGTTATTGACCATTAAGTACGTAAGTAGATATGTTTTGATTTGCTTACGAGACATAATATCATTAATGATAGTGGTTATATAAATAGGTTTGTTTTTATTCAATTTCAGATAATCAATACCTTAATTGAACTCGTCTAAAAATTTTATTAATGTGTATTATTATTTATATAAGACGTAATCCTACAAAAGGGATTTGTACTACATTATAGTAATTTTAGATTACCTTGGCTATACATTATAGATTTATCACGTTACATGAAGTTAATCTCGTAAAAATGCATAAAACTTAAAAAGGTTTCTCACAGTATTATAAAATCTTGTCCCGTTTAAAACACTATATTGTAAGAACACGTAGACGCAGAAAGTTTCATCAAGCGTCAATAGTTGTTGAACAAAGACGTATAAGTTGGAGGCGAATAGCGGACTCGATCTGCGTTCGAACTCGAAACGGGAGCAAAAGATATTTTGCATTGTTCACAAACAATCCGCGATGGACAAGACTGTAAAATTTTTATCAAAAAAATGGTTCAAAAACAATTTTGTCTGCTCTATATAAACTCGTTCAACTTGATAGATATTATTTTCAAATTAATGTTCCCCAAGGGCTTGAATCCCTTTGAATAATAGTATGACACTTTTACTCCGAATTCAGTTAGTTCCGGTAAATTAATTTAATTTTGATTTGTGACGTACCTTGTTATGGCATTGTTATACATACGTGAAATGGTTTCATTTGAGTAGCATTTATTTACATTTTCTCGTTAATGATTAAAGGAAAGACTTAAAAAAATATATATGTTAACCTATATAACATAGCAATTCCTTCTCCAAAAAAATTATCAATTTATTTAAGTGATATATATTAATATATAAAGTACCCTTTGAATATGTTATTATTATGATAAGAATGATTGAGTGAATGAGTATAAGGGAACCGCTGACTTATTTTTATTTGCTATAAAACACGCTGTTTTTTTCCTATTGCAATCTTTTTTTAAAAGCCCGCCAAAACTACTTATCCTTTTTTCACAGATTATAAAATCTTAGGTTAGGTCGTAAATCGATTAAGAAAATTAACGTTCGAATCCAGTAGATTAAAACGATTATTAGTTCGAAATATGAAGTAATTAATAATTAATATTCTAAATGATAATATTACAAATAATTATCATTTGCTCGCAGGTTTGACATGATTTCATAAAATATCACTTAATTCATTGACGTTTATATAGATTATATCGTATCAAAGACGCAGTCAAACAAAAGGTCCACTTGATGGTGAATGGTCACTGTCCTTCATTCATTTAGGCTTTCGTTGGTCGATGCTGGGATCTTATTTTATGTTATTTGTGCTTGCCGTTTTCGGTAACAAATAGTCGGAACAACCAAATATGTACACAAACATAAGTGTTCTCTACTTCCTCGATCTCATAATCTGATGGGACAGCAATCAGAAACTGCCGGAGAAAGTTCAGGGGCCAAATGTCCGTGGTTACGTGCGTGGGATTGCTAACACTGCCAACATATATACTGAAATCTCTCAAAAGATGAAACTAATACTGTTTATTGGACTACCCCAGGACTTTTTTTTATTATTGAATAATATATCATTTTGTTTTTTTGTGGTATGTGAACTGGGTTGCTGGTATTTGTTATACTGAAGTCCTACAGGAGGACATTATCAAAAGAACGTAAATGAATAAAATGAGTAGCAACTTCCAGGTACCTAACCTAACTCCTGATTAAAGCTTTTATCGGAGGACTGATTAACTGTCGAAGGCAGGATGGATTTATTGTAAAAGTTGGTCGTTCACTGAGGTTAGTGATTCAAGCCCGCACACTTTACTCGAATAATTGTCTACGTGATCAGAATGAGGTTCTGTGGAGTCTTTAATAAGATCGGATAAAGGTCTAAGCTTTATAATCGAGTCAATGAAGCATTTTATTTCTACAACCTCCAAAATTGATTCAATTGAAATATATATTTTAAAATCCTATATAAATGTTATTCAAAATATAAATAACATTTTAAATTAAATATTGACATACATTGATTGTGTTATGTTCGCGGCAAAAAGTTAGAAAATCGCGTCAATACATATGTTTTGGAACAACAGGTTGGATTTTGGAACGTATTAATAACAAAATTAAGTAAAAAAGTTTGAGAGTATATTTATAATATAAAAAATAATTGAACTTGCAAATATTACATACATTTTATATTATTTGTTTTGTATCAAAATCCGGAATCCATCTTGAGTCAAGCGCCGATCTTTCTGCCTTAAATCAGCCTTTCCTACTTCCTCTCCGTTAATGGCGAGCCTTTGCTTGCTTTAAACTTGTTCCTAGGCTACGCACTGGGTGACGTTTTGTCATTATAGCGTCGTTTTTTTCACGCCGTCATAAGTCAGCTATTTAAAATTTATATATAATATACTTTACTACATTAAATTAAGTATTTAAGCTATGAAAAGCCTCTACATGTTAAACTACATGTTAAAATGGAAAATAAAAATTTGGAACTAATAGCCGTCATCGAAGATTATACAAACCAAAAAAAAGGTTGTGTTCAGATAGCGAAAAGAATTATACATATATTGTCAATGATGTCATCCCGTAAAAAATACGTAGATCGAGAAAGGATTCAGTAACCGTGAGCAATGCACATTTCGAATTTTAATCCCAACAGGTTCCTTATTTGATAAACCTTATCATGAATAACAGTGATAATATAAAAGTTACTATCGAAAAATTAACCCATAAGTCCGATGAAATGATCTAAGTTTACGCTGACCAAAAGAAAGCAACATAAAAAAGTAACCAAGTAAATGTATCTGATCTGAAAACTACTGTCAAATATACTATATATTCGAAATCTAATGATAAATATCTACCGAAAAAATAATAATACAAGAATTTGATTGTGATGATTGGTACGCTTTATTAATTTTTAATAGCCCCCGGTTTTGTGGAATTTAAGGCGCCGATTGTTTCTTTTTGTTGCAATGTCCTTCAGTGATGAATGATGAATTTAAGGTAGCTTTACAAGCTTTAATAAATTGGGTAAATGATTTCAAAGATACATTATCTGTTAATACATTGTATGACATAATACAAAATGTATTTTGAAAGAATACACTTCTAGTAAAGTAATTAAATAAGTGATGTTCTGCTACAAATTATCTCTATATCTGTTATAATTGTTGTGTCAGGCGAGCTGAATTGATCAATTTAAAATGAGCTACTACGTAAAATTTTTAGTTTATAGAAAAACTGATTATACTGTTATATCTGTAAGATTAGTGCCTGTCTCATTTGAAAGATTTCTTGATTCTCTGAAACCAGACATTAGATATTTTTGGACAAAACCCTATGACAAAAGAGAAAAACATCCTCCTCGACTGTCCTATCATACCTGAAATAGATATGGCAACTATAGTAATAAACAAAAATAACGATTACACAATTGTTTTAAAAATAAGTCTCAGGAATGGCTTCTGTATATTTTAAGGGAGTTCACCACTATCCACTAAGACAAATATGCAAATTATTGAATGATGCACGCATTCCATTCATTCTAAAACTGTCAATACTTATTCCTAATTTCAAATTCATGCAAAGATATTGTACTAAAAAAAAAAACTTCAGTCAATATGTAAAATATAAAATAATACAAAATATTGAAAACACTGTAATCGAAAAGGTAGAACGGAGTCCCAGTTTCATTTCTACCTTCTTTTTCATGACAAAGACAGACGACTCTTTCAGACTAATATTTAATTGAAACAACTGAACAGACGTAAAGACTAAATCATTTCTTCTATTCAGTTTCTGGGTTACCACTACTTTAGGTCTAGAATGGATAACAAAACTGGTCTTAACTCAAGTCTACTTTCATGTATCTATCGCTAACACCATTGCAGATTCCTAATCTTCATTTCTTATCACAATTTGCATTAGTATCAGCTATTTCAGATGACTTGCCTACCATTCGGCACGTCGTCAGCACCAAAAACGTTTGCTTCTATAACCAACCGTGTTACAGAACTTCTGTGACGGTATCAGGTGCATAGTTCATCCAGACGATTTTCTGATAGCAGCCAGTCCAAATACTAATTGCAAGAAAATATATAGCGTAAACGATAATGGTCATGCAACTACAAGACTAGTCAACGAATAACAGTAAATCAGTGGTGATTACAACGCAATGCCTCGGGTTTTGCGACATAATGTGAGACAAGAAATACAACACTAATTCCTCGTCGATGCTGAAGTGAAGCTAACACTACGCAATGCACTTCAAAAAATTATTTTTCATTTGGTCATTCAATTACAGCAAATAAGTGTTGATATCGACACCATGCCTCATTTTCCTCGGCAAAATGTGGGGCCCAAAACAAAACAAAGTCCTTGTTGGAGTCGAAGTGTACAACGCTATGCAAGGCACTTCAAAATATTTTTCAACTGGTCAATCAATTACAGCAAATAAGTGCTGATTTCGACACCATACCTCCATTTTCTCGGTAAAATGTAGGACACAAAACGCAACATAAAGTCCTGTTTGGAGTCGAAGTGTCTAACGCTACACAATACACTTCAAAAATATTTTTTAACTGGTCAATCAATTATTATTCTTATTAATAAATTATTTTATTTTTAAGACTAATAAACCCAATAACTTTATATGAGCCCGACCTGTGGCTTTAACGCAGAACCTCATGATCTGTACTCTTATATCAACACTAGCAACTAGACCAACGAGGTAATCAAATACAAATGAGCGGCTAAAATAAAAGTATTTTGGAATGCAGATGTAAACCGCTGAGCACTACGAACTTTTTATCGGGTAATGAATTAAGTACGTGCATTAATAGAGACGAGCTCAGAACAACACCCACAACAAGTTCGGGACTTGCACTTGGAAGCGTAGGTGATTTCGGGTGGCAAGATTTTTTAAAATAGTGGAATAATCAGGGGCGGAGATTACTAATGTCAAACTGGCAAAGTTTTATAATCAACTATTTCAAACCATTGCAGCATTGGAAGAAGTGGTGTAAGTCTTATTAAATTAATTATAAATATCCTAGCTCTGAACCAGTTGCTCGATACTTAGCACGTCTACACTGACATAGGTCTTGCATATAGAATTTTAATACACAAATCAGTAATTATGACATTTACCCTAATTTACTTTAATTTATTTAAATTCTAATATAATTCTTTAAATTATTTATTATAAATATATCTGTTACCAGCAAAAAACAAGGAAAAATTTATGAGTTGTAGATAACCTTTATCAATTACTTAAACTTACTGCATCATATAAACATCAGGTACATCGTACAGTTAATAAACTTACATCATTTCGAACAGTAATGTTTAATTGATGAAAATTCTGTCATAATTTTGTAGCTCACTTTTGGTTATAAAACTGATACTTTAATTTATATAAAGTCTGGTTGGCTTTAAGAGCACTCTACTAAATATTTAAACGTTAAATTCTTGATCGAAATTTGTTTATAACATGTAAAGGAAATATTAATCATTTCTTTATCAGAGCAAGAGTTATAGCTAAGCCTGCTTCCAGAATAAAAATTGTTGATTGTTTAAAATATATTTTAAATTATGCTAATAATGAGACTCCTCTAGTTTCAGTGAAAATAGCAGTAGCCTCCCTCAATTAGATCTATAGTTCATATTCAACTTGCAACTAGTAACTGTCTACTATCTGTAGAAAATAATGCATACTTTTCAAAATTACTGTCTGAAAAAGTACTGTACTGTAGTATTAGCTCCCTAGTGTTAACGTTTTACAATTATTTTTATATTAAAATAAAACAGAACACATATCATATATACTGTAGTATATTTATTTTTACAAATCACATTTAAACATTAATACATTTTATCTTAATAATACAATGAACATTATAATCAGTACAATAATCTTACCTTAAATTACTTTCGCCATTAAAGCCCCAAACGAACTGGGAGCTAATCTATTCACACAGTGCTTCAAAAAGCTGTAACCCTTCTTACGTTTTGCTGATTTACGTCTTGCTGATTTTCTCACATTTTAATAAATATAGTCAAATCATGACCATATTTATGTACAACATATATTACTTATTTTTAAATAGCTTACAACTTGTCCATCCTGACAAACTTCTCACGTTCTCGTGAGCAAAATTATAAAATAATAATTTTTTTTACATATTTAATTCCTTTTAGTTATCTTAATTAAAAAATTTACTGTGAACATAGTTCGAAAATTATAATCAATTAAGTACAATTTAAATATATATAACATTGTTATTCATATTATTTAAACGTTAAAGTTTATAGTATACTAACCAAATCACATCTCATAAATTAATATATACATATATCAAATACATCTTGATATCACATATCATTTTACTTTACATCATTTTAAATCATAAATTGTATTTTACATCTAAATCATATAACTCCTCATATATCTTATCGCTTCACATCACATATCATATCATATCGTATTATATCCATAACATATATCCATATCGTATCATATCGTATCGTGTCATATGTCGTGTCGTGTCATGTCATATCGTATGGCGTCATGTCATCACGTCGTATCATATCATGTTATATTATATCAAGTCATTTCATCATATCCCTTCGTATATCATATCATTTCAAATTATATATATTTCATATACCGTGAAATATAATATTCATTTGTTGTGTATTATTCAGAGTACAAATATAAATAATCTAAATACTCTAACTTCTCATTACTATTATAACTACTATCACTACTTTTTTTGTCATCATCGTTAGCATTTTTAAAACTTAGCCATGGATATGTACGTTCTACTGGATATATACCTTCATAAACTACTTTACCCTTTCGTTTAGTAATTGCAGTATCACCTATTAAATACCTATCATTTGGAAAAGCTTTCAATATTCTGTAAGGACCAGAGCACTTTGGTATTAATTTTTTACTTTTTCCGGGACAAGTAACATATTTTTCAATTCTTACTAGTTCACCTATGTTAAATTTTCGTGGCTTAGATCTTGATTTGTCAAATAACTGCTTTTGTTTTTCCTGATTGTTAATTATTCGTTTGTCTACTTCCGACCTAATTTTTATCAAATTTGTATCATCTTTATTCCTATCATTATCCAAAACCGACGTTAATTTACTATCTGACATCCTTGTTAATTTTACACCAAACAATACTTCTGCTGGAGAATAACCTATACTTTTATTAACCGTGTTATTAAGACCCCACTGTACGTCTAAAATTTTACTATCCCATAATGTTTCATCATGTCCATGATTCATAGCAGTTAAAGCGTCAAGTACGGTACGATTGTATCTTTGCACTTGCTCGTTGGCACGTGGCGTAGATTCTGCATTCATAATATGTCGAATGCCCAATTCTGTCAAGAATTGTTTTACCTTTTTTCCCGTGAAACTTGAATATCTATCAGTTATCAATCTTTGAGGAACACCAAACGTTCTAAAGAACTCCTTAAAGGCACTAATAGTGGTTTTTGCTTTTGTGTTTTTAACAGGTTTTAGAGATATATATTTGCTATACGCGTCAATGATTAGTAAAATGTATTTATTTTTATTCTTACTAAAATTAAAAGGGCCTAAATGGTCAGCATGAACTGTGTAAAATGGCTTAGACACTTTTGGTATTGGATGAAGATACCCAGATTTATTTCCCGACGGTACTTTACTATGTGCACATTGTAAACATGATTGTACATATTTTTTTATAAATTTTCTCATTTTCGGAAACCAATAATTATTTTTTATTTTTAAAAAAGTTTTCTCATACGAAAAATGTCCAATATCGTCATGATTTGATTTTAAAATTTGCCACCGAACACTTTTAGGAACTAACCATTTAAGACCATCGTCAGTGACTTTGATAACACTATTATTTTTAAGACAGTAATTCTTTTTAATATTTATTATATCGTTACTTTTTGAGTCGAGTAGTATACTTTTAATACGTTCAATTTCGCTATCGCATGATTGAACAGACTTTAACCAATTGTCATCAATTTTATTAATAGAAGGTAAGTTCATATTTATTTCATTATTTATGTTTGGTACAGGGTTTCTGGTTAGTGCATTGACGTGACACATTTTTAAGCCAGATTTATAAACGAAAGTGCAATCAAATTCTTGAATAAGAGACCACCAACGGGCAACCCTTGAAATTATATCTCTTTTTAGAAAAATAGCACGTAAAGAATTGCAGTCTGTAACCATAGTAAAATGGATTCCTAAGAGATATGACCGAAATCTAACTAGAGCAGACACAACTGCTAATGTCTCTAATTCGTAGGATGAGAAATGTTGTTCTTCTGGAGAAGTCTGACGACTAAAATATGCTTAAGTTCATTGGTTTTCCTTCCTGAATTATATACTCTTTATTTGGGCGTCCCCGGTAACTACTTTTTACATAAATTGATCCGTGTACATTTGGGTTACTCATAACTTCAACCATTTCTGTTTGTTTAATTGTAACGTTAGAAGCAACTTTTAATTCTATTTTTATTTTATTTTTATCGCAATCATCATAATTGCTGATAATAATTAGTTTATCGTTTGTCTTTAAAATATTAACATGTGGTTGCTCGGTATAAGTTTGGCCTATAAGTAAAGAATACTTTAATAATTAATCTGATACTATATAACAACGTACCTTAGCATTAACGCCCTGAATACTAATATTAGCTATACCCGATCCCAACGAGTGGATAACCGTGCCACCGAATCCTACCATAGGCCTATTATCAGTGCTATCCCATTGTTTAAAAATTTATTTTGCGTCCGATTCACGTATTAATGTTAAATCACTCCCTAAGTCAATAAATCCGACTTTTCTAATGTTATTTATATATATATCTTGTACATATTTATCTAATTCATTACTTCGAAAATCTTTGTTTATTAAAAGAACTTTTCTTTTTTGCTCATTTTTTTTATTACTAAAGCATTCACTATCCAAGTGTCCTAACATTGAACATTTTATGCATTTTTTTAAGGGTTTTTGACATTTAAAGGCTGGATGGCCTTCTTCTATACAATTATAACACTTAATTGAAGTTTTATTGCTATAAGTATTTGTTTTAATATCTTTAATGAATAAGAATCTATTAACGCTACTTTATCGTAAAAGTAATCCTCTAAAGAGTCTCCAAATTTAGCTTTCTTTTCTAACATATCCGATAACATTTGACCATAATTTTCATCTGATGGAAATGCATTTAAGAGTCTAGCTCTCATTCAAAAAGTGTCTGGAACGCAACATGCGATAAAAACTTAATTCCCATAAAAAATATCAATGCAAGACATTATGGATATAGATATATTTATACTAGTTCCCGCCCACGGTATCGCCTGCGTGTCCAGGAAAGGCTGATGATTTAAGATAAGGTTTAAGCTTTCTATATTCCAAATTTTATTCAAATCTATCAAAGCTGGTTTTGCGTGATTCAAAAACAAATATCCAGACACAAACTTTATCAACATACGACAATTAAAACTAAATATACGATTAAATATATATTTATAAGCACTCGTCATATTACGTTGGAAAGAGTAAATATTTTATTTGTTAATTTAATTATTACTGAGAATTTGATTAAAATTTACTGATTCGGAATTCTCTGTTTCAAAAGTGTGAAGAGATAAATTTAAACACGACCATGAATAATTACAAAGCATTTATGTATTGTTTGAGTTGTAAATAATAATTAGATTAAGCTGTGCAAATTTTCGCTTTTTCGCTTAAATCAATTATTTGTTTTACATATCAATAGATAGCTTACACGTGCACATACTGACTTTATATTATACCTAGCTATTCTACGAGATTCTACATAAAAGGTTAATAATGTATATTGAAAAAATCAAACGAAAGAAATAAATATTGATTTTTTAGGACCAGGAACGTTACACCACATATTTAAACGCAGAAAGGACAAACATAATATACAAACCACATTTGCAATCGAATTGACGCAATATCATTGGCGATATCAGAGCTCAGCAGAGAGTTACTAATTAACTATGATAATAATCATCATGGATTTGACAATAAAATTTAAGTGCTGACGAAGCTGAAATCGGAACTTTTGAAGTAAAATTGAAGTGGATAATTAGCTAAAAATAGTGTTGAATTATAAAATTTATATGAATTTAATATATACATATATATGTTAATCAAGAACTATTTATAGGACAATGTGCAATTTGGAAGAACTATTAGCTATGGACGACGGTGACCATTTACCATCACTTGACCCATTTGCCACACCGTCTATTAATGTTATATAAAAGAAATAGCTGATAATTCTGTTTTTAAATTTTGTTTCAATGTTACCGAAAAAATTAAAACATTGTTATTAAAACACACAAACCGGGATTTAAAAAAAAAGCCCAAAAGCCCAATTATGTAAAAATTTTAATTAAAATAATGGTCATGGACGTCCATGTACGAGTACGTACTCGTTGAACGATTGATGGATATACTCGGGTAAATTACAGGTTCTAAGCAATTTGTGATACTTTGTCTTCGGTAATCTAATTATTGTTATCATTGAGGGGTACATATAAATTAACTGATTTGAAAAAATCTTTTTGCATATTTTGTAATCCAATTCTCGAGGAAGGCTATAGGCTATTTATTATCTAGATTATAGGCTTTTTAATATCTAACTGAGCTGTAACGGCTAATTCGGGTGACAAGCGACTAGTAGATTAAAAAAAAAAATGTTCGAATGCAAATTATCATAGACTCTTTTCATAATATTGTTCTTAATAAAATATACCAGGCATAAAATTACACGTATTTTTGTTGTTTAAATATATTTATTGGTATTTTTGTTGTACATACTAACGATCCGCTAAGTTTTGGACAGTGCAATATATGTAGGTAATAAACAAATTTTTAAAATTACTGACTGATACAAAAGCCCCTACAGCTTAAACCAGTGGGTTTAATAGGATGAAATTTTTAAAATTAATCTCCTATGGTGGTTAAATGGATGATGAAAATTTGTACGGAAATTTGTTTTTTCTTATGTTAGAAACATGGAAATTGGTACTTAAAGCTTATGTTCACGAGTTAAGACTGATGTTAAAGTTTTGTTTGAAAATTCATCACCTAAGAGGGTGAAACTTAGGATGAAAGTTAGTATGGCAGTTCGTAATTTTTGAAGGTTAGGACTTGAATATCGGTGCTTAAGCTTCTTTTTATGAGCAAAAGATGAAAATTTACTTCTGGAGATTGAGAAATTGAATTGTTGTATGTTCGTCGTCTTAATATTCATAACAAATTTTAAAAACCGTAATAGTTCAGAATTTTTGTATAAAATTTATCGTCTTTTCTATTAGTGGAAGCCGCATCAAAATCTGTTGACTGGTTTAGAAGTTATAGACTGACAGAAGAGATATAGACAAAAGCAGAAAGCGACTTTGTTTTATTCTATTTATAAGTTGTGAAGAAATATGATAAACTTTTAATATCTTATATCAAATATTTGTATCAAAATATTGAAATGAAAACATATAATATATTACTATTAATAAATAAAGAGGTCGAATGAAATATACAAAACATATCTCTTTATACTTTTATATAGCTATTTATGAATTAATATATATAGGTAATTATAATTCTGTATATTATAATTTTAAACGATGTTAAAAAATAATTTGAATAAAGTAAATTCATTAAAATAATTAAACAATAATATTACTAATCAAACGCTCTCGGAAAATATTTACTCGATAATATTTGAGGGCTTGTCGAAGAAAGTTTACATAAGATCTTCCCGGAGTTGAGTCTGAAGTTGAAATCGTTTGAATGTTGAAACAATTACTGACGAACCCAGAGATATGGCATAATAGATAGAAGGAATGAATCAATAGAATGAAGATGGCGATCGACATTGCACATTTAAATTAACGTCGGCGATTCATTTTATATAAGCATTTAAAGGCGTGGATATGTATAATGTTAGTATAGTATATTATATGGTTTGTTGCTAGAAATGAACCTTAGCACACGGTTTAACAGTAAACTCTGTTTACATAAAATGTACATTATGATACTAATTTAGATTTTTACTACAAATTGAGGTGAAAAATCAAATTAGGTATATAGTTTTATAAAATTGTAGTAATTGGGTACGAATAAATAGTAAAGCATATTTACAAAGAAGGAGACAGATGTGTTTAATCCCATTTATTGTTGGTAATGAGAACTTACGGAAACCTTCATAATTACTTAAGAACTCGGTAGTATTTGGACACTTTGTTCGAATTGTTTTCTTCTGTACAATTGCATGGTATGCAGTTACGGTATTTTAGCATAAAGGTTAATAACATACATTAAGTAATAGCTCATTTATAGAACAACGATTTTATAAATGTTAAAAACAATAAGTTTATGTTTAAATAGGTACTCCTTTAATAATTACGATATCAAATCGAATAAAATCAAATGTATTTTTATTCAAGCAAACCTACAATAAAACATTCTTGAATCGTTAATAGGTCAACTCTAATACCGTTTCGGAAAGTAGCCCCCAGTGAGAAGAAACTGCAAGAAACTCGCGTAGTAGTTTTTTTAAATAAACCAGATTTACAATGATATTAGTATTCACAATTATCGTTCTTAAACAGTCCTGTGTTTGAACCCAATACTAAATCCTAAAAAGGGATTATCTCGTTTAGTAATAACATTTATTGACGTTGTTTTAATTAAAAAAAAAATTATTAACTGATAAATTGATTAGGTATATGTTCCAGTATTTTAATGCAATGATATTAAAGCTGTACAAATAATTATCCTGCTAAATTTTCGTCGGTTTTTCTTAGTTATTATTATATACCCTACGTCTTTTTTCATACTGGAGGTAGTTTTGAATATCAATCAATCTTATTTTCTTTAAGCTATTAAATTTTAAACCACAAATATTCCACTTTCGTTTTGGGAATACATCAAAATCACATGGGGTCGGTGAGCGTGGTTGGAGTAAACACAATGTCTTATCGATAAGGTGTTTCTCCTGATTAAACAACATGCCCATGAATTATATTCTACAAGGTTTTCTTTAATCGCTTCACGAACTTTTGGGATTAAATCTGTATAATAGATTCCAGTAATCGGTCCATTTTGGCGACGTATAATCAATAATTCCTTTATTATTCCAAAACGCAGAGGTCATATAACAGGTCACATTGCTGGCGGTCAAGTTTAACGCTTCAATGTTAAATAAAGATTTTGTCTTGATTGTCGCCATGTCAATTTAGTCAAAGAGAAAAGTTATATATATCTTGGCAATGTTACAAAATGTTACAAATTCTGGTGTTAATGCTAGTAGACTTATTATCAAAATAATACATACGTTTAAAAATAAATTTGTCAGCTATTTACATTGTCTTTAATATACAAATATTGCAATTTAGTGTCACAGGAAGATTTTACCCCTTTACGTCCCATGGTTGGCAGCACATTGACAGTGATTTTTTTTATAGTGCCAACCTTTAGGCGATAATCATTTACCATCTTATGAACTATTAAAAATAAACCAAAAAAATAGTTACGACAATTGCGTTTCTTACAACAATAGAATTGTTTAATTGTATTCCCTAATAAATTATAATATTATGAAAATTACGAAACATTTCGTTGCTCTCATATACTACATGTACTTACACCGGAAATTATTTGATATGAATAAGCTTCGGAAATATCTGATGTTTTGGAAATATCGAAGTTACAATAAAATTATTCTTTATTTCATTTTGCCCATTGGAACATCATTGCAATTGCTTTCAGTCAGAAGGTACTTAACCTTCTGCCTTCTCAACTCGGTCGATGGTAAAACAATTTTAAACGAATATCATAAGTATTAAGTACATTACGTTTAAACATACAACGAGAGGTATATAACATTAAATGAATACTTAACATTTAAAAATGAATAACGGACATAAAATATAATAATATAAGAAAATATTAAACGCATGAAAACATTTTTATGATATAATTTATAGTTATCAACACTCTAGAGGGAAGTGCGACTCGGAAACTTCATTTATAAATGCATAGAAACCAGTTATGGTGCTACGGCTATCATATCGCTCGTGAATCGCGCTGTCCGGCGACGTTTTTGCGCCGGATCTGTGTATGAGTTACGGACGAGAGCCCATCCGGTTACGCCTGCGCGCTCGCTATATCACCAGTAGGTACTCACAAGTTACAACGCTGTTCTATTTCATGGTCACTGATTTTCAACAACCTTAAGTTATTAACTAGTTAAATTATAATTATTGTATATTATATTACGAAATAAGATCTAAGAAATAAATAAAAATGTCTATCCAGCCATTTGTGTCAAAATTTTTGCGATGTTTTTAGTACTGGTCACACTATAATCTAGAATACTAAATATCATTAGTTTTACTGCGCGTATTAAAACGGTAAAATATAAAAAAATAAAAAAAGGTCTTTGGAAACTTTTTATCTTAATTCCAGATTATTAACTGATTTTATAAGTACAAGGTAAAAGAAAAATGTATTTTCTAATTATATATTATTTTTAACAGACAATAATTTAAATTAGCGTTTTATTACGCCTATATTTCTCATCAATTAGAATGAAACTTATCTTTTAGTTGAGAATTAAAGCCTTCAATAATAATAAAACGTAATAAGAAGTCTTCCACGATTGGTAAAGTTACGATCTGGAAGTTTATTCGTCCCGTAAATACCACTTTCGTCACAATTAGCAGAACAACAATCGAAAACAAAGGGACTGTTAGGAATTAAGAGACACATTTAATTCGAAATAATAGCGCTGGATTTGGCAACATTCAAAGTCAAGTTATTCGTAATAAAGTATTGTTTATGTTAAAAACATTTTGTGTATGCGAAATTGTAAAGCTGACTTCGCCTTGCTTTAATCTTGTTTCGTATTTAATCTTAAAGTAAATTAGTTAGCAGTGAAGCTATTTCAAGATACTAATACTCCTATTGAATGTGCAGGTTAATTAAGGAAATACGTAATCAAATCCTAGTAACCCAATGAGCTCATTAGTTATATCAAACTAAGTCGCAAAATATTGAATTAAAAAAATATATATATTTCTTCCATCCACCAACCAGTTATTGGAGCAGCGTAGTGGAATGAGCTCCAATCCTTATCTCTCTCATTTCAGAGAAGTCACCTTTGCCCAGCAGTGGAACAATTACAGACTATTACTACGAACTAGTTCTAGCTTCATTAACTTCATATTCGTTAAGTTCATAAAAAATGTATATAATGTAAAATTATTAGGTACCTCATTGTTTAATGTACATAATTACGCGGTATTTGTTACGTAAGAACGTTCATTGTGCTCGTTTCGTTAGCGGTCCCCATTGTAACAAATAAGTTTTCTTACTCTGGCAAAGGGCCAGTTGTTGATATTTACCCAGCCCGCTTATAATATAGCGACACATAACGACGACTCACTGGAATCGTCCACATTTACTTTGATCGTGATATGCAAAAATCTTTGCGGAAGGGAAATAATGTAGAAAACTTCTGCTTGGAGAACGTCTTTTCATATTATCTTGTTTATTTTTTTAGTTTAAACTGGAGATGAAACTACTGCTAAGTATGGCGGAATTAACATGAAAGAAAATAATATGATTGTTTATTTATTTTCAATTTTTTATCTATTATTATTAATTATTTATTCCTAGTAAATTTGTCACAGTAAAATTAACGACTTGCTTTTTAATTTTGTTCGTTTTTTTAGCGAGTAATACTAGAATAACCAACAGATATACATATAAACATTGTAGGATGTTTAGTTAAGCACTGATGTGTCCCTTTTAGTCATTATTGATTTAACATTCGAAAAAAAGACAATATTTTTAAATTAATCTTTCCTTAAACAAAATGTATATGTAAATTTAATATTATTCATACATCTTGCAATACAAACAGTATGGTTATACAAAAAATCTGGGTTGCCAATGAAAAAATAATTTATAAGTATTTTATTCTGTATTAAGTTTTAATTATTGAATATAATTCATTATGAAATTTTAATAAGGTTTTTCAAACGTTGTTTAAGTGTCAAAAAGTAGTAATTACTTATTATTTAATTTTCCTGAAAGGCCGGCAACGCACCTGCAAGCCCCCCGGTGTTGCAGATGTCCATGGGCGGTGGTAGTCACTTTCCATCAGATGAGCCTCCTGCTCGTTTGCCACCTCTAATATAAAAAAAAAAATTACTGTTTAAAATTTATAAAGACTATGTATTGTAATTATAAAATTCATAATAGATTAGAAAAATAAAAATACTCATTATGAAATGAATTATTTCACTAGAAAATTTCGATTTTGTTGGATAAAAACATGACACGAATTTATAGCGTATTATTAAATAAACAAACTTATGATAGTTTTAATCTAGTTATTTATATTTAGTTACCATACTAGGTTAAAGATACTTAAGAATATCTTCAAGAAAATAAACCACTGAATATTGGGCTCCCAAAGTCAAAGATATCAAGTCAAAGTATTGCTCAGACTCGTTTAATTGAATTGATGTGGGCTCTAGTCTTGTAATAAGTAGGCACTATCCGTCTTAAACCGTATTACTACTTATCATTATGTATGATCGTGGTCGAGCTTATAGCCGAAACAATAAAAAAAGTAACTCAAGTATTTGGAGCTTATTCAAACACAGATATATATTATTTAGAACAATCAACCTCTCTTCATTGTTTTTCTTTAGATTACCAAAAGTAAGGGTGAGTGAGCCAGAGTAACTTCAGATATAAGAGACATGACATCTTAGTTCCCAACATTGGTGGAGCATTGGTGTTTTAAGGAATGGTTAATATTTCTTACCCCTATGTCTATGGGCGACAGTGACTTCTTACCGATGAGTGATCCTTTTGCCGGTTCATCTACCTCTTATTTAAAAATAGGTTTATGATATTAGCCCTTTTATCAGGCCACAGAATTAATTCATCAAATTTTGTTTATTTACGATATACGAATACGTATAATAAATGGATCACGTATGCAATGAGCAAAATCAGTTAATGCGAGTAAACTTTGTTACGACAAATGATATGCGGTTTAAATTATGAAATAAGCATAGTGGTCAATGACATATCCTAACCTGATCACAAAAACGAAACAATCTGCTTGTATATTATGTATCTATTATGGCTATGAACATATGTTCATGTAATTTTTTTTTTTTTAATGTAAATGGATCTGAGAGGTTGATGACAAGAATAAAAAGCTAGAAAAAATAAAATAGCTTGAACCAATAAATGATACTTATATTTTAATTGATAATATTTTATTTTCAAGATATTGTCCAAGTTGTGTTACTTGGTGTAACTCGGTGGCAGGGTTGAGTGCAAGCGCGGTTCGGTAGGTAGCACCCATTCGTCATCTTTTGTACCACCAAGCAGCAATACTTAAACTATGTTTAAAAATACAGTGTTAAGTATATCTTATTATGAACTTTGATATCATTTAATACATCTGGGTTACTGCTATTTTTAGGTTCCCATATAGATGAAGAAGAAACTTTTATAAAGCCAGAGTAATGTCAAAGTGACAATGTTAATTAGACATAAGTATAGTTTCTTTCGCCGGTTCTTCTCAGGTCAAGGTGTTTCCTTTTCCGAACCGGTGGTAGTGTTTAATTTGACTATCAATAAGCAAGTGTAATGCTTCTATATTGAATAAAGAAATTTGAGTTTGAGTATTAATTGCATATTTAGTATCAAAAAATTTGCAAACTAAATTTTGCGTAATTTTTTTGTAAACAATAATATTAATAACATTTTTATTTTCAACGGACTGCAAAGGATTCCCATGGTGTTATAGTGTTATAAATATATTATGAATTGTTTTTCAGCGGCTGTATGAATATTTATATTATCTTAATATCAATAAATTAAAAAAAGAGTCAAATTGATATTACAATATTCTTATAAAAGTGATGTCATAATTCAAATTCTTAAACCGTAAACGTTTCAATGCTTCTTCTATAGCTTCTTCTATTGCTTAAGTCTCAGGCTTACCATAAATTTATATTATATTTTTGCTATTTATTTTGTCCTTCATATAATTTTAATATTTAATTTTTACTAAAGTTGATGAAGTTTGCATCATGAAACGTCAAATAAAATTATAGAACCGACTGTTCAGCTTAGTTTACCTATGTTTAAACGAGGTCTATCGTGTAATGCGTTACTATGAAACACACTGAAAAGTCCATAGCGCTAACGAATATAAGCCGTCAATAAAGGTACCTCAGATACGGGGCACGAATCACGGACGTACGGCCTGAATAAACGAATTTATTTAGGAGGTTATTTTTTGGTAATAAAGATAATGAAGGTGTTTGCAGAAGTGAATATGTACCGAATAGACGCTCGGCGATCATCCTAGGTCAGAGGAGATGGAAAGGATCAGGTCTTTAGCCTAACGAACTCTAACTCTTAGAAGAATCTAGTATTTTCTTCATGGCATAAAAGCTTTAAAGTCGAAAATATGAAACGTTTGTCAGATTAAGTAAGAAATAAATAAATAATTAGACAACTACAAACAAGGCTTACACTATGTATTGTATGTTTTAATTAATTCTGTAATAACAATAATTTAATCTAAGTTATTTTTGAATTGTGTTGATAACATTGGTATTAAATAAGAGGGTACTTTGACTTTTCTGTTCAATATTGTGAGTCACGTGATTTGTAGTGAGGCTTATATAAGTGATGGAAGCTCGGTACAGAACACTTTTGATTTCGACTTTTTAATTTACGTTTACTTTTCACTTTGATCCTGGACCAGCAAGTTGCTGCTAACATTTAAAGTACGATATAATTTTGTGATATAATATGTTATATAATATTGTGTTTTTGCAATTATCAATATACAAAGTTAGTATTTTATATACAAAGTTAGTATAATTGTATTTAACTAAAATTACTGTATTTTTGGATATTGAAAAAGAGTAACTACTGAGTTTCTTGCCGGTTCTTCTCGGTAGAATCTACATTCCGAACCGGTGGTAGCTTTACTTTAAATAGTTTGTTAAATGACGATTCAAAAGTGCTTGTAAAAGTCTACTTGAATAAAGTATATTTTGATTAAGGTAATTGGTTTTATTGCAATTAATAATTGATACAATATTACGTTTACTACAGCTATTATAATGGCTAAATAAATATTTGTGTTTCATATCTAATCTTTTATTGTCTTATATAACCTTAAAATATAATAAAATAATAAAGAAAAAGAAATTATCTTAAAATATCCTGACATAATGTATTAACTCTCTATAAAGAAATCTAACACGTTCGTAATATATTTTTAGGATTGTTCACATATAGAACAGCATTGTGTTACAGAAAACGGGCACAGGTATCGAGACACTTGTATATATTAAGAAGAGTACATTAGGAAATTTTGGGCGTATAATGCGTAACTCAAAGAAATTTGAACTTGAACTTAACAGAAAAAGATATTGAAGCATAAAAACTTCCGTCAATGGTTCGGGACGAGCATGAGTTCTCTATTTGAAGCAATAGTCGTGCAATTGTTGATTGAAGACGAATGATGAATATACAGTAAGATAAAATTTTGTCTTTTTTGCTATTCAATGTAGATTATTTTTATCGTATATTTTTAAAATGTACTTAATACATAAAGAAGCTCAAGGTAAATTATAGAAGATAGTAGTCGTACATTGGTCGAATGTCGAAATAAAGTAGTTTCGCCGTTAAATAAATCGGTGTAAATGTGTTGAGTCTGTCGCCGACCGCAACCAAGCGGGCGTCGCGCCAGCAGCGGCACTCCAATATAAGGGTATTGTATAATTCAAAATATAATTTACTAGTTAACCATTATGAGTAAAAAATAAAGTTTTATCCTTTATTCTTTTTTTAATATTAATATATTGTAATATATGTGTAATTAACGTAATACCTGGCAAATATTTATATAATACGTACCTAAAAACTGATAAGTTTAACAATAACATTGTCTTAATTTTCACGACAGGAGTTGTGGACTCGTTAAATACATGAGGTTCCATTATTTATTTTATGTAGTTTAAATTATAAACGCCATAAGTACATTATATAAATAATATAATATTATCTTTATCATACAAATAGCATGGAGCCAAATCGATCTGTCCGCATTCTGTACGATCTATCCGTAAATACTGCTTCTACAGCTCGCCTTACGTTTTTTCTTAAGCGTTTATTTAAACTACTGGTTCAAATGCATGTACAAAATAAATTGAATTGAATGGCTAAACATAATAAGCAAGATGTTTGAGAGAAGTTAATGATATTTGAAAGTTCAATTCAAATGATGGTAAAGTTTAATGATTAGTATGCAAAGGGGGTCTTATTGTTGCCAGCAATCTCCTCCAGACAACCTTCGATGAGACGATTTATAACAAAAATCTAACTTTTAAATGATTTTTAATTTTGATGTCTAAAATTTATTGGGGCGTCTCAGGGGGTAACACCTATATATTTGCCGTCACCAACATGCCCTGCATTCATGCTCTTTACCGCTGCCGTTCTCATCTTCTTTGGCGCTTATGCAATATACTTCTTATCTGCTCCGTGTGAGTGTGTGTACTGCACATGCAGCAGAATTATGTCTATTTTGTTCTAAATATTCTTTGTTCTTTATTTCGTATTTATTTATTGGTTTTCTGTAATTATATTTTCTTTAATAACTAACGTCATTGTAGTTTTTAATTGCCGATCGTCCGTGAGGGCATAATCTTTAGGGTTCCGTAGCCAAATGGCAAAAAACGGAACCCTTATAGATTCGTCATGTCTGTCTGTCCGTCCGTATATCACAGCCACTTTTTTCCGAAATTATTAGAACTATACTGATGAAACTTGGTAAGTAGATGTATTCTGTAAACTGCATTAAGATTTTCATGTAAAAATAGAACAAAAACACAATAAATTTTGGGGGTACCCCATACTTAGAACTGAAACTCAAAAATTGTTTTTTCATCAAACCCATACGTATCTATGGATAGGTCTACAAAAATGATATAGAGGTTTCTAATATCATTTTTTTCTAATCTGAATAGTTTGCGCGAGAGACACTTTCAAAGTGGTAAAATGTGTCCTCCCCCCCTGTAACTTCGAAAATAAGATAATGATAAAACTAAAAAAAATATATGATGTACATTACCATGCAAACTTCCACCGAAAATAGGTTTCAACGAAATCTAGTAAGTAGTTTTTTTTTAATATGTCATAAATCGTAAACCGCAATTTACCTTTTATTCAATTAACTCAAATTTAAAAATAAAAATTTAATTTCATAAACATAAACCTTGTTACTTGCTGCTACGGAACCCTTCATGGTTGAGTCCGACCCGCACTTGGCTGCTTTTTTTTATAAGAGTGATTCCACACTGGGAGCATTCGTAATAGATAATATTCGAAAATAACATAGAGAGAATAACCGAGCATTACAGTGCGTAGTCTTCTAAATTTCGCTGATTTCGGAAGTAGCTTGGGCCACCAATTTCGTTTATTCCGTCCGACTCGACCACAGGTGAAAGCTCAAAACCAAATCATAAATTGTTACAGTATTGCCGGTGAAGGACCTAAGGAAGGAAAAATAACAAAATTGTTAGCCAAAGAATATGACCTTGATCTTAAATCTTTATTTTTTCAAATTTTGAAATAATGTGTCATTGCCATGCTTAATGGCTACTGTTACTTATCATTTAATGATTAATTTTGCTGAATTTTATAAATAAATGTTGTCGTTTTTTCAAATTTCTCGTATAAAATACTGAAATACCTCTTTTAAGTTATCCAGTGTTTGTTAGTACGGTTTATGTAAATTAGTTTCGACGTTTTTTCAGTACGAAGTTAGCAGCGATTTTATTCTCATGCTGCTGAAAGGAAAAGCTGCTGGTTTTAATTTTTCAGTCCAGATTATATAAGTCCACCTGTATTAGTGCTATGTGCACATTTGCTGCGCCTTTGGCCTCTTTGTTGAAAGTCGATCAGAAGACCAGTTGTTATCATCTGTCGTAAAACTGTAAGCTATCATAATAATGATGATGATATCCTCCAACTGATTTTAACAACGTAGGTGCACTAACTATTACCTTACTTTCATAATCGGATAGAACGACAAATCTAACACGACAAGAAAAAAATCAGGAGCAGTACCAAGGGCTTGATTTGCTTTCTGAGGCACGGGAGTATTAACATTTCCGATCTATTATAACATGAAACTTTCATAACAAACAAAATGTTAATTTTAGCGAGAATCCGGATAAAACAAATAAAGCTTACATCTTTATAATTAGCATAATTTAGTTTGCATAAAATATACATAATTTTGTCCGACTTAACTTATACGGAAAAGCATGTCATAAATTTTCTCTCTTTTACACAGAAATAATTTAAATTATATTATAGTATTTAGCAATTTATATATTAAGTATTTTTAGAATTGTAAAACGGAATATAACATTGTTGGGTGAGTAACACGTCTGTAACGTGGCAGGTTTCCTCACGATGTTTTATCAATGTCAGTTATTATTTCTGTACCGTAATAACATTAATAAATCAATTAAGAAGATCCATTTAGTTTAACGTAACAAGCTGAAAATTTTAATATCTTATACCTCAAGCTTAAAGTTTTACATTCATAGGTTTTAAAGAAAACAATATGTTGCACATTTTATGATATAAGCTTAGAAAATTAGAACGACGTAGTTCAAGATAAGATCACAGTTTTCAGATCAGATTATTGATTGCAAATTATTAAATTGTTACAATTAAAAAAAAATTTTTTTTTGAGAGCGACAAAATGTTACTGGCCAGGTAGAGCACGGCGCTATGGCTGTATGACAAAAAAACAAAAGTGACAAACGAAACGTGCGGACAGACGTCACAAGACAAAACGTCAGTTTACAATGAAATTAAATCAAAACAAAACTTGTCATTGGTTGATCACTTGGTTTCAAAATTCCTACAAATATGTTAAATTAACGCGAAGTTTCGCGGGCGACCTACTAGTGTTCGTGTAAGCTTCAATAATAAGAGAAATCCATATTAATAATTTCGTGCAGGTCTACGATAGACACAATCGAGCTATACACAATTATAGATTGTTAAAAAATAATGATTTTTAGTCGACAATATCAACTATGTTGATTTAAAATCGCTTGAAATTCATAAATATAGATATTTCGATATTAAATCCATAAAATTCAATGACAGTTCAACGGGCGGCCATTTTTCGGGCGGCTATGTTTGACGTTTACGAGTGGGTTCAGAAAGTGTGTTCCAAATAATAATTTCGTGTAGGTGTATGGTAGACGCGATGGAAACTTATCCACAACAAACTATAGATAAAAAAAATACGTTATATGAAAATTTAAGGATAAACCGTATTTGTTTAGTGATATTTATTTTACCCGAGCGAAGCAGGTTTTTTATCTAGTATACAATAACCAGCTGACAAAATTCTTTCTCGAAAACGTTGCTTGCTCTCGTATCACTAGGGAAGAGAGCGGCGGCAAAGAGGAGGCATGACTGCATTCCTCGGTCATTCCCTAAAGACGCGCCAATTGATGTTTCATATAAAAAATTGTGACCGTGAATGAATTCATACAGTCTTCCTTACTTGTATTAGCTTATAACCCGTAATGGTGTCAAATAAATTGGCAATATACGTAGGTAATGGAGAGGCATATTATTCCCAAATTAGAGAGGCATATTATTCCGCACAAGATTGAGCGAGCATATGTTAATTTTGATGCATTATTATACATTTAATTGTTTGGAGTTGTATAATATGTAATTTAATTGATTTAGAAAAGTACGACTTTTTGTAACTAGTGTTACGAGACTAGCCCTAGCCTCCATACGGTGCTACGTCATAGGATATTATAATTAATTATATCATAAATAATATCATATATTATAAATATATACAATTATTATTGTAATTAATTGATCAATAATTTGTACAACTTTAGTTAATATTATTTTATGGGATAACATTTAATACTGGCATGTAGCACTATTTCTTATTTTAAAAATGATTGACCTGTCATAAGGAAAACAATTGAAGGATTGTGAGGGATTGAAAAAGATATATAGAGAGATTGGAGCATCATTGTAAAAAACATAATTTTATTGCCATCCCGAACTACTGAAATTACACTAGGTTTAATAGAATCACCATTCGGCATCAGCTTTACATTTAAATTGATTTTGTTAACGTTTCAAAAGTGCTTCCGCGCTTGAATAAGTCTATTTTAATTTTTGTTTGTGGTGTGAACTATAACGCCGTATTGCACTGACGTCGAGTTTTATATATTTTATAGAATATACTATGGGCTGATAATAATTTAATCTAGACTGGAAATAGATTGCAGAATATCTGAAATTTAATTAAATATTTTCTGTCTGCCGAAATTATAAATAAAATTGTCGAGCATTACTTATTTTTATAAAAATATGTTTATAGCCTTTACTAAAACGGTATTTGAAAGTCGGAAGTCATCTCGAGTAACCGATTAATCCTCAATAGCTCTTTGTATAGGTATTAGGAACACCTAGCGAAGTTAAGAAGGGGGAGGCGACTTCCAAAGCAAAAGCTTATCTTTTATTGATTTTTCAAGGATAAATTCAGTTTAAAGTAAAAATAAAATATTGTATGTAACTACATTATATTTTCGAGGATTGTGTTTTGATTTTGAAAAATCATGAAATGGTTTTCTAAATATATTTTTTTATGCACACTCATATAGCGTGTTGCATTTACCTCTTAACATTCTTCATCGTCGGACTGGAGACCTTAGCCCAGAAGGGGTACATCTAAAGGCTGTTATTTTTACTTACTTTATACTTATTTATTACTATATTACTTAGGTTAGGTGTTCTACCGCCAAACAGTAACTTGTTATTATTAAAAACTTGTTACTACTACTGCTTGTAATAGGTAGAAACAGCATTATATTGCGTTTCCCGAACTACGAGAGGGACAGGTAAAGGGCGCTCGGGTGAAATATGAAATTTTGCTTTAGGGCACTAGGCGCGCCTTTAAAGTTACAATTTCGACGCTGATCGCTTTTAGGTTATTTGGTACCCACTCTAAACACAAGCCTTAAGCTTAATTTATTACTGTGAGAATTAAACAGAAGCATTTTTCAGGTATTTTATTAAGCGGCTCAGCATAAAAATTTAAACTCTTTAACATATTTGTACTTTAGAATATTTCCAACGATGTTTAAAAGGAATTTTCGTATATGCGATCGTGTTGCGTGGTGAAACTGCAAGATGAATAATTAAACCAGTTCAACGTGAACTATCACAAATATTCCCTTTATTGTGTACATCAGTTTTCGATATTAGTTCTCAAATTAGATTATCAATGTCTAAATTAACTTAAATGTATCTTACATATTTTAAAAAAATTAAAATTATAAATATGATTCTGTATTTGTTTGATAAAGGTTTAAGATAAAAAATGTCGGTCTTAGCTCGTTTAATTTGAAACATCAATCGAAATAACTGACATAGTTATCTCGAGTTGCTTCATTAAGTTTTGATATTCGGATCAGTATCTTTGGGGATATCAAAGCGAGCGCTATTCATGTGTTAGTGTCGGTTATGGCTAAGTTTATGCGGAGACATTCGACCCTATACTGATTGTTTTTAATATTTGATTAAATCGCTCTGTAAACAAGTAGCAACAAACCCATGAAAACAAAACAAAATGAAAGTTACTTTTTCCTCTATTTGACTGTATAAGTTATAATCACGAGTATCTTTCTATAAATTATTACTCAGATAGATGCATATACTTTTTATTGGTTATAATGACCACTGTTATTTAAAAGCGAGCCAAGATGGCCCAGTGGTTAGAACGAGTGTGTTAGATTTTTTATAGAGACTTAATACATTATGTCAGGATATTTTAAGAATAATTTCTATTTCTTTATTATTTTTTTATATTTTAAGGTTATAAAACAATAAAAGATTATATATGAAACACAAATATTTATTTAGCCATTATAATAGTTTTAGTAAACGTAATATTGTATCAATTAATAATTGCAATAAAACCAATTACCTTAATCAAAATATACATTGTTCAAGTAGGCTTTTAAAAGCTTTTTTGAATCGTCATTCAACAAACTATTTAAAGTAAATCTACCACCGGTTCGGAATGTAGATTCTACCGAGAAGAACCGGCAAGAAACTCAGTAGTTAGTCTTTTTCAATATCCAAAAATACAGTCATTTTAGTTAAATACAATTATACTAACTTTGTATATATAATACCAACTTTGTATATTGATAATTGCAAAAACACAATTCATATATTCATCAATAATTTAACAATCAATAACAATTATACTATATCACAAAATAATATCGTACCTTAAATGTTAGCAGCAAGTTGCTGGTCCAGGATCAAAGTGAAAAGTAAAAGTCGTATGTACCTAAAAGAGATATCCACGCAGGCCTGCATGGGCCCCGGGGTAACTGGTCGGGGCGATGGCCCCCTACAGTGGTGGCAACGCCGTCTGCAACTACAGACGGGTCACTGGGTGGATTTCTATCCGTGATGTCTGAACCGGGTCTGGTTCACGCCACAGAGCGATCGAGTCTCGGCGATCGGCGAGCTGCGGCGGATCCCGTTCTGGTGTGTCCATGTCATGGCTTCACTCGTCACGCAGCGAGATCGAGTTCGCCGGCGGGTCCCGGCGAGCGCCCGTCAACCCTCGACGAGGAAGCGATCATTGCTGGGTGATGTCGCGTGGTAATCCTCTTGGGTCCGGTGGTCGCCGGTGGTATGGCGCAATACTCCGCAGATGCTGGGACCGCGCTCCGTCGGCCCTCGCGAATATAGAGGTACTCAGGCGGCGAACGTGGTCATCGAGGCTCTCTATATGCAGATCTCTTGCTATCACTGCGTTCCTCACGTATCGGGGGGCTCCGGTTATGGTGCGTAGCGCTAGAGACTGCTGCGCCCGCAACGACTTGCGGCTTGTTTCGCTTGTCAGCGCGTACCACGCTGGGGCCGCGTAGGTGAGTCGCGTGCGGATGTACTCTTTGTATACGCACAATTTCACACGGAGTGGCAGGTGTGACGCCAGAAGGGGATGCAGGAGAAGTCGTATGTACCGAGCTACTATGACTTATATAAACCTCACTACAAATCACGTGACTCACAATAATGAACAGAAAAGTCAAAGTACCCTCTTATTTAATCAACACATCAATGTTATCAACACAATTCAAAAATAACCTAAATTAAATTAATGTTATTACAGAATTGATTAAAACATACGATACATAGCGTAAGCCTTGTTTGTAATTGTCTAATTATTTATTTATTTCTTACTTAATCTGACACGTGCATTTTACCCGATGATTTCGGGTTCAAACCCAGGCAGGCACCACTGAATTTTCATGTGCTTAATTTGTGTTTATAATTCATCTCGTTTTCTGCGGTGAAGGAAAACATCGTGAGGAAACCTGCATGTGTCTAATTTCAACGAAATTCTGCCACATTTGTATTCCACCAACCCGCTTTGGAGCAGCGTGGTGGTGTTAGCCCAGCAGTGGGAAATTTACAGGCTGCTAATGTAAAAAAAAACCAAAAGTTTAAAAGCGAAAGCTGAAATCCCTTGTTTTAAGTGTAATTTTTAAGAAAACTAAACGTTTTTAGTTTGGTCATCATAAACGAATTACGATATGTGTTTTGTAAGCAAAAGGCGTACTATTTCTCGTAAGGGCTGTAATTTTTAAAAATTTGTCTTTGCAATAAATTTAACGACAGGCCAATTATTTACACTGTGACGGGAAACTGAGACTCGCCTCTAGAGACGCTTTAATTTATGGACACTTTCCTTCTGGGAATTGCTCTTTGCCTACTTTGTCAAAATGGATTTCTACAAGAGCAAAAACGCCGAACATTAAATTTGATAAAGCTGGCTCTAATCAAGAGGGCGAAAAGTACGCCACTGGTACATTTTTCCATTTTAACCGCAGACCCATTCAGACTTTGTTTTATAAAACGTCGAGAGTTATAATGAAATTATGTAATTTACGTGAAAATTCCGAGTCTCATTATTCAAAAACCGGTCTGTCTATCTTTCATTTATGAAATAATTGCGGTTTTCATATATTAATATATTAATATAATTAAGTTCTACCACGTGATATCCACAAAATGTTATTACACAAAATAATCATAAAATAAAAATTAGCCTTGCCTATTTTCAAGAATTTACTAATACATGTAGTAGAAGTGGACACGACAATAGCCCATTTAGTAAACCATTGGTAACAATTGAATGTATATTTTTTTCAATAACTGTATTCCATTTCGGTTTATACTTTCTACATTAAAGTCGATATTTCATCTGATAATATTGTTTCTCCCATAGTTGATTATTCTTTCTCGATTAAAGTAGACAGTTTATTTGTTTTTCTTATAGATGTTCATACAATTTTAATGAATGGGCTCTTTCTGCTTCTGTGTTTGAATGTGAAATATGTGTCAGGTTTTAGGAAACATGCGAATAACCGTTACAGTGAATCACCAGTGCAAAGGGCGCGCTTCTGCCCGTGCGGTACTTCATCGTGAAATTATGACTTTGGTGCGTGCCCGATGTTTGGAATGAGATAAGGATAACATTTTATGTTTATTCCTGTCACAAAAGGCACAATTACTAAATATGTATATTATAGAGTAAGAAAGGCTCGAAATTTTTTTAAGACATATTTCAGCTTTTCTTCTAGCATAAACCGTACGGGCAATTAATGTAAATTGCGCTTAATTTTTTATAATTATGGCTTATAATTGTTTGTAAATTCACATTTAATGATCAAGAAAAGAGCCACTTGGCATTTCGTTTTAGAACCAATTGACGAGTATGTAGTTCTTAGATCAATACAAATACTTTAACATCATTTTATTAATATTTTATTAATCGTCATCGTAATAGGAATCTATATTTGAGTGGGTCATTATTATAATGTTATTATAAATAGTCTTGCAATAAAGGTAATTGTATTTAATAGAAAGTTGAGATAGCCCAGTGGTTAGTACCGAAGATTATGGGTTTAAATCCGGGCAAGTGCTTGATTATTTGACAAGAGTTTCAAATGCATGGAATTGTACAAATGTGTCAGAAAATTACTGTAAACTATTTCTGGTTTGTCTCAGAAATCTGATATCCATAATAAATCATAGCTTATTCAAAAATAAAGCCAGAAGAAATTGAATCTCAATACAACGGAGCATTCAGTTAGAGGATTTAATCATTATAGAGTAGTCGGGGCCCTAAGTGAAAATGAAAGTGATACTACTGAGCTTGGTTTATTCGAGATTAAACGCAATTCTTAAGGAAATTCTTTAAGGCTGGTTACGTCTTAAATCTTCTGTTTTCTACAAAACAACTTTTATTACAAGTTTCGAAAGTACTTCATGCTACTCCATACGAAATCTGTTTCAATTTAAATTGTTTGATTAGATTTTTCATTTCACTATAACAATAATGAAAATATAATATTATTTGACTAATTTGTAGTCGTACTTAATTTGATACATATGAAGATAAAATATCTAGTAATATCGTATTACATAACCGAAATAACCTTCGAGGGTTATGCTCATGTTTTTATTTATTTATCGTCATTAAATGACGCGTGTCCTTTCATTTAAAGAAATTTTATGTCAAGCTATACGTCACATCCGCCCAAACCCCCGCTACGACGGCCATTGCCGAGCTAAGTACAGCCGTGAAGTACGCAGAGCCTACGTAAACGAACACGAATTTAAGGTAACAAATATTACATAATACATGTAATCTGAGATCATTCTGTTCAAATGAATAATTACAAATTAAAATACAGAATAAGGATTTTTTTTTTACATAAAAAATACGAAATAACTTTTACTAATAATAGTTCTATAAAATTTAAAAAAAAATACAGTTATCATGAAAATGTTTAAAATATTTTAGTAGATTAAACGAAACACTAATTCAGTAATAGAGATGTACATATAATCAATTGACTATGATATAATACAAGTATCTACAACTTTATCTATATGTTTTAGTTTTCTGTAAGACTTTATTTTCTTTGCATAAAACTTGCTGAAGAATATAATCAAAGCAAGAAATATCCAACTTCACGAGAGGCAGCTACGGTAATCGCACTTGTGAAGAGATTCTGGTACAAATAAGTCTCCTGGGCTTATTGTGCCGCTGAATATAAGCAACAAATGCAGTAAATTCCATATGTTTTTCTGGCAAAATATTGAGATAAAATTAGTATTATATAGAAGTGATTCACGTGTTTTTTTAAGAACGTTTTAAATTTATTATTATTATTAGTTGTAGGTTTCATTTGTCATGTGGTTTCAAGGGCCACTGTACCTACTGTGTTCGTACCTTTTTCTTTTATTTTCCATGCAATTTGTTGCTAATTTAAAATTTAAAAAATACAAATAGCTACGTTCTCATGAAGATCGCAATTTTTACAGTTAAATACTAACTGTTTTACTGTAAACTCTGTATATACATACTAGATTTAGACCCGTGTTACTAGGTACCCTACTCATCTACCGAGACAAGGAAAAGTTACCGAATAATTATCTAAAAGTTCTTTACCTTGAAATTATAATAACACAATAATAAATAGTAGGTATATTCAATTTAATAATAAGACATTATAAATGTGACTATCCAACCCAATAAAGTGATCAATTATACTAACAATTGACAATATTGTTGCCGAGCAAAAGTCTGTCAAAATATTACAAAGTTATGATTGAAATTAATTTATGTTATTTAAATAGTTGTGGGTAATTTTATAATTGTATTTATAAATTAACGCTCAAAGTTTAACGGCCCTATTTATATAAGTTGTTTATTTATACAAATATTATAAAGAGTTAAAAAATTTGTCTGTTTAATGTAGGGGATAATCTCTGGAATTAATGATCCAATAAAAAAAAACACTGGTGGAAAGCTACATTTATTCCTGAGTTTTATAGGATATGAATTAAATTTGTAAAATTTAATTTATTTATTAATAAAATGCATATGAAGGGGCCGCTCATCACTACCGGGTCAGTCACATAGTTGGACACAGATTTTTCTTTATCTGCCTGCATAAAATTGTCATTTGAAATAAAATTCTTACTAATCATACTTCAAGTAATATTTATGAGTTAAAGGCGTTAATATTTCGTTATATTTATTTGTATATGTGAACGCGCTAATCTCAGAAACTACTGTTTCGTTTTCGATTGTTATTTCAGCTTGATATAGTATTTTATAATATTCACGTATTAAGTAATGCTATAAGCAATGTGACCTCATACCACTTCTCAAAGGAGCAAAACAGTAACCATAAACGGTGAACTATGAATCAGGCACGATTAATCCTTGAACGCTCGTAGAACGACAGGGTTTAGGTTAGGTGATATAATTATATTTTAGTTTGATAGTAATATTTGTTAAATTCATTTAAAACAATATTTTATTTCACCAGGAATTTCCATTGTTCTCTATTGATTTATTAAACAAAATTAACAGCATTTTACAAAATATATTGACAATGGATCACTTTACACGAGCCAGATTGGATTTAATATATAACCCATAATAAAATAGGTCCTAAAGTTAATAAAAGAAGTAAATAAGTACGATAGAATCTAAGCGATTAAAAGCTTAAACTTTGGATTTAAAATAATTTTTTTATAGATATGTAATATCGATACACGTTTATATGAACATCACTTCACTGGTTTTCCACAGATAATACAAAATGACAGCTCGATGTCAAAATGGAACATGGAAAAATCGAAAAAAGGTTAGTTCATACAGTCGTTTTTAGGTCCCATACAGTTTAGTATAGGTGTATATTAAGATATGTTTTTTGCTTAGGCTTGTATTTTATATAGAAATTTTGGTAAATTTCTATTTAACCAAGATATTCTGGCCTTAAAAACATTATATAGCTTATTTACTCTGAGGTACGCAAAATTAAAATGGCGAAGTTCACAAGTTTTCGTATGTTGATAGAATTGAGATTGTTTTTTTTTGCATATAAGTCCCATCATTCGTAGTAAATATCCAAGTGTTAAATATCCACTGTCAAACACAAAACTATAAAAATAGTTTGATATTGCAGATATGTTTAACATATATTTGATGTTTTTCCTCATAAGATAAAAAGGGAAATTGAATACCTCCATTTGATTTGACCCTTTAACAACTTAAAAAGTCCTCTTTTCATTCATAAATTCATACGAAGGTATACTGTCTAGTAGATATTTTAGCATAATGTTATTTGATCCCAATGTCTATGGTCGTCGTGTTGGATTTTGATCCATAAATAATTGTGCTGTTTGGAAAGATAGTGTTTATCTTTTTATTCGAACAATAAGAACAGCTTATTAAATAATTTTGTCCTACCTCTTTTATATTAATTAATCAAAAAGTTAATGGGATTATATATTAGTCCAATTGTTAAGAAAATATTTATCTTGAATTATATTAAAATATACTAAAAAGAAAGATAATCATAAAGTATTTGTAAAATTTCAGCTCAATCGTTGGAATCAGTTTAAAATTCAGTTGGAAGGTCTGACCCAGACGATCTAAAAGGTGAAGTTAAATAAAAGCTTGTTAAATGAAAAGTTACCCAACGTGACCTAGATCACAAAACTTATATAATTACATGTTTTATCCGAACTTAAAGCTTCTAATTTTGAATCTTCAATATTTGTCCAATATTAAAAAATAAAGTACCCGCCTGTAAATGTGCCACTGGTGGGCAGATACTTACTCCTGAGGAGGTTATTCTTTTAAGCTGCTTTAAAGTGATTTGGATACACATATGAAAGAATTACATACGTCATGTGGAGGTTTCCTCGTGATGTTCCCCTACGAGCAAGAGATGAAATATGTATAACAAAAAATGAAGTAGATACATGAAAACTCAGCGCTTTATCGGACTTGAATCTGCATTCTTTGGGTAAGAGTCATATGACTAGCTGGGCAAACTCGGCTCACCGTATTGACAAAATATACGTATCAAAACAAAACCTTTACGTAATATATAAATGTGTATTTAATAGTAGAGATCGTTTTACCGCCTTGAAACATAGACGAAAAATTATCTAAGATAAGTTTCTTAGTATACTGATTGACAAACGAATTTTATAACAATTAATTTAAAAAACATTTGATAAAATAAATAAATCATAAATAAATAAATCAATGTTACCAGTACAACGACGTTTTTAATTTGTCCTAAATCCGGACATATGTAGTTCGCATCGTAAATCCAAATGTTATTACTTCTTTTTAGAACTGATTTTAGATTGAGAATATTATGCTAGAATATACTGAAATTTTCTTTAAATGTCGCGAGGCTGCTTTGGAAGGCTTAATGTTATTACGCAAAGCGCAGATTCCTGCAATTTTGGATTTAGTCGAGAAAGTAACGGATTAAAAGTACAACCCTAAATGCCACCAACGACCCAATTGCAGACCGAAGATTACGGAGTTGTTCTTTTAAAGAGACGTTTAAATGTGGTGCTTTTGTTAAGTTTAATTCTTAACAGCTATGGAGAACAATGAACAAATAAAAATATATTTTGACTGCATTTTAAGTAATTTTCTGCTCGTAATTAAAGAAAGCAATACGCCTAGTTAAAACATTTCTGTAATTTTGGTAAAATTTAATTAATTATAAATATCATACATTTTTATATTTTTACCGGCGATGCAAAATTGTGCTAAATTATGTGTGTTACAAGATTAACGTATATATCTTTGTTTTGTATCGTAGCTCCTAAACGGATGAATAGATTGAGATTGTTTTAAAGTGGGAAAATGGGGCACCTGGTGGTAAGTGGTCACCACTGTCAACCACTGATTTTAGCGTAAGAAATATTAAACATTCCTTTCATTGCCAACGCGCCGCCAACCTTGAGAGTTATGTCTTTTTTGTTTTTGTTATATTAAGAAACAATTAAAAAGAAAAGCTACAAATTATTATGAAAACAGTTAATGTTGTGAGAAGTTAGATTGTTGTGCGTCAAGTGCATTATTATATTCATATAACCTCATTAACTTATTCTTAGAGCCAACTAGAATTAATGAATCCACTGCAACATGTATTGACAACATATTTACCAACTGTGTACCTAATCATAAATATATAAATATAAATATGTTAAGTTCTGATCAATGTGTTTGTGTGTATGTGTGAAATTGTGGACAGTTGGCTTCATTTAATTCGCAAATAAAAAATAATGCTAACGATTTAAAACAGACATTTGTTCCAATCAATTTGTATCGAATTGAGAAGTTCAGCAGTTTTAAATAACTAAAATATAATTATCATTGTATATAATAATGGCTAAAAAAAAAAAAAAATATATATATATATATCCCGCTGAGTTTCTTTCGCCGGTTCTTCTCAGGTCCGAGGTGCTAAATTCCGAACCGGTGGTAGATTTTTGACAATCAATAAGCAAGTGTAAACACTTCTATATTGAATAAAGATTTTTGATTTGATTTGATTTGAGTAATATCACGGCAAAGCTCTTATATTTACAATTAAATGATAATTCTAATGAGCTTTATAACAATTTTTTTAAATTAATTAAAACAGAATTTAATGCCATATTTACTTCTAAGACAGTCAATTCGAGGAATTTTCTTAAATTTAATGATTGAGCGACTGTCGGAATTCACAAGAGTAGACAGAGGTTGTGTGAACTTTATAGTGAAAGATCATACAACCGGTCTTTTTCATTTATCAGTTATGTTAGTGCCTACTCTAAACTATTCAATCGTGTATGTCATACAGCTAAATCATTGCATATAAAAAACAATATTGACGCACCTGATAATATTAAAATGACATGGAAAATTATTAATTGCGAAACTGGAAGAGTCAAAAATAACATCTCCGACTTTAGCTTATCTATTGATAACAATTTATTTTCCTCAGATCGGGATGTTGCAACTGTTTTTGAAAAATATTTTGCTCACATTCCATTTTCGACTACTAACTCATTAAATTCCTCTCCTACCGTTGCTGAATCATTATTAAAAAACAATGTGGAAGAATGTAATATTAGTTTTAAATTTAATACAGTAAGTGTAAATGATGTAATAAGTTCCTTCAGATCACTAGATATTAAGAAAACGGCCGATCTGTGGGGGATCTCTGTTAAGGTAGTCAATTCAATAATTGATGTAATCGCACCCTACCTTGTCTCTATATTTAATAATTGTGTTCTTAGTGGCGTGTTTCCTGACCTCATGAAATATAGTAGAGTATTACCAATATTTAAGTCAGGTAGTACATCAGACCCCAACAACTATAGGCCCATCTCTGTACTACCAACTCTTAGCAAGATATTTGAAAAGTTATTAGTAAATCAAATGCTAGTACATTTTAACAATAACAAGTTGGATTTACAAGGGGTCGCTCGACAACTGACGCTGGTGTTGAGCTCGTTAAAAATATTTACAAGGCCTGGGAGGAGTCACAGGATGCCTTAGGGATATTTTATGATTTATCTAAGGCCTTTGATTGTGTGCAACACGAAACTTTGGTCAGGAAGCTACGTCATTATGGAATTAGGGACATTGCACTCAGTCTTCTGATTTCGTATCTGAGCAATCGGATTCAGAGGGTTGATGTAAATGGAAAGAGATCTCCCGGGTCTCCAGTTACTGTGGGGGTCACTCAAGGATCAATTCTTGGACCATTTCTCTTCCTTGTTTATATAAATGACCTGCCACATCTCCTAGGTAAAAACTCGAGATAGTATTGTTTGCTGATGATACTTCTTTAATTTTTAAAATAAAAAGACGTATTTCAATATATGACGATGTGAACAATGCTCTCTCTGAAATAGTAAATTAGTTTAGTATTAATAATTTAATGTTAAATAGTAAAAAGACAAAATGTATTAAATTCACTACTCCCAATGTAAGATGTGTCAAAACGAGTGTACTGAACGGGGAAGCATTAGATGTTTTAGAATCAACAGAGTTCCTTAGTATGACAATAGACTCTAAACTCCAATGGGGCCCCCATATAAATAAATTGGCGAATAGACACAGCTCTGCAGCCTATGCAGTAAAAAAAATTAGACTTTTGACTGATGTGGATACGGCTCGCCTTGTGTATTTCAGTTATTTCCACAGTATAATGTCGTATAGCATCCTACTCTGGGGTAATGCAGCTGACATTAATACCATTTTTGTACTGCAGAAGAGGGCTATTCGTGCAATTTATAACCTGGGCCCAAAAGATTCGTTAAAAGGTACATTTAAAGAAATTAAAATAATGACTGTCGCTTTTCAATTTGTTTTTGATAATGTTATGTATGTACGCAAAAACATAAACGATTTTCCCAGAAATTGTGACGTACATTTTATTAACACTAGGAACAAGAATAAACTAGTTACTCCAAGTACCCGATTACACAGGGTTAGTAACTCTTTTTTGGGGCAATGTATACGTTTTTACAATAGGATCTCAGAAAACGTTCAAAATTATTCAATTATAAAATTCAAAAGAATCGTTAAAGAGTGTTTGTGTGCTAAAGGATATTACAACACTAATGACTTTTTTAGTTGACTGCACACCTTGGGAATGAAATGATCGCCTCCAGGCTGTTTCAAATAACTAAAATATAATTGTTATTGTACATGCAAAATGGAAAAAAAAATTATTCCGCTGAGTTTCTTTCGCCGGTTCTTCTCAGGTCCGAGGTGTTAAATTCCGAACTGGTGGTAGATTTTTGACTATCAATAAGCAAGTGTAAACACTTCTAAATTGAATAAGATTTTTGACTTTGACTTTGACTTTGCGTGAAATAAGCATCAAGATAAAATTGTAATCACTACCTATACTGAATCTGAAGAGAAAATAACATTATTAGTTCAACGTACAACAGGCAATTTGGAATTTGTAATTCAGGTATTTTACCAACATCATTACTGATGACACCTTGATATTGTCGTTTCCTTTGATGTCTCCGTGTCAATAACATTTAACCTTTTATTTATCTCTGAGTCTCGGTACGTGTTTTATGTCAAAGCCTTGTGGTTTATTGAGTGCTTGTTTAATTTGGTTCTATAAAGTAAAATGTTTCTATATTAGTATAACATTAAAAGTAGCCGTTGCAATAGTTTGCGAGAAACAGTAATCAAATTTATGATGTGAAACCGATTATTGGCGTCTTGGGGGTAAGAACAAATCGTATGCCGTTGCTAGTGTTCGTCATGACGCTTTCTTCTTCCGTCTACGCGCTCGTCTCTCATGTGTGCGTGGCGCGTTTATACACTTTGTGGATATCATTACAATAAAAACAAAATGAGTATTGGTTTTCTCAATTATAATTTGTTTCAATAACTATCACTGTCGATGCTTCACTTCTGCTGGGTACACCCTTAACGGGTACATTTTTCCGGCCGTCTTGGTCTCATTTATTTCTCAAACTTTGCCTTGAATTGCGACATTGCACTCTTTTTCAAATATCATACTTTTTAATATTAGATTTTTACAATTATACTTACCGGCGTACCGTATCCGTTCGACCGTCGCTCATGGAGGTCTTTCACAGTCTATTGTCGCTGTCAGAAAAATTTTTATTTGTAGATCAATTCGATGGAAAATATGTGTAAACTTTTTTTTGGTTGAAAATTTAACGCCTTTTATATACGCGTGATTATAAGTTTTGTGTAGTAGTTTGTTGTTGTTTGAAAATGTTAAATAGTTTAAGCGCAAGTATTATGTTATACAGAGTGAGTAAAAACTATGGAAATGTTATTAAATTTCCTGCAATATTTGTTATTTACGAAGTATTTTTATGCGTGTTTTGATTGTTTATATTTATATAAATGTATAATAAATGTTTAAGTTTTTCAAATACTGTATAATAATTAGTATAATAGTTAATACTCTTATTAGAAAATTACAGTTTACATTCCGAAAGGATTATAAAAATCAGATTAAACAAGCTGTAAGTAAAACATGCTGTAACAGACTATAAGCACGAAGTTAAAAAAAACAGTTCATGGTATAAATGCCACAAACTTTTTATAGTTATTTTTCAATAATAAAATTATTAGGTATTATTTCAATAATAAATGTTCCACAAAAATACTGTTACTCTCCTGTATATGTTGAAATGTTGAAATGAATTAAATGTTACTCACTATACTTAGGTTTAAGAACTACATTGGACGCTAATGGCTTTGCGTTTAATATATTGTTGTGAATTGAGGTTGTAGTAATGGCTTGATGTTGTTGTTGTTGAGAAGTTTAAAAATACCACACCTATGTAGAAACACTGGTTAAGTATTATTTACAACAATTAATGGATTTTGTACTCGCTTCCGCCCTTGGTTTTTCCCTGTGATTTTTAATATTTAGTGTCCATTACTGAAATTTTACTCGGTGGTACGGTTTTCTGCAAGAACGTTTGGGTAAAGTACCACTAACTGAATACATATTCTTCTACCAAACAGGAATACTTACTATTGTTGTGATCCGGTTTAAGGGGTGGTTGAGCCAGTGCAACTACAGGCTTAAGGGACGTAATATCTTTGTACCTAAGGTCATGGCCCGTTTATGTTGTAAGAAATGGTTAATATTTCTAACAGCGCCAGTCTTTCACTCGGTGGTGACCGAATAGCATCAGATGACCCATTTGTACGACTTATGTACTCAATAAAAAAAAAAATATCTACACAATACCTTTATAAATATACAATCATAAATCGATTGATCTCGTTGATCTAGTGGCTCATTTATAAGTTGCAGTTACTGAAACGTCTGAGTGTAAACCCGAGGTCGGGTGAATAAAAGTAACAGCGTTTTTGTTTAAAACAAATTTCAAAAGTAGCCCAAAATTGGCAATGTGTACAATCTCGTATTTCGAAAAGCACGTAATTTCTTCTGTCCTGCTCCTGCGCGTGGATCGTGCTCGATCGCAGTCCCATCGGATTATAAAAGTGAGAGATTTTAGAGAGCACCTGTGTCTGCACATACATACTTAAGCGCTACAAAATCTCATGCGCACGCTGACTATTCTGCTCTAGCCGCTCTAACCGAACCTGTCAGACATGTTACATTATATTGATTGAAATTTTATTCCTTTAATTGTTACTATTTTTTTTTTTAATAAATACAATACAATTGATGTACGAGTATAAATGTTCGTATTTATTTTGAGACTGCACCGTTAACGAAAGTCAAATAGTTATCCTATGTTTAAAATGAAATTCAGGCTACAACTATTACTATTTTTAGTCGATTTTCGTAGTAAATTTAAACGGAAATGTAACTTTTATAAAAAATATTATCCGTGATTCGATTTCTCTGAATCGGTTTGCGTAAATTACACGATAAGTAAAGTGGATTTCTGATATTTAGAGTCACGCATAAAAAACTAGTTTCATTTTTATGTAACATCAATAACTATTAAAATAAGCGCGGTAACATTACATCGATTTTCGGACTGGTATTGCTTCATGCAGGCTCCTCTGAGTGGATTTCACTTACCCAGAAATCACTCTACCGTAAAACTAAAATTGTATCCCTGTGTTGCAATGATAATGGTGAGTGTGTCAGCGTTATTACAGGTACAGGTCTTTGGTGCTGTTAGATATGATTTATACTTCTTAAATAGCAAATGTCATAGGCAAAGGTGGGAGAGAACTTACCATTAATAATGGGCCAAATTATATTTGAGCACTTGGTTGTCTGTTAACATATGACATTTTTTTTTAAATTAAACTATTCTTGTAATTGATATAATTTTACATTTATATTTATTTTGAAATATTGCAAATAATCGCCCAAGCCATTGTCACAATTGAGGAAAATTGACTCGAAGTCAAAGAGCTTTGACTGATCGATCGTGCAACTGTAACTTCTGAAGCATTTCTCTTTGAAGGCATTGAAGAAGTATTTCAATTAAGGTTAAGAATTGTTTTCTTGAGATTCAATTGTATTCAAATAATGTAAGTTGATCTTATTTTAAAAAATGTGCAATTAAACTATAATGCTTCACTGATACACGAGTATTACCTGTATTCATGAGTAGTTAATAAATCTGGAGCATAAGTTTCATAATTAGATAACATTTCATATCCAATTAAGAATATATATCAAGATGTCTTAACGATCGGTCTCTTATAAATTTTGTTCGTCTGTATTTTATTACATTCTAGTAAAAAAAATTCTATGTTTTTCAAACAAAAGGTATTATTGTGTAGTAAAGTTGTCCATAGACTTGTTTAATTATTGTTTGAGAAATATAAAATAATCAGTCATCGTTGAATTCTTACAAAACATTAATCCAAGTGATCGTAAAGATAACTTATTGTAAAAAAAAACCTTGATTCCACTCCCTTTGCATTTTAGTTACATAACAAAAAAAACTGAATCTTTTCTATAATACGTTTTCACTTATGGGAACACCAACACAACTATTGATAATTATGGAGACTTAACGGCAGGATGTTCTTGGATTCCAATCTAACATAGTGTTCGGACGCCGAGAAGTTCCTCCCTCACCACCTCGTACCGTCGGCTGTCGCCCACCTTCCGTCGGTTCATTATGCAGCCGTTCACTCCACGAGCCAATCACATACCACCGCGATATTGCTCACTCACTAGGGACTGTAATAATGAATGCCGATATCGATATTACGAGTTTGTTTGTTATTAAAATTTAATTTATCGTTACATCGAATTTCATATAATTAACTATTTTGAATTCATTTCCTGATAAAACGGTATTTTGTTATTGATACGTGAATTTAATGTTAACATAATTTTGTAAAATATTGAAATTTAATTACTCTATCTGAATTAACAATTTACTACATATATAATTATTGCATAATAGTATATCTATATATGAATAGGCAAACACGAATTAGTCTAGTACCTTTTTCACCTCTGTTCGTTGACTGATTGCATCTTTTGTTTTTGTTATCGGTAGTGTAGTTAGAAGAATAAACAATTTTGGAATTAAGAGTAGAAAAAAATATTCGTAACATATCATCTATATTTCAATAATGTTCCATAAACTTTCAATAATAAATTTCGATCACTGGTTGTCCTATAATAATAACCTATATAGTAAAAGACTTAAATGTACAAAATAACTAACATGACGTTTCAATATAATTTGAGTGTAATAGAAAAGATTTTTTCATAAATACATCGATAACATAAATACGTTGAATGCCTTCACTGGCAATATTACCTGATCCAGGAACAAAGAATAATCCGGGTCCGTCTTTGTGTTCATCGTATACGAAAATGTCTCATAGTTCGTAACGATACCGGTCGAGTCAGCTGTAAGTATTTTTATTGAAACGAAGCGCTGACCGAATACATCGAATAATATAATTTAGTAACGCATGACGTAAATAGAGACGCGCGGTGTTTAATAAGTTATTTCCGGTATTTCGACGGGGAAATTGTTACACTTGACATTTGTCAAATTAGACTTAATACATAATTTATGATTATACCAGTTTAGCTTTAGTACCTAGACGTTGTTTCGTATCAAAATTAATTATTCAGGTAAAGAAGGCTGAGCTGTTTTCATATAATTCAACGCGAGAAGACAAGTCAGTTCGTTGATTATATTTTTCTTTGTAAATAAATATGAATGTTTTATATTTATCCTATATGCTTTGCCAACCATTCATACGATTGTGGTGAATCTTGGGAGAGATGTTCGGCGAAAGGCCACAAGGTTTTTCTTTGTATGTTTGTCCTTTAATATAAACGTTCTAAGTAGAGCCTCATTGTACCCGTGCGAAGAAGGGTAGGTGGTTGGTTATAAAAACATTAAAGTCTGTATAACTTGTAATTTTATTTATAAATTACAAAAAGCATTAGTGCATATAAAAATAATACATAAGGTTCATAATGTTGCCATTTATCAATGTTGTTTGTAGATTTAATAAAAAATAAACTCGGTAGTAGAGTTACGAATAACAAAAAAATACGAGTAGTGTTCCATTACTGCACTAATTTGTATGCGAGTCATCGCTGGTGCTGCATGTATAAGTATCACTAGTTCACCACTCAATACACGCTCCGATTTCCGGCGAATGACGACTTTTTGAATTGAGCCTCCGCGTCGCAAGTGACATTCCAAAAGCATCTCTATTTTCTTGCAAATTGCATCGCTTAATTTTGTCAATGGCAAGCTTTTTCCACTCATAAGTACGGCATGCATAGAAATCTATACAAATAAGTTTAAATTTAATTATTAAGTTTTAATTAAATTAATCGTAACGAAGATTGCGGGGTCAAACACGGGCAAGAAATTTTCATGTGCTTAATTTGTGTTTAAAATTAATCTCATCAGTTGTTAAAATTAATCTCGTCAGAAACCTGCATATGTTGGATTAAAATGTACCACATAGGTATGTATTCCCAAACAGCGTTGGAGAAGCAGATCAATCAATGATCAATGTTATCGGTTTGGCTCCGAAATGTAGACACATACTTTCTTTACTCTAACTATATTTAGATTACAAAGAATTATATATTGTTACGGCAAAGATGTACGTTATTATTAAGTCGTTGCAATTAAAATGGTGCTCCACCTTATGAACGATTTGAGATAAGGTTGTAAGCAAGATTCAGCATAAAATCAAGTACAAAGTTTTACGACCCACTCTGGTTTAAATGAGTGTAGGTATAGTTTAATTCAGACGAGTATTCGAGACATCCTGTCATAAATATCGGACAATAAGTCTGTGTGAGTCAATGGTACGTATAGATAAGTAGGGTTCCGGAAACGTAGAGATGTGTCAAATTCATTGTACTTATTAAGGGAGATATTATATAGACGTCAATTACACGTCACAAGCATTTGCTACATAATACTTAATTGAGATATCTGTGTATTAAAGAATTGTAATTATTTAAATTAATTTTAAAAAGGGGACATCATAAATCATTTTAATTAGTATAGTAAATTTATCGAAATATTAGCATGCTAAACCAACACACAATTTAATAAAAAATAAAGGCAATTATTTAACAGATACAAGAAAAGAAATAATCGTTTATTCTTAGTTTTTTAACATTCGAAGTAAGAAATAGAAATTAAATAAAATGATGCTCATAAGGTGACAGCCCTATGTATTTAGGTCTTGTTCAAACGTGTTTTAACCTGTCAATTCGAATGTGTTCCTTTGTCGTGTCGTTTATCGCTCAAACTAGCTTTGTTGGCGGTATTAGTCATTCTTACGAGTTTATTATACAAATTCGAAGGACTGGTTTATTAGATATTCAATATTTAAATATATTCTTATCCAAATCCAAGACGAAAAATTGAATGTGAAAAATAGAATTGCAAATCCTGTTATGGAAGTAAAATGATGTCAGTTATTAAGTAACCTTGTGAAATAATTGTTTGTTTTTTTTACATCTACCTACCTACCTACCTCAGATTTATAAATAAAGACGGACGGAGCGCGCGGAAGATTAACATCGCAACGAACACGAATGCAAATTCCCGGTATTGCGATCGTAGCGTCATTTCGATATACGTCAAAAGTTTTTTTTACTTGGTGGTAAGGCTTTGTGCAAGCCTGTCTGGGTAGGTACCACTCACTGATCTACCGCCAAGAAACAATACTCTGTGTTGTTATGTTCCGGTTTGAAGAAGTGAGTCAGTGTAACTATAGACACAAGAGACATAAATACGCATTCCAAAGGTTGGTCGCCCATTGGAGATGTAAGGAATAATTAAAATTTCTTCATAATATACAGATCCGTAAAATTGTTTACGCTATAACTGTAACTAATTCTACAAACTAATTTACGGGAAAGCTAGTTGATGTTTGATGTAAACTAGCGGAACCAAGTGAATTATGAATTTATATCGATCGGTTCTGGTATCCAAGATACTAATAAAGATGTCTATCTCTACGAGGTAAGCTTTTACTGTAATATTCTAAAAGCCTGAACTAAAAAAAAATCCTTTTTTCTGAATGTAGTAAATATGAAAACAAGTGCGCAATAAAGGTTTTTTTTCTTTGCGGGAAAACGCGTTGTTTACATTTTCGTAGTGTTGCCATATACAGAAGAATAAATGTGGTTTGGGAGTAATTTGGATATTCTCAAGCGCGGTGAAAACTAACCATGCTTGTTTACATAAAATGTGCTGCATAATGCTGTTTTTGCATCGACGGAGCCATAGAGAAAATGTTTTAAAATTATCTACAAATAAATTAGAGCGCATAACAAAATATTTTAATCAATATATACAAGTTATACCGTAATAGTCATTGTTGTTTAAAATATTTATTATAAATTTTAAATATATATTTTTTTGCATTTTATTTTATTTACTATATTGTACTGAGCGAATTCCATGTTATTCGATAATTGAATTTGATAAAAATAAAAAAAAACACAAAAATAAATTGAATCCAATAAAATGCGAAGCAACGAAATTACGTACGCATGATACATGACCTAAAGTCTCGAGACTCGAGTCGATTCCAGGAATAATAATATTACAAAAATGTATCCAACGTCTACTTTAAATACGATGGTGGTAATTTAAATTGCTTAATCCCTTTTATGATTCCCGAGCGAATAACAACAAAAAGCAGGAAGCCCGAATCGGAATTATAAAAACGTGAGGTGGAGGATGTTGACTTTGTTCCCCTGCAATGTTTCGAATCTCAAAGTGACGCTTTTGTTCGCGCAAAGGAATGCAAACATCTACAGCATATTCCGATGGTAGACCTTTCTGCCATCGGAATATGAAAAAGAGACAAATATACCATAGATTTACATATTCCATGCGATGTGCTAATAGCTCTAATATATTTCGCGCTAAAACATCTGTTTACACAATTATAGTTTATAAAACAATATTCTACTTAATAACTAAAAGTATTTAAAATGGGATGTTTACCATGTTTTTTATTTTTATTTGGTGGTGTCTCATTATAGACATTCGTAGATAAAATCGAGTTCCACTAAATAAAAATAAAAAAACATGGTCAATATCTCGTTTTAAATACTTGTAGTAATAAAAATAACCATGTTCATTTAAAATCTACTTAATAACTCATAAAATCCTTAATTTTTCTCCAAAGTTTCAATACGTCGAAATTCAGAAAGGCTATTTTTACGATAATTTTGGTTCTCGACCAAAGATGACATGTCAATTCAAGGACATCATTATTCATTGATATATATAAATGTGTTTCTATTTTAAATCAATGTTGTTGACGATTGCGGATTCCAACAACTACTGAATTGCCATGCGTTTAATTTGTGCTTATTCATCTTTTTCTCGGCTTTGAAGGCTAACATCGTCCGAATACCAACATTTGTTAGACAGCGTCGTGGAATAACCTGCAAATCTTCATAAAACGAAGAGCATTACCCCAGCTGTGAGGCATTTATGTGAGATATTAGGCTGTTACTTAACTTTCTATTTTAATATTATTTATTTCATTGAAGAAGTACGATGTTATTGTGACAGCGCGATAAAATTATCTTAGTGTTTGTTTTTTTTAAACTAAGATAAATTCGTAAATTTTAAATATATAAATTAGAATTTTATTATTAAATATATCGGCATTTGCGTAAATTTCTTTATCATAAAACATACATTTTTACTGTTATATATTTTACTTTTTTTATAAGTAAATACGGATTTGATTTAATAAAAATATTTATTTTAGTACAATAATCAACATTGTATTTTATATTATATCAATTAAAAACTATATTTCTACTTATTATGCATTCACGGATCCATCGACTTGCATTGGAGGATCCTCATGGAAGGGAGAGGAGGACTTAGCCCAGTTAAATTTATAAAGTACTTTTACTTTTTTACGCATAAGCTGCTTTACAGGATTATGAATAGTTACCTAAATATATATTAACAGCTATTACAAAATGATCGATTTTGACGAAATGTAGTTTAAAGGGTGGGTACCTTGGAATATTTGTAATTTATATCAGGTTTCAAGATTACACCGGACAAACGGACATGCATATAGTAAGTTAAAAACAAACATTTTTAAGTTAAAAACAAACAGTGTAGCAAGCGAAATGTTTTACTGACAAATGTTTTTATTTGAAAATAGCAGAAAGATACATTAATTTTATTTATTTGTGCTTAATAAAATTACCGGTCAAAAGAGCGAAGTATAATGTTCGGTTTTGATTTAAAGAAAACCTTTAAAGCTAAAATTTATCGTTTATTTATTTTTTAACTACAAATAAAACTACAGGAACTGCCATTTATCTAAAATTTAATATCTCAAAAGATATTTTAACAATGTAGACGCAAGTAAATTAAAATAAAATTTACTAGGAAAGATAAAATTGTATTCAAAATTCTGAATGAAACTAATTTTCCACATGATTATATTCTTTTGATAAGAGTTTTCAAGGCTTTTATATTATAATAAAACAATACGGACGGAAGGGTTTAATCCTTCGTGGTGTATTTTATTAAGCATAAAACAAGATAACCCGTTTTGAGGGTTTGCTATTTAAAACGATTATTTCATTTTCATAATAAAATGGCATGGAAATGTAAAAATCCTTTTCTTTTTTAGTACAAAATAGAGAACGATAAAATATTATCTCGTAAGTAATTATTAGTTTCAAAGTATTCAACGCTTACTTTGGTTATTATTATAAAAAATAATCTATTATACCTAATTTACTTTTATATGAAGTTAACATTTAATGAAAGGCTATATTAACAAATGTATTTAAAATTGAGGTCACATTTTATTTAACAGGAAATTAAATTAAAGGCAAGTTTTCATACTTTTGCGACTTTAAATTTGTATGGAGTGAAATAGTGTTGTATATATTAATTCACTTAGGTTATAAATCGACGTGTCACTACCCTAGTATTCGGACGTATGTTACTCAGCCAGCTTCGGCATTGGATGCATATTCGGATTACTCATTCATTTAATGGTGTAAACGTTGAATGGAAAATGTCATAATATTTTTAATACATGGCGCATTGACGCATACATTTATCCGAAGTAATTTTGTTTTAATATATTTTATGGTAATAAATATACCAGAAGTATAATAAGTATAATCAGAAGTACTGATTTGACTTTGTAATTACATAAAAATATTCTCAAGTGATTGAATTTTAATGACCCGTCTCATTTTAGAGACGATATGTTCATATTTAATCTATCGATTTTAATATACGAAGTGGCGATACACGGCTCGAATTAACGGTAAAGCTCTGTAAAGACCCGCCTGGGTACCGCTCGCACACCATTTTTATTCTTCCGCTAAAATATAGCAATACGTTGAATTGTTAAGAAGATACAAAGTATTGCTGTGCTTGGGTTTTAACGCTGAACCAGCGTAGCAATATAAGTGTTAGAACTGATTCAGACGTATTGCAATACTAGGCGATATGTCTTTATTTGTATTTGGGCGATGATGAATACTTTAGTAACAGATTTCCAGTATTGCATTTTGATTTAAAAAATGATGCAATAGCTTCGTAAAAACACATTTAGTTTTGTAGATGTAACTATAACACTCTTTGAGGGGAAATGTTCCGTCATTCATTATTTTCATATAAGGTTATCGATTTACTCTCCACAGAAGTTCGAGTCTCAGACGGCTCACTTTTTTCCGTGTTCATGGAAAGATCATTATACGTTAATTAATTTGCAAAAAAATGTTCATAAATTCATCTGGAGAATACTAAATTAAAATAGTCACAGTCGTTTTTAAAATTCTCGTAAATTCGTATATACAGAGAGACGGCATTGGGGCTTATCATTTATAACGTTTAAAGATTGGAAAAAAAAATATAACTATATCAAGGAATTACAGTGTAAACTCTTTATAACGAAACTCAAGGGACTGAGCATTTTTTGTCGTTATAGAGAGTTACTGTTATATGGAGTGAACAAAAAAAAACAACCAAATTAACAAGATTTTTTAATATGTCTTAGATAAAATACGCTTATAAATTATTGATAAGAAGTTCACTGCTTGTAACATGTTGATCGAGACCTTGTCGTCGGTTTCGATCATATCCATCAACATTTTCCGTCTATAGTGACCCTTTAGGCTTTTAATTACACTTTGATCCATTGGTTGCAAAATACTGGTGGTATTGGCAGGGAAAAATACTAACTCTATGTTTCGAAGATTACATATGATTGGGTGAGCAGGACAATTGTCTACTAGAAACAAGATTATCCGTGATTTTAATTCAACATCCCATTTTCTCACTTCCTCTTCAAAAATCTGCGATGTCATGTCCAAGTTGACTTGCTTGCTTTGTACGTAACTGTTTTATGTTCTTGAAACACAGAGGGTTTTTTGATTTGCCTATAACCAAGAGCCAATTCTTTTTTCTGTGCCTCTCATATTGGCAGCTACTAGAACAGTAATACGCTCTTTAGACATTAGATTTGTTACCTGATAACATAATATAAACAATACCTAATACCGATAATAAATATTTACTGTCTAAAAATATGAACACATATCTTCGTAATGACTGTATCGCTATAAAGAATGGGTTTTAACGCAAACCAACCAAGTTGTGCTCACTTCTACTTTATAGAGAGTTTATATTCGTTATAAAGGATAACGTTATAAAGAGTTTACACTGTATATAATTTCGATAGTCTTATCTGCACGGCTTCTCATCTAAAATAGGTAAGTTCTCCAAAGATCCTTTTCCGATTACCATAGCAAGCGCCAACATTCGGAACAGTCATTATTAAGCTTTAATGGGTTCGGGTCTCGGGCCGTCGAGATCCCTATCGCGGTCGCCCGTCGTTAAAAACAAAGAAATTAATTTGGGCGGCTTCGAGTGCAGGTTATTTATTAGGGTCGATAAGTTTAGTTTTTTTATTATATGTGACTTAAAGGTGAGGATGTTACGTGATATATTTATATGGACGAAAATAGACACTTTTATTTGATAGTATTTATTAAAAGGTTCTCTTTAATGATAAAGAAGTCACGAAATTATATATTTATTGACAGCATTAATTAATTAATTCGTTTATTAACTTTTCATTAACTCTCATGAACTTCAATTGTTTATTTTTATTTATCTAACGAATTATCGATAGATTGAGTGATGGGTACATATCTAATAATTAATTTACATGCAATGTTCATGTACCGTGTGCGTTTTATAGTAATATTTTGATAAAACATGTATTTGTTTTAAAACGACTATCGACTAGTGCAACAGCAAACGTGTAATTTGCGTTTGTGCGAAATCCTTATCAGATTTCAATCTAGTACGGCAAATATTTGTATTTGCCACGATGATTATATGGAAAGGTATTAAATTTAGTTCTTAGGCAATATATTCAGACTGTCGTTTCCGAGGATCTAAACCAGGTAGCGACTTTTTATTGTACCTTCATTAGCGTTATAATAGCTCGCGCGGAATCCACGCCAATTAGACACGTTTATTAATAATAGGTAATTAATAAATAGTCGCTGAGTTATTTGAAGCATACAATATATATATATATTAGAAAGACACAGTCTTAAAACCTTATAAGAAAGATAAATGAAATTGCATAAATGTAAAAAAAAGTTATAAATACATATACCTACCGATATCTATTTCTACCTACACATTGTTTTATTGATAGATTATAGCCTAATTTAAATAATAGAGTATCGTTAAGGTCACATGGTCATAATTGGTTCTATCAATTAAATAATGTATTTATGTCGATATATTCAATTTATATTCATTATTATAATACCCATTATTACGTGCCCGTTGGTTATACGGATATTGCTATTACATTTTGTCATACCTACAGTTATGACTAGACGTAATTTAATATGATTTTCATCCTACTTAGAATAATTACATGAATTTATCATTGTACGTCAGAGTCTCGTCAAAACAAATCAGACTTAGTTCAGGAATGTATTGAGTTCATGGATGTATTGAAGTATTTCCTTTCTTTATGGATTACGAAACTCTCATTCGATCAGTTAAATTATCCTGTTACAAGATACTTAAAATAAAACTATTTCGATTGTTTTTAAATAAAAGTTTTATTAGTAGATGAAGAGTTTAGTCAAAAAATTTAAATCGTAATTTTACTGTCGGCACGAGTTACTTCATTATTACCTATTTTAAAATAGAACAAATGAAAGTTCGGTCAGTTTAAGTAGTCTAAGCACGTTCTATATAAAATTTATAGAAGAATATAATATAGATTGAGCGGAAAGTTGTTTAAACTCGTCATTAAGCGTAGCGCGAAGTTGCAAACATTGGTTTGCTGGAACTAGTTCATAAACATTAAATTGGGACGCCTGGACCCATGTATTAATTATTATTGCTGACGTTACACTCGTTTAAATGCCTGAGAAAAATAAAAGCGTGGTATAAATTTACTTGACAGCGCCATTTGGTGCTTTTTTAAATGCAATTAGGAATGCAAAATACGTTCACACTTCCAGTAATTTGTGTGTAGTATTGGTAAAAATATGCTGTTAGTGTTCAAATGAAAATGGCGAAAAAATATCTCTATAAATTTCTTTTAAAAAATATTATCTTTTTAACACTAGCTTTTCAGCGCGGTTTTACACGCGTTAAACTATACTTGTTCGCTCCCGTGGTTCGTAACGTTATGTCGTATAGTGTATAATTTGTTCAACATTGATTATATAACGCAAAAGGATTTTTTGAATTGGACTGGACTGGAATGTAAGTATAATGAAAGAATATCCCATACATACATGGCCCGTGTCATTAAATACTTAATTCACCACAAAACACGTAAACTAAGATGTTTTGTCTGTTTATGCAGTGGCTCACTCTCCCTTCAGCAATATGACTTCTTTGTATCATATATAGGTGGACTGCTATATGGGTCACTTACGATTAAGTTGTTACCATTGAACATAGAAAAAAAACCTGATATTGTAAGAAATATTAAACATAGCCAAGGCGCTACCACGTAGTACCACTGGCTCACTTACTCTTCAAACCGGATATCAACAATTCTTAGTATTGCAGTTTACCGGTAATATATTTGTGATGAGTGGGTGTTTAGCCAGTGACCCAGACGTTCTTGTTTAAAGCAAGCAATCACAACGTAAATAAATAAAGACAAACGTAGCATACGCTTCGCAGCATAGTCTGAAACTACTGTGAGATCATCCAACTGTTTCGTGATGTAAAAAATACTCTAAACTTAGATTTAGGTTAGTTTATTTTGAAAAGGCAACTAATTGAACGGAAGAATGAGAAAGATTTCATAACAATAACTCATTGTTTGTTTATGTTTCTATGTATTATTTATACGAGTGCGGCTTTGGTTTGGATTTTCATATTTGAAATAATATTAATAGAGGATAAAGGAGAGCCGGAGTGTTTAGAACCTTTATCCTATGATAGCGTTTTAATATGTATTTCTTCATCTCGTGTTCGGTGGTGACGAAAAACATCGTAAGGAAACCTGTATGTGAGGTAACCTTATTTCAATGAAATTCTGCCACGTGTGTATCCACCAACCCGTATTTGAGCAGCGAGGTGGAATAAGCTCCAAAAACCTCCTCAAAGGGAGTGGAGGCCTCAGCCCGGCTGTGTGATATTTACAGGCTGGTAATGCAAAATGATATATGAAAAAATCATATAATGTTTATCAGTGTATGTGATATTAATTATAGTTTCATTGCTTCAGCCTTGCTTAGCGTACTTTCGACCTTGAATACTTATTATGTTTTTCGTTTGTAATATGTGTTGTATTTAAAGGTATATGTATGTATAAAAATTAATATAGCGAAGGGAGTTTGTTTATCCGTTTGTTTGTTGAGTTCACTTATTGTTATTAGTCAAATATTACAAAAAATATATTATATTTAACATCACAAAAAAAATATTTTCAAAATATATTCAATGTGTCTATTACGTATTTTTTTAATAAAAAATAAAAAACAATCAGTTGAAATGATCGTCAAAGCGCTTGTAAATGTGTTCAATAGAGTGCGTTGTGTTGTTTGTAAGCGAATTACACTTTGCTTTAACGAATTCGCGATAAAACAAGATGAAACGATATTGGGTGTATTATTTTTATATATTTTCGAGTATCGATTGAATAACTAATTTGCGAACATGACTATTAAGTACCTAGTTTTTGCTATTTAGTGAAAACTTAAAAGCATTTTAATGTTTGGAAGCCATAATATCGTGCCATGTGGGTGTCAGTCGGTAGACACGAGCAAGTTCCAGGTGCGAAGGCAGCTGGTGAAGAGCCGGAGCGTGCCAGCCGCGTGCCTACATGTCGCATTTTTTACATACTTCGTTAAATCTTCGTGATAATTAAACTAACGTACATAAAAGTGGATCGATATGAAAATGTCAGTAAAACACAAGGAATCCAATATTTTCAATTCAACAATGTCAATTTTCTTATTGTATTGAATTAAAAGTTCGATGTTTAATAAGTATCATAAATATAAATAATATTTTTAATACAATTAAAAGAGACAGTAATGTAATATAGACGGATATATTTAGATTATAAGTTATTACGTATATACTAAGTATAGTTAATAAAGAACCAAATATGTTATTCTTAAATATAATATGTTGCTCTTTCAATTTCTCTTTCACATAACAGTTTAAGACAACTGCTAGCTTATTACGAAAGGATAGAGTTGAAAATATAATATCCTGTTAACGGCTTTTTCCCAATTGTAAAAATTTAAATAGTAACTTGTGAATGAATAAGTTTTTGCAATATACAATATACAGCTAAAGTAAAGTAATGCGGTAAAAAACGTTTAAGCAGCTATGAATGAAACTTCATTCCAAGAAGGCTTTGTCACACATCCTGTGCCGTTCTTGCTTTTACCTGCCGCTATCTACGATATTTCATTGTTAATGTACCCTATACCTGAGATTGTCCCAACGTATTCTTAACAAAAAATTGTATGGTATAACAATTGAAGCGGTTTGCGTGCCGGAGGCGGACGAGCGTGGCATTGTTACATTCTCGGCTTGTATTAAAAATATCGCTCCTAGTGCCATACGGGCTAAGGTATTTATGAATGAACGTGACGGGCTGGCGAGTGGGATTGTCGGTGGCGGTCACAGCCAGGTAGAAAATTATACTTTTGGAATTCTTTCAACACGCCGAGTGGGGCTACTCAACTCGGCGGCCGCGGATAAGCCGCAGAGCGGGGCGCGGGGTACAGTCGACGCGCATGCGTTAAACACTTCTCGCTCAGACATTCCCTCCCTCTCAGTTGACTTACAGCCGTACGAGCGGACACCGTGCCGTCATGTGTCCCTCGCCAACTTTCTCGAGTAGTGATGTGATACGGTACTGTTATATATAAAAATAATGTATAAATACTCTCGTTTGACAGTTGTAGTGAGTGAATAAATAAAAATAAACTTTTGTTGAAATGAAATGAACTATTCTGATTTGAAAAATAAATATTTCCAAAATGAAATGGTTCATAGTGGTAGTGTTAGTGACGGTGTCAAAAACAATTTTGGCTGGAATTGCTCCCCCTGGATCGTGTCCTGCAGTGTGTGCGTGCAAATGGAAAGGCGGAAAACAGACTGTAGAGTGTGTGGACCGAGCTCTTATTACCGTACCAGAACCCGTGGATCCTGCTACGCAAGTGCTTGATCTTTCCGGGAATAATTTACAAATTCTTCCCCAGGAAGCATTTGCTAGAACGGGCCTTGTTAACTTGCAGCGTGTTTATCTTCGTAGTTGCAATATTGGCCAAATAAATGACAGGGCATTTAAAGGTCTGACTAATTTAGTCGAGTTAGATCTCTCGCATAACTTACTTACTCAGATACCTTCAAATAGCTTCAAAGACGCGCCATTTCTTAGAGATCTCACGCTAGCGAACAATCCTATATTGAAAATACACTCGGATGCACTCAATAATCTCGCTAGCATTGTTAAATTTGATTTGTCGAGATGTGATGTAAGAGATATAGCTGCTGACGTCTTTAAAAATTTGAAATCATTAGAATCATTGAAATTAAATGGTAATAATCTTCGAGACCTGCCATTAAGTTCCTTGGAAAAATTAGAAAAATTAAGAGTTATTGATTTGTCGGATAATCCATGGATTTGCGACTGTCGTCTTCGCGATCTTAAGATGTGGTTATCGAATCATAAATTGTTTTCCTCTCCCAGTTGCGCATTACCTGCTCGGCTAGCCAATAAGCCTTTTTCTGAGTTAAGTATCGATGAATTTGCATGTAAACCAGAAATTGTACCAATTAACCGGCACGTTGAGGCAGCAATGGGTCAAAATGCGACTGTTGTTTGCAGGGCGGAAGCCATGCCCAGTGCGAACATTAATTGGTATTGGAATGGTAGATTATTACAAAATGGAACAAATTTTAATTCTCATCAAAGAATTTATACATTTGAAGTGGGTGATATTAAGAAAAAATCAACGCTTGTATTAACAAATACCCAAGAACCTGGTTCAACTGAATTTTATTGTGTTGCTGAAAATAAAGGAGGAAGCGCGGAGACTAACTTTACTTTACATGTCACTCAAATGGCAGCTGGAATGGCTTCATTAGGAAGCGCACAAATAGCAAGTCTTGGAGCAGCATTGTTCTTGGTTATAATTGTAATTTCTTTAGGCTTATTGTTAACATTTGTACGATTTCGTCCTACGCCTGCTTGTGAAAGTAAAACACCAAATACTTTAGATAGAGTTGTATCCGGCAACGAAGTTCATCCTACAGTAACAGATAGACCGCATGTGGCTGTTTTAACTAATAGACAAGAATCGCAAAACTATGACGATAACAAATGTAATCCAGTTTTGAAACCACCGAGGTCTAATGATATACCTTATACTACAAATCATTATGAAGGCCGTGGAAGCTTAATTACAGCCGGTGGGCCCGTTGTAGTTTCTCCTACTGTATCGGGAGGAATAGACCCTGATCTTATTAACGATACAAGGCCAGATAGTGCTAACCGTCCAGGCAGTGGAGAATACGCTCGTGAAGCATCCGATTCTTTATATCCATCAGGCCTTTGGGATCAAATTAAAATGAATCAAGCTAATAATTTAGCTCGTGCAATAAGTTCAGCAATTCCAGCCTATTACAATGATCGAACGCCTATAATAGAAAATAGTAGTGTAAATGGATCTCACGAAGAACTGGGATATATGAGTCGCACATTTCCTCGATCACACGCAATGGCTGCAGCTAATGCCGGTTCAGTGGACGGCCAGTATCCGGCCGATTACGGATTGCCAGTGGGCGGAGCACGTACGTTGAGAGTGTGGCAGCGTGCTCCGCCAGTCCTTCCACCTGTGTCAGCACTAAAACGAGTTCTAACCATCACAAGGCCCTCTGAGGAAGGTTTCCAGGATGGTTGTGCTACTGATGTTTAAAATAATGAACGTTACTAAGTCCAAATGTTTATATTGTAAATATATTATTACTTATATACCGTACATGTAACAGGTCATGTAATAGATTTTGTATTATATAATTTATTTAGATTTAATTAGTGGAAAGTTACATAGGATCCACGTGTGAAGGATCCACGACTGATTAGTTGGAAGAAGTAATAGTAAGTTATTACGTGATATGGAACGGTATTACATAAGATCGCCAAATGATTAATATTTAACTGAATGTAATATATCCTGAATGTTGAAATCCAAAATAGATGTTACTTTATTAATAAATACGTCGTAAGTATTATAAAAAAGCCCTAAATATCCAAAGAAAAATTCCCTAATAGAAATACAATAATGTATTTTACTATGTGTTATTGTAATGCACAGAAAATGTTATTTGATGTAAGATAATGTATGTGAATATTTTATGTTGAAAAAATTAGAAGTAACAATGGAAGTGTAATAAACAAGGCGATTAAAAAAAACTATATGCAGTATCTCTTAACAATGACCTTTTTTTAAATAAGTACATATAATATTTAAAATTCATTCTATCCCCTAAACTAGGCATTATATTAAATGCCTTCATTATATCAAAATGTATTAAGTTAAAAAAACTTTTATTGCGAAGATCAGCTTCTTATATAATAATATTGAATACTAAAGCCTTCTCTAAAATACGCTACATCTTTTAATATAACTTTTATATATATTGTTTTAGTACTTTTTTCGTTGTTATTTATTGGATGTAAAATATACATTACTTATATACATACACTATGTATATACGTACTATCTAACATTAACAGAATAAGAGAAATGAATGTTTAGTATTGTAATATTATATATTATTACTTTTACGGATATTTATTTCTAATATGACCAGAAAGTGATTAAACTAGAAAAGGCTTTCTTAATCAAGTAAAGCGGCAGCAGCTAGCTAGAAGGTTTCATTGAATTATAATCCTTATGAAAAAGTAAATAAAATACACTGAGCAGTCAGGTATGCTTCGCGCTTATATCTATGGAGACGTTGACACCGGAAACAACGGTAGATAAGACGTCCGTTCTGAGTAGGAAAACGTTAATTTTTTTTCTAATACCCACAACGTCAAATAGATTTATCTTTTCCTGAATGAGTAAGTTGTGTATTGATGATAATGATTCGAGAGTTCCTGAGTTTTATCGCTTTCTTTGATCTCCATTCCCATGGTCTTGGACCTCTTGTTGGTCTTAAGTATTCCATTATTTTGAGGTAGATGAGCTAGTTGTTTTATTTAAACGTAACTAGCAGTGATTTTGATGTACAAATTTGGTCATTTCAATAAAATAATTTCTATATTTTAAATTCTTTGATGATATTCAATAGGCAATGAAACATACCTATATTATATTTTAAATTTCAGAATGAAAAATTGATTTCAATCATTATGAAATGTTGTTTTGTTTAATTGATAACAGCTCAATTTTATTTCAATATAAATTTATTCATTCGTCTGACAATGATGGTCGATGAATGAGACAATTCAATATAATTTATAAGCTTTAAATCGACATGTTTAATGTTTTAATTAAAATATTTTAAATAATTGTTAATTTTTAAAAATATTTCTTTACGTGAAATAAAATCATTAATTTTTTAATTGATTTGGAAATTAATAACGTATTTGTTTTTGACACATCGAGAGACATATACAGGAAACCAAAACCATCAGAGTTTTTAAATTGAATAAATGGACCTCTAAAATGTTGAGATCGCCTTTCAGGGTACCGGAGTAAAACCGGTTAGTCTTATTTCATTTCCGCTCAATTTTGTTTTTTATTAGAGGCGGACCCTAAACGGGTTCAATAGAACCGTGCTTCAAGCGTGAAGTGATCAAATATTGTGAGATAAAATTTAACTAAACAGAGCTCCTTGGAGATTTACGAATGACTTTTATTAATTTCGCTTTGGTTTTTTACAATACAAGGATTAAATATCGATACATGCAATTGCTAATCTTAAACAAACAAATCAATCTCACAAAATTATTGACTTAATAAATCAATCTATACATATAATAAAATTGGAGTGTCTGTTTGTCATATTAAAATAACCCCTTTTTACTAAATGCATATACATGGTACATATACCGATTTATACTGTTACCGATTTTTTTTAAATTTTTGTCTGTCTTTCTGTTTGTTCCGGCTAATCTCTGGAACGGCTGGACCGATTTTGATTGGCCAAAAGCTGGTGGAATAACGAGGAACTTAGGCTATAACAATAACTTTTTTGTTAAATTCAAATATTCTAATATAATAAGAATAAGAATACAAATAATTAGTTAAATAATTTACTACTATTATGCGAAAGTTTGGATGGATGGATGTTAGTTACTCGATCACGGCAGAACGGCTGCACGAATCTTAATGTAATTTGACACGCACATGGATTATAGTCTGGATTGGAACACAGGTTACTTTTTATCACGGGAAAATTTACCTAACACCTTCGTCACACAGGCGGGTGAAACCACAGATGGAAAAAAGTCGGAATAATAATAAAGTAATTCCAAAATTATTTTTGTAAAACAACTCTGTTTGATCAATTAAAGAGTTATCAATTAGATATAACGATAGATACCAATTAATGTTCAGTTCGAGAGACAAAAGACGAGAGCACAATTTTATAACAAATCAATCATATTAATTTTCATTTTTAGTTTAGAAAGAGTAATCAAACAGAAATTCACTCTCGCTCAAAGGGGTCGGTTCCATTATTAGCTTTCGTATTTTTACCAGCGTCTATTGTCTAGCTCTAATGCTTATTTGACAAATAACAACTTGATAAACGATGTACAATTTATAAATAAAATAGTTAAACTCCGATTATATTTAGTGAAGATTTTATTTTGTTTATTACTATCTGAACTAATAGTCTATGTCCTCATCCGGGGCTGAAACTATCTCCACACCAAATTTGATCTAAATCGGTTCAGCGGTTGAAGAAGTAAGAGACAGATATACTTTCAGATTTATAATATTATTATTTATTATATTAGTATTGATATTACAGGAAGATGGTTTTGTGGGCTACTCGATGGTTAGTGGTATCAACCACATCGGCAGTGTAAGAAATCTCATTAATTTCATATCCCGCCAATGAGCCGCCAACCATAATAACTAAGATGTTATGTCTGTTTAAAACTACACCGGATCACTCACCTGAAGAAAACTAGAATTTATATATTTATACATATTATCCTTCATTTTACTGTCTCAGGTAAGGCGAAACAGCTTAGTCTAGGCTTTTCAACAGATTTTAAAGTTTCCTAGATACGTTATTCTGAGAGTGTCCCGGAGTGAAATGTGCTAGTGATATTGATATAACACCGGAAATTAACGTTAAAGTCCACTCCATTCAAGGCGGGTACTGGCCGGGAGTAATGTAACTATATATAATTCGATTATAAGAATTGGACCAATAACACACAATTATTCCTGTTATGTTCAGTTCTTCTCATTCCCTTATGTAATTCTTGAATCTGAATTTTTACAATACAGGCGAATACTCCCGGTGAGAGACTGCTTTTAGACGAAGAATTTCAAGTAATTAGAAATCATTACATCTTAGTAAAGAGATTGAAGGTCGAATAAACTTTGCTCCGCAGATTTATAAGTAGTAATTACAATTAGTTAACTTACATATCATATAATTAGAAATGTATATTCAATATTTGTAATGACATGTAATATAATGAAACTTCGTCATCACGATTTCACTGTGTAGAATTTATAGAAATGTTTGTTTAAAATCATATCTTCAAAACATTCAACAAATTAATATATGGATCTATTACAATCACATAAATATAGTATCCGGTGCCATTAGCTAATGTAAAAAAAAATTGAGCGGAACATTTACCGGAATTTAATGTTGCTTAAAACAAAAAGTATAATTATTATTTAGTATCCTCACTAATATTTTAAATAAGAAATTGAATTTTTTGTTGGTTTTCATCCGCATTAACGTCTTAACTACTCAGTATATAGTACAGAAAAGGACAAAGGATACAAATAACAGCCCCCCCTCCCTTAAGGAAACTACTTAGATATATTTTGAATGGGAATTAATAAAACAAAACTTTCATCAAAACGCGCTTGCCTGTGACAAAAAATTACGACTAACGGAGGTTTCGTCGGTTACGCTCGAGTTTCATCGTTAAGTTGGAATTGTCTCGACAATCTAAATAGGTTTGGTCTTTAGTAGCTTTTAAAATATATTTATTATCTTTTTAAATTCTTCATTTGTAATCATTTATTTTGAGTTTTGAATGTTGTCAGATGGCATCGTGTGTTTGTATACGTACTGTTATCGATAATACCAAATAATAGTCCAAATTGAATTAAAAACACAATGTAATTTTTTATTTTAATCAATATGAATGCTTGTGTCCATCAGTGGGACATTTGTTCCGCGTTACGAAGGTTTTGGAGGTTATTAAAAACCACACTAATTCAGTCCGCGTTGGTTGGTTGGTTGTTTGGATATGTTTATCTTACACACAGTAATCTTTAACATATTTACTTTTACTGGCGGTTCAGTGGTGCACGATTTTTAATCCGCGCTCTGAAGTAAAAATCCACGCGTTATATCCACTGGGCCAACTCGGCGACGAAAATCCTGTACCTTATCTTTTTTAGCTCTTTCTCTTAGCGTAAATGTTTACTTTCGTTAACAATATAGTGTTTGTACCTCTAAAGAGCTGACACGGCCCAGCGCTTAGAACGTGCATCTTAATCGATTATTGCGGGTTCATATCCAGGTAACCACTAAATTTTCGTGTGCTTAATTTGCGCTTATAATCCAAGTGAAATAAAATATCGTGTAGTAACTTGCAGGTGTTTGATTTTAATGAAATTCTTCCATGTGTATCCACCAATCCACATTGGAGTAGGCAGTTGGAATAAGCTCCAAACCTCCTTCTCAAAGGGAGGAAAGGATTTAGCCCAGAAGTGGGACATTTAAAGGCTGTTTTTATCACAACAGATGGTAGAATATCCAATAATACAAATTCTAGTCTTTAGAACGCAATAGTAACTGCAGCGGTTAATGCGTGTATTTGTTGTCTATAATTATTACTGTTCATTGTCATTAAGTTGATTAATTAATGACTAGGTGCTCCATCCCTGCAATATTTCCTCCTTAAAGTTAAAATTGTCAAAAATTCTTATTTAGCGGATGCTTGGACGTTATACGAAGAACAAAAAATATTGGCTGCGAGTTAATTGTCAACTAGCGGGTCTCCCACGACATTTTGCGTTTATTCAAAAGATTTTTTAGAAATTTCGGAACGTACAACAGGTTTTGTATTGATTTCATTTCATTGTAAACTCACACAAAATACTCATCTACATTTGGCGCCAAATGGTTGCAATTTTATTTAAATTAAATGTTTAATGTCCAATAGTATACATTAGTTCAGTTAGAATTGGAGTTTGTCGATAACAATTTAATTTGTTAACGTTTTTTGTTTTTCTTTTCTTATACAGCCGTAGCACCGCTCTCTAACCGGCCAGCAACTTTTTTCAGCTCTCTAAAATTAATTATTTGTTAAATTGTAACAATTTACTAAATTGAAATCAAGAATCCTCTTTATTTTTCTGCACATCTACGGCCGGAGCTCTTCAAAATGAGACCATAACTGATTTTTTATGTGCAGCTACTGTCGCATAATAACTGGGACAAAAATCGGCTTACACTGCTAATATATAAGATTAGGTGTATAGTTTTTCATAACTATCGAATGCAATCAAATTGCTGTTTGTACAATAATTTAGTTCAATTAATTAATAATAGAAGAACCGGACTAATACTTTAAAGTAATTAATAATACTAATTGAACAAAGCTCCTCCGTTCTTTACGTCGGTACTTACAACTTGGCACTATCGAGTCTTTAGTATAAAATGTATTCGTCCAATTCTCCTCGTCTGCTTTCCTTGGTCTATTGCCAGTCCGCCACTTTATTGAAACGATTATATTTTCCTTTGTTCATTAATACAGAAAGTGAGTCTTCATAAAATATTCAAACTTTAAAGTTTAATAAAATGTAAACATTATTTAATTATAATTTTATAAATCGAAACAGTTCATGACAAAGTTTATTTAAACAATAAGTCTCGAGGATATATAGGTACAAGTTTCGACAGGTTTAAACATGCTGAAAGTTGATTCTTTAGAAGCGTTTATGTAAGATATTAACATAGACTAGATGGCCCAGTTGCTAGAACTCGAAAGCGATATTCCAGCTTCAAAACAATTAGTGACCTTGACCATTTTATATATATTTAAAATTCATCTCGTGCTCCAAGAAAAACATTGTGAGATTCTGTCACGTATCTATGTGTCCATCAACCCGCATTGGAGAAGTGTGGCATAAGCTTTGAACCTTCTCCTCCAAAGGAGACGATTTATTATTATCATCTACAGGCTGATACTTTTACTTTAAGTAAAACACTAAAATATTCTAATTATATAATTTGATGCATATTTATAATGCTGTGTAGTATATTCATCAAGATCAATGAGAGTATTGAAATGAAGAAAGAGTCCTCACAGGACTCAGGATACAAACATTAAGGAAATAAAAAACACACGTTTGCTACAGATTACAGACTTCATATAAATAAATAAATACAACATTATTTATTTATATGAAGTCATGTGAAATGTATTCTTGTAGGAACAACTTACATTAGAAATATTACACGTAGATAGAATTACTGCCAGCAGAAGCTAACAGATCAAGTATAATACTTTACGCCTACTTGAAATAAGATTGTCGATTTCATATAGACGTTTCTTTTTTAAAATGCAAATAGCTAGAACTACTACAGCAGAAAAAGAGAGTGCCGTATTTTAATAGGTTTGCTTCAAGTATTTTTTACTAGCCTGCTATTTCCTCTGAAATATTAAATCCATCCTGACACAACGTATCCGCATTGATATTAATTTTTATGTCTCTATTAATGTCTGTTATCGGGAACAGTAACGAAATATGTCCATTAATAGCTTAATTGTTTATCAACCGATCTATTATTGATTTTATAGGTTTGTATTTAATATTATAAATCTATACATAGTAATTTAGATTTGTATGTTCGTCTGTCTCTTATTTATCGATCTATTTATTACCTTATTGGGTGTGCCGGACGAAATCTTTTTAATGCATATTATTAGTATTCCTTTTGTTATTGGTGTGATTTTCATTTGGTGTACTTTTTTTCTAGTACATATAATAAGTTATTAAATAAATAAATAATTTATCAGTGTAAAATTATTTAACTCAAATTTAAAAGTAATTTATAATAATCTATAAAATGTGGGATTCTAATTACAGCATTGCTTTGGTTTAGTTGGCATGCCAAGTAAATAATGTTGCCAATATATTAAATGAATGGGACGTGCGGTTTGGTTTTATTTACTTTTGTTAAAATTAAAAGCGAAAAACAATATGCGTTGTTATAGATACAATAGCGGTGGGTGGTCAATGGTCTTGACCACCACCAATGGTCAATGGTGATTTAATACTGTCCATGGTAAGCCTCAATACTAAGCCGGCTATCCTTGTTCTTACATATCATTATTATTGCCTCTAACATTATTTTCTAGAATCTAAAGTGGATTGACCTAATAAATTAAAATGGGTGTACTAACGACCGTGGTTACATGAAAGTTTTATTTTTAATAGACGGCGGAATTGATTAAAATCTTACGTGATGTTTAATTGGAAGGATGGTGGTTTCCTTATATTTATTGCAAGTAGTAAAAATGTGCTTTAGGAGCTCTCTAACTGAAACAAATTTATTATTTTAAACTATGAGAGTCTATGTTTAAACTATTTGATAATCAATTACAACAACATATATTGCTTTTCAAAACACTTTGTCTATTACCCTGGGTTCAAGAACCTTTACATAATTACATATATTTTATGGATTATTATGATAGGTGTCATCAAACACGACTAAGCTTGACAGTCATGTGCCCGAATGTAGTGCGGTGGAGCGATCATAGTTTGCTTCATGTGTAAAGTGCGTCCTTTTGGATTAATCCACTTAGATGTTTCGTTGCGTTGTTTTGCGTCGAAACATCTATTATTTTCGATATTTGTGTGTCCGAACTAACCTATTTCATATCAATCAAATTATAATCGTGCAAAATAATTCGAGTCATTAGGGTAACTATTTTAATAACGCTGTTTTAATTTTAGATCAAGTTTCGATATGACGCAAAAATATTTTGGTACTGTTTTTTTTTATTTATTTTTTTATTCTGTTAAAACTCAGGTATAATATTTTGTAATCACGCGTTGAGTCGAATGATTTATATAATAATATTCCTTTTTAAATTACGTAGATAAGAAATATTAACTTACATATGTAAAAAAACAGAAATGGAAATATATATTTATATATATATATATAGATATTCTTCCATCTTCCATCTTTCTAAAAAATCAACAATAAAATTTTGGATAAACTAATTATTAATGTTAGTTAAAAATTGTCTTCACAAAAATGAGATTCGTTTCCTATACAAATAAGAACATTTTAGTTTATTTTATTACTCATCAGACTCGAATTCATCAGATTTCGAAAATAAATCATATTTTCCACTATGACGTAAATATAAACAACTTTTCACTTCTCTGACGGAATCAGACTATTGTAATATTTTTTTGTTGAATATTATCAAAGTTTAAAGAAAAATTTACATTGACTCGATTCACTAATTTACGTGACGTAAATGAACTCAGTGTCAAAATCTTTATGCAAAATAGAACCATCGTGTTTTATTTCCAAAAGGTAGGCAGACTGACAAATGGGCCACCTGATGGTAAGTGATCATCGCTAATAGTCACTGCGCCACCAACCTTGCGAGTAGAGATGTCCTTTGAGCCTGTATTTACACTGGTTCATTTCATAAATCCAGAACACAACTCTAATAAGTATTGTATTTGACGGTAGAATATGTGATGTAGTACTGGTTGGGTTATTGGTTTACCGAAAGTTTGCCAACAATTAAAAAAGTACTTATAGTTTGAACGGTCATATAAAACAGCAAGCAATATAGAGATTCCATGTAATTTTAGTATCTTCAGGAAGTAACAGTAAAAAGAATGCGACTTTGCGTTCGCAATAGGGGAAGTCACTTCGAGCAAGAACTGGGCTAAATTACAAAATATCTTAATTGTAACTTAGCTACTGAACTGTTTATGTATCTAAATTTTGTTTTAAATTTGTATTAAGTAAGTTAGTCAAGTAAAAAAGTAAGTTTTTTTATATTGGATATTACTTTAAATAAATTTTTTGGGAATTTTAAAGAGCGACCTTTTGTACGAATTCGGTCATGTTCGAATACGAATTTCCACCAGCGTCCTTTCTGATCATTTTATTTCGGTTGCTTTCAAATAAATTCCTAGTTTTTATACATTTTCGGAAAGCTAAGTAAACGGTTATGTTTTTAAAATTATCTGCAGGACAAGTTTTATAACGATTTTTTTTGTTTTTAAGGCTTTTTGTGAAAAAAAAATCAAAAAATATTTAAACAATATCTTTTTCCGTCTCGCATTTTTAAATTTGGACCGATAGTTATTGTTTTAATATTGATAAATAACCAGTGTTTATTCGTTTTTATAAATCATAAGAAAAAAATAGATTTTAATTGATACTTTTTTTTTAATAAATTTTTGAGATTGAAATTTTGACTTATTTTGAAAAAATCTAAAAAACGCGATAACTCAAAAATGGTTCACTTTTGCATAATGCATATGGGGATTCAAATTATCGCAAATAGTCACCCCTATCACCTCCTAACGGGAATACGTTGAATTACCAATAACCCTGTATATAAAATAACAAGTCCTGATTGACTGATTCAACATCGCCGAGCGTAAACTATTAAATTTAGGGCCTTGAAATTTGGTGAGTAGGATCTTTTTATTGAGTAGACACCCACTAAGAAAGGAATTTTGGAAATTCAACCCCTAAGGGGATGAAATAGGGGTTGAAAATTTGTATAGAAGTCCGTCAGTTTGTAAGTTATAAGCACTAATCTTTATTTTTAGGCTACTGATGAGAAATTAGTTGATATGTAAACGCTTAAGTTTCGGGATATTCTACCCCTAAGGGTTGAATTTAAGACCTCAAAAATTATGCAACCGCACCAGGCTAATAATAAGGGTTCTCTATCGTAATGTCATAGGCTATAGTTATCACTGTACTTAAGGAGAAATTGTGTATATTCCACGAATAACTTTGATACCATCAGAATACCCCTTTAATTTCAAGAAAGTACAGTTCATGCTTAAATTATGCTTCACCATGACAATTAATGAAGTACAAGATCAAATTTCTAAAATGGCCGGAGTAGATATAAGAGAAGACCCTTTTTCGTATGAACATCTCTAAATAAGAGAGTGAGCTCTGTAAGCAGTCTGGTGTATCTAGCCCACGAAAGTCGAACCACAAATGTGGTCTTAAATTAACATAATATTTTAAATATGTTATGTAATATAATCAATTTCCACGCGAGCAAAGCCGCGGACAATAGCTAGTAAGTTATATTTTATTTTATAACTGGATTAAGTTAAAGGCTTTTTTCATAAAATTGATATTGATGAGTGTACACGAAATACAATATCCGGCAGCAATATGATATCTATATATAAAAATGAATATTGGTATAAATGTTTGAGATTATTATACTTCGACGTCGATTGTCCGATTACCATGATATTTGGCACATGTTAGCACCGGACTCAGCAATACATCAAATTATGTACCGTTTAAGCTACCAATTGGTATTGGTAACACGGGCACAATATATTAAGTATTTTCATCAATGATAAAATTTAAACGTGTCGTCACTTTTACGTCATCGATAATGAGGCATTAATATATTTTAAACTAGCTGTCCCTTCGGATTTACCCGCGCGAAAATTTATAAAACTTCAGCTATAGCATGCAAAGCCTCAACACCGAGAGCGATGAATTAAATCTCTACGTTACTCTAGTATTTAAAATATAAGCATAGATATAGATTATATAAAAAAACTGCTCATGTTTATATAAGCTTTTAACTTTTACAGCGCGATTTTATCGCTAGAAAAGACAGTTGACATTAGTAAATGACTTTTTAAACATGAACTAACTTTTTAACACCCGTGCAATTTTTTAACTGCAAGTGCTGCAAAGCCGAGTCCACTCGCCAATTTATTAATTCGTCCTCAAAGTGCTGTTTAACATCAATAGCGATACTGAGGAAATATGTTTGTGACGCTATACGGTCTAGTGATTTCCTATTTAAAAATAAATTCAGTTTGAAAGAACATAAGTTTGAAGTACCTAGTAGTTAGTGTGTAGTTGTTAAGTTTTTGTACGTACTTAACTTTAATTTTATAACTTAAAATCATACTACTATTGATAAAACCATTCCTATTTAAAAAAAAAAGAGATGTGCTGTAGGAAACTCGGCTGGAACGTTGCTTTCGCTTTATGTTTAAAAAACTGACACAATTAAATAAATTAACAATGCTGGAGAGTAATTAAATGATGAGAAATAAAAGTATGAAATAGAAAGAGACAGAGTGAAAGAGAAAGAGAGGTAGGAGACACGACGCTTTTTCCTTATGTGACGATTTCTGGCAGTTCACTCTACTGTAAGCCGCTAAAAGAAATTCGTTCCAATAAAAGAACATCTTTCCAAAAAAGAGGTCGTCATGAGACGCCGGAAACATCGAAATTGATGGAAATTAAAAAAAAAATAATTCAATAAATAAATTTAAAGTCATTTTTAGTAAAATCAATAAAAACATAAAGCTCGATAATCGATAAAATAAATATTTTTTTTTACATTCAATAGTACACGGTTTTATATTGAATTATTTGAACTTACTTTTTATTGCTATTTTAATCCACACTGGATTTTTAATAACAATTTTAGTATTGTGATTTAAGGCTTAACAAACGTTTTAACTCATTTTAATGTGTCTGTTATTTAATTCGTAGCGAAAGCAACTTCATATCAAACGGGTGTGCCTCGACACATATTGTTTTTTGTATAATAATATCTGTGCAGCACAAGGGAATTGAAAGCGATGGCATCAGAAAGCGATATGCTGTTTGCCGTCATTTCATTCGAGGCGGATGTACCCAAGGCGCGCCAAAAAAATCAAAGTGTAACTCGCAAAAAAATCTCACGGTTAGATTCAATTACATATGGTATACGTCATTATTTGTTTAATTACTTACATAGGAATATTTGGTAATATTTACTATCATAAAAAATAACGATTGTTAGATAGACATTATGATTAAGCTCAATGATGTTCTTTATTAAGAGATATAATTCTACTTTTCATTACATCACAAAATAATATAAGAATATAATATAATATAATATAATATAATATAATATAATATAATATAATATAATATAATATAATATAATATAATATAATATAATATAATATAATATAATATAATATAATATAATATAATATAATATAATATAATATAATATAATATAATATAATATAATATAATATAATATAATATAATATAATATAATATAATATAATATAATATAATATAATATAATAATAAGAAGAAGAAGAAGAAAAGAAAATAATTTCAATTTCTATATATTATTACTGTAATATATACTCCACGTTAATTAGAAAGAAGGATATTAATCAGTATTAACATATTTCCATATAACCTTGGACATATTTAGATAATATACTACATTTATTAATCTTAATCATATTTAATGTTTCTAAGTCGATTTGTAAGCGAAACATTAACATTTATTCTATCTATAAAAGCATACCTTTGGTAATAATTTTTAAATTTAAATTTTGATAGCTCGAAAGAGTTATTGTTGGAAGGAGTTTATCTATAAATCTACCTGCTGTTATTTGCTTATTAAATGCTATTATAAATTGGTCTAGACGAAATATTGTCGCGGTAATGTGTACTAGTAGAGGGAGACAGCATATTGGGTTTAGTTTTCATTATACGCAATTACCATTAGTTTTGCTGTGATATCTGGCTGTTTGCTCATTTAACATTTGCATTCGCTTAATTTATAAATTTTCCAAAAGCGTAATAAATTATAATACTAATGCTTATTATAAATGTAGTGCGGCAGCGTGTTGTTATTCTTTAGCCAATTAATATTGTGTCGTGAATTTAATTTAAAAGTTTGCACGAGTTCATATAGTAGTTCTTTAATCTCTTGTAAAAACTAAATATGGTTAAAGTTTTAATTTATATTTTATAAAGAAGCGTTACTTATTAATAATCTGCCGTTAGGTTTAAGAATATTACGTATATTAATTGAACAATTAAAATATGGTTATCGTTTGTAATGGATTATAATTTAAAACAACACCGCATACTTTTTCACCAAGCGTTACGAATTGTATTCCATATTGATTTACTTTTGTTTTACAGAGAGCCTTTTGATGTAATTTAACATTCATAGATACAGGGGGTGCAAGTATGTTTAAATTATATTATAATTAATTTACATAAATCAATATGTAAGTGATGTAAAATGAACTCTAAATAAGAATCTTCTTTAAAGTTGTTAATTAGCACTATATGTTTTTTTACCATTTGGCTTCCTTGCACAGATGCAAGATGCACAGGACCGTTTGGGATATGATGTTTTTTAAGTTTTTCATGATTGTCTTCTAGTAATTGTGCTCTTATTAGCTAAAATATTTTTTTTTAAAAGAAAATAAAAAATATATTACTTTGGTGACATTTTACTAACCTAAGTCAGCCGAGTGCCGTCTAGTCTTAATCTGATAACGTGTCGAAGCCTGGAATTTCTAATAATCCTTTTCTTCCTCTGTTCCAAAGTGGTCGAGCTCATAAAACCGTTTAATAGCCGCTGAGACTAATTATTGACGACTCATGGCGAGGATGTTAACTATCTCACTTTGCCTTAATCGAGCTTTAAAGGCTTTATTGTTTTCCGTTACGAAGATTACCAAATTAATTTGACACCAGTAATTTTAAACAATTAAAATTTTATGCTAATTTGTTCCAAAGTACATGAGAATTGAAACGACCAATTTATTATTTTCGGGCACGCTGTATGTCAGACATATGTCGTGCGAGACTCGGGTCTGTTTGCTCAACGCTGCTGATTGCAATAAATTGGAAATTAAATTATGATTGTTTGTTTTATTATTTCGACGACGTAAGCAACCATAAAGAATATAAATAAATTATACGCTATGTATTGAAAACCTGACTTCATTGTGGTTTTTAATTACACTTTATCAATTTGGGTTTATTTTTTATTGTATGATTGTTCTTCCAATTGTTCGTCGTTCATGAACTGATTTTGATGATTATCTTTAATTCAAAAGGCTATACGACAAGGGTAATATAATTTAAAAACACCGGATTCTATGAAGACTTGTGTATTACTCGGTGTTTGTGAACCGTTTAATGAATATTCATTGAACAGATTATGGCTAGATATACAATAAATAATTGTAACTAAATTTAAAGAAAAAATCTACCACTAAGAGTCGATAAATAGGGGACTCTTACACGGAGTAAATTTGTATGATATCACACCAAATTACTGTAACGCTCCTAAACTTCTCTTTAAGGGGGAAGATTCATTTGGCCATAAGTAGGATTTTTATAGGATGGACTTTTTCATAATAATCATCGTCGTCATCATCATCAGCCTGTATTAGTCCACTGTTGGACAACTGCCGCCTCCAAGGTGCGCCACTGAGCCTGATCTTCAGCCGTTCTCATTCACGTTCTACGTTTTTCATAATATAATATAATAAATACTTCCCTGAGGAGCACATATCAGATATCATTTCACTCATCTAAGTATTATACTTAGATGAATGAAATAAGTAAGTATTCCATCACGCTGTTACAATAATTTGGTGTGATATCGTACAAATTTACTCCGTGTAGGAGTCCCCTACTTATCGACTCTTAGTGCTAGATTTTTGCTTTAAATTTAAATAATATTTATTATTATTTGACCTACGTGGTTTTGCGTCCTATTAGTCACGAAGTAAAGTATTCATTTATCTCATGCATTAACAAAACTGGCCTTGAATTTTAATATTAAAATAATCACGTATTTACTAAAAATGATTTGAAAAATATTTATTCGACGTGTTATTTGAATATGTTATGAAGATATATATGAACTAAGGTATATTAAAAAGTAAAATATACAAATTAGAAAAAACAGACTTAAAATAAAGTATGCTCAGATAATATACCTATAAGCCTAACATCTAAGCCTTATTATAAATTAGCTTCCTATATAGCCTACTTTATAACGTTATTAATTTAGGTATTTGATGCCTACTATTATTAAATTTCAATTCCACTGGATTGTAAACTACGTTTTCATTACATAGTTCATACATATACTGTTTACTTGTAAATAAAACATTGCACAGCATCTTATAAGTAAAACGAACCTACCGATTGTTTGGTTACAGGATATAAGCTTAAGAATTAATTATTATTCTTATATTATAACAGTTTATTTGATTTTATTAATTATAAAAAAAACAAAATTATACTTGATCAACTTTTAATTACCTTTTATCATTGAAAACTATAAGTTTCAATGTAATTTATATTCATGTAATAATTTAACTTTTAAACAAGTTTCTTACAACACGCGATGTTAAAAACTAGTGTGTTTTCAATTACGAGAGCGGTACACCTACGACGTGTAATCATTGTGTCCTTGTAACTTTATTGTTACTCTATTGTATATTACTTCATTGATATAATAATATATATATGTTACTTGTATTAACTTCATTTTAATACGATATTGAAAGATTGCCATTTTATTTACCGAATACTTTAACATCTAATGGGCCGGATCAAAGAGCATTGTGTATGGAACAAGTGACCGGTAAATTGAATGTTTAAATACATATTCGACATCGGCAGCTGTGATCTTTTGAAAAACTATTATTAGGATTTTAGAAAGTCAAAGATTTTTTATTCGTATAGGCTTAATATCAGAATAAAAATTTAAATCAAAAATATACTTTATTCATATAGGTTCATAAAAGCGTTGTTGATATGTCAGTATATTGATGAATTACATTTTCATTTGAAAAAATATTTTAAATCAATTATTAACATACTTTAACAGACATAATCTGCGTCATAAAAAACAATTTGGATTTACGAGGGAGAATATGTATGAAGACTGGGATGAGTCACAGAATGCCTTAGGGATTTTCTGTGTCTTATCCGACGCCTTTGATTGTATTCAACATGATACTCTGGTCAGAAAACTTTATCACTACGGAATTAGAGAATGTGCGCTTGACTTTCTGACTCCTTATCTTAACAATATAATTCAGAGGGTTGACGTCAAAGGAAAAAGGGCTCCTTGGGTCTCAGTTAGTATGGAGGTCCCCCAAGGATCAATTCTTGGACCTTTTCTATTCTTCATACACATAAATAACTTGCCCTTTTTTGTTGAGAACAAACATGATATTTTATTGTTTGCTGATGATACTTCCTTAGTTTTTAAAATTAAAAGAAACAAGGTATAGTATGACGATGTTCACGATGCTATCTCTACTATAGCATACTGGTATAGCTAAATAATCTTAGACTAAATATTAAAAAAACAAAAATTGTAACATTTAGTACACAAAATTTGCAAAATTTAAACTTGATGTACGTTAATGGAGAATCCATGGATTCAGTTGAGTCAGCTGAATTTCTTGGCCTTACTGTTGATGCCAAGTTGCAATGGGTCCACCAGATTAACGGATTGGCGAGTAGACTGAGCTCTGCGGCATTTGCAGTAAAAAAAGATAGATTATTTACCGATGTTGATACGGTACTTAGTATATTTCAGATACTTTCACAATATAATGACTTTCGGTATTATGCTTTGGGGTAATGCAGCCGTTATCCGTACCATATTTGTGCTGCAGCAAAAAGGCTATTCGCGCAATCTATAACCTAGTAGCTAAAGAATCATTGAGATATACATTTAAAGAAATCAAGATATTAACCGTTGTTTCTCAATACATATTCTGTATTGTTATGTATGTACGGAAAAATATTAATGATTTTATGAGAAAATGTGATACTCACAGCATTGGTAAAAGGAACAAACACAAACTTGTGACTTCTGTTACTCGATTGCATAGAGTCAGTAACTCTTTTGTGGGGTAATGTATACGGTTCTACAACAGGATCCCAGAAAGTTTTCAAAATGCTTCTGTTGCCAAATTTTAAAAAATCGTTGAAGAACGCTTGTATGCGAAAGGTTATTATAAAATGAGTGAGTTTATAGTTGATAGCACAACTTGGAAATAAAAAGATCGCCTCCTGGATGGCTGCCATATTGAATATTTGTAAATAATAAAATTGACAAAAAAAACCCACTGAGTTCCTTTCGCCGGTTCTTCTCAGGTCAGGGTATTTTCTTTTCTGAACCGATGGTCGTGTAGTGTGTATAAGTAAGTGTACTGCTTCCATATTGAATAAAGGCATTTGATTTGTTTTGATTTGATTGTGAGGGTGTTGGGTCCTTCTCCATTGCCATACCTTTGAGCAGAAAATAATCCCTACAGATTGGATTATTTTCTGCTCATGTGTATGAGTAGTACAGAGATTTAGACTTAGATGAATACTCGTCTCGGTAGACTTCACTTAGGCAGTATGCTCCATCCATTGGACATCTGTGTGTGCATAACAGTTCTTGTGAGCTGGTGAACATGAAATTTGTAAAAATATATTAATGAACTATCTTCAATAGATAGTCTTCTAAATGAACATGTTCTACATTGCTGATCAAAGAAGAGTGGACGAAAATTCTGAGAATTCGAAGTCCAATAATACACACTTTTTCTTTTAATAGTCTATCGTCAGTGGAAAGGAAGAAAAGCTTAAGCACCAAAATGGTACTTTTGCAAAATGAAGTTTCAACTTTTTACTTTAAGCCTCTTTTTCGAAATATACTATTTTTACGCTTGAACGTTTCTTCCTTTCTATTAACGATATGTAAGTCACGTATACTCATACTTTGTCACCCCAAAATCATGATGTACCTAAGAAAACCACACGTAACATTATGATCCAACAAGACGGACGACGGGCTCATTACTGCATTAGTGTCAGGCAGTGGTTTGACGAGAATTACTCAACAAGTGGTTTAGAAGAGGAGCGTCCATATCACGCCCTGCAAGAGCCTACTTATAGCAAGTGACCTAAATATTATTATCAAAAAATGCAAATATTTTATTTATTTTAATATTCATATTATAAGTAATTTTGAACATATTACTGCTTATTAGGCTTCGTTAGCGATATAAATAAAAAATAAAAAACTTCAGCGATATTCATCTCGCCATTGTTATATTAAAATTTTGTATATTTCTAAAAAAATATAAATTTCAAATATCTCAAACTCTTTATTTCTGGCATAGAGGCTTAACTTTATTGTATGTAAGTCTTCCTACCTCGCCGTGCCGCGAAAACGTTGAGCTGTCAATAATCCTCGTAAATTAACCTCAGTTTTATATTATTTTTTCAACCTCCTTAATCGAAATAACAAACATGCTATATTAAATAGGGCTTAGATTTGTAGAGAAAATAAAGTAAAGTAACTGCAAGTATACCGCTTGGTAAGACCTTTTCACCGCATAAGGAGAACTTTCAGAGCTTATTTTAGCACGCAGCTTCTCTTGCGTGTTATTGGACATACACGTGGCAGAAATCCATCCGACAGTTTCCGGCTATATATAAAAAAGAAAATAACGATATTTTCTTTTTTATTTAATAAGAAATAATGAAATTAATTACGTTTCAAACATTTGCACTTAAATACATATATATGCACTTATATATATAACGTATTTTATATATAATATTACAAACGTACAAAAATATCTTATGGGAAAAATAATTTTATTACTTTAAAATGATTACTCATTTAATTGAGACTTATAAAGGAAATAATGAATTAGTAATTATTATGTATATTTTCATTTATCTATAATCCAGTTTATTTTCATGAATATCCAACTAACTTGTATCTTTGGGCTTACATTCGGGGTCTTACTATAAGATTACCCGTCTTTCCGAAAGATTCGAATCTTTATATTTAGTATTTTGCTGCTAATTCTACAAAACCCGCTTAGTCTGTTCGCGGTTAGTGTTGGGCGAGCAAGTAACCTTTGGGATAATACAGGGATACTCTTATCAGACAGGCTTGCGGTTAGCTCGGCCTTAACACATATTAGCACTGCCTTACTTGATTTCTTCTCTCTCATTTTTTCAATCTATTATATAGGTATATAGGTGCTTTTAGGAATTCACGAAAAACCGGTACTAATTGGAATACGGCATACTGTTTATGTATAAAGGATAATTCCCAAAAGTATATAGAACTTTGCCTTATCCGAAATGTTGAAAAACAAGTACGTAATTACTAATATTTTATTGTAGCCTTATTAATAAAATCTAAAAATAAGAACTGACAACAACAATGACATTTAGGTTACGTTGTCTTAAACAGCTCTGGGTTATCTGGTTATGTATTTTATTATTTTAAATACTGTTTCACTAATATCCTAGAGGGATTCCGCTATGAATATAAACTTGTAGCAACGGTTAACATTTAGCGAGAAGAGTTTGAAATGTAGATTGTAATGAAGACACAACATTTATTAACGTCCTATTTCCAGTCTTAGCACAGGCGACAATTTGTGCACCTTTTTAGTTTCATTAATGCAAATAATTTTCTACGAGGGTGACCATCAAGTAGACTATTTACCCGTCCGTCTAAGTATATCATTAAAAAATTACGTCTCCTTGAGTAACGTATAATTTCAAGAATATATTGATTTTTGACGACAACACATGAATATAATAATCGTTGCACAGGAATATATTTTTTTAATATAAATATTTAAATATATACCTAATATTTTTTAAGAATAAAATGTTTTCTGTTTAGCTTGTACGCATACCAAGAAGTTCATCAAACCTCACTCGAAAAATGGGAAATGAAACAGAGGTCAAATTAACTCCTTTTTATAGAACTTTTTATCCTCGTTTTGTTGAATCATTAATTATTAATTATGTAGAATTATTAAAGGAACTTATTTATGTTTTTTTTTTAATAAACATACATATTTGTTATGTACGAATGAACGCGGTTGGGCAGAATCTGGCACTATCATTTGTCGCGACGACAAAATACGAAAAAAAAGTGAAAGTAAACTTAATTTAGTTACTAGTTACTGGTAAAATTAAAGTTAGAAGTTTAATGTATATTTTAATCACAAACAGTATTTTTTTTATTAAATCACATTTTATTTAAATAAGATAATTAGTTTTTCCTCTCACGATCTCTACGTACATAACATTTTAAAAATAATTTTCAATGCTTGAAATGACTATATTATTTAATGTCTTTGAATAATTCATATTTCTTTTTATTAGCCATTATCGCATATATACCGGAAATAGGAGCATAATTATTTAATTTAAATAATTGTTATGACCACTAGAAGTGAAAACTCGTTTGTTTCATTAAATTAATTATACTCTACGGGTGGGTGTTAAAAATTCAACAGTGACGTATTCTAAAGTTTTATAAAACGTTTTATGTATTAATTAAACTCTGTTTAACTTAGTGGTAGGGTTTTATGTAAACCAGTCTGGTTAGGTAACACTCACTCATCCCATAGTCTACCGATAACCCGCATCGTATATATCGGAGAAGTAATAGGGTTTACAGCTTCCATCGCAGTGAAACGCAATCAACTTAAATAATATTTATTTGTTATATTAACAATTTATTGTCTTTTCACAAAAATGTGTCGATCCAATATGGCGTTGCTATAACAATGCCCGTTTCTAACGAGTCCTCTTCGAATGAATCAAACGGATATTCACAACTACAACTTTTTATAATAAATTAATGCAATTACTGCAAATTAATTCTTAAAATATAGTTTAATATTAAAAATGAATATCTATTTGGTTCTTATTATTAAATATAGCTCTTAATTAATTACAATTGAATTACTTAAAAAAGAATATAATATTTTTATTACATAGTCCGTTGACACATTATAGGTGGCGCTGCAAGACGAATCCAAATTAAGTTTTACTTATTGAATAATAGTGTTTTAGAAATTTACATTATAAAATATAAACATTTAAATGATAATTGACAATATATAATTATTATTTTATATTATTAATATTTTAAACCATTGCCAATGGCGACTTGCGCCCATACGGCCATACTGACTCCAGCGCGTCCCCTGCGCTGTTACATGTTATGATATAATTTCATACAAGGCATCGACCATGCTGGGATCTAGCCAACACACAAGGCATCACCCATGCTGGGATCTAGCCAACACACAAGGCATCACCCATGCTGGGATCTAGCCAACACACAAGGCATCACCCATGCTGGGATCTAGCCAACACACAAGGCATCACCCATGCTGGGATCTACCCAACACATAAGGCATCACCCATCCTGAGATCTAGCCAACACATAAGGCATCACCCATCCTGGGATCTAGCCAACACATAAGGCATCACCCATCCTGGGATCTAGCCAACACATAAGGCATCACCCATCCTGGGATCTAGCCAACACATAAGGCATCACCCATCCTGGGATCTAGCCAATAAGACCAGGTTTAAGGATACGCATGGTGGCCAACCAGCGTTTTAGGAAGGGATATAGAATAGGTTAGGAAAAATAAATTTACACATACACGCACATATTAATTATTTCATGATATAAATTATATCAACAAAAAAAATAATGTTAATTACGCCATAAAATAAAACATATCAACAAAAATGCATATATGTTAATTACACCATAAAATAAATCATATTAACAGAATGCAATCATACAGTATCAACATTGACCGGAGCAGAGGAAGTAGAAGCACCATCACGTAAATCAGTCTCATTTGATTCCTCCGCCCATACGGTAAATTCGTCCGAGTTGTCAGAATCATTAAAAGGGTCTGATTGAGCTGTAGGGGCAGGCCGTAAGGCATCATGACTTGCAATTTTTTCTGAACACCCACGAAGGTTTACATGTTTAAGTCTGTATCGATCATTTGCCAATATTTCTAAAATTTCCATCGGACCTTCAAATTTAGGGCCTAACTTAGTGGTGTGTCGTTCATGGCGCTGCATCAAGACGAAATCACCGACTTTAAATGGGCGAATTGTAGCTTTACCTCTATCAAAGCGCATTTTATCATTAAGGGACCGCTCGTCCATCCGTTTTTTAGCAATTGATCTAATTTCCTCTACGTTGTCTGTCAGTATGTCATCGTCAATTTGTAGTATTTTGATGGCAGGTGGGGAACATCTTTTACCTAATAATAATTCCATTGGACTTTTTCCTGTACTTTTTGATACTGTACAGTTAATAGCCAGTTGTAATTCTTGTAAAGCGGTGTGCCATGGTCTATTAGTTTCTATAACGGACATATTATCTTTTAAGACTTTCATTAATCGTTCAACTTGCCCGTTGGCCCTGCTAGCTCCCTTAGCTACTACATGATGTTGAATCCCATATTGTTCGCAAAATTTTTTAAATTCTGTAGATGTCATGCTTTTATCCTGATCGGTAATTAATCGCGTTGGTGGGCCGAATATTGTAATAAGATTTTGAAAACATTTGATAGCAGTTTCGCTTGTACGATCATTGGTATAAAGCATATGGACATACTTAGTGAAACCATCAATAAATACGAAAGCATATTCAGGTTCATTGCGTTTTCCGTTCATTCGTCCGGTTATATCTGCATGAACAGTATGGAAGGGCACAGCTATTTTATCAATTGGATGAAGAGTAACCTGTCTAGCGCCCGATATCCCCTTTCTTACTCTACACATAACACAATTTTCTACAAACTTCCTAACTAATCTAGTCATATTAGGGAACCAATACTGTTCTCGCAATTTTTGAAGGATCTTTTCCCAACTAAAATGTTGAAGATTATCGTGATAATGGGATATAAGATTCCACCTGTAATTACGTGGAACTATAATTAATTTATGTGTTTTATTATTTATCTGTACTTTACGTCTCAGTAATTTATCCTGAAGTATAACGTAAGTATCCGCTATATTTTTGGGAATCGAGTCACCTTTCAATTGTTCTACAATATTAACTAGAGTCGAATCGCGTTTTTGTTCAATAAGTAGCCAGTTATGATCAAGGGTTGCGGTATTAACAGACCAAATTAAGGAGCTTGATTTATTTATTTCGAAACAATGATTTAATTGTCGTCCACTGGAATTTTTCATTGGATTACGACTGAAAAAGTCGGCATGAGACAGTTTGACGCCCTTGCGATATTCAATTTCAAATTGAAAATTTTGCAAAAAGGCCCACCATCTGTGCACTCTGGGGGTTAGGTCTCGTTTATGACTCGAAGCCTTTAGAGAGTTACAGTCTGTGACTACTTTAAATGATCGACCATGAAGAAAATGTCGAAAATGTTTTATAGCCTTCACCACAGCAAGAGTCTCCAGTTCATAAGAGTGATATTTACTCTCTGTATTTGAAGTTCTTGTACTAAAATAAGCTACTACTAGTGGATTTCCGTTTTGTCTTTGAATAAGAACAGCACCATAACCAATTGAGCTGGCATCTGTATGAAGTTCTGTGGGGAGATTAGGATCAAATATAGTTAAAACTGGAGAAGATGTAAGTATATCAATTATTTTTTGTCGAGCGAGTTCGTGTTGATCAGTCCAATTAAAAGAAATATTTGCTTTAGTTAAATTGTATAAAGGAGCCATGATTTTAGAGAAATTCGGTACAAATTTACGGAAATAGCCTGCCAAGCCGTTAAATTGCCTTACTTCTTTGATATTTTTAGGCGTTGGAGAGTTAGTCAGAGCCTGAATTTTTCTTGGGCTTGGTTTAACGGTGCCATTTTCTATAATGTTACCAAGATATTCAATTTTAGTTTTGAGAAAGGAACACTTGGAAATGTTTAGAGAAAATCCTGCCTGAGCTAGTCTAGTCAAAATAAGTTTCAAATTTATCAAACCCTGCTGTACAGTTTCAGACATAATCAAAATATCGTCAACATAAACTAAAGCAATATTATCCTTATAATCACCCAAGGCTTTATTTATGGCGCGTTGATATACTGATGGAGCATTGCAAAGACCGAATGGCATTCGAAGGTATTCAAATTGTCCATCTGGCGTCACAAATGCAGTCTTTTCGATGGATTCTTCTGCTATGGGTATACCGTGGAAACCAGAGGCCATGTCTAAACAACTGTAATAACGAGCTTTGCCTAATCTGTCAATTTGGTCCGCTATAAGGGGAAGTGGATAATTATCTCTAACGGTATTTGAATTTAGTTCACGGAAATCAACACAAAGTCGGTCTGAGCCGTTTTTTTTCTTGACTAATAATATAGGACTACTAAATGGGGACGAGCTATCCCTAATTATGCCATTTTCTTTTAAGTCTTTAATAATTTCCCTGACTTTCTCACGTTCCACGGGGGACAAACGATACGGTCGGCGTTGTACAATCTTATCGGGGTTTTTTAATCTAATTTTTAACTCCCCGGTTGTCACCCGTGAGACGCGATTTCCAGACGTAAAATGATCCTTGAACTCATTAATAATATGACGAATTTCCTTAATTTGTGTTGGGTCAGTGAGGTCGGTATCTAACTCAAAAGTTGGTGTCAAATTCAAACATTCATTGATAAAAAACTCACGATTAATAAATATATTGTCTTCACTAAGGGTAACGCTAAGTCCGGGTATTTTTAAAAGATTAAAACCTATTAAGATATCAAATTGGGTTTCATTGTCACCTACTACATTAAATTCGAGCTCTAGGCTAACATTATCAATATCAACTATAGTCGTAATACTTTGCTTTGAAATAACTGTTTGACCCCCAATACCGACAAACTTCATATCAACTTGTTTACGTTTACCGGGAACGGAACCTGCTATTTTTTCACGAATTAATGAGCAGTCGGCTCCAGTATCAAAAAGACAGTTATATTTTTTGTTACCAATAATTACATGAATAGTGCTACGCTTAATAGATGAACAATAATTAATGTTTTTGTTCGAGGAGTTACGTTCGTCACTTTGACGTCGAAAACAATTTTTCTCTAAGTGTCCCGTACGATGACAATAACTACACTCAATAATCTTAGCGTTACTATAACTACCACTGCTACCGGGATTGTTATTTGATTGCAATAAAAGAGAGTTACGCTTAGAGAGATTTTTATCTCTACAATCTCGTGATAAATGACCGGGCTTATTACAATTGAAACATATAATTTGATCCTTTGAAGGTCCCGTAACACGGAGTTTTTTAGAATCGTTATATTTACTCTCTCTATTTTCAATTTTACGTTTTCGAAATGTTTTTAAAATCGATACTAATTTGGGAAGCGATTCGGGTGTATTTCTCAACAACTCAGACCTAATAAACTCAGGATAAATACCTGTGATGAGTGCATCTACTACCTCGGCAGCGGAAGCTTCTGGTCTAACTCTCTTGAAAAGCGTCCAGGCCGTCGTAGCATATTCAGCGTAGCTGCTCGCCTGGTCCGAAGTGTAGCTGCGCCATTTTTGCACGTCATCCGCGTACCGGAACTCCTTACCAAAGGTATGGATCAGCTCCTGCTTCACTTGCTCCCACGTCGTTGAGTGCAGCGACCAGGTGTCGGCCCATATCTTGGCTCGTCCTCTCAATTGCAGAATGGCCTTCATTCGAGCTTCATGTGGCGGAATATTCAATTTTATAATAATCTCATCAACATTAGCGCACCAGTCCCTGATGTCATGTGATCTCTCATCAGGGTTGAACGGCGGAAGATAAAAATCATGGTGTCGCCGCAAAGTTACGGTCTCCTCAGTTAATGTTGCTCTTGCAGCGCTTGTTGCAGCTGTCCTCGTAATAGATGTTAGAAGACCCATAACTTGTTCCATAGTGAATGTTGACTCATCCGGAGGTCTTGAAGAGTCTCGGGGCTGTGATCCCACCGCTGCTATCGGAGAAGTAATAGGGTTTACAGCTTCCATCGCAGTGAAACGCAATCAACTTAAATAATATTTATTTGTTATATTAACAATTTATTGTCTTTTCACAAAAATGTGTCGATCCAATATGGCGTTGCTATAACAATGCCCGTTTCTAACGAGTCCTCTTCGAATGAATCAAACGGATATTCACAACTACAACTTTTTATAATAAATTAATGCAATTACTGCAAATTAATTCTTAAAATATAGTTTAATATTAAAAATGAATATCTATTTGGTTCTTATTATTAAATATAGCTCTTAATTAATTACAATTGAATTACTTAAAAAAGAATATAATATTTTTATTACATAGTCCGTTGACACATTATAGGTGGCGCTGCAAGACGAATCCAAATTAAGTTTTACTTATTGAATAATAGTGTTTTAGAAATTTACATTATAAAATATAAACATTTAAATGATAATTGACAATATATAATTATTATTTTATATTATTAATATTTTAAACCATTGCCAATGGCGACTTGCGCCCATATATACTTAGTATCGTTTTGTTCTGAATTAAAGGATGAGTGACTCAGTGTAACTACATGCACAAAGAACATAATATGTTAATTCCCTAGGTAGGTGGTGCATTGGAAATGTTAGGGATTTTTTAAATGTATTACAATGCAAATATCTGTCGTGGATACTTACCATTAGGTGACCCACTTGCCTGACCGCCTAACTAATAGTAAAAAAAATCTAAGAAAATATTCTACCAATAAATTTACGTACTTTATATTTTTAAAAGAATAGATGTAGTGATCATGTAACGCTATTATTATAAATTGTTTCTGTTTTCACATCTGTTATTTATGCACGACGTGAACTGGCGACGTGATTTCGACTCGTCCGATGCTCTATGGAAGGAACCGTAGTCTTCCTGATTTGTCGAGCGTTATTCGATAAATAAAACCAAGAAACATGAACTTTATGATAATAATATGAACAATTAAAATTAATTACCTCTAAAAAGTTTACCAATGCGTGGTCATACACGATTTCTATATACTATATATATAAGTATTCTATATGTGTGTATGAATCATGTATTACTGAACCCTCTCTAAGTGGCTGAACCGATGGTTTAGAATTATAAGTAAATTTTTTTTAATAAATTCGTACGAAGTCGGGACGGGCGGCTAGTATACATATTATATATAACGCGTTGACTTGCGGACCTCATCCTTTTGTTTACTTCGATGAAAAAACATATGACACTTTCAATTTTGTTCCTTAAATTAAAACTGTAATTTAAAAGTTATAAATTTTGACGATTAAAATGTTTCATACGTAATTGCAAAGTTCACGAATACCTTGTTATTTGATAACTAATATAATATATATTTCTCTCATGTAACATTCTTAAATAAAATAATATATATCATTCAAATAAATATATTATATAAAATTAACTTGACGGTGATACAAATATTTTCCTTTTGAAATATTAACCTTTAACGATTTTAACTAAATTTACGAGTATATTAATTAATATTTGAACATTTCGTTAATTACTTGGGTGGGAGGGTTGTACGGGTTTGTATGTATGGCTGCTTATGAAGCAAAGCGGACGTGTTTACAGGTGAGTGACAAAGCGAGATTAATGAGCTAATGAGGTCATGAATGTATATCAAATAACTTAATATAATTATTTACAAATCATGACCGCGCTCGTCGGTGGAAGATATAATTTACTCGGAGTACCAAAATTCTCTGGAGAAGAAGAAAGAAACAAAACAAAATGGGAATAAAGTGTCTTTAAAATGTATTTAAGTGTAACTTTACGGTACGAAAGTCGAGACTATAGATATCACAAAGATAGATAACAAGGAATAAAAGACAATTAATTGCGCCATTATTTCGTCAGCATTTCTTAAGAGCACTTATGTCATCAGGGCTGCTTCCATAGTCTATTCATCCCAGTGGTCACAATGACAGTACGCAGGGTCTGCTTATGTGATAAATTAACTTAATTATTATTTATTATTAGATATATAATTTTATGTTAAAAATCTATTGGTGTGCCTCGCGAGTAAGATCGTCTTGTATGCCGTGACGGCTAACGCTATGACGCTCATGAAAATATTTCAATATCAGTCCATTTCGATGTTTGTAACGTGCCTTGCCGTGGCAGGCACATTTTTTAGTTTTTTTTTTATGATACTTTGAAATTTATAATAAAAATATTCGAACTTTTTGTCTAGATTTCATCTTAAGATCACGAAGAGTTACGACTCAATTACAGCCATCTGTCATGTTCAAATACAATATAATCAGTATCACTCATATCAGTGTATTTACATGACATGATAATATTCCAAATAAAAGTACGTATGGTGTGAATACATATTGTTGCTAATTTATTAGTTATTTTCACATCAGGTAGGCTTTGTGCCGGCCTGTTTGAGAGAGTTGCTCCTTTTAATAATTTTTGTTACGCAAACAATCTATTCTCTCTATGCTGTGCTACAGTTTTGAGTGGGTGAGCCAGTGTAATTACAGGTGTAAGAGAATTTTAGATTCCATGGAGTTATTGATGTTATAAATTGTGGATGAGTTGGCCACGAGGATAACATTTAATTATTTGCCTCCGCAAAATTAATAAATGTAAGACGTTGTTCGAACCGGATTTTTTACTTTTATATTAATACAAACGGCAAACCACGAAAAACTATTATACATATTTACTTGACAAGACGTAAATTAGCCGACTGCGGTGGCGGCGAGTGACGTGAATGAAAGCGGTCTGAGGTTCGACCCGCCACTTGCACGATCGGCAAGACTGTTCATCGTCTTCTTCCGTCGTACATATTAAGTTACAGGACTTATGATCAAAGGAAACCAATAAATAAATATAGGCATTTCATTAGTAATATAAATAAATTATTATTTTTAATGTGTGTGTACAATACAAGGAAGCAAAGTACACGTGCTACGCACACGTAAGATAGAGGATAGCGGAGGCGGAGAGTGGCAATGAAGGCAAAGAGAGCGTCATACCCATCGTGGCATATAAATCGGTCGCACCCCATAAGCACCAATATATATTTTCCATGAAAACAAACAAATCGGTACGACGAAAATATCCTTTAATTTTTATTTGTGATTAAATATCAGCATATAACGGTATAGCAGATGACGTAAGACAGTTTATATAATTTTGTCTCCTAAGCGACGAGACCTTAGGACGTCATTTTCGTCAAGTTTAATGCTTAATAAGGGTTGTCTATTATCCTCAGTTTCTCTTAAGTTACGTTCTTGGAAAGTTTGATTAGTTAGCAGATTAGGTACGACGACATTATATTATCATTAGAAACTGAGTGGCTCGAACATCCCATTACCTATACTTATAATAAGTGATTTACCGTAACTGGAGCGTGTACTGTCATACTGTAGGACACGTGTGTGTATCATAACATTATACGTGTAACGGTTTTTAAAAAGGCCGGCTGTGTGTTCTGCTCTGTTTAACCGTAAACATTACATCGATAAAGAAAGTATTTTTTTGAGTTCAGCTTTTTAAAAATTATATCGAACAATTTTAAAATATAACGTTAAGGGTATACCGATGTAATTTGATTTATTTAAGTAAAAGAATATAATGTCATAAGACGGCTTAACAATTTGCGTATCGCTGACAGAAAGACTGGTGGACATAAATAGGAAGGGATCTAAGTGTTATGGCTTTTTAAAATTTTAGCTAAGCCGACTTCATACGCATAAAATTCAGATTTTGCGTCATATTATATTTAATAGAAAGCATTTAAATTAATATTATTTTACAGTCATATGTCGTCAGTGTCTGTAATACCCAAGTGTTCTATCCCACCCCACTCTGCTTATGTATGTATCTTATCTCGCGATTCACGTCTTTTTCATGTGCTTATTCAAATACCTTGAAATGTCTCTAAAACTACTGCTCTAAAACCCAAAGAATAATGCTTATTTAAAGAAAAATGTGTAATAATTTAACAATAAAAACTGTGACTTATTTAACTTTATGTATATATTTTGAAAATCTAGAAGAATTCGTGTATCTATTACAGTTTTGGGATCGCTTAAAAATCGGCCGAAACGACAATATTCTGACCGACGACGTTGACACAATAAACCATATCCAATAAAAAATACAAACATAAATATCACATTGCGAAAACTGTGTATCAATCTTATTTGTTTACTTTCTTCGTAAATACAAAACAGCATAAAATCATATCAATCATAACTACAGGAACAAGGGACATAACATGTTAGTTCACAAGGTTGGTGTCAAATTGGCAATATGAGGAATGGTTAATATTTCAATGGCAATATTTATGGCCTTTGGTGACCACTTACCATCAGATGGCCTATGTGCCCTTCCGCCTACTTATAAGTATAATGTATATTTTTTAATAATTATACCTAGTTATATTGAATTAATGCTTTGATTGGCGTTTTAGTTATTAATTTTATAATACATATATCTAAAAAAATTAAAGCAATTTATTTTATTAACTATACACTAAAAAAACGTTGAATTATAATATATATTTTTAACTTTAAAAAGCTTTATTTTATGTACACTAGCAAAACTCGATAGACATTGTGCGTATATCTGACTGACTATATCAAGTTACAGCTCTGGACAAAAAATGAATCAGCCCTCTTCTCGCCAGTGGCGATAAGGCGAGGTGTAACAATTTTAGAGAAGATTTTTGCACTATTACTCCAGAGTCCTAGTGTTTCAACTGCAAATGGTACAAAGGCGTAATTAGGAAATAAATAATGTACTATAATATTATTATAAAAATCAGAACTAACATATCAATACAACTGCTCTAACTTTATTACATTACAAACAAGCAGTTTTTTAAGAAATATGTATATTTTCTTAAGGCGTTTTGGATCTCTGTCGCTAACCAAGAGTCGTTAAGAAAAAATCGATTGGCGACACTGTTTAGCGCTTATTTTAATAAAATTCGACTTGACGACAGCAGAAATCACACGACACTTCGAACTCTTTAGTAATCCGTAAAGATATTTCCGTAGGGCGTTGTGCAGGCAGTCATGTTGTGTAGTTTTACAGGTTTCTTGTTTTAAGGATGGGTGAAATAGTATAATTGCAGGCACATATCATACATACATTCTAGGGTTGGGGTTTATTGTTTTTGTCTATAGTGGTATTGGTATAAGAGGGCTTAATTTCGTGTGGTTTTCCTTAAGCAACATCATATAAATGTCTCATTACTAGTGTAATCTTTCCTTTAAAATAGGTTTACAGTTGGTTCTACCATGTATCTCTAATACGGATTAATGGATATAAGTGAAGCGGATTAATCTCAGACATGCAAGTTTCCTCAGGATATTTCTCATCGTCGCCAAGTTCGAGATGAATTATGAACATAAGCTGAACACATGAAAATTCAGTGGTGCTTGATTGAGTAATTTAAAATATTCGACTAAGATTCACATGTTTTTATCGCGGGAACATCGCTTGACTTACCTTAAATAAGTTAAAATCCGATAACCGAAAAAAAAGAAAATAAATTTTCGTCACAGTTGAGAGATTCAAGCTGTTGAAGCGAGTAGGACATGACTTGCTACATTAATATTGCCTGAGGTTTTCAAGTTGTATATTTTTATGTCACGAAATATTACAAGAGCGTTCTTCTGATATTTAATTGTTAAGCATAGTTTAGTTATTTTTTATATATATTTTTTTTTATATATAGTTAGGCGGACGAGCAAATGGGCCACCTGATTGTAAGTGGCCACTACCGCCCATAGACAATGGCGCTGTTAGATATAGTAGCCATTCCTTACGATGTTATTTTATATTATGTCCCCTATGCCTGTAATTACACTGGCTCACTCATCCTTCGAACCGGAACACAATAACACTGAGTACTGCTGTTTGGCGGTAGAATATCTGATGAGTGGGTTGTGTCTACCCATACGGGCTTGCACAAAGGCTACCATGAAGTGTATCTATTTTATGTAAAGTTTCTTTTATTTCGAGATTTAGCTCTATGTATTTATAATACATTGACATATTTTTGAGAATTATTATACATGGCTATCGTTGGCTTAACAAAATAATGTTCTAGAAAATTCTCAAAATTCATAAAATGCCTAAAGAAAAGTTCGCAACTTTTTTTATCTATTACAGATCAATACAATAGTATAATAATAGGCTGTTTGCGAAGCCATTATCTCCGAGTCATTAAAAATCCTTATTGAGATAAATATCTTAGTTACCTTGGGAATTTAATATATATTACAATTGTCTTTTAAATATATCATTTGAATGAATAATTTATAAAGTATCATCATCCAAATTACTTGCAACTCGTTCAGTGCGAAACGGCTGGTCGGATAACCGGGTGTAACAATAACATTTTCATCATTTAAAATCACCCAAATTTGAATCAATAGGCCGCGGAAAAAATGGTTCTGTTCACAATAAAATGATGATTCATATAAAATTGTATATTATTCATATTTCTGATTTATGAAATATTTATATAAACTTACTACTACGTCAGTGAGTATGTGAGAGGGCGCTGTAGGCAAAGTCAACAGTAAACGCTCCACATAAAATAACATTTTAAAATTTTATCATTGCGAATTAGTATTGTGGTGTTAAAAATACTTATTTATATGAAATTCATTCGTGATAACATTATCCAAACGGAATACTCAGAAAAAGTGACAAAAAGGACGTTCGTACATACGACGTGGCGAAGACTTAAGAAAATCAAAAACTGATAATCAAATCTCTATACCTGTGACCTTCCTACTAATATATAGAAACTAACATTTAAACCACACGTGAAAACGAAGTGAAGTGAAAATATTGAATTAATGGTTATAATTGAAACTATTAAAAATAGTGATAACAAGAGTGATGGTAGTAAAAACAAAACTAAGTAAACTACCCAACAAAATTATCAGGAGCTAGAAGATTGAGTTGATAAATTTCATTACGCTGTTGAACGATCGCTTGACCGATTTGTTTGAGATACACCTTTTTTTTCGACTAGACAGAGTTAGATCCTGACCTGATATTACAAATCTTAATTATTTTTGTATTACATTTTTATTTATATTTTTAAATTTTCTCATATTTGTTTATTGATATTTTAAAACCTAGTATATTAAATATTTGCTGACATTCTGAATTACACAACATTAATAATAACTAATAGTTAATGGCTTAAAGGTTCTTAATTTTATTATGTAATGGCTTAAAAGCTCTTATTAATTAATACTTTTTTTTTATTGATATCATAAAAATATCTTGTTCATATTTTTAAACCTTATCTATTATATTTATTTATTGATATTTTAAATCTTTTAATATTATATCTGTTGGTTGACATTTTGAACTAAATTCGTAAATAATCAATATTAAAATGCTTAGAGTTTAAAACTATGATAAAATGATGATAGATTAATTATATTTTTTATTATTTATTCAAAATTAAAAGTATATAATATTCATTATTTGACATTTTAAACCTTTTATTCTTCTATTTATGTGGTGAAATTCTGAATTACTTTAATTTTATTTAAAGGATTTATTCACATGTTAACATATTTATTTTATTAAATTTTTAATATTTTTTATCATATTTTATCATAGCTAAAATGTTGATGTGAAAATATTCATAGTCAAGTATCAAGTGTCTAAATAACCGGCATTACAGACTATACTTGACAGATAGAGTGTTGCCATATAAAGAAGTTAAATTCTACCATTAAACAATTTTCCTATATTTTGAAATATCAAATTATAACAGATAAGATATGCAAAACCAGATGCAATATTTGTGTAATACTGGAAAAAATTCAAGAACAAATGGATAAGCAAACAATATCAATTACGGAGGCGGTTACTCGAAATATTTAACTTATAGTTAAGAAACCATCGGATGCCCAAAAGAATGAGAAGAGAAAAAGAGAATCATCCTTCTCACCTAACCAGAAGCAACTAGCCATCTCAGCAGGCCCGAAAAAAATTACCACAAAGGACGCTTTCGAGTTTATGACACACCCTAGAAGCAACTCATATCATATCCGATATAATCTTATTGTACAAAATAGGAGACCTGAACGATGTAGGTAACTACAGACCTATAAGTCTTCTTTCAAGCGTGTACAAACTATTTATGTCAATTTTGCAAAGCAGATTGTCCCTAAAATTGACGAACACCAATCATTAGAACAAGCTGGCTTCCGTTCGGATTTTTCCACAACAGACCACATACACGTTATTCAACAAGTTATAGAAAAACACAAAGAGTTCAACAAACCACTATATATAGCTTTCATCGATTACGCTAAAGCTTTTGATACGATCTCTCATAAGAAGAAGAAAAAAAAATAAAAGAAGAAAAATACATAAAGGTTAAAGAACATCTACAAAGGAAATACCAGCAGAGTAAAACTGGAAAAAAGAGGAACAAATATACCAATCTGTCGGGGAGTAAGACAAAGAGATCCTCTTTCACCAAAACTTTTTATAGATGTATTGCAGCTTATCTTCGAGAATTTGCACTGGTCAACATACGCAATTAGAGTAAATGGGAGGAGGCTAACGCACTTAAGATTCGCTGACGACATTGTCATTTTCGCCGAAACCAGTGACAAACTAGACGAAATGATAAGCACACTGAGAGAAGAAAGCGAAAAAGTTGGACTCAAAATGAACTAAGATAAAACCAAGCTAATGACAAACAGCAAAACTAGCAACATCGACCTGTATGGCAAGCCATTAAAATACGTAAACAACTATATATACCTAGGCAAACAAGTATCATTCAGTGACAATAATGAGGAAGAAGAAATAGAGTGGCGAGTGAACATTCGTTGGAAAAGATACTGGAGTCTATAGGAAATTCTAAAAGGCACCTTCCCCCTTCATCTGAAGAAGACTGTAATGGATACATGTATTCTACCGACTCTCACCTACGGCTGCCAAACATGGACGTATAACACAAAAATAAAAACAAAACTAACAAACTGTCGGAAAGCGATGTCAAGAAGTATATTAAAAATTAGAAAAATTCAAAAGATAAGAAGCAAAGACATAAGAGCAAAAACCAACTTAATAGACGTACTTCATCATGCTACCACACAAAAATGGCGTTGGGTTGGCCATATAGCGAGATATACAGACAATAGTTGGACGTTAGAAACCACAACATGGAAAGGACCTGCGGGAAAAAGAAAAAGAGGTCATCCGAGGAACAGGTGGATCGATGAAATAATACTAGTAGCAGGAAAATATGGGAGAGTAAAAGCAAAAAATAGAAAATTATGGAGGAAGCTAGAGTAGGCCTTTACCCAGCGTGAGGTTCCAATAGTTATTTAGTAGTAATAGTTATTTAGTTATAAGAGAAAATGTTTTTTTAAGGTTGTTCAAAATAAATGGGCTTTATTATTATTGTTATTATTTATTATTATATAAACTTACTAGTGACACGGCCCAGCTTCGTACGAAGAAAATGGTATAATATAAATATATTTCATAGCCTGCAAGCATTAAGGTAATATGGTAGGTTAATATTATAATTGTAGACCAGTAAAAAAAAGTTAGAATGGGTAAAAAAAAATACCACATTATAATAATATTAGTATTCTTGTTACTCATAAAGTTTTTGCGGTGCACGCCAAAATAGCTCGCAGTTGGCAAACACTTTTCCGATTTAATTAACACTTACTACACTTTTTTGCCCAATTTACATAAAATCTTTATAAATTATAGCTCATGTATTATTCTGATGTATGTATAAATTATATCATTGTAGAGTTTCATAATTTTACATAATCATAAACTTTCGCATTATAATATTCGTGGGATTAATAAATAACTGTTAAACAAAAGTTATACCAACTTAATATTTTCTCGTTAAACGCACTTCACTTCATTCAATTTATAATTTAATTTCACCTATGCGAAGCTGGGGCGGCTCGCTAGTATACAATAAGACACTGTGATTTTTTCGAAAATCTCAATTTCAAAATCTCAATCTCTCAAAGGCTATATGCCTGCTACTGCATGTTCAATAAACTTTGGTGGAAACTTTGGTGGTACGAATGGCGGAATGCTGGAACGCGGTATCCTCTTCTATCCAGCGTTCCACCAATTCATTGGGAGAGTTAATATTAAATAATAATGTTATTCAATCGAGGTAGATCGGTGTCATGTCTGCTACTCGATTGTAACTATTTGATTAACGTTTCATATAATTAGTAAGTGTAAAATAATAATTGTGAAGTGATGAAACATTATGAAACTTTAATTAAATTAAACGAAACAGTTAACACTCTGTTGAATGATGTCATATATGATGATGTCTAGGAGGATAACAGAGTTGTACTCTTGTTGAAAAAGAGCAAGAGCTTAAGCGCTCTGATTAATAATTGCATTTGATTAAAACATATCACATTTTACTCATCAAAAACAATTCCGTAAATTAATATTAGTACACATTTTACTGGCATAGTGAATAGTGCATTTTTTAACATTAAAAATACACTATTCAATTACTATTTGAACTTTAAGTGTTATCAGATATTTGGTACAAATTCAACAATAAATATTTCTGTAGCAATATTTAAAGATCGTAATATATATAACATTAGTTAAAATCGTTTGATAAACGGTGTTGGAGGCGTAAGCCTCACGCAAACGAACAATTTTAATCAAAATAAAGATCTTACGATCTCACGCGATCGAAGCCCCGTACTCTAGAACTAAATCACGATACAAAAGCGATAAGTCACTATATTTTTAACCAAGACGTGGCCTCTTACTGTCAATCTCATTCGCAAGCTCAAGGTCGCTTAAATTTCTTTGGAAAGAGCGATTCTCGGTGTTTTATAATGATATAATCCATAGAGGCAAGATAACCGTTACAGCTCGCGTAACTAACGCAAGGCACTAGAAGGCATGTCGAAGAGCTTCTAGTGGATGGGCAAGAAAATTTCTGAAAGAAAATGAAGAACACGATTCGAAAATTCGCTTTTTTTACTACTATCACCGCCCATGGACATTTGCAGCACCGGGGTGCTTGCAGGTGCGTCGCCGACCTTTAACAAATATATACGCTCCTTTCTTAAAGGTTCCCAAGTCGTATCAGTTTGGGGAAAACTGCCGGCGAAAGCTGACCCCCCCGTCAATTTCGGCGGACAGCCTGGGCATCGCTTATAGGTGGTGTACAACCTGAGCATGGATGGCCAGAGAGGGATTCTAACCACAATTGCCGATGGTGTTATCCTAGGATAATAAAACCAAATTCTGCACTATTTTGCGCCTATATGCAGCATGGTACTACCACTAGTATCATGATCAGATAACGAGCTACAGGACACCACTGGAACCTATATAGGCTGATGGATGGATAAAAGTACAGCACTGCTGTCTCAATTATATTTATATCAATGAGTGTATGATTATTATTTGAATTGTTACCACAACACATACACCCATAGATCAATACTAATAGAGTCTCAGGAGCCTGGACTACTCAAATTTTTCTTCAATTTAATTGATTTCACATTTACTTATTAACACTTCTTTTTTAAATAACTTTGAGTAACAGTTATTTAAAAGAAGTATTCATATTTATTATTAGACTTCTATAGTAATTCATTTTTCAAAGAATCTACTGATGGAAACATTAAATATAGAAGGTTCGATTTTTATACATCAGATATCAAAATATGCAACAAAGATTGCTGCACAGCCCCTAATGTAAATTCAACAAAGCAGCAAAGTTTCAGTATGGTTTGTCAGCCTTCCAACCGTTACGATAGTATCGATACCGAAATGTTTACGACTATCTCATGCCCTCAGAAAATATTTAGTTTGTCGTGGGGTTCTCATGTTGTATCTTATTTATTTAGTCTCTTAATATAAAATATACAATGAAAAGAAGTAGGGTACAAAGGATACTTCTCAGAATAGATCGTCGGAGTCCGTAAAACAAATATTTAACCAATTTTTATTATATGAGCATATTTTCTTATATTGTTTCTCAATAAACATATTACAGGTTGAGCTACTTCTGTAGGCTTGGGTAAAGTTAAAATAAAATATCGTCTTTTTTCTAATGTCGCTTATGGTGAATTAACAGATTGTCACATTATAAGTAAAGGATTTAAATTATAATCTTGTTTTTGTATATTGCTCCAAAACAATTATTTTCTATTTATTTGTAATTTTCTAAAATAACCCTAATAAATAGCTTTTTATATATTAAAATTTGGTGCAACAATAATTGGAGGGTTTTGCCATAATCGCCACGCTTGGCATGCGGGTTGGCGATCGCAGTATGATGTCACAGTACTCAGAAGGATGATGCTGCCCATCCTCTGGTATAAAGTCTCTTAGTCGCCTTTTACGACACCCGCGGGAAGAGACGGGGTTGTGCTATTCGTAGCCGGCACCACACGGACCGTAAGACGCAGCGTGGGTAGGCCCCCCACAAGATGGTCTGACGACCTGGTGAAGGTTGCGGCAAGCTGCTGGTTGCGGGCTGCACAAGACCGGTCGTCGTAGCGATCTTTGGGGGAGGCCTATGTCCAGCAGTGGACGTCCGACGTACGGCTGAGATGATGATGATGATGACATTAGAATTTACGTAATCTAGGAAAATAAAAGTTACTATTATATGGATTATTATTAAATTATTCTATAAGATATTCTATCGTATATTACTTAATAAGATACCACCCGCAAATAATAATATTTGCGGCACACAAAATATCACATATATCAATCGATTATTGCTTGGTCCATTTTCCCTATATTTACTGAAGCCTCGGGAAATCCCATCTCATTTAAATCGGTCCTCTAAATTCGGTTTCTCAAATACAACATCACAGGATTGAGAAATGTTTCTGTAGTAATGTAATATTGTGATCATTGTTTTATTATTTAAACGATCAATAGTTTTGTGTTAAGACATATTATGTGTAAATCTGATGTGAAGCACCGAGGATTTAATGTTGTTAATGTTGCTTGCATTAAAATAAATCGTCGAATAGTTTTATAAATTCAATCAAAGCTGGTACATATGACATAACTTCGAACGCCTGTGGACTTAAATGATGTATAGACTTAAATGTTTCACTAATGTCAAAAAGGCAATAGAAATTAATGTTTTTTTACCATAAAGTAATTATTTATATTTATTCTAATATTATAAAGAGGTCAATAGAGGTAAGTCTCAAATTTCGTAGTAGTATTCCGAAGTCAAATTGTCTTTCTAGTCTTCGTTAAGAATTGCCATCGGGACTAAAATTCGGTTATTTGTATTCCATTACTTTAATTAGATCAGTTTAGTTTTTAGGCCAATATAAGCGTTTTAGAAGTATATATATATTTTTATGTATTGTATTTTTATAGAAACACAGTCGGAAAAACAATCGTTACCCAGTACGATTTTCTGGCAAACAGTGGTGAAGCTTATTTACCAAAAACAAATATTATTCGCTGACGTGTTCTTATGTAGTTTTGCTGTTATAGAATAAATAAACTATATCTCTTAAGAGAGCTGACATGGTCCAGTAGCTAGATCGCAAGTTCAAACCTACATAAACATACATAATCAGCCTGTAAATTTCCCACTGCTGGGCTAAGGCCTCCTCTCCCGTTGAGGAGAAGGTATGGAGCATATTCCACCACGCTGCTCCAATGCGGGTTGGTGGAATACACATGTGGCAGAATTTCGTTGAAATTAGACACATGCAGGTTTCCTCACGATGTTTTCCTTCACCGCCGAGCACGAGATGAATTATAAACAAATTAAGCACATGTAAATTCAGTGGTGCCTGCCTGGGTTTGAACCCGAAATCATCGGTTAAGATGCACGCGTTCTAACCACTGGGCCATCTCGGCTCTCAAACTTCAAACCTGGGCAAGCATTAATTTGTGTAATTAAGAAAACTTCGAAATTAAACCTGCATGTGACGCATGTCACTGCAATTCTGCCGCGTGTCTTTTGCAAATCATTGGAGGATCGTTTTGAAATAAGCTCAAAACTTTTTCCTCGAGAGAATTGAAGGACTTTGTTCAGCGCACACTTTAGACAGTTACTATTTTTACATATTTATATATAACTAACTGTCGCACACGGCATCACTTGCGCGCACGTGGGTTGGTCGTCAGGTTTTAGGCTTAAAAAAATATGCCTTCCTTCCTTGCTGTGTAAGCTTGGTTCATAGCAAATTTCATCTACTTCGGTTCTGCGGTTAGGCCGTGAAAGAATAACAGGCATACAGACAGAGTTACCTTCTTGTCTATATTACTAGTCCAGATTAACTACCCATCCAATTTCACAATGGTAAGGTATGTTTCCGCAATGGTAAGTAAATGGTATTTTCATACCTTACCATTTTCAAATATGTGGCGCTAAATGTATTAAAATCGTCAAAACCAGTTTAGAATGTGTTTGTTGAAAAATTAGACAATTTTCAAAAAAATATTACCTGTATATTTAAACTATTGATTTTTTTTAATATAACATTTAATTAATTTGATAAGATCCTTCCTTTCTAAAATCAACAAGATAAAATGATCGGTACATTTCTTCCTCAGCCAAACCTACAGTGCGTTTGGTGAATCCATAGAATGCTAAGAAGTTCGTCTCAAGATATAAAATTATTGTTATTAAAATACTGACAATTACTAATCACACTTGACACTTCTGGATTTCCTAGTTCTTACTGGGCCAAACGGTTTTTTTTTTATCACAAATATTTTGTTCTAATCAAAAACTCGTGTATTAAAATTTTTAGTAATGATGTATGTGTAGACAATTGTTTTGCATTTGCTTTACCCATCTGCCCGTGACACATTAGAATTGTTAACATTGATAAATATTATGAAAAATCTAAATCATCTTTCATTACAATATGATAGCTACTACGCTGTTAGCTGTTATTTTAATAGTATAAAGCTAACACTAATATTAAATTCAGTACATTGTTTTATCTTAAAAATGTTACCCTCTTTAAAATGGCTTGATATCTTTTTTTAGTTGGCCTCCTACACTGGTGGATCTATTTTAATTTCACCACTTCAGTCACACAGCTTCTTCCAAGTATTAGCAAATGTTTTGAGCAACAGACGGTTTTTATTTTATTTATATTTAACAAAATAAATACAAAACCGAATTGAGATCAAAAAGTGGTTATTAGCTGACTTCAAATGAAAAACTTTTTTAAAACAAATTAAAGTTGGCATTTGAGTTTAGTATTACATTTAAATCCTTTTGATAAAAATCTAATTGAGTTATTTTGCACTTTTAAGACCATATTTGGTAGCTTTGATGTTGGTTTATTTATACAACATATATATGTATATATATATTCCCTCTATAACTCTATAGTGATCATCACTATCACTAGATAGTGATGATGATAAATTGTGTAATTAAAGAACTAGCGCGTGCGCTGACACATGCATAATGCGATGACACGCTTGGAAGATTATGGCGCTGGACCAGCGGCAGGAAGTGCTCTCTGAGGCACGAGAGGATAAGCACAGCTAGCTTTCTAACGCTGCTGAGAACATTTTCGAAGAAAAACCCGATATATCTTTATTGGCTCGACTCGGTACTAGGACCTATGGATCTGAAGCTTTATAAGTTAGTGACCAGCAAGGATAGACATAAATGCCCTTCACTAATTCTATGGTGACTGGTAACTTGATTATAATATGATTAGTCCGGTATTCTGATTTCGTAATTTTTCCGGTTTTTTTTTGTTGTGTTAAATTAATTTCCCTTGATATATTTAAGTGATAAAGCCGGATCTCAGAGAAGCTCTAGTCTCACGAGCTGCAACTGTAATTTAAAATGGTTGCACTCACAATAAAGTGGCTCAAAGTGCAAGTTTTTAAGGACGTTTTTTTTACTAACATGAGACTTAAAGGGATGGCGCAAAGAAAAACAAATAATATTACTTTTAAACATGTTTGTGTTCGACCACTGGTTGAAATTCGATCATGCAAGTTATAGAAAATGTGGGGCAGACAAATTAATTTACATGTTTAAAATTTTTCTACTCACTAATGTGTTTGAAATTGTATTTAAACTAATATCATATAATATACACATAATTACAGTTTTGCGTACCTCTAAGATCTGGGGCTTATTGAATAAATTGAATGGATGCACATATAAATAAAATATTTCTTCGTCTGATAGAAAAACGATATCGTTTTAAGCAACAAACAATTATTTCAAGTACAGTCATATATACTACTACCGTGACTAAGTCACAATACAGCTTGTATAAGTACAAGAGAGGTTTCCCGATCGATAAAAATTTACTTATGCATACCAGACATACCGGACCACGCTCGTAGCCTCGTGCAAGAACGTATCGAATAATAGGACAAATGAAACATAATTATTCGAATCCGAACCCGTATACAGCGTGTTACGATCGCATGTTAATGTTTGAAGAATGTTTTTTCGACCTAGATTTACTCGTAAAACTAAGTATTATGTCCTTCATAAAGATTAGAAACGAGATTATCATTCGTATAAAAATTTTATTTGTAAATTAAATAATTAATATATTCGATATTATAAAGTAATCTATTATATATTATTATATTAAAATGTAGATTCTAACGATAAGAATCGACAAGATACTCGCTAATTACTCTTTTCCGATATTTAAATTACATCCATAGGTAATTAAACACAATTAGATTATCCTGCAAGGAAATCAATGAACGTGAACTCTAATTTTTTTTAATCATTTTTATAATATTTTATCATTAGATTAATCGTATATACTGAATATTATTAGACGCAAATAAAATGTTATGGGAGCAAGTAAAATTAGATTAATTTTTAATTGAGTATAATTATCTTTCTATATCCTGCTCAAACTGTATATTTTATCTCAACTGTAGGCTTTATTTCCAGATCTAAACTTTTAAAATCTAAAATAAAATATATTTTTTAAATTAATAATAGTGACAAATGGGCCAACTGATAGTAAGTAGTCGCCGTCCCTCATAGATAATAATACCATTCCTTACATAGCCAATGGGCTACCAACCTTGGGAATAAACTTATTTTTCTATAATTGATATAACGTTATAAGAAGTTGTCTTTGGTTAATCAAATACGAGACATAATATAATAAGAGTTGTACTTTTGCTACTAATATCAAACAGAGATATCGTTCTCGTATAAGTCAGAGTTTTTTTGTGAAATTTGTAAATCCAACAAAGGCGACTTTGTCTCAATCGATTTTCTACAAAAGTTCAATGTGTAAGATCTGTTTTCGTAGGCCAATATCTGGAGCATCGGCCCACCACTCGCGAGCAATCTGTTTACGTAACTGCCCCCGTTATGCTCGAGGAGGGTTTCCGTTGTAGACGTTAAACATATTGCCTCATAAATCGCAGGAATCCCAGCCAGCGTTATACATTTGTACCAGTGTCAATTTGACTACATTTTCCTTACGATTTCGGAGCATTGAACAATCACTAACGGTGATAATATCGATAACAATATCGACCTTTTTGTACAGTTTAGAGAGGAGCTCCAAGCCATTTATTACGTCAAAAAGAAAAATAAATGTAATCGACAAAGTATCAGTTTTCGTTTTCCAGTTTAACTTCGTAGGTTAAACTTTGTTTTATAAATCGGCTTTTCAAGATTAGACACAGGAATGCTGCAAGCTCGACATGGCGCTCGTTACAGCTGTTCTAAAATTGTTTTTGTTGTTTGATAAATTACGAATCCTGTTTTATTCTTCCTTTTACGTATTCTCTCTTCACTTCATTTTCAACTTGAAGTACGAATGTTTTAAAATTTCAGAGGCTGTATTGAATAAATTATATCAATTTAAATGTCTTTATATCTTTATTATAATACAAGTATATTATTTTATTATATAAATTATCCACATTTGATAAATAAATAGGCGTATCAAATAAATGATTACTTTGTCATAAAAACCTTATCATAAATTTCGAGTCGTAAGATTCAATATCTGCCTTTAATGGGAGTAATTAACTAGACAAGACTGGTCTACCATTTTTACAATTACAAGCATTCGTTATATAAGTATATAATATGGACTGTAATAAGTTATAGCCTGCAGGTAGCCCAGTGCTGGGCCTGTAGTAGATCTTTATCCAGTAGTAGAAGCTTCTTCCACCAGCTGCTGTATTGTGGGTTGGTGGAAACATATGTAATAGATTTTCATTCAACATAATATGATCTCAGCAGATTTTACCACAGAGTTTTCCTTCGCTGCCGAACACAGGATGATTTTGAAGGCTTGGAGCTTATTCTAAATTGGTTGGTGGATTCACGTGTTCTAATATATGTAATATTTCTATGTATGCGACTAAAAAATAATAATTTTGATTGGTATATTTGGCGACCAATGCGTGCGTTGACACAAACTTTCCTAAATTAAATATAGATAACGATCTGACATTACGTGTGACGTCAGCCGAAGTGACTATAATTACAGGTCAATTTTTATTTTTAAAGCAGAAAGACAAAATAACATTAAATTAACAGTCAAATACAGTGTAAATATTTCACAGCTTTCCTGGTTTTCAAGGTTATCCTCTTCATTTGTAGGTTTAAAGATGATTCCATCACACCGCTCTAATGTTGGTATCGAGTACGGCATACATTGTAAACACGAATTAAGAACATAATATTTAATTGTCTGCTTTTGAAACCAAAATCAACGGTTAAAACGTGAATATTTCACTATTTAAAAACTTGGTCATCTTGATATTTTGATATTGATTTATTATTGTTTTAGAATTAATATCATAGACTTTCTCATTTCTTCCTAATGTCTTGATTTATTTGTAGTTTATGGTACATATATGATAGTTTCTTTATGTCTTTGGATATTTTTATGAACAGATAAATAACCATATAGAAAAGTACAGTTCAAAAGTCGACTTTGATTTCTGTTAAATTAATGTAATATAATGCTAATAAATAATAAATTGATACACAAGCGAATAAATTGACGAAAATTTATATGTAAAAGTGAGTCAGACCTCACGAATCATACCTATCTATGTAAAAATGTGTAAGTCAAATAATTTTAGTTCTTTGTAAAACATTGTGACACGAGGACGTTAAAAGCTTTTTAATAGCTCAGAGCTAGAGATATTTGAAGTTGAGTCCAACAGTTAAATTACATCCCTGGTAGATTCATATTTACAAGATATTTATACATAGATGTTGACGTCATGCACTTTATTTTTATTTTGGAAGGGATGTAAAAATGTAAATCTTTACAACCATCCTTCCTTACAACTATCCTTTGTAATTGTAAGTATACGGCACTCGTTGGTCTATTGGCTAATAAATAAGTCTAGTAGTTAGCATAGGTCCTGGGCTTAAACTCCATGTCACACTTATTGTAATTTACTTGGGCTTTGTGCAAACCCGTCTGGGTAGGTACCATCCACTCATCAGATATTCTATTGCCAAACAGCAGTACCCAGTATTGTTGTGTTTCGGCTTGAAGGTTAAGTGAGTTAGTGTGACTGCAGGCACAAGGCACGTATTATCTTAGTTCCCACTTAGTTTCCCAGCCATCACAATTTTAATTTATTTATATAATAATATTATATACAAAGACCTAGTCTGATACGCGCTGGTATTAGTTTTATCTGTAATGGTTTAGTAGTTTACTCAGTTAGACATTATAAAGTATAGATTTGACGATCGATTTTATAACATTAAAATAGTTGTAGGCGATAAATCATCCTCTGTCTAACGAATGTAATATACATTACTGCCATTTAAATGAATGATTTCGGTAAAATACGGTAATCTAGCGTCAATTTATCTTGCCCGTAACTGGCATTCACTAAGCGCAAAATACGTAGTACCTACGATGTATTGTACTCGGTTTTTTCATTCTCACCATTTTCCATATGCGTTCCTTGTAATATATTTATGTAAATATCCAATTTGTAAACTTCCCGAGATAATTTTATAAATGGAAAATGCTATATATATATTACATAGTTTAGTTTAATAATGAAATATTTGAGTAGAAATGAATCACGCTTACCAATTTTTTTTTCATTTTAAATACCACTACGACTTTACATATTTAAACAATTATTTTCTCTGTGTATATATTTTATAGTATGACTAAAATTATATTTAACATTACAAAATACTCTCGAAGACAAGATAAGACAAATTTAAATCATAGAGTAGGTACGTATAAAATACAACATATGTAAATATTATAATGGTCACCTGTCAATTTTATTTTCGAAAACATTTGGAATCAAAAATTCAATTAAAATTAATTAATTTGTAACCGAACTCTATTTAATCAAAGCTATAGTTATTTTTTTTGACAAACCTGGATTCATGAAATGTACAAAAAAGAACATTAATAGAGCGCTTACTAGACTTGAGCCATCGCCGAATCGACCTAAACTCGGGCACGATTTCAATCTGCGAGAGGATATTTTATTTCACTTTTCCGCTCTAGGTGTGATCGGGGATCGTTTATTTTATCGTAGTTGACTATTTTTGCGATAATATATGTGTTTGCAAGATTTATGCTTCTAAATTGGGTGTGAAAAGAAAACATAAATAAAATATTACCATCGATCACTGTCACCACTTGTACCCTCCCGTGTAGTATTATTAGACTACAAAAGACGATGGATTTATTTTAAAATAAGCAGAGAAATCGCACGCATTCAAACTTGAAAGTAAATGTAACAAAATATTTTGGTAACGTCTAATTAGTATAGGTAATACTATAATATTCTCAAGTTGAGGAGTTTGTTTTTGGGTCTTGAAAAATTCGACTATAGTCTACAATTATATAAAATTAATCGTATTATTTACGTAACGTATTATTATTTGTAGTGACACGCTACGACTTACGGCGCGGAGCAATGTTTAGCGCTTGTGAACTTGCGCCGAGTATCTTATAATACGTACAATTATAAAAAAAATCAAAAGGAACAAATTTCGTAGGCCATATAATAATTTATAGCGTGGAAACCAAAATATAGGTCTTAATATAGGTACGAATCATATTCGTATAACTGTATATACTCATCTATAAGTTACACCTACAATTGTAGGAACAAAGAAAGCAAATTACTTTGTTGTAGTATCGCTTACTTGTGTAGGTGGTCTCGTTGCCTTAAAGACCATTAAATTAATTTATCGCAGAGCTAGGGAAAATCAAACTTTCAATATCTTTATAGAGAAGCCACATTGCTATGTAGACAATTTGTAGAATTAATTCAAATGTAAAGCTGCCTATTCGAAATATAAATGTAAAGAAAAATCAATAGCCAACGATTAACTTTCATTTTCAATTAACTGACATTTTAATATACGTCTTATGTTCACTGATATTTATTCAATTTTGTATTTAAGTAATTACGTAATATGTTTAACTATTGTATACATTGCTTCTTTATCTTTGTGGTGTTCAGGAAAAAATATTGGTCTCACTTCCGTCCTTATCTTATGGTACGGGAGCTAGCAACGTTTTCGAGGACAGTTGTTTTTTATATCTCTTTTCGTATTGAAGTTTAAGATGTGGCCGGTCTGGCTGCTCGGATCAGTTGCGTTTTCCTCATCCTATTTGTACAAGCGAAATTTTCAATTTTTCAAATTATTTTACGTCATATTTTTATTCTATCATAATTTTCAATATCGTTTTAGAAATTTAAAGTTAAATTGCACGACAGAGATTTAGCCGTTGAAAGGCGATAGGGTCCCCGGAGGTCTTGTGTCTAGAATTCTCGGGACTTTTTCCAGATTTAACAGTCCCGAGACCCGAGATTCGTGCTTCTCAAATTGTACTCATGTTGATGTTATTCACAATATATGTTATGTTTTGGTGTTGTTTATAAGCCCCCTATAATAAGTAATTACAAGAATTGTTCTGACGAAAAACAAAAACTTATTCCGAGTCAAGTTGTCTTCAGTAGCACGAAGAACTCTTACAGCAAAGCAGCAACAATTCAGTTTCCATATCGTTTGGTTCCTGGTAAATAATGGTAGAACAAGAAATAAACTTTAGTCCACGTCTTTCGTCACTTTGATTATTAACCCTGTAAGCATAACAACACCACTCAGCTCTAAGTGAGTTTTCATTTAGCAATAACCAGAAAATCGTTAACTTTTCCTGAGAGTCAACCACACGACTGTAAACCGCTACTGCATGTCCTGAAACTGACTGGCAATTTATCTTTATATTTCTAAGAGGACACATGTCTATAAGAAAACGCAACCAATCCCAGCAGCTAGACGGACCGCATCCCCACTTTGTTTCAGTGAAAAAAGCAATATATAAAAACTAGCTGACCTATAATTTTTTTTTTCTCAAAGTTGCTAGCTCTTATTCTATTAGTTTAAATACGTTTGCCTGGGAACTGTTAGTGAGAAGTCAGCTGCTCTGTCAATACAGAGAAAGTCTCTAGTTTATTTTGCTATATTATTTTATTTAGTTTGTCGTGTGCTTAAAAATGTTTAAAGGAAATTATTTTATGGTTTTAATATATTTTACTTAGTTTTTAGGCATTCTAAATATTGTTAAAATGTACCAACTACTTTTGTGACATTTGATTATAAATGAATGAACATTAGTTACTGTATAAATCATGACAGCAATTTAATTCATTTTCATATATGTATTTAATTGCTTTTTAGTATTTAATCTATTATTTCATAGGGGATACATTTTGTTAGTCCTTTGAATAGAACGGTGGCGTAGATGAGACCAAAAAATGCTCGACTTTCGACCACACGTAGTAATATTGACAGACTATAGTTTATATTAATCGTTTTATTTTAGTTAGAAACTATAGCGAAACTTATGAGTTACGTGAAGTATATTTTGTTCCGACTGAATAAGCATTTTGTTTTATGCTTATACATTCAATTTTGTAAATATAACATATCTGATACAAATCACAAATAACATGAAGTGTATCTCAATATATGTACTCAATACGCAGAGCAGTCGCCTACAAGGAGTAGACAATAAAATTCCAAGTCCCGTATATCTGTAGCTTAGAGATAAATACCTACTGAGGATTTGGTGTGAAATCACTTACAAATCTATTTTATAGCCCATTCTTCAAATGCAAGACTTTCTGATTCCTGAAAACTTTAATATATTTATGTAATAAGCAAAGCTTAGTACTCCATCGTGATAATTTTATTAATGATTATGAAGTTTAACGGTATAGATTTAGGATTATTGCCAAAGGTTAAAAGGTTAAAATAATATATACATACAATGTTCAAATTCTTCGCTTTGCCTTTGAGCCTTCGCTCATTGAATCGTCAATGGCGCAATGGTTTAAAGATCGCTTAGGGATGTTAAATGTCGCAGGTTCGATCCAGATTCCAGACCTTTTTTCGTTCGAAGGCTATTGTTGTCTCCATTCCGAGTACTAGTTTTAAGCTTAATTTAAAAAAGTGTAAGGAAGGGTAAATAGTAATATAAGTAATTCCTTATATTGGGGCTTTGTTAATATTCTCGTTTAAATAAAGCAAAATTTTAAATCAATTCAAAATCCAAGATGAGAACTTTTGTTTAGAGGAAAGTTTTTAGTTATTGTTGTTCTGAATACGTATTATCCGAAGTTGGAGAGCTGAGCCCCATATCCATCGGCGATCGATGTCTTGTCGCTGGAAGCTCCGACAGATTACAGAGCCATTTACATATGAAACGTTTCACTGAACGCTTGCACTCGACTGCTATTTTTATCTAACCTAACCGACTACGGAGAATATTATTCTTGAGGAAAACGATTTTTTCCCGTTTAAATATTCTTTATTTAACCAAGATTTAAAATGATCTCCAAAAAGTCGATAGTGTTTGCGTTTATCCATACTAATATTATAAATGCGAAAGTAACTCTGTCTGTCTGTCTGTCTCGCTTTCACGCCAAAACCACTGGCCCGATTTAAATGAAATTTGGTACACAAATAGTCTAGAGCCTGAGAAAGGACATAGGCTACTTTTTATTTGGAAAAAAGTGCTGTAAAGGGTTGAAAAGTGGGATGAAAGGTTGTAAGTTGTTGAAAGTATTGTCATTTTTAGAATTTTTAGAACTAGAAGCTTAAAACTTACATTTTTGGTTGTACACTTATAAACTAACATATCATGACACCCACTAAGGAGGGAATTTAGGAAATTCTACCGCTAAAGGGGTGAAATAGGGGTGGTAAGTTAGTATGGAAATCCGTAATTTTTTAAGTTAGAAACATGAAACTTTATTTTGGGGATACTGATCAAATATGAGTAGATACGTATTTAAGCGTTTCTTGATATTTTAGGCCAAAAGGGAAAAATAGGTGTTGACATTTCGTATTCAGGTTAGTCTGGAAGTCTGTAATTTTGAAGTTAGGAGCATGAAATTTTATTTTTGGGCTACCGATTAAAAATTAGTTTATTCGCATTTAAGCGTTTCTGGGTATTCTATCCTAAGGGCTGAAATACACACCAATATGGTATACAAAGAGGTTTTACATTAACGTAATATTTTAAGTTAATTTGTAAATATATTCATATTCTACGCGGGCAAAGCCGCGTGTAACAGCTAGTATGGAATAACTTTAGAATACCCTTGTACCGTATTTATTTTACGATTGTTAATTACTGTCCAATATTATGTTTATTCTTAAATACGTAAACATCTTTGTATTATTGTTTACATTAAACGAAATAAATAATTAAATTACTTTATTTTTTAATCAAATTTCCATGTTTGTAACGTCAAAAATGGCGAATTATCATGTATACTTTCTCCCCCAATTTTACCCTTAATAACGCACCGTATTATATTAAAAACGCTGTAAAAACTCTCTTTTACTTATAAATAAGGCATCAATACCGATTTCCATCAAACTTTAGGAAAAGGCGAACTTCTAAACAATCTCACACCTCCAATTTCATCCTTATAGGTATTGAATTTTGAAAAATCCTTTGTTAGTGCTCATTTACGCTACATAATAAAAACTTGTGTGAAATTTCACCGTTAGGTTCACTGGGACAGGCAGTGCATGTCACCAATTCATAATATTGTGGCATGTCTGTTTGAAGAATGAGTTTGTTAATATAATGATGGCAAAATTATATCTTAAATCTAATTTATCTTCATTAATTTTATAGGAAGGCAGACTGTTATTATATTATATGTATTCTTAAATGTAAAAAGTATTTATATTCGTTATATTTGCAATGCGTTGCCAATTGTGGATTTAAGTTGTTATTTTTGTTTCGTCTATGATTAATCTGTTTTATTTATAAACTAGCTGTGCCCGTGACTTGTTGTGCGTTTGATTTAACAAAAACGTTATTGTTCAGTTCCTAGATTTTGCTATAAGTTATTAATTCTGTATTAGGCAGCTTTTGTGATATTAAGTCGTTGGTTGGTGTGGCATGCGCGAGGGCTGCGCACGGTACTGGAGATTGCAGCAGGAGACTTTATTATTATTTTTATATAATTTTAAAATATAAGTAGCTTAAATTACTCCTTATTACATCAGCTATCTGCCAGTGAAAGTCCCGTAAAAATCGGTCCAGCCGTTCCAGAGATTAGCCGAAACAAATAGACATACAGATAAAAATTGTAAAAAATGTTATTTTGGAATATGTATATACGCATTTAGTAAAAAGCTGTTATTTTAATATTACAAACAGACACTCCAATTTTATTATATGTATAGATATTAGTTTACCAGGCATGAAAACTAAATTTTGCTATAGAGTTACTGATAAGTAAGTCGCGTCATAAGATAACCCATAATTTCGAACAACATATCGAGATTTAGAATCTAAGTACTCCCAATTTGCTTGAAGAATTTAATTTGATATTTAGGGAAACCTATTCGATGTCTACAAATGAATGCTTGTTTTGTGTTGTTGATCAAAGTACAATAGGGGCGTGATCTATGTCGAATTAAAAATATTTATATAAACTATAAAAATATAGTATTTTAAAATGTTGCATATTATAAGAATGATTCAAATAGAAAACTATTTAGAATATACATTATCTGACACTGAATAACGTTGAGAAATATGTTTCAACGTAAAAATGTATACATACGCACGCCGGAGTTGTATATTAGGCCCTAATTCGTTGTGATATTAGTAATTTAGTTTCTCAACAGACACAGACCGAGAGCACCGAACCGTTTTTGTATCTCATTTATAATTTGATTGATGTTATTTTAATGTATTTGGTTTTGTTGCCAGGCATCTTAATCTAAATTTTTGTTTTGCAAATTGAAGACATGTAATCCATTTGCATTTGAACTCTATTATGACGACTTATTCCTTGACTCAGAATTGGTCTGTATTGACTAGCTTTCCTTGGTAGTATTGGTCTTTGTGAGATTCCTTAATCTTTTTGCTATAAGTTTGTGAGATTGTATTTAATTTCTAATTGTATGATATTGTTGAAAATATACCTTTGTTATTGGTTGGACATGTATTTATATTCTTCCTAATTGTAATTGAAATGGCAGAAAAGAATAATTTATTAAATTCAGGGCGACTCTTTTCGGAAGAATTTATATTCCAAGCCGGTGCTAACTTTATATGTTACTCACTTAAATCTAGCATAATGTCAAATATTATATTTACCAAACAAAGTCAATGAAATTTAGACGAAGATAATTTTACTTAGGTATTTTTATATTTGCAAGATTATGTCATGAAAGGGTGAACTTCCGAATAGCGGAAAACGAATTTCGTCATGATATTTGACACAGGTATTACGTTGGACTGTCTACGAGTCGCCTAAAACATATGTCCACACAAACGGACTGTCATATGTACTTTAATACATATTCTTTTTCAATTGTTAACATTGAACCTTACAAAAATACCTAGAACATATTATTTACGCTTGTCTGAATACTTTCATAACATTGAGACGCGCGCATGTTTGTGTGTATGTTTTAGTATGTGTGTGTCATTGAGTAAAGTGGAGATATTAGATATGCCAGGAAAACGATACTATATAAATAAATATACGCGCTCGTGCGAGAAAATGACTTTCAAAATTCGATTTCTCGTAAAATATTGCAAGTCGCCAAAAATCCTTTCGCGGAGACTCTTAGATCGTCCAATGGAATATTCAGTGCTAGATTTGTGTGTATGTTTTTTTTTTTTAACTTTATAATTTAGTATAAAGTTGTAGAAAATATTAACCATTCCTAACAATCTTAAGTAAAATGCTTTCAAATATAAACACAACAACACTATGTATTGCTATTTGTGCCTTGAGCTCACTTAGCTCACTCACTCTTGAATCTGGAACATAGTGATAGAATGAATTGAATATTGGAGGTAAATTAACTGCTGAGCACTGCCTCGGTAACCTCGGTTATTTTGAAGTGTTTAACATACAAATAATATTCTACTGCTTGAATTTTAACATAATATTCAATAGGGTCTTTACTTCTCTGTTAGTTTTTGAATTGGAATTGCGATTCAATAGCAAACGCAGATAGCATTCTTCTCGTATTTCTGCGTATTCATGATTTGTACGGCAAATATTTTTCAATACGTTTTTCATCGTAGATAATATTATGAAAAATATTTTGTTTCTAAACCGTCATATTTAAAAAAAAAGTATTAGTTTCACTGAATTAACAGCTTGTTCATGACTGTTAACTATCTGTTAAGATTTTAAGAGCAAAATATATTAATATATATTTAAAAAATGCAACGGCACGAACTTAAAACTGCTAAAAGAAAGATATTATATTAAAAAAGTAAGTCTATTTGGGTATCTCACTTCCTCAACTTTTACCTTATTCAAGTATAGTATTATTAGATATATATTATTTATAGGACGTTGAACTAAGATACTCAGCGAATAATTTATCTCACTGTAATATAAAGTAAAAGTGAAAAGAGCGCCCCACTACTGGGCTAAATTTAGAAGTTTTAATGTAAATTATTTGTATTTTTAACATATCTCAAATCTGCCATTACGATAAATACTTTTAACAAGGACGGTGAGAGGGAATGTCTGGCTGTTAAAAGCAAGTATTCCAATAAAATGGCATTAAATATATCTCCCACATTCGAATCCTTCCCGAAGCAGTGACGTAATAGCAAATCACGAGCGCTACTTTCAACTTCACTGAAATGCTCTTATAACTTGAGTTTTTTTAGGTATCCTCGCTCGAAACATCGTCGATTTTTTCTTTCACTATTCATTTTTCACAGCTACGATTGAGTATCATAAAATATTAACAGAATTTTTGGTCGCTAAAGAATTCATTAACACAATTCAGCCTTTGACATACGTGTTTAAGCTCTTTTTTTAAAAGTAAAATCCGACATCAAAGCTTTAGGTATACACCTACGTCTAATTTAACCGGAACTATTTTAACAGAAAGCTGTATAAAATATTTACTTAAATGTAGAAGAAAATATCGTTGAATTTAATATTCCTATTTGATTATACGTATACAATAACTTTGCACTTTACATGTTTTTTAATTTAACAAGTTGTAAACGTAAATAATTAATATAGTTAGTATTTAAACATGGCTATGTTTTCCAAACGTCAATGGAACATCCTCATTTTAATGAAATTAGTATCTAGAGCATTATTGCAACGCTATCTGTCAGTTGGGTAGAATGTTCTTTTTTTAAAAGTTTACTGAAAATATTGTTGAGTTACAATGTTTTAAATATTTCGGCTATTATAATAATCCATTGATGTTTGTGATTATGAAAAAACTTTCTCAGATTTTCAAAATGCTTCTGAACAATCTTACGTCCCAGACATGACATTTTATATTAAAACTTTCTCTCTTCCGGATTTAAACTTTCCCTTTAGAAATTTAGTTATGATATTATTAGCTCCTTGTTATTGTAGTAACTATCTATAGTATTTTTTAATAATAAAAATATTTTTTTATCGGATTTCAACACTAATGCTAAATTGCTACAAATATATATTTTTTATTCATTTTATAAATTAAAAATAAATTTTACTGTTTACGTACTAAAATCTTAGGGACCAATATAATATCAATGCCAAGCATACCTATATATTACCTGTAATATAAATATTTATTTATGTACATATATACTACTACTAAAAGTGTCATTTTTAACTTTGGCGTTTTAAATTCAAATCATTTGTAAAGAAAGAAGGCATATTATTCAATACAAGATTATATAGATGATAAAAAAGCAAGGAGTTAAACCTTATTGACTTCCAGGCAGGATATATTACATACATATATAATTGTATTTAACTAACATGACTCTATTTTTAAATGTTGGAAAATAGTAATTATTGAGTTTCTTTTCGGAGAATCTACATTCCGAACCGGTGGTAGCTTCGATTAATATTGTTTGTTAAATGACAATTCCAAAGTGCTTGTTGAAGCCAACTTCAATAAAGTATATTTTGATTATAAATATTATTATATAGATTTTCGAACTTTTATTAGTTAATTAATCTAAGAAGTTATTCTATTTAAAACAGCAAAATATATTGCCGAAAACGTCAATTAATATAAAACATAATACACTTTTTAGCTGGAATAATTAGAAGGTAGATTAAGTAATCGCTTAATACGACTTAGAACTTTATAAATTCAAATTTTATTTTATCTTAATTAGTCTGAAACTGTCAGACCAACGTTACTCTGAGACATTTTTATAATTTAAATGACATCAACACCTCAAAAGAGAACATCACTACCATAACATGCACGAGTTATTACAAACAAGAATCTGAGTAACATTATGAAACGAGAAAAATTTACAGTAGATTTAACTTCGGGAACGATTTCTCGAGTTCCGGCTGTTTTTCAACGTATGGAGAGGAGAATGGGCTCATATTTTAGCCGCCGCTACTCCATTAGTGACGTAGGAACCCCAACCAATATGGCGTGGCAGGGCGAATCTACAGTGACAGGGGCATTCACCCCGCTTGCAACTAACCCTCGTTTTTGTTATAAAATCAATATAATTTGAGTAACAGTTCCTTTCGTTACAAGATGTTGGAGCTCAGAGAACAATCTTCTGGTGAACATACAATATATCTACAAATTCACTGCTGAAGTTCAAAGTAGACTATTATTGTTAATATATAAAAAAATATTTGTTGGTAACTGTAATTCTGTAAATGTAAATAATAAGGGTGCGAGTTATTTTTATATTAGTAATCAATAAAAAGGATTTTTTTTTTAAAATTATTATAGCGAATTGAATGTTACAAGTCTTAAATCGTGGTATATATATCAAAATAAAAACTATGTAAAATATAATATAAATACTTATTCTTGTATTATTTTTGTAGATTGAAATATAGTCATTATTCAATAAATTGTCTAGTCGCAATTAATACATATATATGCAAACATTTACGAGTAGTCTTCGTTGGCTTCACGCCAGACTAAATGAATTTTAATGCAAATCTCGACTTTGTACTTACGTATACTTCAAACTTTAAGCACTGCAACGATTTCAGCTAAAGTTCAATAACTTTGCTCACAATCGCAAGCTTTATGTATTCTTGCATCGAAATCTCTTAGTTTCAAACTTTAGCCATCACACACGTTTCATGATATTCCTTGCTACAAACCTAATGTTAGAATGATATCTCACGAAGTTGTAAACTAACGTGCTGAAACACATACTACTCCTACATTTATATTGCATTTTAAATCGTATGATGCTTTAGATTCGAAAACGTTTTTACTTGTAGACCGACGACGTTGTTTTCTCATTTTAGTAAATAGACCTCACGCTAGTATTTAATAGTGAACCGGTCTCAGATTGTATATTATTTGAAAACAATCATTTTACTAAATATAATATATAATATAATAGTATTCATATTCTTAAACATCAATTTTATTATTTCTTACACTACATGACGGCTTATGTTTCAAATTTATTCAGAAAATACAACAATCGTCTGATTTCAAATTTAATTTCCGTGTCTATTGTTCAAGAAATTGATAAATTTAACAAAACACAAAAATGCATCCAATTGCTAAGTATTTTTGAAAACACTGAAATCACTATAAAATTCATGGTAAAACATTGCTGGGTAGATTAACTGATATCGGAAAGTTTGTGATCACATCTTATTTAATATACATACTATATTTCAGACATTTCCAATAAAATCTAATATTATTTTATTATGTTTTTTATTTTAAGTCAAATATACGATGTCAAAATAAAATAGTCGTACACAAATTAGAGGTATTTTTTAAAGTCGATATTAGGTTTTTAAGAATTAATAAGTAAGTGTTACGCCAACCATAATTTTGCTTCTCCTTAAAAGAAGAGGCCTTTGTCCTCATTTTTTACATAAAATTGTTATTGTGACTTTTAAAGAAACTTGTGATAATCTATCGTGATCTTTTAAAATCTTTATAAATTTTGGAGATTTACCAATCTTTGATAAAGAAATTTCTTTCTCTATCTATCAAAGTTTTCTCTTGGAAAGCGCCCGAATCAACAATATTTTCTTTGACTACATTGACAAAATAAACGATATCCTACAAAATATACAACAGATAAAATATTCTACGCCCGTTTCGAATGTGTAACCTAACAAAATGGTAAAGTTCCATACCAATGGTTTATTGGTTCCGTGGCCAGCTAAATTTTTTTCCTGCTGGGTTAATCTTCCGAACAGTATCCTTATCTTTATATGTAGAATTCATAGCCATTAAAGCCCTTTGGATTGCCGTCTACAGCCATCATCGAAGAGACTATAGGATCGTTCCGATATGAAGTTTCTCGGCTCATTCTGCGCTGTGTTCCGATCGTGGCTCGGCGGGATCGACGCAGGGGAAATAAGCTTGTCACTGCACAGACCTATAGTCAATTGTTGTTGCAAGTTGCTCTGCCGTTGTTGAATAATTCCTTGTTATACTAAATGTAACCGATACTTGTCGATTTTTTTAGACTATCTTCCGATAGTCTTTGATTACTACTTAACAAATGATTGTATTATTTCTATAAATTTTGAACATTTTGACAAAATAATTCATTAATCGTTTACGATTGCTAACTTGATTGTCACAAAATAATCGAATATATCACGATAAATAAATCAGTAATGCTAATAACACATTATTTACTTTCCATGTGAATATTAATATGATGAATTAAACTATACAATTCATTAATAGCTAAAAATCTAACTGACGCACATGACAGAAAGTTAGTGCTATTCATCGTTACCGAATGCCGCAATGTATCGTGTCCAGACGTTTTAATGCCTTCGAAGTAATTTTCCAATTTTCTTTTCAATTTCCAGCAAAGCCCTACTTTAAGAACTTTGCTTTTGTAACCAACTTAAGCACTCTAAGCTAATTTTACTTAAACGTGTTGTTTCTTTAACGGTAATATAATGGTTGTGATGAAATATTGATAGCGGTACGATAATATTACAACATAAAACATAACATAAACAGCCTGTAAATTTCCCACTGCTGGGCTAAAGCCTCCTCTCCCTTTGAGGAGAAGGTATGGAGCATATTCCACCACGCTGCTCCAATGCGGGTTGGTGGAATACACATGTGGCAGAATTTCGTTGAAATTAGACACATGCAGGTTTCCTCACGATGTTTTCCTTCACCGCCGAGCACGAGATGAATTATAAACACAAATTAAGCACATGAAAATTCAGTGGTGCCTGCCTGGGTTTGAACCCGAAATCATCGGTTAAGATGCACGCGTTCTAACCACTGGGCCATCTCGGCTCTTACAAATTTAAAGTAATTTAAATTACTTTAAATTTGTTAGACAAATACCTTCAAAGCTACTATGTTAAGTGCTTGAAATCAGCTTGCGTTAGGCGATCGTTGGAGCTTATTAGAATAGTTTGTATGTGGAAGACGAATAATTGTTTACGGAGTATTAAGTAATTAAATTATCAAATAATGTTTACCGCTGAGCCTTAAGAGATGTTAAGGAGAAGACAAATTACCCACAATAAAACTCAGGATTAAATTATTTATTAAAAAAGAATATTAGATTAGTTACAAGTAAAAAGAAGACATTTTAGTACCTTCTACCTATAAGTAGAACATATGCTAGAACTTCAAAGTGAATAGGAAAATGAGTGGGATTGGCATAACATGTTTTCGATAAGGGCAACACATGTTGGACGATATCTAGGAGATTTCATGATGCGTCAGTTTTTATACAATCGACAGCAACAATTTTAAAAACTGCATTCCAGTTTCAATGCGTGTCTCATTCAATCAAAGACTTGTTAAACATAACATAGAACTATAATCATTTAAAAGGTTTTTTGTGCTTTAATTTTAAGGAGAATTCTTTCTCCTTACTTTACTTACTTTTGTTCACATACAAACATAGTATGTATATATACATACAACATATATACATACTTTAGAGATAAAAATATTTTGAGTAATGTTTGGATCTGTCAAATAAGTTAAATTTAGATAATGTCTTTAATATAATAGGTACTATATACCGGTACTACTGGGTGTCTATTACTTAGACACAGGAGTCCGATACCGAACTCAATTAAAACAAAAATTTACTTCACAAACTAGTATAATATTGATTTTCTTGCAATCTAGTACATCTTGTCTCGTAGACATAAGTAATTGAACAAAAAACAAAAGAAAAAAAACAGCTCACTCGCTTTGACACATTCTTTTTTATAAATGTTGTAGAAAAAGGTTTAATTACATGGCAAATAATGTTATTTAAGATTAAATCAATTATCTGTATTAAATATACATCTAAATTAAAATCGTAGTCGTAGGCGCGAACACTGGGCTTTAAAAAATCGTACGTATATTTTTTTCGTAATATCATATCAAATTATTTTTGCGATTTTAGACGTTTTTTTTTTTAATTTAATCAATTATTCTGGTAATGTTAGTAAAAAAATATATATAATAACTATACTTGATAGTAACATTTATAATGTTGCCCTTTATACTTATTTTAAATCTATCAACATACGTACCTTTAGATGGCAAATATAATAACATCAATATACATGTTGGTATATTAATAAAACGTTCTTGTTTATTTATTAATATATAATTAAACTTGTTTCACATAAAATTTCCCACCTTTAAAATTATAATTAACATTTGTTAAATAGTGGTTTAATTTTAATTAAAAAAGAACTATTAAGTGTGTATTCGCCAATCCTCATTAGAGCAGTGTGGTGAAATGACCTTCTCCTCAAACAGAGAGACGACATTAGCCCAACAGTGGGATATATACTTTTTAATTTTACTTTACATAAAACTGAGTTACCTTTGTTCGTTAAGAATCTTCTACTAATAACGAATAAGTTCAACTTACTATAAATAATATAAATAATAATTCAAAACCAAAATAAGGTAAAACCGAAGAAGGAGATATTAAACTAGATTTACTTGATTTTAATATATCTTTGAAAGCAGATTTGAGTCCGTGCCTTATTGCGTTTAGTTTTTATGAAATATATTTCATGGCTCTGTTACATTATTATTAAAATAATTATATAGTACTTTATTTACTTTATACTTTAATGTACACCACACAAACAAAATAAATAAATACAACATTAAATACATTAATACATAGGGCTTTATGCAAGTATATCTGAGTAGGAACTATCCATTCATCACAAATTCTACCACGAAGCATCAATAGTTAGTATTTTTGCGTTCTGGTTTGAAGGGTGAGTTACCTAGTGTAAGTAAAGGCAGATATGACATAATATCTTAGTTTTTTACTGATGCTACTTCATAACGTTTTCAATTCGACGAAAGTAAGCATACTATCACGATATAAACAATGCATTATCGCTCATACAAAATTGGTTTCCAAAAAATAATTCAGTTCTAAATGACAAAAAAACAAAAGACTGTTTGTAATACCACGTTTACCCAATATAAGAAAGCAAAGTTTAAAGCTAACTAGTGGTCACTATATGTAGCTAACATATAGTGACCTAAATGTAACTGATACTAAAGTATTTTTAGAAATCACTTAAGACTCAAAACTTCACTGGAACCTCATTTATCGTCCTTGACAAGGGGACTATTGACAGACATGTTGATACTGCTCGATTAGTATGGTTATTTCCATAGCATTAGGTCTACGGTATTTCTTTGAGGTATTGGATCTATTTATAATTTTGGAGCATGAGACTCCCGTCGAAATGTTTCTTATATAGTGTGTATATATTACATACGACGTGGGTTTACTTTTGCGTCAAAATATGTTTGCAACAATATTAATCATTGTACACTGACGAGGAGCAAAAGTAAACTTATAACACGTAGTCTTCGACTTCGCAAAGTCAATACATCCTTCCTGGGACACGTTATTCGTTTCTATAATAAGTTCCATAGTTATTTTTCATTTGGCGAATCAATAAACGTAAATGTCATGTTATAAAACATTGATATATAAGACATATTACTCAATATATATACATTTAATAATCATCTTAAAATGAATACAGGTACGAGTATGTGTACAGCCACGAATTACAGTAACAATGTTTACGAAAAGAAAGATATGTAAAATACCATGTAAGTTGTTTTGTCATTACCAAAGCGATCATCTTACTTGCACGTCGATTGTTCAGAACCAGTCAAACCGTTTTTTTTTAAATGTTCCTCTCTTCCTCCATGGAAAATTACTGATAAAAGAAATACACTAATCGGTGTGTCTATTTCACGCGCTATTTAACGTTTCTTGGTAAGATCGTAAATAGCCCGTCACAGATATAATTACGTCTTTCAACGAGGAAAAAAAACGTAAATCAAAGTATGCTTGTAAATATTAAAGGATATATTTTATTCACGTCTGTGTACTCCCATTATATTATAAATTTAACGGCATTGAATACTATTTTTTTGTTTTTAGTTTTTTGCTTCTTATCATAGATTATAATAAATAGTTTGATATTATTCATAAATAAAGTCGTAACTCATTTTGCGTTTGTGTGCGTTTAACGTAAAAACTCTTAGGTAAAATAAAATGTGGCTTTATTAATATTTTAAAGAAGTCCAGAGATAATTTAACTTATATCTAATTGCAATATAACAACATGATATAAATATACAATAAAATAAACATTATTGTCGTATACATAATAATATACTAACAATTATATCCTTTCGACATTCAGTCACAATGGTCAACCTAAGAGACAAGCTATCTACGCAGGCGGTCACATAGTGTTCAAGTATTTACACAAACACAGGCGCACTCTGTATCCTCACACTTATAATACAACGCGATGGCAATCTGTCACGACCGGGGAGAGATCAGGCGCATGACCAACTTTACGTGCTATCCAAGGCACGCGAGTGTAACGTCGCCAATTTCCTAAACCGGTGTTGCTACCTAAAACCTCTTCATAGAAAAATCTATAACTCTTATTTGCCCGATCCAGCACTAAAAACAAGAACTCTATATTTGCAGACTAATAATTATTATAATTACCGGTAGACTAATTAGTATTTAGTATTTATAATTAGCCACTAGACCAACGCAACTGTTAGATCATAATAATATATGTAGATCATAATAAACTAGGTAGTTTTGAACGATTAATTAATCATATATAAATATATAATTCAATTTTAAGGTTTATTTTTAAAATCCATTTAAGTGTGAATTTTATGAGTAATGCAGAATGCATTCATGCTTCTTGATGCTTTAGCAAGCATAGTCTATTAATAGTAAATGATATTAATATATATCCTTTCTAAGCAATCACTAAACCTACGCACATTAGTAACCGTCATAATGTGTGTCAATGATACAATCACTGTCGTTATTTACCTTGTATTTCAATTGCAACAGAACGCCAATGTGATTTAAAAAAATATAGACCAGGAAATATAGTCGGGAGTGTCTGTATTCGTGACTGCGACGCGAGGGCACTGCTCCGGCGCCATTGTCATTGGTCAGCGGCGTGTGGCGGGCAGCGGACCACGAAATCGTTCCCAGCCGCCACGTAGCGTCTCCGATACACCCGTTTTTACTTACCAGCGACGACTCGACGGTAATTTATGGATTATAAGCGGCTGGCTTAATAATTTTCAAATAATTCTTTTTTTAGAAATAATAATCAGTGAATTGAAAATATTTACATACTTCATAACAGTAAGTTTATTGTTACTTATTTCTATAAAAATAAATATTCCATTATTTCTTTTTAATAGTAATATCATAAAAACGAAGTTGGAAAGAAGTTTGATTGTTTACTTATAGTCAATTTTTATGCTTGTTGAAATAAAGTAAGAAACAAAATGTTAACAGCATTCAGTAAATTTAAAACTTTGATTCGAGACTCAATGTTCTTTAAAATAATATTTTTGTTTAGAGATGGGTATATAAATACTTGAATGAACTTGAGCCGAAATGACCCAATGGCTAAAACATTTGATTTTCAACTGAAGAATGTGAATTCAAACTTGGGAAAACACATCTGAATAAACCTGCATGTGTCGGATGAAGTTCTGCCATATTGCTTTATAGTTCTGCTGTTTCAAACTTTTTCCTTGAGAGGAGACTTCAGTCCAACAGTGGGATGATTATTGACTATTACATTACTTTCTCTTTCTGACGATTACCTCGGCTACTTTCTTCTTGTACATGTTACTCCTACCCAGAGACCAATCTCTTCAGGTTTGCTCTTGCGTTGTTACAACCCATATTCATACCAATTACTCAACAAAATTGTCAGTGTAGCTTCCAACGCCATAGATATATCTCGTAGACCAGCTTCCCGTTTCCCCAGTTTAACGCACGTTATTTTTACTAATATTAATAATGAGAGTCAAGTAAATGGTATTATTAGCCTGCCGTTTTGGAGAACCTTGGGATAGACCTGTGTCTAGAAGTGTGTCTGTGTCTGTGTCGAGCGAAAATATTATAAATACCATCCCGCTATTCCGTGCGGCGCTCATAGATACGAGTATATCGGACCGTATTCCTCATGTGATTTTTTTTCTCATTATCATTTATTTTTCTCTCATTTATTCAAATCCACTGTGATAAAAGGGCAAGGGCCTCGATGCGTAGAATTAAGTCTGTGAATTGTCACTTTTGTTTTAAAATCTTAGCTTTTCACGATAATTTGTGATATATAGTCTTTATTATTATAATTTTGCATCCTGATTGACGATGCATGACAGCATAACACAAGTCGGGAACTTTCTACGAGTATTCGCCATACATTGCACATCGAGGACATCGCTCGATATTGCTGATGTTCGCACACTGACTTCCTCGCCACACTCGAGCCTACCATCGTCGAGCTTACCAGCCTACATCGATTGATACATACCTAATCTAAATTTAACTAAACTATTAAAATTATTATTGAAATAAGAAAGTAACACTAAATGCTATTTCACCTTTGGCCAGTTCATATTCTAAGCGTTGTAATGTATTATAGTCACACGTAGTATATTTTTTTCTAAGTTAGGTAATAAATGCAATCCTAATTCAATATCAATATATATCTCCATAATGAACAATACTCTTTTGATAAAAAAAGTATTGAAATTAAGAAGGAAGCTAACCAAACACCAGTTGAAAGACGTGACGTCGCTGTTAGATTTTTTGAGAAAAGATAAAATCTCTAATGGTTTGCCTACTAACCAAACCACCAAACAAAAGCAGAAATCCCAGATGTATTATCGTTTATCCAAAATTGTGATGTCACTAAGAACATGCTCCATGGACCTTGCTGGGGTTTTAACAACAGCTCATCCAGTGTGATCGACAGTAAGTGTTCCAAGTGGTACCCTAGAGACCTGATTGCTGACACCTTCATAAGTAATGGACGGATACTGTAACGGATACCCATTGTAACGTTAAAGATAATTGGCGATCTGTGGTTATGAAAGTCGATGGACAAGATATTCCTACTGACAATAGTTAGATTGTGCTATGTTCGCCAATATTGCCGAAAGTTTTGAGACTCACATATGTAAACAACGGTAGCAATATGGCCTTTTTCACAATAAAAAAATCTTTGATGTATCGCTATGCAATGAAGCGATTTGACGCAACTCTTTACTTGTAATTCACGTAAGACAATGTGGGCTATTTGGCAGTACATCTGATAGCAGTTTCAATCGAGAGAAGGCGGCGAAATGAGCGACAAGACCGCCTAACAATAACATAACAAGATTGATAACAATAACAAGATTCTTCTCCGTTTGTCAATCCGATGCTTTCGTTCACACTTTATTGTGAGCCATGCGATGCTGATATACATGGAAGCATTATAGAAATCATTTCAACGTCGGAAACAAGGAGCACCAGTTGAAGAACACCCTAAATAATATTTGCTTTAATAATGGTAACATCTTTCAAATTTCTTAAAGGCCGGCAACGCACCTGCAAGCACCCCAGTGTTGCAGATGTCCATGGGCGGTGATAGTCAATTTCCATCAAGTGAGCCTACTGCTAGTTTGGGAAAATCTACACATCATTAATTTAAATTTTAAGTGATACGACGTTCACCAGATCATCTGGTTAATATATAATAGAGCACCTAGAGACACCTAGGTATGATTATTAGTTTGCTAATATTTGTATGTAAGTTGGCTGCACCACCTACCCAGATTACCTAATTTAATCTCTATTAGATTGGGATGTCTGGAGCGGATTTCTAATTAGTCAATAGACCTTCCGTTCTACAAGACTCACTATTAGTTCTAAGCAACTGTAAGCGTGTGGTGTAAATATATATATTGTATTTTTAAGTGTGGAGAGAGAGTTCGATTTATAAAGATAATACTAATTTAATTAATTCATTTACAAAACATTAAATTAATTATTAAGTTTAAGATAATTATACGTATTCGTTTACAGTTATAAATTTAGAAGATGGCGCAGAATATATTTAAAATGCTCTTGCTCTAAAAATAATTTCTTAAATGTGAAAAATAATTATATACCGAGAATTTATACAAGTTAATAATTTTTATTTTGAAGATCAAACTGTACCATATTACAAATTACGTAAGAGTCTAATTTTACCAATTGTATGAAATTTTATCATTCATTACTAATTCGTTTTTAATTATAAACTTAAGTATTTCCTACATACTCTCAATAAATATCAAAATAATGTTATCCTTAATGAATATATTAATGGTAATCCACCATACACAATCTTCATTAACAAAATTTTATTTATGTTGCCTGCAATGCATTTGATGAAATAGAACAAAGTTGTCGACCACTAGAATAAAATATTATAATTTAAAGTTTTCCATGCAAAAATAATTGTCAGTCGAGAATTTAATATAAGAAATTTAATCGTAAAAATAAATTTCGCGATTTCTATATCTTCCTTTTGAAATAGATTTAGATAGTCGTCGTGTTTTTAGAGCTTGACGTTGGTACTGCGATTTTTGCTTTTTGTACATTGTCGGTAACAGCTGTTAACCGGTCCAGAGTCTTTTATGCTCCATATTTAAAAAAAAGACAACTAAAAATATACACGAATGCCGTGTCTGTGAACTATCGCATTCTCTATGTACTCGTAATCTTGTTATTGGCTGAGGATTTTTTTATACAACTTTTTGTATTCCTATTTATTTCATAATTAAAATGGAATGAAACAATCGGTGTTATGTTCTAATCCTAATGAGATATTCGGGATTACAACGTTTAAGCTATTATCTATACTACAAGCATTGTGTGTCGTAGAGCTGGCGAGCGTTTCGGTATATGACTGGCTGTTTCATAACGATAGGGATTATATAGTTAATTTGAACTTTAAAACAATTCAATGTGTTCCAACAAATTAAGGTCATGTCCTGATTGTACTTTATTTATATATTTAATTAAAAAATAAAACAATTTATTCCATTTCAGCGTCTAAGGTTAACGGTTTCAATCATTGATAAAATCCAAACTGATTTCTCGATGTCTTCTCAATTTCTTCGCTCTGTATTATCACTACAAATTATAAAACAAAGATTTTTATACAATGGACGGAGTGATTAATGAGGATAGTTTTAGTGTATAATTCATTAGGCCTTTGTATAAATCGAAAGATGTCGGAAGCAAACATGCCAACTGAGAGCTTTACTGGTGTGCGTGAACCTTATTCTACCCAGGCGAAGTCGTGAAGGTATTTAGTTGTAAATATGTAAAAAGCTGGTAAATTTTGTCACTTTTAATAGTTAAAGTTGCGCTTATTTAATTTAATGTGGCAAAGGTCTCGCACTGAAGATTTTTTTTATTTATGGAAATAAGGTTAGTTCGCTTCTATGCAATCGATCGTTATTAGCCTATATCGTATTTTAAGTAACGATAAAAATATATTTACTGATACAGATGTAGCTTGCCATTTTTTTATTTCTATATGAAATCCATGTAGCCTTTTTATGGATGTAAGAAATATTTTTGATATCCCAAATCACTTTCTGGATTTGTTTTTTATTTTTGATAGAGTAAATTGTATCATACGAAGACGATATATATTACTTGAAAGATAGATATATTTTTTTATATTGTAAATGAATTGTATTACAATGTATTGAATTCAGAAAATTTCTATCAGGCTAATGTTTTTTATATTTTCTTTTAAATAAAATGTTATGTAGAACGGAAGGGTACGGCTTAAAAATCGACTGTAATATATGAAACGGAGACCGGGCATCGTGAAGTTTACAATATAGAGTATCCTGTAACGTCTCTTCTTCGTTATTTCTTGACTAATTAGACATTTGATAACGGTCTTTCCATCTTCCGCTGTCCGGTTTTTGCGTTAGAATCGCCTAAAATTGTATATGCTAAGCTATGTGATGCTCTACATACCATGAAATTAAGTCTCATTTCGTGGTATTTACGCTTAGATCTTTTAAACAACGCAATGGATTGTAATGCGGTTATCATCGATAAACAGACTGATTAAAGAGGAAAGTATATATGTATAATAAATACCATGTACAAAATAGTATTATAGGAGATGACAATTTCAACTTTCTTTCATTTTTATTCTTCTATCTTAAAGTTGTATCGTACCCGTGAGAAGCCAGGTCGGGTAGCTAGTAAACTATAATTGCAAGATGAACTAGCACGTTGTATTTTTCTATTTCTGTTGCTGTTTTTATAGATGCGTAGCTGTGTATATGTAGCTGTGGAGTGGAGACAGGCGAACAGTCTATTAAACAATTCTATTTTTTCTATAGCACCGTTAATTACCGGTTCTGTCCCGTCTATATAAAAAAAATAAAAAAATGTAGAAGTATATAAAAGTAAGCCTTTCCTTTTAAGCCAAACGAATAAATATAAATATAATACTGGTTTTAAATGGATATTCAACCAAGTAATGCAAGGCAAGTAAATCAGTAATTATTCTTTTCAATGTCGTATATAAATGATGTAATAATCACAACAACAAAAAAGGAAATATCTTTTATTGTACATCAATAAACACATACATGAGTCATATTCAAGAAATATGCTCAAGAGGCGGTCTTATTGCTAAAACAGCGATGTTTTCCAGGCAACCTTAAGGTAGAGGAAAGAAACAGAGATAAAAAATGGTAAAAAAAATGGAAGTACTACTCTCTCACTTAAAACCGGCGTAAAGTGGTAGCTATACTACCGCGTTTCGTCTGGTTTGTGAGAGTCCCGGAGGCCCGATCCCCCCCCAAACATGATGGTTGTGCAGAATTTGGTTACATTACCCCAGGAGGGTACCATCAGCGACTGCGGTGGAGAATCCCTCTCTGGGCATCCATGCTCAGGACGTACACCACCTGAGGAGGGATGCAATGGGGCAATTTTGCGCTCGCCACTGTTCGGGGCGAGCGGAGCAGGCATCATAAGGCAACCCCTGCCACCCTCACTGTGGACTTCTGCAACATAAAGGGACTTAACTCCAACTTGAACGCCGTTCACTTTCACCTTGAGACGGAAAAGCCGGCCTTGCTCTTTCTTACCGAGACCCAGATATCCTCTCCTGCCTATACGACTGATATCTGCTCTCGACGCCTCGGCAGCCTTGAAGGGCAGGACCTATCGATTATCTGGCTGCGTGTAGATTGCGACGACCATCCGCGAGTCTACGCGTGTCTTTATAGGTCCCATAGTGGTAATGCCAAAACCAAATGGCTATAGATTCCGTACTGCAGCAGATCCCATCCGCAGACATCGTAATTCTTGGCGAGTGGGCTTGTCGGACCACTGTCTCGTTCGGAGTACAGTGCCGGTTGCGCGATACTCACGACCTCGTTTCGTGGGCTGCCGCCGCGTGTGGCACTACAAGTCAGCAGATTGGGATGGGATACGGTCCTTCTTTGCATCCTACCCATGGGGGCAGGTTCGTTTCTCGCCGGATGGTCTGAGCGTTATTGCTGACTCTGTTGCCGATGTGGTGCTTCAGGGTATGAAACTGTTCATTCCATATTCTGCTGTGCCCATCGGTGGCAAGTCCCAGCCCTGGTTTGGTCGTTTCTGCAAAACGGCCTCACGCCGAAAATGGGAATGTTACTATGACTGGGCTAACGCATCGGCGTCTCGTGATGTAAAGACCAGCGCATTCAAAAGGAATATAACTCTGCCTCTAGGTCCTTCAAAAACGTGATTGCTAAGGCGAAGACGGAGTACATTGGCAGAATTGGCGAGAGACTGGTGCGTCTCCCTTCAGGAACACGTGCGTTCTGGTCTCTCGCTAAGGCTGTCTTAGGGAATTTCTGTCAGCCTTCCTTTCCATCTCTGCACAAGGACGGTGAGTCATTAGCCCATACCGCGAAGGAGAAAGCTGATCTTTTAGGCTCTCTCTTCGCGGCGAACTCGACTCTGGATGACCGAGGAAAGTCACCACCAACAATCCCGCTGTGTGATACCACAATGCCGGAGGTTAAATTCCGGCAAAGTGCAGTTCGTAAAGTACTTCTTTCCTTGGATATTCATAAGTCGAGTGGACCCGATGGTATCACTCCAATCGTGCTACGGACTTGTGCTCCCGAGTTGGTGCCGGTCTTAACGCGTCTCTTCCGGCAATCCTATGCATTCGACGTCGTCCCGAACTCTTGGAAGACTGCTTTGATATGCACCAAAGCAGTCTTCCAGGAGTTCGCAAGGCGTAAATTCAGCCTCACATGGAATAATGCTCTCACCTCTGGGCGGGTGCTCCCCAGTACCAGCTCCTTCCATTTGTCGGTATCCAACGTAGAGCAGCTTGAATTATCGACGATCAAGCCGTTTCTGATCTGCTCGATCCTTTGGCTCTGCGTAGAGATGTTGGATCACTCTGCATGTTCTACCGAATCTTCCACGGGGAATGTTCCGAGGAATTGTTTTGATTAATCCCGGCAGCTGAATTTCACCTTCGGACATCTCGTCAAAATTCTAAATTTCACCCGATGTCCAAAAATCCACAACAGCGCGATTTTTAAAACATTTTCTGCCTCGCACAACCACTCTGTGGAACCAGCTTTCGCCGGCGGTTTTTCCGAACCGATACGACTTGGGAACCTTCAAAAAAAGAGCGTACTCCTTCCTAAAAGGCCGGCAACGCACCTGCAACCCTCCTGGTGTTGCAGATGTCCATGGACGGTGGTAATCACTTTCCAACAGATGAACCTCCTGCTCGTTTTCCCCCTAAAACATAAAAAAAAATATAAAATGTAAATACACTAAAATAAAATAATAATATCTTTAAAATAAATTAATGTACAGTTATTGAAGGTGTTTTATTTGCACTGGACGAATTAGTGCGTGGACATCATATAGGCGTGTTAAAAAGGAATTGAAATCTTTCACCTACACGTTAACAGATTTAGTATTGGAGGTTTCAGTCCAGTTAAGCTTAAGAGCATCTTCCCGTAGACCATTCAAGTTCATTCCATTAAATTACAGTGCAGAAGGTTTCTCTTTAGCTTTAGGTGGTTATAATTCATAGGATGGTTAGAGTAAATCATGATAAGAAAAAGCAAGAGCACCAACCATATTGTACAACAAGATTGAGTACAAAAATTTTTAATTCTCCTGAGCTGATTATAGTATACTTTTCATCACGCTACAGTCAATAGGAGCAGAGAAGTGAAGGGAAATGTTGGGAAAACGGGAGAAGTTACTCCATTTTTTTTGCGACTTTTAGTCTTTGATAATATTTTTAGATTCCTTTAGTTGTTATTTTATAAAATAGGTATTACTTATTTTGCCAGTGTTTAAATATTTGTTCAAATTACAAATCCATACTTCCATACTATTACTAATATTATAAATGCGAAAGTAACTCTGTCTGTCTGTCTGTCTCGCTTTCACGCCAAAACTACCGGATCGATTTAAATGAAATTTGGTACAATAATTGTCTAGAGCCTGAGAAACGATTTAGGTTAATTTTTATTTGGAAAATAGTGCTGAAAAGGGTTGAAAAGGGGGATGAAACGTTGTAAGTTGTTGAAAGTATTGTCATTTTTAGAACTAGAAGCATAAAACTTATATTTTAGGCTGTACACTTATAAACTAACATATCATACACCCACTAAGGAGCGAATTTTGGAAATTCTACCCCTAAAGGGGTGAAATAGGGGTTGAACGTTAGTATGGAAGTTCGTAATTTTTTAAGTTAGGGTCATGAAACTTTATTTTTGAAGAAAAAGACGCATGAAATTTTATTTTTTCCCTAAAGGGAAAAAGTATGGGTTGACATTTCGTAAACAGGTTAGTCTGGAAGTCCGTCATTTTTGAAGTAAGAAGCAAGAAACTTTATTTTTTTGCTACTGATTATAAATTAGTTGATACGTATTTAAGCGTTTCTTAATATTTTACGCCTAAACGGAAAAAGTAGGGGTTGACATTTCGTATATAGGTTAGTCTAGAAGTCCGTCATTTTTTAAGTTAGAAGCAAGAAACTTTATTTTTGTGCCACTGATTATAAATCAGTTGATACGTATTTAAGCATTTCTGAATATTCTACCTTAAGGGTTAAAATACACACCAATGTGGTATACAAAGAGCTCATACATTAACGTAATATTTTAAGTTAATTTGTAAATATATTCATTTTCTACGGAAGCAAAGCCGCGGGTAACAGCTAGTATAACATATATTTTCTAAGAGTAAAAAAATCCTTTATAAAAGTCTTCTCAAAGTATCTAAGATCTTGTACAGTGGGTTGTAAAGGCTCAATCTATAAAATACTGATTTTGAAATTCAATAAAGGTTTCTCGATAAAGACAATGTCAATATATTTTCCAAGTACATACATATATAGTATAATATGAATGAGCCTCCATAAATAGCGTTCTCGTTTACAAACGGACAGGGTAAAATGTTGTATGTTAAAACTAAAAGCTATTTAGCTAGTGTTCAGTGATACATAAAACATTAATGTTCTAACACTCCATAAAATAGTTTTGTTTCATTCTCTTTGCCATCTACACCTTGTACATTAATATTCAAGTAGAAAATTATTAAGTTTTGTCTTTTTAACTTTTTATTATAGTATAGGTGGACGGACGGATGCAAATGCGTACTTAAACACTGCCAATATTTAAACTCACAGCAAATACGTGCTATAAAAAATCCTTGAAATTAAATAGCAATATCAGACTCAGGCCCTTGGGATCCAGTAAGCTAGGCACTTTACCACCGAGGCGGATCACGTAAACGGATCATGTATTATGAATTTGAAATTTATAGTTACAAGTAATTATATTTATTATGTAACTAAATTATATTATTTTTATAAAAATAACCAACAAAAAGGCATAACATAGAAACAGTGTTCAAACACCAAAATTATTTAAAATGTATTGAAAAGGGTCGGCTGGAGTATTCATTCTCGGATTATCCTATTATTAATCCTGAATTTTCTCGGTTAAAGAAAAAAAGGGATCATAACAAAATTTATTCAATATCGTATAAAGAACACTTTTTATCGCCAGTACCTTAAACGTAAAGTGAAAGAAAAAGTCGAGGGAAAGCTTAGAAAATAATTTTGAAGGTTGACCGTCGAACAACTTACAGTTGCCTAGAGAAAGTTCCTAAAACATGAAATAAATTTTATGACCCGATAAAGGCCTTTTGAAGGATCTACGGTAGTTAGGAACCGGTCTCGAAAATACATGTGGGCTTAAAATTATTACGACATTACGATGAATGCTTGGATACATATCTTACAGTACAGTATACATAGTTCAAGTCACAGTATGTACGAGTATGTGTATATATGTACAATGTTGGAATGTCGACGCTGATATTTTAATATAAATTAGTTATAATTAGTCTTTTTGTGTTATCAAAGCAATGTAAATTAAAATGCAATAATCGAATTTATATAAAACTAGCTCAACTAGGACTTTGTCCTCGTGTGTATATGTAAATGTTTGACATGGTGAACGGATTAATATGTTGATGTTCTTCACCGAGCTTTTTTGATGCCAATTTGGCTTTACCTTCCAATTGATCACGGAACTGAACGAGGCTCGAAACATCAACGCCAAGTATTCCGGTACTAGCTGTGACGGCTATAAGAATGTTCTCAAATTGAGGAAACAATCACGACAACTGGTGATTTATATTTAGCGGTCAACGAGCAAACTTGCGTATTTTTGGGGTTAAAGTAGACTAGGTTTAGCCGGACCCAGTCCGAGACCTTGTTTAAGGAAGACTTGATTTCAGACACATGTTTGTTCCGGTTTTCAGGTTTCGCCGACGTTTTCACGAGAAATAAGGTGTATTGCCGGTGTATGGCTGGTGTAGGCCGGTGTATAAGGTGTCTAAGATATTGTCGGTTGCATAGCAATGAATGTTCCTGATTTGCAAAAAGCCATTGATATGCAGAAGAAATAGAGTGGGCGATTGTGGAACACCAGAATCGACGAATTTTAAGTAAGACCATGTACCGTCGACAACGACCTTGATGTTCCGATCTGCCAAAAAGCTGGTGATTCAATTGTATAATTTCTCAGGAAGCCCATAGGAAGGAAGCTTCGAAAGAAGATTTTTTGTTTTATCAACGTGACGTCACCAAAATGACAAAGCGTTTTTGCAGGAATAAAAAATATTTAAAATTTAATTTAATTTTATGGCAAGAAAACGTGTTTATTTTGCCGAAATATATTTTTTGTGGCTTTTCATTAAGAAAAACCACATTTTGAAATACTTTTTCAAACATAATAGAATACCCTATTGGTCAATCTGAGACAGATATAATAAGTATTCGTTTTTATATAGATTAAATTGGTGTGATTTTTTACCTTTTATTTAGAACATTTAAATTCTAAAAATTATATAAACATTTTTTGCTCATTGCTTAAGAACGACGCCACTTAGTGATCGCCGAAAAATCTGGCACCGATTTACAAAAGGAAATATAAGTCATGAAAAGGAACATTGAATGATAATCAAAGGGATTTGTCGACATATCGATTTACAATTACTTATTGTTTAAAATGAAGATGAAAGGAGAGGCTTTTATTTCTAAGATGTGCAAAGTGTATTGTTATTTGTATAAAACTTTTTTAATATTTGCCAGTGAAATATTTACTTAAAAATCTTCAAAAGTGTGTCGTTACTGTTACGTCAATCAAAAACATGCTTCTTCTGTTTCCCCCTCGTTATAATATTATATTTACATCGGAATCGACATATATAAATATATCTTACTTTCATTTAAGAAAATGGGCCACCTGATTATCACCACGGCCTATAGACAATGGCGCTAATATTAAACATTGCTTACATCACCAATGCGCTATTAATCTTGGGAACTAAGATGTTATATCCTTTGTGTCTGTAGTTACACTGGTTCACTTACCCTTCAAACCGGAATACAACAATACTGGGTTCTGCTGTTTGGCGCTAGAATATCTGAGGAGGTGATGGTACCTACCCAGCCGGCTAGCGTAAAGCCCTGCCATCAAGTACAATTTTAAATTTCATAGCATTCGCCTTTTGAGCATTATAATGGCAGTCTATTTGTTCCCTTTATTATTTTAGTTAAAATATAATTACGGCTTATTGTATCCAACACTTCCCCAATAAGCAGAACAAAAGTTTACAAATTAATAATGTATTGAAGACTAGATTCTGCGAATAAAACGAATTTATTTTTACTATTAAAGGTCGTCAGGTATGTGGTATAAAAAGTTAGTATTGTTATGTCCTTCTTTGGAGTTCAAGCATCTTCATACCATTTAACAGATTCGAAAGTGGAAGAGCAACAGACAGACAGAATTACTTACGCATCAAATATTGCTTATAAAAAATATCATCGACTCCGCATGTATTATTGGTATAGCAGTGCGTGAATTTTACCCGTTTATTGTTTGTTTCCTAAGCGCTTCAAGCTATTTTGATTAACAGTTAGTTGGTAAATTCTCGTATATTTCACTGTATTCCTTTAATATCAACATGAGTACTGCCTACACTATTACAAGGCTTAATATATTGCTACATAATTGAAATACACTCGTATATTATAGTCGTATTATGAGCAATGTTTTATCCGCCATTGTTATGAAAAAATTGGTACGACTTAAGTAAAGAAAGCTCTTAACATGATTTCGGTATGGATTCATGCTCTGCTTATTTTTTTAAATGAAAGACATTTGCGTAGCATTCTGTATCATAAAATAAAAATTTAGTTTAAAATATATGAAATTTATTACTTAAATAAAATTACTGATATTTATATTGATGAAATTATCCTTAATATTTTATGATGTAATCCTTAGCGATTTCGCTACTAAAAGAAATAATTATATACAAATATCCATGTATGTGCAATATTAATTGCGTAATAATTAATTAATTTTATTAAGTGATAACTAACTTAGATATAATTTTTCTACTAGGTTCTCTGCTTATATTGTTAAATTAGCAAATTTTGTGGGTTAAAAATTAAAAAGGATTATTCTATTTATTTGTCGTCATTAATGAACAACACTTAATTATTATCGATATTTCGCTTTGATACATATTGAACTGTATAACGGTGCATTTTAGGAGGCAATAGCTTAATTAAAAGGCAGCTATTTTCTAATTTTAGGTCAAGCTATTTGAACGTACAATTCAATTTTGCAGCACGAAATAACCAATTAATGAGCACTTAAGTTTCTTCAAAAAATTGAGTGAATCTGCCTAATTGGCCATTGCAGCTTTTACGTGATTACGCCCACGGCAGCCATTTTAAAGAGAGACCAGCCAACTACGTGGGGTATATTGTAGCACACGTGCGCATATATATATATATATATATATATATATATATATATATATATATATATATAGCATACGGCATTAAGGGGATCTGGTGCGACCAAAAAGATTTCAAGCGCCGTACCAACAGCATTCCGTGCGTTTCAGCTTTGCGTTCGGAGTTTGAAAATAGTGCTTATAGCACTACTAATTTACAGACTCCTCGGAACTGAAAACACAAAAAAAAATTAATGGCCCCCTCCCCATTTGGGGAGTGTACCCATGACTTCAAGGTCTGCAGCATAAGTCAGCGATTAGAACAACGGGGTAGAAAAATATTTACCTATGCTACATGTCAATGTTTTGTTTCGTGTTAGAAAACCACATAAACCGTCCCCAACCACCAAAATGATAGTTTAAAGCTATTCTCAGTAGCTTAAAATATGAATTAGAGGTTTTTTTTTTAGTTCTGTATTTTTCTAAAACTTACCTATCAGATGTCATCACCATCCATAGATATTAGCTCTGAAAGATATATAAACTACTCCTAACGTCGTCAATACGCCACCAACGTTGGGAGCTACGATGTTATTTCCCTTGTGCACAGACAGTACAGTTAAATTACATCACTGGCGGTAGGCTAAATGTTTGACGAGTGAGTGATACCTAGTAAGTACTAAGTATATTTGTATGATTTTGTTGTATGTACCTATGTAAAGCTACATATAATTTCAAATCACCCTATGTAATTATCTGTGAAAACTTCACTGGCTTTGTTTTATAACACATCACTTACTTGGTGGTAGGGCTTTGTGCAAGCCGGTCTGGGTAGGTACCACCCACTCATCAGATATTCTACCGCCAAAGAACAGTACTCTGTATTGTTGTGTTCTGGTTGGAAAGGTGAGTGAGCCAGTGTAATCACAGGCACAAGGGACATAACATATTATTTTCCAAGGTTGGTGGCGCATAGGTGATGTAAGGAATGGTTAATATTTCTTACAGCGCCTTTGTCTATGGGCGGTGGTGACCACTTACCATCAGGTGGCCAATATGCTCGTCCGCCAACCAATGCCATAAAAAAAACATCATTATCGATGTGATAAAATATGTATATACAATATTGTGTACCATGCATAAAGAAAATAAGAATTAAAACAGTAGTTTCTATAATGAATTTTGTTTTATAAGCGTTAAAGCGTTCCGCTAGATCGGGCTGACACGCAACAGATGTTCACACAGACGAGAAGTCACAATACGCTCAAGAAACTTGTCAGCCTCTTTAAGTAGGACGGTAAACAGAGAGAGATTCTGCAGGTTTCTTCGAGAACTTTAATTCAATCGCATGCGATAGATCGCACGGTCTTGCTTTTGCTCGCTCAATTCCAATACGGCGAACCTCACAGACAGTGGCAGGGGCACCAGGGCCCTTGATTTGAATGCCAGGAAGAGTGCTTCTATGACTCTCGTTAAAAATTCCGGATCTAAGGTCCCCGTCAATGGGGGACATCCACGGATGCTATTTGTAAAGCACCATACGGTTACTCAAGGAACTCGTATGCTTCAGCTTTCTGATCTGGGGTAGCTGGCTTTCTTTTTCAGGTATGGATGTAATCGTGACCTGTGTGCAGGCAAGACGTGCGTAGTTGCGTAATCTCTGCTGATCACCAGTAGGCTCTAGGTGGCCCACTCGGGACATAGAGACTTCATCATATCTTGGAGCTGAGACGACTTACTCTCTGCACTGGAAGAAACCTCTTCGGTGAATTCTGGTCAGGTCGATAAGATGGCAGTGATTCCGAGGAAGCCATGGATGGTTAGAACGCGTGCATCACTATTGAATTTCCACCTGAAAAACCTTAAAACCTGCATGCGCCTAATTTTAATGAAATTCTGTCACATGTGTACCAACCCGCATTGGAGCAGCTCGGTGGATAAGCTCCAAATCTTCTCTTCAAAAGGGAGAATAGACCTTAGTATATAGTAGTATATATAAGACAGAAAACGTTAGTGTTTGATATACATTTAAATTGTATAATTATATTTAATTATCCACTTATTTAAAGTTAAACAAAGTTTATAAAAAAAAAGTAAATAAAATTTAAAAGTTTAAATCTGAGCAATTCAAATACCTACTCGAATAAAATATATTTTCACTTTGAATAAGCTTCAAAAATAAATACCTACGTACCACACTTAGTATGTTTGCTTAATTCAAAAATATTTCTGAGTTTATTTTGGCAACCTTAAAGAATGCTAATAAATAATAAAAGAGCAACTTTATCGATGACTTAAATATATCCACGGCAATTTCCAATGTGTCTTGGGCTCGTGGCAGACTTAAGATTAAGGCAATACCCCGTAAATCATGCTATTCCTCACGGAAAATAGTAGGGCGTGTCTTCGTGGATTGAACTAATTACATCATAATTATGATAATATTAATGTTTGAGGTTAGTATGTATTTTAGTTGGTAGTTACTATGGGATGCACATTAAGAAAGAATGTGAGATACCTACATATTTACAATGTAGTAACTAGAGTAGATATACTATTAGTATCGCAGTTTTGAAATAATCGGCTATTATTAAATTGTGAAACGGTGCGAAGCGCGCTAATAATTTTATGGCTATCGATTTTCATTTAGCTCTTAAACGGGTCATTATAGCAGTGTGTTTTCGAGTAAAGCGCGGTCGACGATAGAAAGGCAATATTGCTCTTTGTGCCAACCTATGTAATAATGGAGTGATTAATGGTTTTAGCAATACACAAAGCAAGTTCTTTGTCAGTTAGCAAATATTTTATGTGCCGCTAACGTCACGGTATAATCCTTTGATACAACACGTGGGGGCGTTATTATCATAAACATTTGTTTATTTTTTTATTTCTGACTAACTGTGTACCCGATGGGAGATCCCATTGGAAACATTATAAAGAATCCCATCATTATATAAATATAATAATTTGTCCACACTGAATTTACGGAATACATCATTTTGAGTCCAAATTTGGTAGTCAACCCTTTATTGATTTATGGAATCTGGCACAAAAACTTACTAAAATGCTAACCAAAAGGAAGCTTAGATTCTATTTGCTCTATGAGCTCTATTTGCGGCCAAAATTGTTAATTGGATGTTGAATTAAACATTATTCCACATAGTTTGAATAATTTTCTTATAGTTCAGGACTTGGAACTCCATACCTAAATAAACTAAATATCTTGACTGCTTGATTAAGGAACACACATTAATAAATTGGGATCATGTTTTAATGCTAGGCTGTAAGATAACAATAACGAATCAACTTGAGTGAAGCAGTTTTAAAACATATTTTTAACAATTAGAACTATGCCTTAAAATATGGCTCATAAGTTTTTTTATAAGAATATATTCATTTTATGTTAATATTTAAGCATAAATGTTAAAAGCCACGATTTAATTTGATAAATGACGAATCCCCTTCTATACAAAAGTTCATCCCTCATTCAACCCTCTTAGGGAATTATCTCTATAAAATGCTGTACTAGATATATTTATTTACGACAGACCTTTACTCGTAAATATTAGCCTTAATTCCGATAAATAATTTTCATATTTCAAATACCAGATATGCACTTCCATACATATTTTCTTTTAATTGTTTTATTTTAAAAAACATTTTATTTCGTAATTGACCTTTGTGCTTGTCTGGGTGCTGTCTGGTACCGTCCTACCCAGACTTATAGTCTACTGCCAAACAGCAATAATAATTAGTGTTGTTGTGTTCTGATTGGATAGGTCACTTAGTCAGTCTAGCACAGTCATAATAGACATAAAATCTTAGTTCCCAAGGTTGGTGTTAGCATTGGTGATATCAGGGATTATAACAAATTCTGCAGTACCAATATCTATTAGCAGTTGGAACCATTTATTGTCAGGTAGAACATTTGCTTACCTAAGATCTAAAAAACCACTCATAAATAAAAACTTAAACACTAATTACTATATTTTAAATGTTAAAAAAAGACAATCTTCTATACAAAGTTTCATCCTCACTCTCACCCTTTTGGTCGACTAATTTTCGAAAATGCTGTAATCGCTGTATTTCACTCATAAACAGAACCCTAAACATCAATTTCCAAACGTTTGACTTTCATAAATAACTCCTATAACATAATTTCAGCCTCTTAAGCAGTAAATTCTCAATAATACTTTACCTACAATGTGCTTACTTACTAACTTATATGCAGTAACCTATACTTTAAAAAATAACGAACTTCAGTAAAAACTTTCATCCCAAGTTTTACTCTCTTAAAAGATTAATTTTGAAAAATTATTTCTTAGTGCTCTAGGTGCGCTTTTCATAAAGAATATTTATGCAATATTTTGTCCAATTTAGGCTATATTTTGTATGTCATCTTAAAATTATTGTATTAAGAAGTTTCGATAAAATTAAATTCCGTATAATATTCTTCAGCGCCTGCCATTTTTTATTTAATAATTTCAGTAAGATCAATTATTGCTCTTAACATGATGATGAGGTACAATTTGGAAAATTGAAATATAAATTGTTTAAAATGAAAAATAAAGCAGGAAAATACATAAGCTTTTAAGTGAATTGAATGTATCGTGTGAACTTTAAATTAAATAAGATTTATATCTTCGCATGACTGCATTAAAATATTCCTGCTCATTTTGTTCATTATTTAGTGCAACTTCACCACAAAGAAATTTCACGCTTATCTGCCTACTATATTTTTTGAACCATAATACACATACTTAATAATTTTATGTTACACTAATGAATAATATATAGACGGATATTTTTTGCCTATAAACCAATGTGAATTGGAATGAGTCATTTTTGTTCATAAATATGTAATTTGTAAGTGAATTAAATTTACCCAATAAAACACGTGTAATGGCCGAACTATGAGATCGTTTTCAGACACGCGAGCCTCAGGAATACTTCTCGCCCTCCTTACGTGGCAGAGCTCGTCTCAAGAGGGGAGAGCCAGCGCTTTTGACGGTTCTACCGAGCGAGGTTGTCCTTTTTATTTTTTTGGATCTTGATGACCCATCAGTATATCGTGTGGTAGTCCCGCACTATACATATTTGCACTCTCCACTACAAAGCCTGGAGCTTAATATTGATTCCCTTATCTTGTAAACCAATTATGAAAATCTAGTACAGCAATGACTGCTCAAAAAAAAAAAAAAATTTACAATAATCCAATGAGTTTTTAATGTCCCGACATGAGATTTTGAGTCAAGATCTCTTCATCTATAGTTTAGTGAGCACTTAGACAGTTATTGTTAACGATTATGGATGATGGGAAGATGCCAGAAAGTCATGATTGACGTAACTGGAACTTTGCAGCGAATTGTTGCGAAGAGACAATAATTTGAAACGCCATCCTTTGACTGATACCGGAAACAACCAGGAAGACTTTCAGAATCCAGTGATAATTCAAATGATGTGGATAAAATCATTTATAAGATATAACGTACCAGATTTGACTTTAGTAAAGTAAAGTATTATTATGTACAAAAAAACCTGATGTGCGTGAGACAGAGATTAGATTGGTAAATTTCGTATCGTTGCAAACAAATAATATATTATGTTATATATGATTATCGGTGGTGGATTTGTATGTTCCAATCTTCAGATGTTTTACTGTCAAACCGTAGTACTTAGTATTATTGTGTTCTGATTGAATATGTGAGTAAGCTAGTATAAATACAAAGGAATACAAGGGACAAAACATCTTAACTTTCAAGGTTGATGTTGCGTTAGTGAAATCAGGAATGATTGCTATTTTTTGCACAACCAATATGCATTGGCTGTGGTGACCACTTACTGTCAGGTGGTCAATTTTGCCGAGATATGATCTAAAAATATATTAATTTATAAATAAAGACTTAAACACTGATAACTTTATTACAAAAATTTAAAAAACACTAATTTCTATAGAAAGTTCCATCCGCAATTTTACCCTTTTGGTCGATTAATTTTCCAAGACGCTGTAATCGCTGTTTTTCACTCATAAATAAAATCCTAAACACCAATTTTCACTTTCATTTTCACAATCTCCTCACAGCGCCAATATCTATAGGCGGTGGTGACCACTTACCATCAGGCCTATATTCTAAAAAAAGCGTGCGTTTCATTTTAGCAATATCTTCAAATATGAACGATATGAATATAGGCGACTGTTGTCGCTGAAAATGATATTGAAAAAGAAAATCACTCATTTTATCAGGTACTAAAATGCAGTTGATATGGCTAAAGGAAAAATGTATGTTAAGTGGCAAAAACTGTAACACGAACGTATTAATCAAAGAAAAAATGCAGGAAAGCTTAAAAAGTATTCCAGGGAAGACTCTGTTTTAAAGAGAAGAAATTAAAATTGAGACCACTTCAGTCATAAATCCAGCTCCAAGAAATAAAAATACATAAAAAGATTTCTTAGTCTAGGTGTATCAAAATTGCAAAGAATTTCATGAAATGTGTTTTATTTGCAGTAAAGAAAATAAAAAGTGATAACAAAACAAAAAAAGTTAAGTAGAAATTAAATAATTCAATTGTATGTTTATTTATTTTCAATCTGTTTATTATTATTATAATACATTGGGATTTATTTGTATTCTCAATCGATTTCGACCACCGGACGAACAATATAATTATGTTAAGTAAAATTATTTTTTGTATACTTTTTAGTTGCACTCTAATGTTTGCTTTTTCAATACATATTTAATATTTAATAAAATAGTACCATACAAGATAACACCACAACCATTTATTCAGACGTAACACTTTCTGAAAAACATTCCCAGACTTACGTCGTCAAATTCTCACGAACTCTCGAAATCTGTGATCATATTTGAAATTCACTTGAAATAAATAAATGAAAATAAATTAATCTACCACAAAATAAGTTGTGTTGTGGTTTGTCTGATGAGTTAGTCAGAGTAAAAACAGATAAAAGGGATGTTATTTCAAATAATGGTAGTTACGCATTCACCTTGTACGCTTTTTTTATTTCATGCTTTCATTCGTGTAGAATTTGGTTTGTCACGAATGACTCATCATTAAATTACATTACATTTAAGTATATTTATATATATTGTTTCTGGATATATCAGAAGTCATGGCTGCTAACCGTGTTCAAATTCGAACAAGCATCATTCAGTTTTATGTGCTTAATTGGTTAATTTAAATGAAACCGGTCAGCGTTGCCATGATTAGTTTTTCAAAATATTTCGAGTGTTTCTCGATAAATAACGTCGGAAAAGTCAGAAAATTAAATAATAATAACATTATGAACATTTCCGGTTCATTATTACTTTGGATTTAATTTGTCGATTGAAAGTGCTTGTAAATGCCTCTTCGAGCAATCAATATTTTTGATTATGATAAAACATTGATATAAAATAACATATAATATGTACTATTTTAACATTTTATTTTTCATTTTTAGCATTAGCATTAGCAGCCTGTAAATTTCTCACTGCATATGTCATACATCATACACATGTGGCAGAATTTCGTTGAAATCAGACACATGCAGGTTTCCTCACGATGTTTTCCTTCAACGCCGAGCACGAAATGAATTATAAACACAAATTAAGCACTTGAAAATTCAGTGGTGCCTGCCTGGGTATGAACCCGCAATCATCGGTTAAGATGCACGCGTTCTAACCACTGGGCCATCTCGGCTTTGCATTATATTTTTATTTTTCATATAAATACAAATTACCCAAATACATAAAAAAGTAGTAAAATTGTCTACGTCTAAATCTCATCGTCTATGATTAGATTTGATTACAGTACATATAATATTTGACAGTATACCAGAAGGCTATGTAAGAGTGGTTTCTATGTCCGGACACTTAGTAGCAATAAAAAAATAATGTAAATAGTAACCAAACAGAATGAGAAGTCAATAGTGATACTACAGATAGGTAGTAAATTAATCTGAAATGATGTAAGATGAACCAAACAAAAATTGTATTATAATTAGTTAATAAAATCTTGAATTTACTTGGTGGTAGGGCTTTATGCAAGTCCGTCTGGATAGGTACCACCCACTCATCAAATATTTTAACGTTACTCAATATTGTTGTGTTCCGGTTTAAAGGGTGAGTGAGCCAGTGTAACTACAGGAACAAGGTACATGACATCTTAGTTCCCATGGTTGGTGGTGCATTGGCGATGCAAGGAATGGTCAATATTTCTTACAGCGCCCTTGTCTATTGGCGGTGGTGGTCACTTACCGTCAGGTGGCCCAAATGCTCGTCATCAACCTATACCATAAAAACACACATCAAACACATCTAATTCCAATAATATTTTAACTGGAACATGAAAATCAATTAAATTTATTTTATTATTTCATTTATTAGAAAATACAAAACGAAGAATCAAGTTGACAGAAGAACATTTGGGACATAGGAAACAGGTCGACATAATGGATACAAGAGAATTGTCATTTTATGCGGTTTATAAATTTATGAAAAAATTAACTTACAAAAATATTTTAATGTAACAACATATTATGAATAGCTGAACAGGTTTAGGCGTTTCCTTTTGTTTTGCGATTGGTTGTATCAAAAGAAGTAAATTTATATTTTATAGCGGTGTATAGTATCGCATTTTACAAGCTTATTTAAGTTGTACCTGACCACACTTGACCCGCTTCCCCTTATCGGTGTAGTTTTGATGACAATGCAATTTTAGGGTAACAATGAACTGACACTACACCCAGGATGGGCTCCAGACGTAGGAACTCCTCAACGGTTAACAGTGTCGAGACACGAGAGAGATATAGATATTTAATTATGGTAGCCTGTTCAAAGTTTCCCCATGCCATGGCTGTTGTACTCAGGATGGCTCCCGACGAGTGAACTCATAGAGTAGAGTGTTGATAGCACAAACACGAAATAGGTTTACGTATTCAATTGTTATATACTGTTAGAAGTGCTACGTCATAGCTGCAATTAAGGTTTCTACCTGGATAGCGATTTCCTCAACAATTAACAGCACAAACATGGAATTTCGTAAACGTATTAAATTTTGAAGGTCCATTATAAAATCGGTTATAACTAGGATGTTGTTCATATTATATCTTCTATACGTAGTATGTTACAAATAATATTATGTTGTCCACGTGAGGCACACAAAATTCGAGGTAGTACCATATACAATACCGTTGTCTGTTTAGAATCAAATGCTCTGCGTTGCTGCCAAGCTTTTGTTGCTTTAACTAGGGTCAAGTCACTAGAAGGTCTTCTTATTGAAGAATTTAAGTATTGATGAAATGATGTAGTAGATGTAATAGAAAACTAAAAAAAAATAATTATATTATAAATTATACAAAAAAAAAAAACTTTTCTTGGTCAGCATCAACCATCGAGAAGTACATCTCCAATGCGAACTAAGACGTTTTGTCCCTCGTGGTTGTAATGATACTGACTTTCTCATCCTTTAAACCGGGATACAACAATTCAATGTTTTGTCGTTTGACGTAAGAACATATAATTGGCACAGTGCATATATCTTTGCACAAAGCCCTACCACCAAGTGAAGTAATGGATTAAGATAAAAAAAGAAATAATTATAAACAGTGTGTAGAATATCACAAACGTATTAAAGTATAAATATTATGGTTACAAAGATAACGAGCATACAAACCAAAGACTGATTCTGCTGGAGGTTGCTAATCACGACGTCACTTTAAGCCTTTCCTTGGCTTAAGTGATGCAAATGGGAAAACTTCGAGGGCGTAACCGACTTTGACTTCGTCCAATGTCTTTGATCGACACTTCAAAGTCAAGCGTTGGTTTACTTGCCGAAGCAAATACAGCGCTACTGACTTGCAACCGTTTATAAAAGCTATTGATCGCGAAATTTGCGTCGTCCGAACTTTTGACAAGTATTACAAAAGGATATTATAAATTTTTTGTAAAAGTGAGCTGCTGTTAATAGAACCATTGAACTTTAACTTCCTCACAAGGCGGTCTATATAATAATATTGGATGATTATATCGCGAATTGATTGGTATGTGAAGTTTATACAATAAAAACTATAAGGAATTTTTTTTCATCATAATCATGGTCTTTTATTTTGATTCATTTTAAAAGAGGGATTTCTTATAATACTAGATGCAATAAAGAAATTTTAAGTACACCATAATTTTTTTTCAACTCATGCTGGAAATATAATCTTTGAAGTGAACTTTTGTTCACTTTTTTTTAATTTAGCGCAAAAGCAGCGCCCTTTCGATGTTAGTACAAGAGCGGGGTTGATTACTGCGTAAAATATTTCTAACAGAATATAAAATTTTCTCGAAGACGAGACGCCTTTTCCATTCCAGCATCCGAAATCACTACGGTAATGTATCTTTGATATTGCAGAGGAACTTTTTAAAGATAAATCCTTTTTTTTATTCTGCCGGTCGTTTATAACTGAACCACTTAAAAATTATCTGCAAAGCTACGTTTTATAAAAGTAGTAGTTTTTTTTTTAATTTTACTTCGTAAGGCGGAATAAGTGGGAACTTGTACCTGGTTTTGAAGATAATGCCTATGTAAGTTTTTTATTTTCATATTAGATCCACACGTGAATATTTCAAGTGGTTGGAATTGACTGAATCTCTCTGGTCTCGAAGCCAATTTTAATATTCATTACATGCAGTAAAATCGAGTGTAATCTTACTGAGAATAAGTCGATGGTTATTCCAAGAGTTCTGAGGAGGTAAAGCCACACGAAGCAACTCATTCAGTACGAACGTATCGTTTGCTTAACAATTTACGCAATATAACTTCTGTTACTTCTATATTTATATAATATAAATGATACTTTGCTGGGTGTGTAAAAATTTCCACGTAATAAACTTTTATATAAAATTGTACTTTTGTACTAAGTTTATCCAGTATATAGAATTTCCTATTAAAAGTTGTTGAACATAGATTTTCCTTATCTAGTTCAAGCTCGTGATGTTTCAGGAACTCGTTAACAATAAAATGTCGGGTTTTCCTAATTTAAACTTATGGGCTAAGTTAAGATTACAAGTTCAATCTTCTGCTATTTAAAGATAGTTAGTTACTAGAAACAGGTAGTTAAAGTCACAGCGATTAACTATTATTTATCACATTGAAGCTATGATATAGTTTTGAGCAGATTATTCGTCGAAGAGTTTTTTCATAAAGTTTTTCGGATTCATATTTAATCTGTGCAGTATTTTATTGGACTACGAGACGTCTGGAGGTTCGCCGTCGTTACGTCATTGATATCCCATTTATTCGCACGAAGCGCTCATTTCTGATGCGAGTAGCCAAGGTGGAAAACGCTTCCGACGTCTATATTTTCCGATCAATATGAGTAGGGTATCTTAAGAGCAAGAGTGAATATGCTTTTTTAACGTAAGCGTGCTTAATGCGTCTAGCATTGTACCGTTATATCAATATTTAATAATATTCTAAGCGTTATTTAATGTTTGAAATGTTTCGGTATATCGACGTATGATACACTGATATACCGATTCAAGATTTGATAGTGTTGAGAATATATTATGGTTATAAAATTATAAGTTTTTAAGTTATAAGTTGAGAAATAACCGATAATTAATTAATTACAAATTCAAAGAACGTTATAGAACGTTATAAAACTAAACTAAAAGCAAATAAATAGCATAAAGTTTACTATGAGAGTTACTAATTAATAGATAAAATAATTCGAATCGTTGGAGGTGTTATTCTTTTTAGCATACATAGACTAGAGGTATGGTGAGGTATACACTGGCCAGACCCATTTTTCTTGATTCATTATTTTTCATGAGCGAAGCCTCGACTAATTGTTGCGGCTTATGACAATATCTCTGATTTTCGCAAAAGGCTGTAGTGGCTCCTAATCCGCCTTCGCTTTTATTTCTCTTCTTTATTGTATATGTATTCAAACAAAATATTAGTTCAAGTAAATCTTTGCTTAAAACTCCTTCTCGTATCTCAATTATTCCGCACTTAGCCTTAATAGCAAACAATTTATTGGAAACTTCTTTCATTGTTGGAAAATACTTGTAAAAGATCACTACTTGTTTTTACCAATTGTTCAATTACTTTTTAATTATTTTTCATTGTATTACATGTGATCTTCTCTAGCAAAGGTTTGCATATTGGCCATTTTTAACTGTAGTGTAGTTTTATTCTTTATTGTTGCCTGGTGGGACTTTCTTACACAATAAAGTGTATATAGGTATATATATAGTGTTATACTTTATCATGGGTATCTATGTAACACAATACGTGGTTGACTTATTATTCACGGGTCGAATATAAATCCAAGAGTAAAATGAATCAGCACGATGCAATTTTGTATTTTAACAGAATTATATTATAATAATAATATAATATAATTCACAAGTTTAACAGCCGTATTTAGCCGTGATTATTTTGTTAATTCGCTTGCTACCTGAGTTTATTCATAAAATATATACTTAATAATATATACGTTGATGTCTGCGTCTGGAAAACGTTAAAGGTTACACTTTGGTATTATTTGGTCAGAGTATTTAAGCGACGACGTAGTCGTCCTATTATTTTATTTGTTATTGGTATTTTATTAATTATTATATATACAACACAAATAAAATAATAGGACGATTACTTCGTCTTCCAAATACCATTATGTTGATTTTTAAATACTGGCAACTCGAATGTTTACGACCGACTGCTAGGGAATTTTCGTAAAACATAAATATAATAATACAAATTCAAACGACTTTTTTTGTTTTTATAATGAATAAGTGTCTAATGTTTTGAGGCCATTTGGTTGATTGAAAAAGAGGTATATGTTATGTTGCTATTGTACGTTACGCTATGTTACATAGAATACTTTAGATGATACAATTATTTGTCATTATCTTACAATAAAACATTGTTGGTACGAGATTGCCTAAATGAATAAAACAAACATTCCGTATTTCCGAGCCTTATTAGCTATTCCTATTACGATTATTTTTCAATTTTATGGACGCGTTCTTGAGGATGCTTGGTAGTTATTTATCGGGAAAGTTAAGGGTTGGCAATTATATTACATAAGTCCAATATATCAACGATAATTACAACTTTACCAGTTGCAAACAAGTCATTCGTTATATTAATACTAGATATAATGTATATACTCAAGCGCCTCCATATTAAAATATTATCAGCGAGCATTTCTATGAGAGAGTGACGCTCCTGCTTATAAAATGTCTCAATGTGCGTAAGATGACTAAAGACAACAAAATAAATAGATTATAATTTTTAAAATTATTTTATTAAAAATTAATGAATTTAACATGGAGCCGGGTGCCATCTTGGGTGAATAGATCTATAGTTAATCGTAATAACAAATGAAGTTTAAATGCTTCAATTTTATTTATTGTTATTTGACATAGCTACTACGTTTACTTTTTGAATGAGTTTTTATTAAGATTAATGTATAATTATATCGCCAGAAAGTCACCTTAGTCATTATAATTATAATTTTAGAATAAATACCCATAAAATAAAGGGGAATAAAGCTTTATTTGTCTAAAACATTAAACTTCAATAGCATTTGCAAATATCTGCTATATACGTTTTATAGTAGTTTTGTAAAAATGAATGCATACGCCACAGAACAAGCCACTGAAATGAAGTGTAAATTGAAAGTTGGGAGTATATTCGTTGCCTCGGGTGTAAATTGCGCTTTAAATGGATTGTCAACTTAATGGACGGGTGATGGATGAAGTATTTCGTACACACTATTTCAATCTACGCCGCTAACGAGTCCCTATCGATCTGGAAAATTTTCCATCACAAAATTCAAAATGTTGTAAGAATAATTTCGTTCACAAAGAGTAATTTCGAAGTTCTTGTTTTAAATTCCAGGCCAGGCCAACAAACGTCACTGGGTTTTACTGATAAGTTTTTTTGGTAACAGCCCGATCTTTGGCAGTTGGATTTGCTTACACCCTCGTAACTTAAAAAGCACGTTCAGTCACGAAATACTTTGTGCCCGATCTGTCTAGGCTAGAGAAGGGTTAAAAATCACAATTGTGTTAGCGCTCACGTTTGTGCGTTATATATGTACGGCACAGTTGGTGAGTCTTTGAGCCTGGTCATTGAGCCTGAAATTCTGTCACAACTTTGTGTTATTATTAATCACGTCGTGCTATTTATTTAATTAAATCAGTAATATACAATGTGCAATGTTATGATTAACTAGACTCAGACTTCAGATTTTTTAACTGAGAAGATTAAAAATTATATATAATATTAAATGTATATTATTTATATAGTTTTGTATAAATATAATTATGTAATAACCCTGTAATTTCTTCAACTTTTTCATTATAAAATGCTATAATTACATTAAGTTAGTAATCAGAACTCCGGCATCGAAGTAATTGGAGTATTTTATCAATATTTTATATTTTTTGTTTTATATGACTATAATTTGATTTGACTATATTTGGATTTTAACGTTTGAATTTACCAAAAATGTTATTGCTCATTTCGCAGTTTTTATTATAACTTAATAGTTCTGTATTAATTCACAGTTTTTGTGAAATAAGGCACTCGACTTGATGGCAGAGTGGTGGTATGCGCGTGGGCTGCGCGCAGTACTGGACAGTATTTGGACATTGCACCGTGACGTTATTAATTCGTTGATTTTGATTGTTTCAGTGGATTTTTAAGCACGCTTGTATAATAACAATATCCCTTTAAGTACGAAGGATAAATCAAAATCTAATCATTTTAATTACCTACAAATTTGAAACAGGACTCAAGTGAGATGACCTCGCGTCCTTTGTCGTAGTATGTTTTTAAGTTTATGTTGTTTTTTGGAAATTCATATTTATATATGTAGATTGAAATACTTTTTTCTAAAAATGTTATTAAATGAAATCATGAGCTAAACGATCCATCACGTGTAAAAGTACCGGATGGAACACTTAACCACAGTCCGTACCCGGATGCGACCCTCCAACGTGCTTCTTCCTGTGAAAGTCTCCGTCTGAACCTTAAGAAATTTCAGCTTCAATGATTCCATCAGTTTCAATATTAATATTAAAACATGTTTAAAATATAGCGATTTATTACTTTAAATATTAATGACTATATTTTACAAGGACATGAAACTCGCGTTTGTCACGTATAGCGCAGTTTCTTATATAATAATATATACTAAAACATTCCCCAAACCGCGCTGCACCTTTTGCTAAAGTTTTTGAGTAATTGGCTTCATAGTCTTTTCGTTTAGGCGTTACAAAAAAAAACGTTTCCTCAGAATATTTTAAATCCACATAAATATACCTATTTTTGATGGTCTTATTTAACTTCACCTTTATAGATCAGTCTTTAGAGCAACTGAATTTAAAATTAGTTCCATCAAACTGACTGAGCTAAAATTTAGCTAATCATTTTAGAGCAATATAATTAATATATAAAATATAATCTATACATATAATAAAATTGGTGTGTCTGTTTGTAATTTAAAAATAACCGCTTTTTACTAAATGCATATGTATGTAGACACGGTACATATAATATAAAAAATATACAAAATATTTTTTAATTTTTGTCTGCCTGTCTGTTTGTTCCGGCTATTCTCTGGAACGGCTGGACCGATTTTGACGGGACTTTAACCGGCAGATAGCTGATGTAATAAGGAGTAACTTAGGCTACAACAATAACATTTTGTTAAATTCAAACGCGTATGAAGTCGCGGGCACAACTAGTTGTCAAATAAAAGCTAAGACAAAATGTTTCCATACATACATTTTTTAAACGATTTTTAAGTTCATCAAATTAATATAATAACACAAACTATAAGGACATGTGTTTGGAGGGTTATATGCGTAAGCCTTTTTATAGTTACAAGTTCAAATGACTGGCTGCCTATTGATAGGTGAAAAAATAATCTAAATTTACTACAGCACCAATGTGTATAGCCGGCGATGACCACATAACATCACCTTATGAGGTTACAATTCGGGATGATCATGTAAATATATATACGACATTTTGTTCTATTGTCAGTTTGTAAGTTTTATTCATACTCTGTATGATTTTGTAAGAGAACATGAAAATGACTTTATGAGAACTGTGTAATTGTGCTGTAAACCGATTTATCATTTGCAACAAATTCACGTTAAATAACGCGGTTGTGTTGTCGAAGATGGGATACCACGTTGCTCTTATATCAGTGGTGAATTACTGTACGTTTTCATTGTCATAAGCCCTACACCCGGTTTATTTCTGCTTATTTTTTGTCATAAATGTCAAGGAAGGGACTTACGAAAAATTCTAAAACAAGTTAGAATTTTTAGTTACTCGTTTCTCATTAAATCTTTCATGTAGTCGTCTTTTTTACAAATAATTTGCTTTTCTCTTTTACTAACTGTTTGCAGAATACGGGTCTTCATAGATCATTTGTAGGACAAATATACATAAAATAACCATTTTACACAGAACAAATCAGGGAAGTTACAATACACAGGTGAATAGTTTAAGAATACATACAAAAAAATTATATTATTATTAAAGATAGAAAAAGAAGAAGATAGAATGATAATTGGGCCACTTGATAGTAAGTGTAAGTAAATTACACTGGCTCACTTGCTTTTTAAACCGACACATAAGTAATGCCGTTAAGTGGTAGGATAAATGGGAGGTACCTTCCTAGGTGGGCTTGCTAAAAGCCCTACCACAAAATCAATATGTTTTCCGCATTAGTTAATAAAATACTCCATAAAATGTAAATGGTGGTTAACTATACACTAAATCTATCGAAAGGAATGGTTCACCCTTATGGGAAAAATGTTCAATATTAACAGATTAACTCGGTCGGGGCTCCTGCTTCATAATATAAATTCCAATATTCTGCTCCGTGCTCTCATAATTCTGTAAAGAAATGGCTCTCACTAGAAAATTTAAGATGGACGTTTCGAGAATAAAAATATTTACTATCTGGAATTAAGTTTTTATTTGAAATTTTTCGCTGTTGAGTTATTTAACTTTTAGCCGTTTGGTGGAATTAAACAGTATCGCGGACTTTCTTTAGAACTGTCTAAAGAAAACTATTTAGCTCTACATTATTTTAATATAACTTTATCCATTAAGGTAGTGCACGCTGGGAGACTCAGTCAGCAAGACTTTTTTCAGACTTCATCGAATAATAGCACTATAACATTACCTAATTTGACATTTGACATAAATAGTTAAGAAAAGAAATTCCATAGATTATTATGCTGATTTTTATAGTATTCAATTCTGCAGCTCCATAAATAATTATTTGGTTTCAGTTTTATTTTCAAGGCGTAGTGTGTGTGATTATATGTATAATTACTTCTCGTATCGGAAAATAAGTATCCCATTATTGCTGAAACGTTGTACGGCGGTGTTTTATCTGCTCATTTGTATTTTGTTTTTATCAATTATATTACTACTAATATTATTATTTCGCGTTACCACATTTTATTTAGGTCGCCATATTATATTTTAATTTCGATTATGTTAGAATTTCTACCACATATTCATGAGCAAACTCACACCAATACAATGTAGTACTCGGAATTTTAACATAAAAGAGCAGCTCAAAATAATAAGCCTGAGCGTCTCCATTATTTCGTATTTACATTCGATTAATATATTAATTGACCTTTCTTAAGGTCATAAGGAGCTTACGTGGCTGTAAATTTAACTTTGCAGGCAGACATTTTCTTAACATTTTTAACATATCCATTTCAATACTTGTAATTTAAAATGCTATCTCTTAATTAGCCAGTGGAGTATGAACCCATTTTTTTCCCGATTTCACTTAAATTATTTATCGTACAATGCTCGAAATGTTTCTTTTGTTACAAGCTTTTATTTAACTTGCAATATTTATTTGTTTAGGACGTAGCGGGCTAACCGTATTACAATCACTTCCTCTTATGTAGCCGAAATTTTACAAGTTACTTCTTTTTCAGTGACAATACCTTTTTAAGGTAAGCACGACCTTATTATATATTCAGGATTATTTTCGATCCAACGATGGAACTCTTCAACGTTCATCAGTACAGCCACGAACTTTTTGTATAAGAAGACTTGTTTTAAATTTTTTTTTTTTTACTAATTGTTTGAAGTGATAACTACTTATGGGAGAGTAAATCGCTTCGTAACATAACGCGTTACGGCGCCCTGTCTGGTTTTCCTTTCGCTTACGCATACGGCAGCGGTAGGCTGGCTCCTCCTCTCTCACTCTAAGCCACAACGCTGGCAGTATTTCGGACAGTTTAAGTTATCACTTCTGTCGGGCATCCCGAGACGCACACGTATTTTTTTTTATATATTTGTGATCGAAAACCCTAGAATAAAACTAACTTTAAAACAAAAGTTTTTGAAATAGTACAACCAGCATTGCTACTCCCAGAATTCTATAAAATTAAGAAGTCGGAGTGTATATTGAATATATCTGACATAAATTTATTTTACGTTACAAAGTATAGTAGTCTATACATTTATATACGTAATCATATATAATAAAACTAATTAATGTTCTTATCTAATATATATCATAATTTTGATGTAATTAAAGTGTAGGTTATAGAAATCGTTAATTCGATGCTATCTCCAGTGAACAACAACAATTTTCCAATGATGATCAGTTTATTACGAGTACAGTCCAAGTACCTTCATCGATATAAATATATTTATCTTCTTTGAACCTGAAGTAATCTTTCTTAGAATGAATAGAATTGAAAATTGGTTTTATAAAAATTAAAAATGGAGATATCATTATTAAATATAATAAAAAGCAGTGATCCCTGAAGTACCCCCGAAGTGACTGGGACAAATTAGGACTCAAAATCTTTGACCTTAAAAATAGATTTAAAACATAGTATTTAGGTCAGTGCCATAAGTTTCTACATACTGAAGACTCAGTTTCAAGTATGCAGGGCATTAAATGATTAACAATATTTATTTTAGTATAATATTTATATTTTCCAGTTTTTAGTACAATAGTTCATTATCCTCCGTCTTTGTCAAAATCCCATTCACAATTTCCCTATTATATTCAAAAATATTCCTTTTCACTTTTTTAAAAATGTCAAACCAAAAAGTATTCATTACATTTATATTATAATTCTGTGATCGAATATAACTCAATAGCTAAAAGCTATACAACCTTTAACGATAATTTATAAATATTTTATTAAACTTAATTTATAGGCTTACAATACACTCGTATCTGTGAAAGCTATTTTCGTAGAATAAGCTTTTAAGAATCTGATTACATAATATGTTTGTTTGTATGTATACCTTCAAAGGCAATGGTAGAAAAAATAAGTATTTCGCAATCTTAGAGATGTCGTTGTATGAAAAAGACGTTTTTTAATAATCACCCTAGTTTTAAATTACGAATAGAATATAAAAGATTTTTATTGCAAATACAGGTTGCAATTTTAGAGCGTCCATAGACTACGTATGTTGTCCGTATTTTACACATATTGGACATAGTTCATTATGTCGCTGCAGTCGGGAAGAAAATTGTTGATCCAAGTGATTTATTGCTCTTCGTTTAAAAATATCTTGAAGAAAATCAATAATTGAATACGTCCGAAGTATATGTGGCTAGTGTTTTATAAATAAAATGAATTAGTTACTATCATAAACATTTAGTTATGAATAGCATCACTCGCTCTTTGGACTCTATTCTGTCCGTAGGTAAACGTTTTAACAGTCCCGAGGTTGATGGCAGCTCAGATTTCATTAACATCAGCATATTTTAGCAGAAAGTGACAAAAGGAAAATAATAGGGGCATTTGGCTGGGTTAGGATGCGTATAATAAGTTCAAACGTACGTTCACCAAATTTAGTAGAACTCCTTTTCACCAATTTACGTGGTTTGTTGATATTATATATAAATTAAATTAATATATAATATTCCTGTATCATTAAGGCATTAATGCTTACGAAATAAAGAAATTAAAAAAAAATATATTTAATTAATTGTACTATGTAACGTATATTTACCGTATTTATACCCCGAACCCTTTTTGTAAAATTGAAATAGTTTCATTGTCTGTAATATTACAAGTATATGTATATGAAAACAAAATATACCAGTTGAGCAGTATTAATACTGTGAAGTTTTTTTTTAGGCTGAAGAGATTTGTTTGCATCCTCGAATCGTTTTTTGTATGTATCGGTTGACGGGCGGGCGTATGGATCGTATGGAATTTTAACCATTCCTTATATAACCAACCTTGGGAACTGAAATCCCTTGTACTATAAGTTACGCTGGCTCACTCACTTTTCAAACCGGAACACAACAATACGAAGTATTCCTTGCTTGGCGTAATATATAAAATGAGTGGTTGGTACCTGCCCAGACGGGCTTGCCTGAAGTCCTATCACCAAGTGAACTATATTGGGACCTCTATTAGGTCTCTATTAAGTATGATCACTTTGAAATGTTGTTATTTTTAGGTAAAGATAAACAATATATTTAAACACATGCATTAGTTAAAGTAAACGAAAATACGATTTTATTTTGTTGCATTTAAACTCAAAATATATGTAAATTAGATCATTATCAGTGATAATGTATTGTATAAGTTTAGGTCGCCGCAATAAGTCATTTTTCTATCAAAATAGAAATAACTAATTTATTAACATAATTTATAGGTATGTGGCTAGAAATGTAAATGAAAGGTGCTGGATAGCTTACATAGAACGATATCCAAAAACGGACGAAGATCGCTTAGATAGATGGCCTTTTTTTAATTATACTGCTTCCACGGGCTTACAGTTACCCGTGCCATTTTTTCACTTTTTTGTTTTAGTTAGGTGTGGCAATATACAATTTATCTTATTTACTAAACATCAGCAGATCTTTCGCTGGAGTTGGAGCTCGTCGTCCTTTTTGAACGACGGGCCCACACTGTCTGAATTTTTTAATGTTTTATATTATTTTAAATATACATATAGTTTTAGATATAGGTTGTATGTACTTTCTTCTTATAAACAATTTATAACAGACGTACATTTTGAATACTCACTTATTCTAAGATCGCAGGGTTAGATTAGCAGCAACTCGTTGGATAAACAATATTGCTGGGATAGCTAGAAAGTTGTGGACTCGGAAAGCCCCTAATGGTTGGTGTGACGAGTATTAAATTCATGCCTGAAATGGTGATGATAATATTATTCTTTTTATTATTCTTTTACTGGGTTGGTTTTATAGTTATTGAAGGCCTTTACAAACCTGAAAACGGATTCAATGGGTCGATATACCTCTTCTATATATTAAAAACGATTATGTATTGAATCAAGAACTTGTATTAAAACTTTAGTGGCTTTGCTAGGCTTTTTATCGAAAATTTAACTTTATTAATTTTAAATGAGGTGAAAATTACAGTTTGCCGAATTCTTAAGAGGGTCTAAATTCAAATAGTTCAACTAGAATGAAAAAGTTACTTGGAACATGTTCTCATTTATTTCAGGATTTTCAGGACGTGTCGGTTTGGAAGTAGATCACTTGGGTTTGTTGACTCGCAACAGCGCCATTAGACTCGGAGCCCCTTATTACCCGCGGTCCATTTACCTGTGCTTAAATTTAAAATGTTATATATTCAACGTGTATAATAATTATGTTGAGGGCAAAAAGGGTAATTCATAATGCTACATACAAATTAAGTTTTAAATAATAATTAATTCATCTACTAATTTTTAAAAATAGTAACAAAATGAATTCGAAAACGTTTTAATTTAAAACCTTAATTTAAAATTAATGTTTTTTTTTTAATAATTTGTCAGACTGGCTGACGGGCTCCGATGATAAGTGTCCACTGTCCATAGATTTTGGCATTGTAAGAAATAATAACCATCCTTAAATACCAGCGCGCACCCAACCTTAGAACTAAGATGTTATCTCCTTATCCTTGATACATTGGTTCACTCACCTTTCAACCCGAAACAATCATTATTAAGTATTGCTGTTTAAGGGTTGAATATACGACAAATGGTAGGTACCTAACCAGATAGGCTTTCAGAACCACTAAGTGTTTATTGAAAAATGACTTACACTATTAAATCAAATAAATTATTATTTAATAGTTTCCGACCACGTCATCGCTTGCGTGTCAGACACCCCCTGTGTTAGGCATGAAAGTAACCTGTGTACTACTCTAGACTACAATCTATGTTTGTGCTAAATTTCATCCAGATCCATTCGGCCGTTCCGTGCGTTAATGAGTAACAAACATCCAAACTTTCGCATTTAAAATATTAGTAAGATTTACTAAGATTGGTTAAATTTTATTCCAATAACGGGAAAAATCTTATTAGTTCACGCAATTTTACGATCTCTAAGGATCATTTTACATTTCCTTTTCCCAGTGAAGTTAAATACATGTAACATTATATCTAATTCACTTGGTTCGATAATAGAGAATTAATTATTGCATTATTAATATAATATATTGGTATTATAATATTTAATGCATGTAGGTACTATGTTTAGTATTTTTCATTACCAAGTATCACTAGTTCTGTAATATAAATGAAAAGTTACTAAGTTGCTCCACATTAGCAAATGCTTAACGTCGCCGACCGAATTGCCGAATATCCACTGGGCATGGAAAATTAAGTCAATTTTATATTTTTATCTCGCTTGCACTTACCTAATCTATAACTTTTCTACGTTCGTTTATTTTTTAAATTGATGTTTGTTGTCTTTGTTGTGAATTGCGTGATATTTTGTCACGTCACAGTGAACCAATATTTCTGATAAACGAGCTATTTTGATTGCCATTGTAAGCATACCTTAACGTTATTTTGTAACACAAGAAAGTTCGGCTGTCACTGTACTTAACGAGCGAAAATATGTTTTTTACGTCAAAAATAGATACCATTAAACGTGCCATCAACTGACGTTTCATTATCAGTAAAAGTATTTTCGTATATTTTTTATAATTGCAATTAATATGACTACGTTATAAAAAAAACAATTGGCTATTAAAACTTGTACGAATAACAAATAAAATAAAACATCTAAACTGGGCTTTATTTATTTTCCTAGTTCACAGCAAAAGTCCGGATTAACGATCAGATTTTTTTTCACTTATTCCAATTTTTAGTAATAACACTAAAGCTCGTCAAACGCTATAAAAAGAGAGGAGGTTACTGAACTGTTTCGTCTTTTTCTATTTATGTATTGATAGTTTAACTATAACGTAAGTAACTTTTTGAAATAATCTGTATTAATAATTTCGTGCAGGTCTACGATAGACCCGATCGAAATCTATCCATAATTATAGCTATATATTTCATAAGTGGATAACATATAAAGTTAAACAATAGTTAATTTATAGTCTATAACATAATCAAAATTCGTATAATCGAGATATTTCCGTATTAAATCCATGAAATTCAATGACATGACGGTTCAACAGGCGGCCATGTTTGGCGTTACGGGTGATGTTATAGATGTTTGATAATCACAACGTTAATGAAAAGTTATATGTTATATGAAAAGTAAATCATGAACCATATTTGTTTAGTTTTATTTATTATACCCGAGTGAAGCCGGGTTTTCATCTAGTAATCTATATTTTTGTTTAGCCTAATAATTCATGAACCCCTTTCCGCAGAAATGAAAGTTTTACTGGAACAAAAAGTTAGTAAATTATAACCCGTCCATGGAACAAATGAAACGAAAGTACGAAACAAGAAGATATTGTTATATAAACTATTCATTATCTATCGTATAATAATAAAACAATATACATATATATTTTCATTTATTACATAGACTACTCTATACTTGGTAGGCCTTTGTCCTGTCTGGGTAGGTACCACCAACACATTAGATATCCTACCACCAAACAAAAATACTTAGTATATTCTGATTTAAAGGGTGAGTGAGCCAGTGTAACTACAGGCATAAGAGACATAAACTTTTAGCTCCTAAGGTTGGTTATTGGTGCTGTAAGGAGAGGTTATTATTTCCTACAGCGCCAATGTCCATGGGAGCGATAGCCAGATAGGTCGTATGCAACCTATACCACCTAATCATACTAGTAAGTATATATTGTAATACTATGAAAAAAATATTAACATTGAATAATTATACTATAAATAATAATGTTATAAAATTGAATAAGTGTCACGGTAAGTTTTATAATTGAATGCAATGTGACCAGTATATCAGGGATTAAAGGATTTTATCACAATTTGGTTTCGTTATTTTTCCAAAATTCAGGATTAAGCCTATCACAATTCGCTCGATTCAATTACAGATGGATCTATACCACGCGATATAAATTAAGCTGGATTTAGATCCGCATTGACGTGCTGCCAAATACATTTGTGCCCGAAATTTCTAAAATCTCCGAAACTTAATTGCGCACATACGATTAAAATTTAATATGTAACATTTTAGCCGTCCCAAAAAGATCATTGAGTCAGACCAAAAATGGTTTTATTTCCTTGGACACGTAAACACTTTACCGCCTCAACATAAAAGCAATACGCTTTAACTACCCCGTTGGTCTGGTTGCTAGGTTATAATATTGCAGATCCTGAGATCCTGGGTTCAATTCCTGGTTTAGGTTATTAAGGTTTTATATATTGAAAGAAAGAAAGAAAAGTTTATTTAGAACAATACACAATTATAAAAAGTAGATATATAAAACAAAATACACACTTCACTTCGGTTCGGTAATTTATTAAAAAGGAAAATTATATAATATAACTGTAATTTATGTATAACAATCAGGAATAATGTAGCTTACTAACAGTGAAACTTACTTGTCAGTAAAATATTAAATTGTTTTTAAATATCTCAAAATCAAAATTAAAATATCCTTTATTCAAGTAGGATTTTATAATCACTTTAGAATCATCATTTAACAAAATTGTATTAAACGTTAAGCTGTCGTCGGTTCGAAATATAAATTCTACCGAGAAGAACCGAACAGAAACTCAATAGTCACTCTTTCCCAAAATTTAAAAAACCTTTAAATTTATAAAATATATTCTGCTATTGTAACTAATCTTAAACTATTTTATCCATAACACTAAAATCAATGATTTTAACGTATAACTTTTTTTACATCGAATAAACACACTAATTCATAAAATTTCTTTGAATCAACATACTATGATATTTAATTCCAAAAAATACATAGTCTGCTATTCTGGGCCCTGACAAAAAGCTGATATTTTTCTTTATTCGTGGCTAGAATATTTATTAAACCGGGAACTTTTATATTCGGCCATTTCTAGAAATAACAACATTGTTTGCGTCACGTTCGAATGCATCCGTCGTTCTTTTATATAAAGTTAAATTAATTTCGATAGTCGAATTCTAACATTGAACATTTGATTTTTACAGTTAATAAGCTGTATGCTTCACTTGGTTATTTATGGTAATGGTGTTAAACATAGCATAAATGTCAACCATCATTGATTGGACACAATTGTATTTCGCAGATAGTTGACCAACGACATCGCTATCGTTTTGCTCAAGTTATATCTGGTTTAAAAGTTTCGATATCGTCACTTCCCCTTCACTGTTTGATAATTTTGGTGACCTGTCTTCGCCAGCTGCTATTGCTTCTTGTAAAATAACTTCGAAACGATTCTGGTTATTTTCTGAATTCACGCTGAAACAAGAGCGTCATATGACATGTATATTATGTAGATATTTCTGTGAAATATCAATAAAATTTTCATCGTTTCTTTAAACTACTAATATTGAAAAATATTGTAATAGTCTATGTTTAAAGTAATAATCTAAATGAACTTGTTTGCTATTGCTGTTTAAATGGCCACGCTGACCAGATTAAATCAAGCTAAATAATTATTTTCCAACTTTCGTATTTTTCAAATAGCTCGAAAAAGAATGCATAGAAAATAAAAGTGTATTAAAAAGTTTTACTTTTATAGATATCAAGTCTCTTTTGTATTAGCGAATTACGATTGAATTTCGAACACTAATATTTTGTAAAAATTCATTACGACTTTAGTTTTTATTATAGCTTTGGTATAAATAACGATTTTTATATCAACGTAAATGTTTAGATACAGCTTTATTGCTATTCAAAAAATGTCGCATAGATGAATTTAGAGTGTGAAATTCTAGACAAGCAATACTAGTTTGCTTAATACTATTGAATTGTTTTCCAAAATTATGAAAATTTCAATGATTATATTGGAATTATGATATATAAGAACCATTTATGAGTTGTATATATTGCAATAAATATATTATACTACTAATATTATTAATGCAAAAGTTTGGACGGATGGATGTTTTTTTGTTATTAATTTAATGAACTGAATTTGAATGAAATTTGACACAGAGATAGAGATATGGACTAGCACATGGATTGGTTTTATACCAGAAAAATGTATTTAACACCTGCACGACCCCCAATCACACGTGGACGAAGCTGAAGCTGAACTAACACATAAAAAGGCTTGGATTTATTACTCATTAATTTATATGCTATACATTTAATTTTATATGTTAGTTAATAAGTTTAATGTTAAAGTCCTGAAATAGTTGTCGGCTCTTGTCAGTAAAATTTACATTCTAAAAGCAGGTAGGGTTTAAATTTAATTTTATCCTTCAAAAAGACTATACTCAGTTGAATATATTATAATTTTGATTTTAATTGTGTTTACACTTGTTCTTTTTTACTGATCAGTTAGGAAAAACAAAATGTATTATAGTAAGCGTATCACGTATGTACTTTTGTCGTTGTTTTACTGTAAATCTAGTAACTTCTATTTAATTACTCTTTAGACATCAACATTTCATTGTTTCACACATTAAATAGGTCAACAATAGGACTAAATATCGATTAATTATTTTACATACATTTCGCCAATTTAATGGTCTACATATTAAATATATCCTTGGAAAGAAACGGTTTAAGTATAAATTTAAATTTGTCTCATACTTGAACGGTTATGGCGGTAGTTGGCTGAAGTTTTAAAAGAGCCTTAACCAAACTGAAATAAAATACTATCTGATTTTAGATGTTTTTTAAAAATTTATGAGTTATATGTTCGATGCGCACGACAATAAAAGCCTTTTAACTAAATATAACAAAAACAAACTTCATTGTTTGCTACCATATTTACTACGTGATAATGATCTGCGCCCGCTGGGCGGATACCATCCACACATCACATATTTTACAGCCAAACAGTAATATTTAGTAATTTTGCGCTTCAGTTGTAATGGTGTGAGCTTATGTAATTATTGGCACAAGGGATAACATCTTATATCCCAAGTTCGGTGGCGCATTAACGATGTAAGGGACGGTTTATATTTCCGTGGTTACCACTTATCATTAGGTGTAATAATTGGTGAAATTCCTTTACACTACACATTTCATTAAAAATTATATCTATTTTTTTGAAAACATCAATTCATCACCAAAGAGTGTTTAAAAAAGGTGAAAAACTTCAATTACAGGCTACAATATTGCCTCGTTTCAACTATTTAAATAATTAAGTAGTTATCATATCTACAACACCGGGGGCTTGCAGGTGAGTCGCCGGCCTTTGAGAAATGTGCATATAGGTTTATTGAAGGTTCCCAAGTCGTATCGGTTCGTAAAAACCGCTGGAGAAAGCTGGCTGCAAAGAGCGGTTGTGCGGGGCAGAAAATGCCTTAGGGACCACTTGACTTATGAATATCCAAGGAAAGGAAGAATCTAACCTCCGACATCGTTGTATCTGTATCCGGCATCGTGGTGGATGTGCACTTAAGAATATGCAACTAACAGTTCCATACCCTGAAGTAGCACATCGGGTAAGCTATGAGAAGTCAGCAGAAGGTCCAACAGGGAATATGTTTGGTCCTCCATATACGGTATTCGCGTTGGCGAGGTGACCAGTTCTGTCAGATCATATGCTAAAGCGTAGTCAAGAAAAGATCTACCCACATGATCGATAATGCGTGATTCAAACCATGCGCCGTGGTGCGCATTGGACGTGCTCAACCAGTCGGTCGGTTTCAGCATCACCACTATAGAACCTATAGAAACACGTGTATATTCACGGATGATTATCGCAGTCTACACGCAGCTAGTTAATGGAAAGGTCTTCAAGGCTGCCAAGGTGACGAGAGGAGGTATCATCTCTGACGTAAACGCACGCTCCATTCCGTGTTACTGTGGAATGTTCCAATTTGTACCTCGGGAAAAGTTTGTAGAAAACTGTTATCAACCGGAGAGGATCCGGGTCTTGGTAAGACAGAGCAAGGCTTCGCCGTCTTAAGGAGAAAGTGAATGGTGTTGAAGTTGGAGTACATTCCCAAACGAACGAACGCAAAATTGCCCCCGCAGAAATCGGAGAGCAGCCTGGGTTTTGAGCATGAATGCCTAGAGAGGGATTCTCCACGGCATTCACTGATGGTACCCTCCTGGGGTAATAAACGGAAAATTCTACTCAACCACCACATTTTTTGGAAGGTGGGGGAGCCCCCCCCCCCTGAAACATCAGTAACGAAATGTAACGTATTTGCGCACATATTTGTGCACTAAAATGTTTTCTTCGATAGTCGCTTTGGCAGAAATAATTCTGCGGGACTTCATTGTGTTTAATTATTTTATAATATTATGTAATTTGATTTGATTAATTTTTATTAATCAATTCATAAAAATTAATCAAATCAATTATATTCAAAGTCAAAAATCAATTTATATTCAAAGAATGTTTGAAAGAGATCGCTCCCTTAGTGACAAGAATACCTTTCATACTTTATTTGGTAAGTTATAATATTTCTATATCATTTTGTTTTTGGTAAGTAATTTGTGATCAGTTTATGTACTATATATATTTATACACACACGAATAAAGTAGCTCCTAACTCCTAAGTAACCTTTTTATTTTTTCTCGCTGGAAAAACGCGTTACGCGCTTCCCCCACGTGATGGAAAGTGGGGGGGGACTCCCCGGAGCCCTGTATGCCGAATGCGCCCAGGTACGCCGGGTTTACCCACTAAAAAACCAGCGGTACCCTCTCCGTCTTTCGGCGGGCGCCACGGGATCGCTTGCGCATGCTACCGTGACGCCCTGAAACTCCTAAGTAACCTAACCTAACCTTCTGGATTTTTAATTTCAAATAAAGGTTTGTTTACATTTTATTGTACGTTCTAATGATCTTTAAATGTAAGACACTCTACGTTTAAAGATCATTCGAACTTTTTAGCTATATTTAATTGGCTTCTCCATGATTTAATAAGCGAACCACTGCGATACTCTTTTATAAACAAAATAGTACTATGACGCATCTACGAAACTTGATTAATTGTAGGTTTTTGGTAACAACGTACATATATAAAGAATTAGTCTCTTAATTTCCATTTTATTTTTATTAAGTGACTTATGGTGTTCGGAAAAATATGCACTATGACTATATATACATTTATATAATACACTTAAAGCTCAAATTATCGACGTAATAATTTTAAATAAACAGCCTTTCTACAGACAAAACAAACCATTTATTAAATTTCTACGAACTGTTACTTTAAACATAATACAACATTTATGTAATTTCTTTTTGCAAAAACCCTTTCTGAATAGTTAATTTATAAATTACAAATTTTCAAGGTCACCATCAAATTAGAAATTTTAATATTTTTAATCAGTTTCGCGGTTACGTTTGTGCTACGCCCTACCACCAAATAGGGTTAACTAATAATAATTTGTACTATTGCTCTCGATATACTTTGTAGAATCAAATGATAGTCGTACATGTATAATGTATTAAAAAATCAGAAAATATGAATTAAATGTACGAGATTATCCTCAGAACGACAGCGAAAGTCTTTTTATACTTTAGCTCGTGTATAAGAGGTTTCTTGCATATGTGACAGAACTTCATATGCAGGTTTCCTCACGATGTTCTCCTTCGCCGTCGAAGACGGGGTAAATTATAAACACAAACCAAATAGATACTAACGATCAGCTAATCGGTAAACGCATCATTTACAAACGGTTGAACCTATTTGGTTATTGTTGTTTGTAAATGTTCGTAATAGTCCAATTTTAGTTTTTTTATAAAAAAAATTGAAAATTTTCCCAGTAAATACAGGAATTCGGGAAACTTACTCTTTTCTATAGGATTAGAGTGCTAGACCGCTAGTGTAGCAGTTAGAGAAACAAAAGATAATCGCGGTAAATCAAACTATTTTATTTTTTATTGACATTTAAGTTTAAATTTCGTCCATTTGATAGTTGTCGATTGTAGCGATTGCGCTCGTTTACGTTATGCGACATTGTTTGGATATGTTTTTGTTTTGTTTGTCATGCTCCCGAGACGGAAATAAGAAACCTCCTTGCTTTTTTACTTTTTTTTTATCTCTTAGTTGTTTTTGTCAGTTGAATTGTAGTTAGTTACGTGTTTTGTTCATCGCAATCGTTTAATGAAATAATAATTTTCATCGTTTTATCTGATAAGCGCGATACTAATATCTTGATAAACTATGTTGTATTTCGATTACACCTAGTGAATGGCAGGATTCAATGGTGGAGGTTCTAAGAAAAAATTAAGCCTATTACATAATAATTCACAAAAATAGTCTCAAAACAATTTTTGATACAGGTATTCAGCGATTGTCAATATTTTATTTATATGATAATAAATAAAGAAGGTTAACGTATGAAAATACTAAAAGTAATAGTGAGATTTTACTGAAAATAATAACAAATATTCACTAAATTCATGTCATATAATGCGAAAATATTTATATTTCAGTTATTTACAAAATTCCATGTTTATATGGGTGAAAAGGGAGTTTGGAAATGTATACTTACAGGATGAGATGCGTAATTCTAATACTTTCATATTCTGTGACTTTTCACGTGGTTGAAGTATGACGCGGTCAATTTTATTAAAAATTTAAAAAAAATTATGTAACAGGCAAGAGGGTCACTTGATAAAAAGTGACTAACACCGCTCATGGCCATCACATCACCGTGGAGCTTGTAGGTGCGTTGCTCTTTTCTTGAAAGTTTCCAAGTCGGAAAACCGACGGCAAATATGGTTTCTACTGGGTGCGGTTTTGCGAATCAGTAAATGCCTTAAAGTCGTGCTGTTTCGAATTTTTTGACATCGAGGTGGTGTGAATGGTATTTGGAATTCTGACGCGATGTCGGAGTGAATTTAATGTAAATGAATTTAATATAATTGACATACAAGTAATGAATTTTAACAGTCGTATTTATTAGTTATTTAGTAACTATTTCATGAATCATCAATAAAACAATCGGCATACTAAGTATGCTGCTATTTTGTTGCACAAAAAGCTTTTACTGTTGAGTGTTCGAATATTTGACGCTTTTTGTTTGTACTAAAGGCAACGACCGATGTTACACGGCATACAATTTAAGAAAAGTAAATCTATACAGTGCTATATAATATAATGAATTATAAAGTCGAGTTCATTCTTATGTAAAAGTAAGAATATCTGACCGTTTAAAACAGTAGTTCCCAAACTTATTTTTACACCACCACCACCAACTATTGGCATGTGTCTGTAACCACAGTTTGAGAGACACATTAAAATATGCACTAAATTTAAATTTGTTTAATATTGGTGCTTTTAATTGTATCCTTAGTAACCCTACGAGTATTTCAGCAATTAAAATCTATGAATTTGTTAGTGATTCTCTTAAACTGATGACGAAAAAAAAAAAATGTAGGTACCTTTGGCATCAAGTATTTATAGTGGTGATCGAGTTCATGTCTGAACAAGCTTTAAGCATTGTCGGGCGGATAGCGCTTTGCAAGTCTGTACACGAAATTGTACGTTATATCGAATACGCAAGTTTGGACAAGTAACAGTCGCTTGCCTTATTAAAATATTATCTGCTTAGTTAGGTACTTCAACAGCCAAGATACAGCCAAGATGGCTCAGTGGTTTGAATGAGTACATCGTGATCGATGACTGCGGGTTCAAACCTAAGCAAGCACCGCTTAATTTCCATGTAATTTTTGCTTATCTCGTACTCGGTGGCGAAGGAAAACAATGCGAGAAAATTTGCATGTATCTCATTTCAATGAAATTCGTCAGATCCATCAACCCGCAGCTGAACAGCATGGTGGAATTATTTCCAAACCTTCTCCTTAATGGAAGAGGAGGCTTTAGTTCAGCAGTGGGACATTAACAGGTTGCCATTATACATTGTTTATAAGTAAATATTATCATCGAATTTTGTGTTACTTTAACCACCAAACCATATAACTTCTCATTGATGTTTTTAAGATTTCTTAATCCTCAGAATATACATAAACATCATTTTTGTTCTTATTTTGTTTTGAGTATTTTGTCCAACACAGGTACATCAGTCCCATAGAAATGTCATTATAACAATTCAACGTCGAAAATCGTGATTTAAACGGAAAACAATATCATTGTTATGCTCGGGCTTTGTGCAAGCCCATCGATATAGTTACCATCTATTCATCACGATATATTCTACCGTTAAACCGTATATTATATTATTTTGTAGTGTTGTGTTTCGATTGGAAGGGTGAGTAATCCAGTGTAACTAGATGGCACAAAGACATAACATCTCAGTTCCCTCGGTTGGTGCATCGATTACGTAAGAATAGTATGTGGTTAACACAACTATGGATGGCGGTGGCTACTTACCATCAGGAGGCTTATGTGTCAGACAACCTACTTATTTTATAAATAAAAGTAACTAAATTTGTGTATTAATGTATTATGAAACTTTTCAAACAAGACGCGACTTTCGGTGTCATGAACTTTTGTAGTGATAAAGTTTTAATCCAGATTAAACGGACTAGCAATTCGCTTTCGGTTTGGTGAAACAGTCTTTAATCAAGAAATAAATTACATTGGAACAGAGTGATACGAATTGTGTAAATAGCTATTGTTACTTGTTGCTAATTGAAAATAAGCCGGGTTGGAGGTGCGTGTGTGGTGTGTATGAAATAATGTATCACGACATAATCCGTCTAGGAATCGTCGTGAGAGATTCACAGCCCCGGCAGAGAAACGGATAGAATTTATTTTTTATTTTTTGTTATGATATAGATTGGCGGACGAGTAATTACCTGATTGTAAGTGGTCACCACCGCCCATAGACAATTTCTTACATCACCAATGCGCCACCACGGAACCAAGATGTTATGTCCCTTGTGCCTGTAGTTACGCAGGCTCACTCACCCTTCAATCCGGAACGCAATAATACTGAGTACTGCTGTTTGGCGGTAGAATATGGGTGGTACCTACCCAGACGAGCTTGGCAAAATCCCTACCGCATAGAAAATATCTATATAATTATAAATTAATATCAGTCTAAATTTAAAGCATATGTAATTACGAATCGTAGCTACTTATATAATAATATTATTCTCTCAGAAACGCGTTGAGTTTCATTTAAATGATAGTTTTTTAGAAAACTTCTCCTCATTTATCGGATTACATGTAGCTTATAATATATCACACATATACATATACAGGTTATCATGTAAACTAATAAATCATACTGGTTTACATGATAACCTGTAAATCAATCAATCATACAATTTTTCATTTAAAATTTAAATATTTTTACTCTCTCAATCGTGAAAAGATTTTACCAAATCATCTTATAAATGACGGAGTTCATAACATAACATAAAAAATACACCTGAATTGATAGCTTTATTTTATTTTTTAAAATTGTTTAAATATATTCATAAGCTGGACACATCCTAATACTGGTATATTCCGCTGATGATATGTTAAGCTCCAATGTCAAGTTACTTTTGTCTTGTTTGCCAGCGTTTAACTTGTCTATTCTATATTATTAGACGAACTATAAATGTAGTATGTAATATTGTTATAAGCCCGCTTCGTTGGTCGCGGAGTTAGTTACTATATATATACTGACTGCAGACGCTGAAGTCTTTGCCGCAAGCCAGATCGGCGTTAAACGTGCAAGTTATAAATATTTAGCAAATATATTAAACAATAATGTGAGTAACAACAGAATTAACACTAGTTATTAACGGTTTTCTTGTTAAGATAAATATATGTTTGACATTAAAGATTTTTTATTTAATATCAAACATAGCTCTTCGACATTTCCATTTGAATTTCAAAACTATTCCTAAATAGTTCTTATTATACATAAATGTTCTATTGTAATTTCATAGGTCATAAATAATTAATCAATGGCAAGTGCGTGTATACCATTGGTCTATAATAAGTCAATTATTTTTTTTTATATAGCCCTTATTAAAGATAGACTTAGTCTTAGCAACAATTATTTTATTCTCGTTGTTTTGATGTTTCTTTTTTAATTACTATTCTGCCAGTCTTTTTTTGTCGATGAAACTAATATTTTAAATTGCCATAATCTGTTTGCTGAAAAGCTGCGGATGATAAATATTTGTATTTTTCCTTCTAGTTAAGCGTAAAATTTGTGTTAGGAGTAGGGATGACAAAAGTCGAGGGATAAATATCGGTAGGACGATCACTTCGTTGTTCGACCCTTGGAATTAGTGACGTTTAAATTATAACGCTGGGTTGATCAGGTACGTTATTATAGCTGTCTTTTGTCAGTCATTCGCCTTCCGAGGACATAAATTCAACTATATCAAGTATGTAGGATTTGTTAGAAATATCATAATAGGACAAACAAGATCAAGAATACAATAGTAATAATTATATAGGATTCGCATCGATTAGTCAAAAACTTCTTATATAGATTATTTTGTAAAATTTTTTAATTTTCCTACTAAAAAGTTACAAAAATGATCTACAATAAAATGAATCAGTGAATCATTCAAATAGATTGAATTTCATTTGAGAATAAAAATATATCATTTGTATTTTATCGATACATTATTATTTATCGGATATAGTTTAGTTGTATTTCTGGCTAAACGTATATAAATTAAACAACTTTATTTAAGCATAAAGCGTCAAAACAAGAAGATCCGCCGGGAAATACCCTGGGGTTAAGCACTACGTGACCCGCATCGCGAAACTTAAAGTCCCAACTTGAAGATACATTTGGAATCATAATTAGAGAAACTTGAAACTTGACATCATGTTCAAATGAAAATGCTCGCAATTAAAAAGAAAATTGTTCAACAATTATTAAATCGATTCTTAAACATTCAAATGCGTAATACTACACATTATTATAAAACAATGCTATCGTTTGTCGGTCTGTCTGAATGCCATAAACTCAGAACTACTGAACTGATTTCTATTCGATTTTCATTAATGGACAGAATTATTCACAAGGAAGGCTTAGATTATAGTTTTTTGAAAAATGTTTGATATGTGGAATAATTACGTCCGCCGCGTAAAACTATAGAGTTTATATTATATTGCAATATAATGTTTTAAGGTGACTCATTCTCTACCCATGCCAAGTCGGGAAGTCTGGCTATTCATTTATATTATGATATTTAATTTATTATTTTAAGTGGCTCCGAAGCCTGGACTCGACTGTGACTTATTACGGAGAGTATTTATTACATATATTTTCTTTCGTTTATTTTTTTGCTTTTTGAGTTCCTTTTTTTAGTTATATTTTTGTGATTTATTTATTTATTTATTTACTCTTATAAATGAAATAGCTTAATTGTAAACCGTTTAACAAATATCTTAATTACTACTGTAAGGCACGTTAGCGTCATGTAATGCAACTGTCAAAACGCCAACGATCCGTTAAGGAAGATGGATATACTTAAACTTAATAAATAACATACTTGTTACATTTTATATGTATATCTTTGAAGGTTGTAGTTTTATTTTACGGCGGTGTGTATAGCTTTTGTTACTTCTCAAAGCAAGAGTCGGGCAAGGTAGGATTATGGGAAAGTTGGGTGTAAGACTAACTAAGTAGTAGGCATAGAAACGTCAGTTGTTGGTACGCAATGCTGGAACTGTAATTATATAATTTCGATCAAAGCAATAAGTATTATTATAATAAATAGTTAAATGGAATAAAACGCAATACTTTATACTTCAACGTAATAGTATGGTATAATTCCATCGTACAATAGACATAAATGTTTTACATAAAATAATGTTAATTTAAAGAGTTATAGAAAAAATATATTTTATAAATAAAAATGAAATTATCTAATCTAAAAAGTGTTTACTTGACAAAAGAGAAAAAAAGCGGTACAATCTGACCTTATGAAATTCCTAGAATACAAGAATAAAATTGATAATCAGATAAAACTTTAAAAAAAAAAATTTAAGTGAATTTAAAATAGATTTAGTGAATTTAAAGTTAATTTGTATTATGCTGTTGTTTTAATATATATTTAAAATGTTTCATACATAATAGCAGAATTATTAGTAAATCACCTACCCTGTTTCTTTTTTTATATCTCCTTTTCGTTTGTTGTCTGGAGGAAATGGCTAATATAAATCTGCCTCTGGTACCATTAATTACCTCTAAGCATTTTTATTTTTATTTACATATAAATAAATAAGTGAATCACATGGAACACCTATGTGTTAATAAACGTTATTTATTCAGCTTTGTACCTCTTTCCTCTTCATATATTTATATATAAAGGATATTATATTCAATACAAATTAAATCTAAGTGAAATAGTTCGTAAGTATTAGAAATAACATGAAAGCTGGCAAAATATTTTTGTTTAGTGAAACTATGAATGGTAATGACGGAACGATGGATTCAATATCATGACATAGGGGATGCGACGTCAGTGAGAATTGCTAGTGACAGCAGTGTTCGCTCATGCGTGTAATGGCTTGTTAAAAATATATGCCGATAAAAGGTTATTAGGACGATATTTTTAAAACAGTCATAAATATATATCTGATGCTATATATTTTGTGTTTATAATTAATCTGGTCTTTAGTGTTGAATGAGCCGAGATGGCCCAGTGATTAAAACGCGTGCATCTTAACCGATGATTGCGGGTTCAAACCCAGGCAAGCATCATTGAATTTTCATGTACTTAATTTGCGTTTATAATTCATCACGTGCTTGGCGGTGAAGGAAAACATCGTGAGAAAACCTGTGTCTAATTTCAACGAAATTCTGCCACATGTGAATCCACCAACCCGCATTGGAGCAGCGTGATGGAATATGCTCCAAACCTTCTTCTCAAAGGGAGAGGAGGCTTTAGCCCAGCAGTGTGAATTTTACAGTCTGTTAATGATAATGTATGCAGTGGTGAAAGGAAACTTTTCGAGGATACCTACATGTATCAGATTAAAATCTGCCACCGCATTGGAAGAGCGTGGTGGAATAAGCACCAAAAGAACATTAGAACCTTTAAAGGTCGTTACACTACTTTTACGCTTAATATTATATAAATTTAGTTAGCTTAGATTTTTATTATTATACGATACCTAAGTAATATTTCTCTAACATATTTTTTCGATACTCCCAAACTTACGATATGAGTATTTATTTATCTTATAATATAAGACGTGTTTTAATCAAAAGTCATGAATATAAATCAAGAGGTATAAATTTCGAAGTATTCGAAACGTTCTATATTTCTTGATAATGTGTGAGTAATATTTATAAGGTGTTTATATTAAACATCATGCTTATCTTGGAAATTAAACCGATTCCAGGTTTTCTTAATTATTTATTTTTCATTAAACTAAGGAGATGCCAGAAAATGATTTATAAGTAGGCGAAGGGCAATGTGTAAAGAAGGAGGATATAAAAAAAAACACCTTACATCACTTCCTTATTTTTTTTTTATGTAATGGTTTAGCGGACGGGTTTACGGACCTGATGTTAAGTGGTCGTCACCGCGTATATATACTGTTGCCGTAAGAAAAAATAAAAAAATCATTCATCTCACATTATGTCTCTTGTGCCTGTAGTTACGCTGGCTCACTCACCCTTCAAACCGGAACCGGACCTAAGTATTGCTGTTTGGCGATAGAATACCTGATAAGGTACCTACCCAGACGGTCTTGCACAAAGCCCTACCACCAATATCTTTTTGAGTTACGAAATTATTTCAATACAACATAATTTGGAATCAAATTTAGGCAATCTAAATAAAAAAATATTAAGATATTCATCAAATGACGTTAAAATTGGCTTTGGCTAAGTAACCCTTAATTTAAAAATATAGATTTAAACTCAAGTCTTATTCGTTTCAGATTATTATCAGTTAACTTCTCAAGAAACGATGTAAGAAATGAAATTTAATAAACGTTGCCGAGCAAGATCCAATTTCTGCGAGTTTGTACAATACAATATACACATACATATAAAAGGTATATCTTAAGACGAAAAGCTTTAAGGATCTTGAGAACAAATGATGAATTCCACTCCAAGTTGATTTCCATTCCACATAGAATTGTATAATGCATACTTAAATTAGACTTGAATTAAATTCTATTCAGTAACTTCCTTGCAGTAAATTTATGTCATATGATTGATTGATATATATATTATGAATCTATTTAAAATATTTATTATATAAAATTTTGTGTGATTTATTAAAAAAAATGTTTACTATTGTCATCAAAAAATATTTAATATATATTATGTCAAATTCCAAAAGAACAAAATAATATGCAAGTGCGGTCTGCGAGGTTTAGCTGTCGATAACAATATCGAAACTGTTTAATAGTAACACTCACGCAACGACGCAAAATGAAGTGTATTAGTATACTTAATAAAATTATAAATGCTAAATTTTGGATCGGTAGAAGTTTGTTACTCAATCACGGCAAAACGGCTTAAAGGATCTGTATGAAAATTGCCACAGAGAAATATAGTCTGGATGAGCACATAGGTACCTAACAAACTTCTTTCGCCCCTCACGCACGTCAAATCGGGCGAAAAGTACAACTAATTGTTATATGTATTTGAAATAAAAATATTCAAGTGTCGATTATTCAAAATCAAAAATGTTATTAAGATTTACTATTGACGACTTCCTCTTGTTACAAAATAATTCACTCCGTATTCAATTATGACTTTTATTTCAATGAAAATAAAGACTAAAATAAATGAACGGTTATTTTTTATTTATTTTTTATCCTTTTAACGTATAGATCTATGCCCTTAAAAAGGCGCACCTGTCATTTGAGCTTAAGATGTCGTCACACGTATGAGTGCAAAAACAGCAAAATGAATATTTAAAAAAAAAAAAAATAGTAGTAGTGTAGCGTGCCTTCGCGAGTGAATAGTTCTAAATTAATAAATTTTTAAACATCTGTAATGAAATGTCCGAGTAAATCTGTAAGCGTGAAATTTGTAATTTAATCAATTCGTCACGCCCTTTTCAGAATTCTTGTTCTGCATGCTAAATAAATTTGTGAATAAAAATACAAGGCCATTATTATTATAATACAAAAAAATATTATAGGACTGTTTTAACAATACTATGTATGAAGAATATTAATGTTGTTTATGAATCGTATCATCGTTATTTTATATACCTTCCTTATATTTCACATGTATTTAATATTTAAATAAATCCTTAACTATTCAAATTGTCGCTTTAAATACTGTACTATATACTTGGGCTCTTTAATTTGTGATTTTGGAACGAAGTTCTTTATCGCGACTTACAGTAAACTGTCACGTAAGAAAAAAGCGTTATGAACCCCCCCTCCGCTTCAGGTGATCTTTCCCACTCTTTCTCTTCCTCTTTGTCTCTTTCGGATTTCGGAAATATGACGTTTTATTTAATTTTTATTTTGTTATTTAATACATAATATATAGCGAAAATAACTTCGTACAAACCAGGTATCCCACAAATCCTCTCGTTTTTCAATCAAAATTGTTTTGCCTGTCTATTTGTAAGTTTTGAATATTAATATTATCTGTACTTAGTTGCTTTGCGGTTAGTTTTGGTTCTATGGTTTTATGTTATATTAAGTTTAGTAAGTATTTAAGAACGAATTTATTATATTTATTCACCCTGGCGAGTTATTTAAATTAAATAATACATTTCAGTAGTGAAATTAAATGATTTTGTGTTTATTTTGTAATTATTCCACTTACTTACCTTGTACATAGTATTATTACAAAGACCTAAAAAAGGTATAATTAATAATTAATTTCAAATTATTCTGTTATAAAATAGTGATCCTCCTTGATAAGAATTTTGATTAGCACTTCTAAAATGGTATTAGCTCACCTTCAAACTGTACAACAAAAACTACTGGAAATTCCACTCAGCTACCCATATCTTAAAGACTTTATAAAAATTAACAAACACACAAAACATACTAACACGTATATAATTTCAAGCTATATATATTTATTCGCCGAACAGCTAATACGAAAAGAGTACATAGAAATATAACATGTTTTCAAAGGTAAAATGAGCTATATATATTTATTCGCCGAACAGCTAATACCAAAAGAGTACATAGAAATATAACATGTTTTCAAAGGTAAAATGGATTAGTTAACGCAGTAATCGATAGGCCATTTTCTTGGAGTTGCTGTTTCCCTAAGAATATTACAATTTATAGGAAAATAATAACAATTTAATGAAAAACTACCCACAGAATACTCATTTGATACATTCAAGATCTACCTAGCGCATTATCTAACGTCAGAGACATCTAAGCGAGCGATTGTTGGGGTGGGAGCTCTCGTGGAATGATGAATGTGTAATATTTTGTTAGTCTAGCCATATTCTCAAGTAAGTGACTGTGTTTTATTGTGAACTAGCTGTGCCCGCGACTTCGTACGTGTTTGAATTTAACAAAAAAGTTATTGTTGTAGCCTCAGTTACTCCTTATTATATCAGCTTTATGCTAGTGAAAGTCGCGTCAAACTCAGTCCATCCGATCCAGAGATTAGCCGGAACAAACACACAGACAGACAGGCAAAAATAGAAATCCGAATATGCATTTAGTAAAAAGCGGTTATTTTGATATTACAAACAGACACTCCAATTTTAATATATGTATAGATAAATATTTTGTTATAAAGCATAGAAAAATATTTCTGTTATTACCATCGTGTACAAACAAATGAAATAAAATCACTTCTTAAACTTTAATTATAATAAGGTTATTGTTTGTGTTTGTCTTTAATTCAAAAAATATATATCACATTAATATTGTATAGTAAGAGAGCTTCTTGTGAAAATTCCTTGCCTCAGGCAACCTTATAATCAAGCCACAGAACGAATAAGTTTGTTAATTATCAACTTTCGCTCACCTAAAATTGTTGATATAAATATGGAAACATCAATATAATATATATTCAATTCAATATTTATATTAACGCATGATAAATTCGACACAAGTATGTAGGTATATCGTGTTAATAATTTCTATTGAATGAATAGCAAACTTAACAGTTATATCAACACATACTTAGTAAAAGGCATAGTTTTAGGTTTTAGATATGATAGTACAGTACTAGACGTTTACGGCCTATAAACGTCTCACTCCTGGTTTAAGGCCTCCTCTCCCTCTGAGGAAATGGCTTTGAGCTTATTTGACAACGCTGCTACAATGCGGTTTGGTGGAAACACATGTAGCAGAATTTCATTGAAATAAGACACATGCAGGTTTCCTTACAATGTTTTCTTTCACCGCTGAGTATGAGATTTATTATAAACACAAATTACGCACATAACAATCAGTGGTGCTTGTCTGGTTTTGAACCCGCAATTTTAGGTTAAGATACAAGCATTCTAACCACTGGGCAGTCTCGGCATATGAGAGCTAATCAAAAATATTTTAACTTTTACATTGTGCGTAGGCACAAATAAAATCTGAAATAAAAAAAAAATACATTGTGCGTTTAGTTTTGAAGACGTTAGATTATCACTTGATATGTAGATACACGTGTTGCTTGCAACAGTTTAGATAATACGTACGTTGTGTGCCTGAATCATACATGAGATAATATTCTTGATATCTTGTAAGCTTGTATTACCCGGAGACGTAATATTAGTAATGGCTCTGTATAACCAGGGGGACGATCGTAACTCTGGTGAACAAAGCGTCGTTATGAACTACGTATGAACATACGGTTAAACGAACGGTTACTCTGCATCAATTATATATTTCGTAAGCTGGTAAACTTTAACAACGAACATAACTTGGGGAGTGCGGACATAATGTGCGACCTGTGACAATGTATTTATTAAGATAGCAATATTATATATTGTACGTATTATATCTTTAATAATAGCTGTTGACAGGTGACAGTGAACTGAGTTGCTGAGATTTATTTAACGAGATTCTTTAATGACAATCAATAAGCAAGTGTAACGCTACAATAATAAATAAATAATTTGGCCTTTGACTTTAACTAATAGTATTTTTGAAATGTTACATTAGATCTTTTGGTTCTGACAGAATAGAGTTATTTCATCCCAATCCGTAGACTATGTAGAGGTCATGTTAAAGGATATACCGTGCGTGATCAGTTCGTAGTAAACGCACTGTTTGATCCCTTTAAAAAAAATCATATGTATCCTGAAACTGTAACCTACAATTATGTGAAAGTTTTCTTTCAATGAAAGTAAAGTTTTATACGAATTCGGAAACATAATTCCTCTTCATTTTTAATATGAGTGTGTTTTGAATATTATAATAATAAAATGTCTACGAATTAAGGTCACGTTTTCAAATAAAGTGCGGATTATAGGAAAAAAGCTTGTTACAAATACAAACATAGCAACCAGAGCTAGACAAATAGATTGCTGCAGGCTTCGGTCGCATCGTTTAACTGCTTTGACAAACGACCCGTCTGATAAATATTAAGTCATCCGTTTTTCCGACTTGAGAATCTGAGATTTATAATAATTATGAGTGAATATAATACAATATCAGTAATAATACAAAGGTACTCTTGTATATACTTACAATATAAATATTTTTATATACTTTATGTTTAAAGTTAAGGAACAACTTGTCAACAAGTGTTAACCTGTTATTATGCTTTATAATGTTCCTGTGGAGGCTTAGAATTCACACATATAACATATGTTCGTTATCCGAAACATGCAGGTTTTTAAACTATGTTTTCTTTCGTCTCAGCCCACAAGAGGAATTAAATTATATAATCAAAGTTGTATATATATTTGCTTGAATATATACATATGTATATGGATATGTTTGGGTGTACTATATTGTGTCGGTACAATATGAACCTTATTGGTTATAAAAATATTTATTTTATGTTTGTAATTGAAGTTGAATTTGCGTGTGATTATTGCCGGGTTATTGTATAAATATTCATTTATTTTAAGCTTTATATATTTGATGATTAAAAATACTTTGTATATCGATTTTATTTTCTGTGAATTGTTTTTAATTTAGAGTCGAGATGAATCCATAGAGAGATCCAGTTGTTTGAACACGTGAGTTTTAGCCGAATGTTTCAGGTTCAATTTCAGATTGTATCAATTAGATCCGGCAGTCTCCATAATAAAGATAGTCATCCTAGTGATTCTAGTGGTTAAGCATTTGACTTAACCACATGTGTACTCAAACTGCGAGAAACAAAACTGATATCCACTGTGAGAAAAATACTTTACCTTAGTTTTTTGTTTGTCATTTTTAATTCCGAAAGTAAAATATTTTATTAATTTCAACTAGTTTGATCGACTGAATTTGTAGGTTGGAAATTTGAAAATTATATCAAAAGTTTCTACACAATATAATATCACGGGTACGACGGTCAAGGGTGATTTGCGAATTATATCTCCTAGTGAAATTAGTATTATTGGACCTTTCAAACGCAGCGGCGTTAAAATTCTGTATTATAATTATCGTCACAAAATGAAAATCGCGAATTACTCATTTTTTATTATTAAATAAAATGCATAGCATTAATTTAATATAAAAGTACGCTAAAGGCAAAGGGATGGCCTCTGAATTCAATAGTAAACAAATTTATTCGAACCGTTTTTACCATAATAAAAAAAACAATCAACGGTCAGGATCTATGCATTCGTGCAAATAAAAATATCTTGTTAAGATATAATATTTTTTTAACTACCACTTTGATCTAATGCGTGTTAGTATATAAAAAATGTTTTACAGATTAATAAAAAAATTAAACGAAAAAATGCTTTGTGAAAGTAACTAGATCACAAAACAGGGACAGAGGCAATTAGAGAATATATTGTTCTACATGAGCTTTTTATGTTGTATTACTTTTGTAAATTGAAAAATTAATGAAAAATATTATACAAAATATGTTTTCGTTCATTTTCCTCCAGATTTAGTTAAATTATAAGATATTTAACTAAAAATATGCCACATACAGCTATCCTCTAAGTCTATGTCAACGCTAAACCTTTAACATTATCATTTGAACAATTAAAGAGTATATTTTACTTCATAATATATATATATATATATATATTAATATTAAAAAGCCGCATAGTATGTTCGTTTATTTGAACGCACTAATCGCAGGATTTAGTTAATCTGAAAAAAATATTTATCGTTTTTTTTAATTTATTAACATAAGAATTAATAACATTAAGTGCTTAAATATATACAAATATGAATTCCACACAAGGGCCCGTCCTCGTTCCCAGGGAACCAATGTGAATCCATCGGGTCTCTTACCATCATCACGACTGATTCCACGAGGCTCAGTAAGAGCAGGAACGTCGATGGTGGCAAGAGACCTTTTTATTGTGTCATTGAGAGAACCGTGGCGGAAAAGCCTGCCTGAACTCCTTGGGCAAGAGACAACGTAAACTAAAAGAGTCCACCTCCTTTCCACACTGGCATCTGTACTCAGAGCACAGCGGTGTTCGGTGTTTTTTCGTTTGATAGTTCATTTATTGAGTAAAATTACCTACATATTATATAAATAACGTTATGATCTACGACCATATGGAGCAGGAACGTTAGCTAGTGATTACTATATTTTAACTAATCATAAGCAAATGAAGAAAAAAATGGTTTTACTATATGTACCAAATATCAACATATCTTACACAATTATCAACGCTTAAACAAATAAAAAAACTAAAAAATTTTAAAACGATAAATTAACTACAGATAAAACAAAACATCTTTTATACATATATCTGCCCCGATGTATTTATTATGAATCGTTTTTTTGTAGAGTTCCCAATTCGACCTTCTTATATCGACAGCTGCTTACATGAAAGATATTAATAAGGTACAGCGATCGTAGCCAGCTGACGTCGGCAAGCGTGACTGAAAAGAAAATACACATTGTTGTCGCTTTAATTTTATAAAATATTCTCATCTGTGTTTATTGTAATTCGGCTCGTGCTCGACGGTGAAGGATAATGTTGTGATTTACTTTTATTTTAGTAATATATAGTTACATACATTTACATAACACAACAATATTTGTAAATAAAATATCCGTTACAACTCTACACGCAATTTTTTTTTGGTTTCGCTGGAAAATAGCAATATCGTATTAATTTATAAAGTGTTGGGACTCGGCGGTTCCAAGTGTACTGAAATACAAGTGGTACCTACTTGCCTCCCTATGTGGGGCTCAAATACCTAGGGAGCACCGCCCAGGCTCCGGCGACGCTTTCGGCGACAGTAAAGGAGCGTATAGTGCTGACGTCTTCTCTCCGGCCGTCTTCGGCGGTGCGGAAAAGGCACTTGACTCACGTTCCTTGCACAAAGTACTACCATCAAGTGAATGATCCCAGGTTATAATATTTAACAAATCTTCATTGAAGATGAATATTTGAATTACGAATAACGAACCCCTAAAGTAATTTCTATATATTTTTTACATCACACACACACATACATACATTTGTTTAACCATTCAAAGGTGTTCCTTTCAAATTTCAATTCTATTATCCGTAAGTAAAAGCAATCGTTTGAATATAGAATATTGCCATAAACCCAGTGTCAAAAACAGCTCTAGAAAGTATTAACTCAATTGGTTATCCGATACGAGAAGGCATAGATTACGACCAGATATATAAATGAACCCAATTTTATATACGAGATTAAGTTATTGGGAATCAGTGGTAGCGCAATATAATACAATTAAAAATAACAGTATTATATTATTAAAATTTGTGATATTTACAAAATAATATTTAACATAACAGAAACATTTAATTTTCTATACAAAGCTTTAGGCATTTTATAAGCGATTACTTTTGAATCAATAAAATTTTGTTTCACGAACAAATAGACGCTTTGAATTCCGTCCAAATAAAAAATGTAACAACAACCGAAAACCACAGATTCAATCTTTTGGAAGATCGAGTGGTTATATTTACATTTGTCACACTTTGATTTGGTTTCAAAATTTGTAGAATAATTCATTCTTTTTTGACAACTCAACTCAACAAATAACCTCGTAACAATTTAAGTAATATTTTATTGTAATTAATTAATAATAACCGTTATCGGGTCATAGCACAACACTTAGCATATTTATAATGACGAACTCTATCTCAACTGGCAAATAGACCACCATAATGGCAAGTGGACACTATCCACTGTATAGATATTATTAGAACTATAATTTTATGTCGTTTGTATTTTTAGTTACACTAACTCACTTACCCTTCAAACTGAAACACAACTACACTAAGTATTTCTGTTTGACGATAGAATAAATGACAAGTGGGTAGTACTTTAGCCATCTGGGCTTGTACAAAGCTCTACCATCAAGTGAGTACTTATCGTCCATAAATGTGTCCTAATGTTATATGAATATCAATTTATCGTAAAATATTTTACATATCGAACCATGGAAAAGTATCGCATCGGAGCTGTTGAAATCTGCAATGATTTTTTTTAATATAATGTCACAAGTCCATAGCACGATTGGAGGGATGCCATCGGGTCCACTCGACTTATGAATATCCAAGGAAAGAAGTGCTTTACGAACTGCACTTTGCCGGAATTTAACCTCCGGCATCGTGGTATCACACCGCGGGATTGTTGGTGGTGACTTTCCTCGGTCATCCAGAGTCGAGTTCGCCGCGAAGAGAGAGCCTAAAAGATCAGCTTTCTCCTTCGCGGTATGGGCCAATGACTCACCTTACCTGTGCAAAGGTCTTGTGTAAGGTCAATTATTCCTGTTTAGCTAAATATCAGTTTCTGGTTCGTATTAGTCAATCGAATACTAAAATAATAATTATATTACAACCCTAGTTAAGCAATCTTGATAATAATTTAATTATTCAAATTTTATTCTAATATAATTTGGGTCATTGGTAGTTTCTACCCGATTCGGTAACTTTATGGGCAATCCCCTTTATCATTTCTACGCTTAGGACAAGTATTAAATCAAAGTAGTGTAAGTGTGCTTGCGGAGCTATTAAGAGTACGAAGAGTTAATGATCCGTTACTAATTTTTCAGTGTATAATTTCAGAGTAGGAACTCATTTAAACATTCAATAAAAATCTCTATGTCATTTACATATCCTCTCTAATTTCTTCCTTATACTCCTCTTAAAAACTTATAGAGCATCTCCCTAGATAAAAAATTATGCAAACTCAAATTATTGTAAAGTAAAAAGTAATTGAAGTAACAGCCAACAGAATTTCATTGAAATTAGACACATGCAGATTTTCTCATGATATTTTCCTTACCGTTATAGATATAGTAAGGCAAAAGAAAACAATATTCCATTGACGACCTCACTATTTAAAAAAAAAATATATAAATTATAATTGTATTATATTTACCACTCAAGGTTTCTTAAAGGCTTTTACGTGACGCATACATATATAATGATTAAAGTAAGTAGTATGACTAAAATACACGTATCTCAGTCGTGGAAATATTATAATTGCCGTGCTAGCAACACCTTTTGATGTCCTTTTCAATTCCTTCTAATTTTATAAATATGTAAATAGAGATTTATAGTCGCAACAGAACAATTATTTTAACTTATGGTGGTAGTTACAGACTTTACATACTAGACATGACATAATATATATGTTGGACGAGCAGGATTCCGAATACTTGGGTTCGGGGATTGATCCGACATTTGGAAGACTATGTGGGCGTGAAATGGAAATATTCACAAAAATAAAACGTATTTAATATCGTATAATCACTGTATTAATTGATTCAATAATCGTACACCACAAAAATATCAAAAGATTACAATAATTCATCTCGATTAAGAGCAAATGGGTTTGCAAGCAACCATCAAAGTCAAAGTCAAAAATCTTTATTCAATATAGAAGTGTTTACACTTGCTTATTGATAGTCAAAAATCTACCACCGGTTCGGAATTTAACACCTCGGACCTGAGAAGAACCGGCGAAAGAAACTCAGCGGGATATTTTTTTTTTTCTCTTTGCATGTACAATAATAATTATATTTTAGTTATTTGAAACAGCCTGGAGGCGATCATTTCATTCCCAAGGTGTGCAGTCAACTAAAAAGTCATTAGTGTTGTAATATCCTTTAGCACACAAACACTCTTTAACGATTCTTTTGAATTTTATAATTGAATAATTTTGAACGTTTTCTGTGATCCTGTTGTAAAAACGTATACATTGCCCCAAAAAAGAGTTACTAACCCTGTGTAATCGGATACTTGGAGTAACAAGTTTATTCTTATTCCTAGTGTTAATAGAATGTACGTCACAAGTTCTGGGAAAATCATTTATGTTTTTGCGTACATACATAACATTATCAAAAACAAATTGAGAAGCGACAATCATTATTTTAATTTCTTTAAATTTACCTCTTAACGAATCTTTTGGGCCCAGGTTATAAATTGCACGAATAGCCCTCTTCTGCAGTACAAAAATGGTATTAATGTCAGCTGCATTACCCCAGAGTAGGATGCCATACGACATTATACTCTGGAAATAACTGAAATACACAAGGCGAGGCGTATCCACATCAATCAAAAGTCTAATTTTTTTTACCGCATAGGCTGCAGAGCTGAGTCTATTCTCCAATTTATTTATACGGGGGCCCCATTGGAGCTTAGAGTCTATTGTCATACCAAGGAACTCTGTTGATTCTAAAACATCTAATGCTTCCCCGTTTAAAAGTACACTCGTCTTGACACATCTTACATTGGGAGTAGTGAATTTAATACATTTTGTCTTGTTACTATATAACATTAAATTATTAACACTAAACCAATTTACTATTTCAGAGAGAGCATTGTTCACATCGTCATATATAGAAAGACGTCTTTTTATTTTAAAAATTAAAGAAGTATCATCAGCAAACAATACTATCTCGAGTTTATCAACTAGGAGATGTGGCAGGTCATTTATATAAACAAGGAAGAGAAATGGTCCAAGAATTGATCCTTGAGGGACCCCCAAAGTAACTGGAGGCCCGGGAGATTCTTCTATCCATTTACATCAACCCTCTGAATCCGATTGCTCAGATACGAAATCAGAAGACTGAGTGCAGTGTGCCTAATTCCATAATGACGTAGCTTCCTGACCAAAGTTTCGTGTTGCACACAGTCACACGGCCTTAAATAAATCACAGAATATCCCTAAGGCATCATGTGACTCCTCCTAGGCCTTGTTACTATTTTTAACGAGCTCAACACCAGCGTCAGTTGTCGAGCGACCAGTTGCAGTGGATTCAGTGATTCTAGTTGGCTCTAAGAATAAGTTACCAGGTTATATGAATATAATAATGATCTGAATCTTATACTTGTGCTATAGTTTTCTAATAAATTTATGTTGAAGTCACCACATACAAAAATATATTTACTTGATCCAGATAATTTCAATAATGCACTTTCCAATATTTTCTCAAATGCTTCATATAACCCACTAGGAGGTCTGTATACGCATACAACCATTACATGCTCAAGCTCTGCACAGGCTATTTCAATAGTCTGCTCAATAGAAAGGCTCACAACATCCTTACGTTCTTTAAATTTTAAATTTTTGTTAATAAGTATTAATGAGCCACCACGTATAGTTTTTTTCAGCTGAACATACTAGCCATCTGGTGACCACTGAAGTTAAACATAAACTGATAATTTACAAGCCAATGTTCTGTTTATGAATAACTCAATTTCTAAATCTTTTCCTGTCATTCCTTGAATGTTTTGGTGCACCAGGTTTACTAGTTTACTATTATTATTGTTTTGTTTATTTCTAATTTTAAAATTTAGGAATTTATCCAAGGATAAATTACTATTAGGTAAATTAATATTAGTATTAATAATACTTGAGCCCGAGACTACCTCTATTGTATTAAAATTCAATTTAAATTACTTTTATCAGTGTTAATATAAATTAAATTATTATTTTTATTATACATATGATCCTTGGTAACATTAGACATAAAATAATTATTAATATTGTAAGCAATTAGGTTACCATTTGTCTTCTGGATTTTATTGGTAGGTACATAGTACCTTCTGTCAACTTAAATCTATATATGAATTTATTAATGTCATCGCATTCGAGTCGCTTGTCAAAACATAACGACTCGCGTTGCCATGACACTTACAACTCCATTCGGGGTGACCCGCTCTTAAAAGTAAATCAGCCATCAATCATTATTGCCAACTACTCGATTCATTAATAATTATCCAAATCATCAACCAAAGTAGCCGCGCTCCGTTATATATAATATAATATAATATATAATAAATAACCTCTTTTATATCTCAAACAAACATAGTCATAGATTATATTCCTACGATTTTAAATCTATATAATCGTTTCGCTTTTTAATTTATTGTTTATTTTCAATTATTGTATCTCCTCTCTTGTATCAATTTTGTCCCGATCTGTTTAAACATCCATGCTATTTTAAACTTAGTTTCTTGATGGCTACTGATTTGAAATTCTGATGCACGGAAAACAACGAACTCTTTAAATGCGTTCTTCATAGCATCCTCGGAATGGAAGGTTTTACAATGCAAAAGGTAAAAGTCTATTGGACTAAGATATATATGGTGGTCGAGGAAGTATCCATTTTCGATTCTAGCTAGACGTGATTTTCCATTTAAAAAATGTAAAGAAAGACACTTTTGAGCGCAACTGTACATGCTGATTAAAAGTAAAGTGTGTCCATAATCATAATCCACAGTGGGTCTGAAACGGGAATTCCTCTTTAGCAGTGTCTTTAATTCGAATTGTATGTGAGCTTACATTTAAGCTCTGATATTCGAATGTAAGCTCTCTTACGTAATGCTTATCAACGAGATCAAACAATTGGAATATATTTGTTAGAATTACAATTATATATATAATTTGATCCACCTACAAGGTTATTTTCCAAACTATCAATTTGTAAATAATAATATAAATACAAACTTAAGTCATTTTGGTTGTGAAAACACGATTATTAAAAAATAAAATGTATTTTAAAACAATATAATACATGCATATGTATACATGTACACAGAATAATAAATATACGTTAAATTTAACTTTAATATACTTATTACATAATTGTTTTTAATTTTTTATATTTTCTAATGATGATTTCCCAAAGGAAGTTACCAAAAAAAAAAACTTTGGGATTCACCATTGGTCCACGTTACACAATCTAGTTTTGCAACAAAATGTAACAAGCGCAAATAACCGAGCTAGGCTTTCAGCTTTATCAACTAAAGAAACAGTCACTGTTTGCATGCGATACTTATTTGCGTCAAAAATCTTGGGATACGCATAACTATAGGTGTAGACCTAGGCGGAGGACTAGGAACACCGTTGTGCTTTGAGCGCAGAAGCCCGGGTGGAGAGGATGAGAATTCTTTCGGATTTCACGATATTTTCAGTTCAAGGAATTCAAGTAAGCTTTTGAGCCACTTATTGAGCCCCGATTATACAACATTATATTAAATAATAATAGTAATAGATAGTCACTAACCACCACACCCAAATTAGGAGTTAAAACACTTGGTGGTAGGGCTTTGCGCAAGCCCGTCTGGGTAGGTACCACCCACTTATCAGATATTCTACCGCCCAACAACTGTACTCAGTATTGTTGTGTTCCGGTTTGAAGGATGAGTGAGCCAGTGTAACTACAGGCACAAGGAACATCTTAGTTCCCAAGGTTGGTAGCGGATTGGTGATATAAGGAATTGTTAATATTTCTTACAACGCCATTGTCTATGTGCGGTGCTGACCACTTACCATCAGGTGGCCCATTTGCTCGTCCGCCTACCGATATAATAAAAAAAACCCTTGAATGTATTGAACCGATAACTATTAACGGCCGTTTCAATAACTTATCTGTCCCTATTTTCAGTAACTAAAGATAGTCAAATCTGTTCTTTTCCTTCTACTTTATTTTCAATAACCTATCGACGGTGAGCATTTCCTATCGAAACTAGCCATCTGTCATCGGTTGACGGATAGCTTACTAGAGGTAGCATCGCTCATAAAAATCGTGCTTACCAGCATTTCAAAAAAAAATTCAAGCTACTCTCGGATAGACGAAGCTATCTCTAGTAACGTCACTCGCTGTCTGTGTTATTTCTATTAATTATGGAATATTATAGCAGTGATGATAGCGATGTGGAATTATTTCGAATTATATTAGAATATGATGCAGACCGTGATAATGATACCAATATACGGTATATATAGTACGGTTACAGAAAGATTATAAGCCACATGCAAATTTTCTGACTAAATTAAATCATTACGAATTTGCATTTAGGTCTCGACTGAACGAAAGTACTGAATGAATTTAAAAATTTTATGCAAACCTATTTGAGTGTAACAACTAAAAAGAAATCCATAATATTTCAACTTCTTTCAGAGGTCCTGGTATATCTCGTTCATTAAATACTTTGGCACTACGATTCCATGATTTGTATACGTTAGCATAAATATTTAAAAACAAAACAAACTGTCTAAAAGCAAAGCTGAGACTGTCGAAACGTTTTGTTGAATTATTGACTTCGTTAAAAAGCTTGGTAAATCAAACGAAACAAACCTATTTATGTATTGATACTTTATTTGTATTTAAAATAATTGATTACTGTATTTGATATAATCATCATCATCATCATCAGCCCATATTCGTCCACTGCTGGACATAGGCCTCTCCAAATGCACGCCACTGTAGTCTTTCTTCGACAACTCGCATCCAGCTCCTGCCAGCCGTCTTGCGCAAATTGTCACTCCACCGTGCCTGAGGACGTCCTACACTACGTTTGCCGAGATGCGGTCTCCACTCTAGAACACGTTTTCCCCAACGGTTATCGGTTCTACGACAAATATGACCAGCCCACTGCCACTTCAGCTTACTAATCCGGTGGGCTATGTCGATGACTTTGGTTCTCTGACGGATCACCTCATTTCTGATGCGATTCCTCAGAGAAACGCCGAGCATAACCCTTTCCATAGCACGCTGAGCGACTTTAATCTGGTGGACCAGCCTAGTCGTGAGTGTCCACGTTTCGGCTCCGTATGTCATGACGGGTAGGATGCACTGGTTGAAGACTTTCGTCTTAAGGCACTGTGGGATCGACGATGTGAAGGTTTGACGTAACTTCCCAAATGCTGCCCAACTTAGCCGAATTCTTCTATTCACCTCGTCCTCAAAGTTGTTTCTACCTAATCGCAATGTCTGCCCGAAGTAGACATATTTTTGAATAACTTTGAAGACGGTATCGTGTATCGCAATCGGTTCCGGTAGAACATGTTCATTGAACATGAACAAATTGATATAATAAGCAAATTAAATATAAATATAAATAAAACAAGTTTTGAGCATACCATTGTGTCGTAGTTTAAGTATAACGAAATGTTCAAAAAATATAAGATAGGTTACAGTCCGTTCACAGTTATTCTACCTCTGACATCTATCAAAAAGGCTGCGCGTTAGGTTGGCATTACTGACTGTCTAATTGTTACGATAATATGTTTATGACTATACAAGGTATTGGTACAGATATAATTATATGTATAATACGCCACGCCACGTCTACATCCTTCTACGGGCCTATATGCTCTAGCTAGCAGCACCGGTTGCACCGAATTATGTACGTAATTTATATGACCACCACTGTATACGGGTTAAAAATATAATTCTCCATTTGGCTCAGGTAGAGGTAAATAAGTATTTTATATGTAGGACAGCTAGCTTCATATCATTCTGCCACTACCACCAAATATTCCCTCATCTATCACGATTTCCCAATTTTATACAAAGGAATTTTAAAAACTAGTTATAGCAACACATTGCACAAGTTACAAACTTAATAGCCAGAGGTAAAATAACTGTGGACGGACTATAGGTTAGATAGGAGGTAAAAAGTAACATGTCATTAGTTAAAGATAGATAATTTATAACTGATAAATAATCGGAGATAGCGATTTATCCGTAATCTTAGTTGGTGTAGTGTACACAGATCTATAAATATTCATTAGTATTAAATTATTATTTTTTATAAATATAAATTATCTGTGTATTTATGCATCTGTCATCTCGAATGACACATATTGCGAAAGCGCGGGAAAAGAGGATATATAAAAATGGGCGCGCGGTGAAGACGGTGTGTGTGCGCAGCGAGCTGATATTTAAATATAATATTTATTTTATCTAATTAGTAAATCGACCTTACATGTGAATATTACAGATGGGTTATTGAAAACGGCCGTAAGACATTTATAAGTAATTTTAAAGATAAAGTCAATATATATATATACAGTATACACCTTATACGAAGAAGATGAGAACCTTCGGATCATGTTTCGACGATGACAACGACCATGACGGCGTCGTTCTGACAACTGCTAATCAATTTATCTGTATGCATATTCAATGAAGTACGATGGAACAAATGAATTAATAAATATAATGTAGTTATTAGATAGCACTGATTGCTTGTTGTAAATGCGTTTTTATGATTAAATGGTACAACGAGACATTTCAATAAAAACCAAGATGGCCGAGTTGTTAGAACAAATCTTAACTGAGGCTTTCGCATTCAAACATGGGCAAGCTCCACTAATCTTCATGTATTTCAAATGCTGTTAATTTACTTATTAAAACGTTAATATTTTTGAATTATAAGTCGTGCAACAAGTGATAAGATGTGTAAGGGCATTTGTATGTATAATTAAATTATTTAAAAAATATATCAACCATTAATATTATCAGTGCGAAGTCGTGAGGTACATAGTATGCGATAAATTATAGAGTAAAGAGATACTATATTGAATATTTTATTTATATAATTTACTTCGTTTTAATGCCTAGCAATACTTGATATAATATAATTGTTTAAAAGTCAATTAATAAGCCTCAAATGACTTTACAAAATAGATTTATTTTTGTAAAACATATAGCTGCAATCACTCCCGGCAACTAGGGTCAGGTATTGTGAAAAAAACAGCGTCGATATCATTACAAACCCCGAGGTACTCGGCATCGTTCCCGTTGTTACCCGCACGTGATCCGAATACCCACGATCCAAATGTTCGGGGATACTTTAGAAATGTTTCCGTTACGAGACGCGATCTTTACCTATCCGAATGCTCTACACACGTAAATAGCTATACGATCTCCTTTATTATATCCTTTCGATGTGCTTAAGAATTCAGATGGAGGTACCCTTTATCGTTTTGATTTTGATCTACTTCATGGACTATTCCATAAAGGGTCTTTTACCGAAGAAATATATAAAGTATTTTATAAAACTACGACATACGAAATTAAATGGAATCTTCAAACGATTCATCTAACTTTACTAACTGTACTAACACCAGTCCTGAGTGATGTTTACATCGTTCTTTATACAAGTACTATTTTGGAGTAAATATGTGCTTAAGAAGATCACATTACTTAAGTGAAGCTATACTTTTGAAATGTATCTTTTTACGTATGTATTATTTAGACATTTTTTTTCCGGTAACATGCAAAAAATTCTTTTGAAACAATATCTCTAACGTATAGTTTTTAAATATATGTACGAAATATATATATATATATATACTTTAAAACAACGAGGCCAATGCTCGACAAACTGCATTAGATTTACTGAAACTGTATAAAAGATTTTTAGGTTTTTTATTTCTTTATAAAAGTCCTCGACAACATATGTCTAATATTTTTAGAAAATTCAAAGTAATTTGTATTATAATTCACTTTATAAATAATAACATAGTATCAAAACGGTTTCCGCAAATAACAATAATCGCATAAAATCAAACTTCTTTCCGACTATGCGGACATATTAAAAGATATTTGAAGTAATGCATAAGAAAAAATGAGCGGTACGTGGTTGCGTTAATACCGCATTAAAGTTGAAATCGCTTGGGCTTGGAACTGATTGCTACTTTTATATTCGATTGCGTATCTTTAAACAAATGTTTTGTTTTATCAATTATTGTATTTAGTCTCTGTAAAATTTTAAAATGTTATTATTATTGAATTTAATTTAATGCCCTTACTTGTGATTTTAAATTCGAATACATTTGTAAGTACGAGTATATATTTTTTAAACAGTTTATCTTCTTAAGAGGTGGATACATGTCGTTGATCTTGCTCGATTGGGCGTTACCGATAAATATTCTGCACGAAAACCTCACACCCCGTGCGCCCTGTATTTGCGGAGCAAGTGTCACAGGACAGTTGAGCCTATCTCGTCCTGCACTGACTTTTTAGGCGACAGCGTAAGAGAATTAATAGTAATTTTGTAAAAAAATCGTTTAAAAAAAATTTATAATTTATTTTGTTGAAATATGCCGAAGGTTACTTTACGGTGGGAAGAGACACTGTGCATGTTGACGTCGTCACCACACTTGTGGCTGGAGGGTCTTACGTCTAAACGTGAATATGCCGAGACCCTTCTTCACCCAGCAACTCCAGTAGACAGACGAATCGACTCCACTGTAGCGACGAGGTCGTCCGTTTATAATGTGGAGACCCTTAAGTCCAGCAATTCTATCCAGACCATGATGAGAGTCGTTCCAACTTCAGACACGTGGGCCACTTCCCGTGGGTACCACCCCACCGCGATGATCGTATCGTCCGCCTAACGCCCGCAGCCCGCTAATACTTAGTGTAATTACTCTTATTTATTATCATCTTCAAATCAAATTAATTTATTGCAAGACTGCAAGCTTACTTTATGATGTTACAAATTTCATGCAGTAGGGCTTACACATATGTCGCAATTTGCCATACAATATAACTTCTAAGTATTTTAATTATGTAGGATTAATTGATACTATAAATTTAGCGGACCATCATATTATATCTAATCAAATCAAAATGTAAATAACTATATTCGCGCACTTTTGGTCTATTTTACACGATTAAAAGTAAAGCTGTCCGGCGTGTAGATTCTAGCAAGAAAAACTAGTAGATCTACAATAAGTATGTAAGTAACAGCTTGTAAATTTCCCACTGCTGGTCTAAGGCCTCCTCTTTCTTTGAGGAGGAGATTTTGGAGCTTATTCCACACAGCGTGGTGGTACTTTATTTTTACTTTATCTCATTCAATTAATATAATAAATATATGATAATGATAATATAAAATTACACGGATTATTTTGTCTTTGCCTTCCTTCTGTGGGCTCCCTTTTGTTATTTTGTTATGGCCCAGTGTTGTATTTTTTAATTGTGTTTTATAAATGCAACTTACATATTTATTGTATAATATTGACCAGAAGGAAGAAGAAGATATATTTCCAGAAGGAGTGCCACCTATTTAACTTCTTACGACTTTTCAATTTTTAGACTGTTTTCTGTGAAGTCTATTTTAAGTCGTTGCTTGTAAGCGATATTTTTCGCTAAATTTCAAGTTTATAATTCTTATAAATCCAGAGGGAGTTATATACACTCACAGACCAATCCTACCCCATTCACCCCTCGGGAGATTACATCCGAAAAATACATTTTAGTCTATGATCATGGAGTACATAGAATATACTGATATACTTATATGAGTAATATTAGTGAAACGTTTCGAGTCATTCGTAAATAATCTCTTGGGACATACAATGTAAGCAAATAAAGTGCCCCGCTCCAGTGAGCTTATTTAAATATTCTTTATTATTTCTATAATTGGATGAAACTGGATCAAATTATTACGTTTACCATTTTATATATTTTTTTAAATATTTTTTTAATAAGATTAATATAATTATTATTACCTTTTGTTGATAATTTATGATTAGAAGATATAGATAGATAAATGACTTAAATTATTTTAATAATATAGTTATTACTGCGACACATCCGTTGACGACATATGCTATCCAGATTATGACAACCGATTATAAATGGTTGAATCAGCATCACGTCATCTTGGATCTATGTCATTGGCTGATGAACAGTGGCATAGACAGAAAGTCTTATTGGTTTTTTGTTAGGAAAAATTCTAGATCGGAAGCTTTAAATGCAAGAGAATAGTCTAACAAGACAATAAAATTTACTTTGCGTTGATAGCAACAGGAAAACTACAACAAGTACTAAATATAATACGGTGGTCATGAACGTGAGCACAGATCAAAACTGTACCAAGCGGTCGGTGAAATTAGGATGTAAAGATGATGATAAAACATTTTTTAGTTATTTTTTTTATAATAGGAACTCAAATGAGCAATTGTTCTCCCACAGTGTAGAATATGTCAAAACCAGATGTTAACTCTGATGTTATATCTCATGTCACTTTTATTACACTGGCTCACTCATCCCTATGCTGAAACAAGGCAATAGAATGTACTCCTTTGTCATGACCCTTATTAGTTCGGATCTACAATAATTATTATATATACGTTTGTACATTATTATATCCCTCGTTGTGGGATTATTGTGATTGATTATTATATTTTTTGTTACAATATTGTAATAAAGATATTAATTTAGGGAAAATCTTTTTTGGACAAGTCTCTATAGTTAATGTGCCAAAAACAGAGATATTTCACATTTCTAAGGTGTATTTATTATTATATTATGTGGTCATCGTGATCGGTTTCGGCCAATGGAGGTTGTCTTGGGAAGGGAGATCAGTCAACTACGCAGGATATAATATAGTGCAAAAGTGTTTTCGTCAACACAGGTGAACTCCCAATACCCTAACTACCATAATCCGATCGAGCGGCAAATTTGATACGACAGGAATGACTTCAGACGTCAACGGAAGGTTTATCTGCTTTCCGAAGCTTGGGAGGTACGTTCTAGACTTAAGGCTACTTTTGATCATTTTTCGGTTTGAATTCAGGACCTCGGTGACCATGGTCTTATATAGAGCCACTAGACCAACGAGAAAGTTGATAAAAACTTGTACTAATATTATAATATGTAGATTATGTTCTATGTTATTATTTGATCGCTCTAGTCTCAGTATCTACCAGTACGATTTCAGAACTATTTCTTGCGCTAAATAGATTATTTGTTTGAAGTGAAAGAAGGCGGGACAACATACGATAAGCTGGGTTGAATCTGTTTTAAATAATATTTTTTGGATAGTAGGAATATATATTACTAATATCTTCAAATAATAAGTTTCAGTAACTCAAATAGTTATAATTATAAAGTCAAGATGGCTCAATGGTTGTAACCATTTCGGTTAAGATAACCAAGCGTTAATCTTGACCGAATACTATGCGTTCAAATACGGCCAAGCACCTCTGAATTTTCATTTGCCTTGTATACGTTATTCATCTTGTGCTAAAGAAAACATCGTAAGGAAGCCCAAATCTTAGTTCCCCAGGTTGGTGGAACATTGGTGATGTAGGGTATGGTTAGTATTTATGGGGACTACTTACCTTCAGGTGGCCCATTTGCATATTAAAAAAAAGTGTGAAAATTTTTTTTAAATCTTTGGGTGGGATAAAAATCTTCCACGTGACGTTTCTAACAAATCGCTTTAATCAGCAAGATATATTAACTAAAACCCTCTCCTAAAAAATATCTGGATGACATTTACAGTATGTCAGTCTTTTTAGTTCTATAAATCTTTAGTAACAGTTGTGGTTTCTACTCATCGCCATTATTTTATATTACTAGATACCCGTCCCGAATCCGTCGCAGAATAAGGGTCTATATAAAACGTTTTTATCGTAAAACATATACTTCTATTGGGTCACGCGTCGTAAAGTTTCCAGTTGCCACGATTTTCTTCGACATCCTCAACAATCATCGTAATATTTCAACCAATTTACTCAAAACTTTTTAAATGAATCACTTCTCTCATTGGTTGAAACCAAATTAAAATCCATTCGGTAGTTTTTGAGTGTATCGAGTTCAAACAGACAGAAGAACGAAGATGCGAGGGAACCTTTTGTTGTATTATAAAATGTTATGAACATTCATTTTATTTTCTCTGGTCATCGTTACGTCCTAGTTAAACAAACTATAACAACATTTTAACCGAACAGACAAATAAATAAATAAGCGCACTATTATTGCATTTTGTTTCGAAATAACGACTGACAAATAAGATAGCGTGTTAATAAAAACGAGACAATTATTTTAATAATAATAATTAACAAAATGTTAATGATTAATAATACATTTTTATTCATGTATACATTTTTTTCTATTTGTATCGTATTGAAGTCATTATGAAAACATTAGAGAATAATCCTTGTAACCACTATTTATAACTTGAATATATTGTTGCGAAAGTATCTTTTTTATTTTTTATATTAATAGTATAGGCAGGCGGACGAGCAAGGTGTCTCTAATTACAATGACTCACTCACTCTTCAAACCGGAACACAACATTACTAAGTAAGCCGCTTGACAGTAGAATGTACGATAATTAGCTGGTACTTACCCAGACGGGCTTGCAAAGAGCCCTATAGCTAAGTAACTCTAAATATATATTATTGTTGTTAATATAATCTATCCACTACATCTCATCTCCACCACAATAAAAAAAAAACACTAGAATTTATTTTATTTTAGCTTATATTACGAATGTAATATAGTATAATGTTATATTATAATTATTGTCTTTACAAACTTATGAAGTAAGTATTTAATACATAAACTTATAACAAAATTATTAGGTAATTAGTTCAAAATACATTTTTGTTCTGTTTTTATGAATAACATAGTTTTTATATGAATATATATTTTGGAACTTACTGGCAGTTTCATTTTTTATTAAAATATAATCATTCTGTTTATAAGTCACAGGGTTTATATTTCGATCATACTTATCTTTTCTTTTTAATTTACTAGCTATTCAATTTTCTCTCGCCTCTTTTTGTGACGTTTGTAATCTGAATTTGAGTTCTAAAGGATAATCATCAAAATTGTACAAAGGATCAACTTGTGCTGATTGCAAATTAGATGGTAAAATACATTTCTTACCGAACACCAACTCATAGGGAGTAAACTTAGTCTCTGTATGCACTGCAGTGTTGTGGGAAAAACACCAAAATGGAAGCCACGTGCTCCAAGCTTCTGGGTGATTTCCTGTCTGTATTCGCAAATAGTTACCCAGATGTTTGTGAGAATTCTCCAAGGCACCGATACTTTGATGATGATATGCGGTAGACTGAAGCTTGTTAATATGCAAAAGTTTACAAACAAGTTTTTATCGGACATTTATAAAAACTCCGTTCCCCTATCTGCAGCTATTTCTTTCGGGATACCATACCTGAGAATAAAATTATTAACAAAGTTCCTGGCTACTTCACTTGACCCTTTTAACATTAATGGATAGGCCTCAATATACTTACTCAATTCACATTTTATAGTTAAAATGTACACATAATTATTGTAATCTCTGTCTAACGGCCCTACTATATATAAATATATCTTCTCAAACGCCGAAGTTGCCGTTGAACTTATTGTCATAGGTTCCTTAGTATAATGTGAGGAATGTTTTTGTTTTTGACATTTGTCACACCTTTTTATAAATTCTGTAACATCAGCTTCTAATTTTGGCCAAAAATAATATTTCTTCATATTATTTACCATTCGTCTTATGCCGGCAAGGCCACTTGTGGATAAATCGTTTAAAATTACACACTTATCGTCTTTATCAGTTATTCTCTTTGTTCCTCTTAAAATACATATACATGGTCCGGACCAATTACTTATGTTATTTACTTCATTTTTTAATTTTCCCACAAATTTATTATTTTTCTCAGTCTCAATAAAGTATACTTCCTTTATATTTATTTTCCCACAAAATATATTCAGCTCTCTCACAAATTCGCCTGGCGATAGTTGCGATCGAGAAGCTAAATTAATAAAAAATGTATTCATTGAGGGCACGTATCGCAGGGCGTTATCTCTTTCAATTTACGATATCGATTTAATTCATAAGCGCTTATGAAACGTAATTCCGTGAAATATTTCGGTTTGCTATGTATTTCTACAACTTTTGGTTGATCAGACCAATCGTTTTTAGAAATAATAGCATCCCGTTGTTGCTTAGCCATCTGGCCACGCGTCATTACATTCATCATCGTTTGATTCATCTCTTTCAAGTCTTCAGAAGTTAAATGCAAACATGAAAGTGCGTCAGCTGCAGAATTATTCTTCCCTCTCAAATATTCAAGTACAAAATCATATTCTTCTAATCTTAATCTACATTTAATTAAACGGCTAGATGGATCCCGCATTCCAAATAAATAGATAAGTGGCTTATGATCGGTCTGAATTTTGAATGTCCTAGCATACAAATATGGACGAAAATGCTTCACGGCCCATACAATCGCAAGCAGTTCTTTTTCTTTTTTTTGTTAAGACTATGACTAGCATAGACTATAGGCCTGCCGTCGCTGTTGCACAAAATTGCACCTACCCCATATCCTGATGCATCTGTTTGTAAAATAAATTGATTAGACTCCGAAAAATCAGGGTATTGCAATACAGGATGGGATATTAAATTTTGTTTTAATAGTTCAAAAGATTTTTGGCATTTCTCATCCCATTTAAAGGTAACATTTTTCCGACACAAATTATTTAATGGATGTGCTTTTATAGCAAAGTTAGGAATAAATTTCCTGTAATAATTTAGAAAGGCAACGAATCTTTTGACTTCGTCGTCTTTAGTAGGAACTGGGTAGTCTTTAACAACTTGTATTTTATCTATATCTGGTATAATACCCTCTACTGACACAATATGACCCAAGTAAAGTAGTTCCTTCTGTAAAAAAATACACTTCTGAGGATTTAACTTTAGATAAACTTTGCGTAATCTTTCAAAAATGGATTGCAAATTCTTAATGTAACTAGGTAAGTCTCTACTATAACAAACTAAATCGTCTTGGTACACCAAACATTTTTCGTATGTTAACCCTGTCATTGCCATAATCATCATACGTGAAAATGAACTAGGACTGGTCTTTAAACCCATAGGCATTCTAATCATCTGAAACTGTCCGGAACAAAAAGCAGTATACTTGCGACTGTCTGGGTCTAAGCTTACATTATAGTAACCTTGATATAAATCTAAATGAGAAAAATAATGCAATCAGATAACGAATCTAAAATTTCTGTTACATTTGGCAGAGGAAATTTATCATCATGTATACTGTTATCAAATTTTCTGTAATCTATGACCAAACGCCACTTTTTGTTTCCGTTTTGGTCACTTTTCTTTGGCACCAACAAGATTGGACTGGACCATTCACTTTGACATGGTTCAATAATATTTTATTTTAACATTTGATCAATTTGGTGTTTAATTTCATTTTTTAAAGCTTGTGGCAATCGATAAGGTTTTGAAAAAATTGGCCATATATCCGATTTTACTTTAATTGAGTGTTGATAAATATCAGTGGTTGATAACTTGTCTCCTTCCAAATAAAAGATATCGGGATATTTCGCACATAAACTTTCTATATTAATCCTTTCCTCTTTATTTAAATTATTTAACTTTAATTTTGACAAGAGTGTTTTAACTCACGATGCACTTCCCTCGATTTTATCAAAGTTACAAATATTATATTCCTTTAAATTAAAGTTATATCTTTTGATGTTGAATTCAAAATTCGAACTGGTATTTTGCCATTGATTGGATGTACTAAAGTACTCGCAACGAATATGCCCTCTTTTTTTTTTGTATCTTGATTGAGTAGTGCTGTTGGCCCTACTGGCCTTTGAAGCGTCACCAAACGTTGGGGCGAGTGTTAAAACTCTGCCTTAGGGTGAACCCTTTTGGGCTCGAGCGTGACGTTCGTCCTGAGGGTGTCTCCTATGAGATCGCACCTCGGCTCAGAACGTAGTCGGTGGGGTGTGAATTTAAGCACTGATAGAATTTACTGACGTCACGGCCGCCTCCGTGACGTCGCTAGTTTGGGTCCTCGTTTCCGCCGGCGGAAACACTGTGAGTGTGAGTTGTGTAGTGTGGTGGTTTTCCCTACTAATGGCGCGTTTGCGATAGTGAAGCTATCGTCTTCGTCGTTCAGGACGAGCATAGGTCGCCTGATTCTATTAGGTAGATTACCTCTGAGGGAGGTATATTGACAGGCTTGTGCTATCAACGGATTACTATGTTGCTTGGCTCTCTCAAAATACGCCGTGGAAAGTATTTTGACGTGTTTGGCGATCGAATCGATGTCGAAGTCTTTGTGTAGGTCGACGTTACGGATGTACCACGGCGAGTCCATGGTGATACGAAGAAATCGATTTTGGATGGTCTGTAATTTTTTGATTTGTGACGCTTTGATATGGGCAAAGACAGGGCTCGCATAAGTCATGATAGGACGAATGCAGGCTTTGTATAGTGTCGTCTTATTTCTAAGGGACATTTTACTCCGCCCGCATAGCATCATATACAGTCTTCCTAGTACGAACGCTACTTTGTTTCGGACTCTGGTTATGTGTGAGTTGAATTTTAATTTCCTATCTAGGATGACTCCTAGGTATTTGGCTTCCGATTTCCACGGTATCGGTTGGTTAAATAATTTAATGTCTCCCGGTTTGCCCTGATTCCACTTGATGTAGATGGGTTTTCTGATGAAGTGTACTGGTACGCTTTTGTCGGGGTTTACCTCGATTCTCCATTTCCTAAACCAGTCGCCTAGTGTGTTGGCTGCAGATTGGAGTCGTGTGGTGATGACTTTGGTTGAGGTCGAGGTAGTATATAGTGCGGTATCGTCCGGGAAGAGAGCTAGGTTAACCTTTTTAGTGACCTTCGGTATATCGTTGGTGAAAAGGCAGTACAGAATTGGGGATAGCGCGGATCCCTGAGGGACTCCAGCCCTGATGGGGCGAGATGAGGACAGGGTACCTTCGACTCGGTAGCGGAAGGTGCGATTCGTCAAGTAGTCTCGTACGATGAGCACGAGTCTGTCTGGCTACCCTAGTAATTGCAGTTTATATAATAAACCGTTGTGCCAGACTTTGTCGAATGCTTTCGCTACGTCGAAGAATAGAGCTCCGGTGGAGGTGGCTTTGCTGAAGGCGAAACCTTTTAGTATGTCTTCCGTTAAGCGGTGGACCTGATTGACGCACGAGTGTCCGGCTCTGAAACCAAATTGCTCGTTTATCGTGATTTGTTTGGGAATATGCATCGCATACTTCTTTCGTACATACCACACATTCCTCTGTTAAACTGGTATTAATATAGTGAATTTATTCTGATCTGGCAGGTAACGACAATAAATGACTACACGAGTCTATTAATTGCAAAGATATTTGTTTATATTCACTGATCCATAAAGATAGACTATTATGTTTCATATCAATTACCGCTCCATACTTTCCTAAAAAGTCTTGTCCTAAAAACTTATGACTAATACACTGCCCGTGTACTGTCAACTGTAAACATACGTATCCGATAGCCTGTACTTTTCCTCCTATACCGTTTATTGTTTTGTTTTCTTTGTTAATTGGAATGTCGAAATCTAAAACATGTTTATGTTTTATAGCCGAAATTGAGGCTCCCGTATCTATTAGCCAGTTAAACGCGTATCTGTTTTTATAAAGTAATTTTATGAAGTAACTACTATAGCTAGCTAGAATACTATATGTTGTAGGCACGAAAAAAATCATTTTCAGGTTCCTAATTCTGAGTGGATGAACTCGATTGAGGCTGTGACTCATCAGTCACTTCTGCCCGAATCTGTCCTCTGAATGGTCTATGACCCCTAGAATAATTATTAAAAGTTCTACCTCGTAGCTAGAGTTGCCTCGCCAACGGTCGGTGTTGTACGTACCTCTTGGAATGCTCTGATGAGAAGGCGGCCTGGAAGTGTTTTTAAAGAAACGATTATTATTATGCCTTGTTAGTGTAAACACTTCAGCAGTTGAACTTGAACCTGGAATGTCCTCGTCGATTGCAGCCTGAATCGCGTCTTTCAAATTTTCAAATCTTTGAGCTGTAATAATCGTGCCAATTCTACGATTTCTCAATCCGTCGCTAAATTGCCGAATTGCCTGTTTTTCGTTAATAGATTTTAAAATATTAAATTTTTCAATATTTCCCTCAGATTGAGAAATTGTAAGATCAACGAATAATTCGGATAAGTTTTTCCCGAAAACATCTATAGATGCATCATTTTGCCTGCAATTAAAAAATTGTTTTTGCAAGGCATTTGTAGATTTCTTTGGTAAAAGTAACCTTTTCATATCATTTAAAAGATCAGCTACAGTGTCGTATTTTGTTGCTAATTTTAGTTTAGCAGACTGCGACAATCTACTTTTCAAAATAAAAGATATTAAATACGTCTGTTAACACTTCTACACTTTGCTGTCATCGATCTTCAAATCGGGGTAACCCTGGCGCCGTCGACAAGAGAGTTGTCGCACCTTGCTGCCGCTCGCGTTCAGCTCAAATTCCTGCCGTATCCACCTCAGATGACATTTTCGATATATCCGAAATACCCCATATAGGACTCCCAAAACTAGGCAGAGTACCACCACGCATAACAGGATGCTCGACGTTTTCATATGAAATCGGAACTCCTCAATTGGTGCATCATTTGTGCCGCTAGCTGTATTTTGTGCTATCACGATGTTCTCTTCTTTAGACTGCTGTTTCCCCATTTTCGAAGCACATTTTTAATACACTAGCGTCGCTGTTATAAGTTTTAATCGAATTCGTTTCATTATCCGACGATTGCATTGTGATGAGAACACGTTGTTTATAAATCACACTACATATATGTAAAATCGGCCGGCGACGCGGTGGCGGACGGTGTCAGAATACTCGCGCGCGTGAATCTAATTTAGGCAGGGTCGCCATGTAATGTGGTGCCCTAAGAGAGGAATGAAAGCCGAGACTGCTGAGTAGATACTGCCTTTATTTGCAATAGATCGTACATTAAATAGGTACAAAAGTAGGTTACATAATGTATAATGGTTAATAAGTATATTTAGTTAATATAATCTATTCACTGCATCTCAGCAATACGATATTTTGCAAACGAAGAGTTCAGCTATCTATCCCGGGATAGATAGCAGAACTCTTCAATGTATGTAAGAACCCGATCGAGTTTCGAATAATTTAGTTTGATTGACGAACAACTTACAATTGGTAAAGAAACATAACAAACAAAATAAAAGAACAAAAAATTGTTTGTGGTATTTCAAATTGTAATTCATAATCGATGTATTTTATATACGCTTTTAATTTATTACATGCTATAAGAACAGCAAATGCGTGAACTAGTTTATATCAAATACGTAATTAAATTAAATCCAGCGGACATATGACTGTAGCCATAAATTGACAACGTTTCGCACAGTAATTGTTAATCTACGTTAACAACGATATATTATAACGTCGTTTTATTTATTAACAATGATCAAATACGCATGAATATTAACAGCCGTTTAATAGCAAGCACAGATACTTTTAATAGTAACAATTATTTTATAAACATATTATGAGTACAGAAATATTAATAAAGTGTAATGGCTGTTCCATCCTGGTGATCGATTACTACAGATACGATTTTTATATAAAGTTATTAGAAGGAAGATCTTTTACGCGCCTCACAGTAGTGAACAGTAGTGTAGTGGCAGTTAAATCGTCACGTCAGAGAAAAAGGTTATGCTCCCTTCAGACGACCTCTCTCAGCCTCTTTTTAATTATACTTATTTTTTGTTTTTGTTTTTATTCGCACGGGGCTTTTAAATACAGTTTTATTCCTTATAATTTAATGATATAATGAAAGAAACTTCGTTCGAACCAGGTGTCCTGCGATACCGGTCTTTATTTTTTATTTATACATTTATAGTATAAATAATTGATTCATTTCATTAAATGATTTCTAAATTTAAGCATCAACTGTATCAATACATTTCTCTCCAACTGTATACTATGCGACTTAACGCAGCTATGACTGAGCAATACCGATTTATTTTTTTCTCTAGCGAGTTTATTTCTGGAACACAACAGTTATTGGTCTGGCGGAGCAAGATATTGCATGTATCTGTCAGTAGCAGAGGATTAAACTTGCTTATTTCGTTCCGTATTGTACTTGCTCGACCGAGAGCTACAATATCGGCCGAAGTGTGCCTTTATGCATAGCTTCTTTATCTCTGACAAAAGAACAGCTTATTGAAAACGATATTGCGAAATACGAAATATCCAATAATATTAATATGGAAAGCTCATAAATGGCCAAGTACGAAGCTCAGGTGTAGTGAAGTGAAAGAGTTATTCTACGAATTCCCCCTGCCAGTGATAGCCCGCCGTGTGACGTGTCCGGTGAATCAACGAGCACCGCTCCGCTCGGTCGGACAAAAACGGAAAACCATTTTACGGTCCATTGTGAAAGAGGATTGGCAATTTCGTTTCGGGCTTGCTCGACCAGCGGCTGAGCAAGTTTTACAACATCTCTGATGTATCGTGAACTCCAGTAAGGGTCGATAAAATATATCAACGCGTTAACTTGCTTTGGTTTTTTTTTATTAGAATATAAAGGTACAAATATTTTTTTATGTTATTTTTGTAATCCTTAACTAAAAATAGTACTAAACCAAATATACAGTTTCAACCGCCGTTTCTCCCCCTTATAACTGAGATAATTAACGTAATAAGCGTGAATTACCTTCTAGTAGTAAACAAAATTAATGAAAATATTATTCAGTCAAGTACGTTCTCAGAACTACTTTAGCATTATCATAATTCCATCGAGAAGAACTGAGTTCCTTTCATTCTCTACTAATCTATATTAATAATTTCATGCAGGTATACGATAGACCCGATCGAAATCTATCCAAAATTATAGCAAAATTCGTATAATCGAGATATTTCGATATTAAATACATGAAATTCAATGACATGACAGTTCAATGGGCGGCCATGTTTGACGTTTACGGGTGCGTTCAGAATTGTGTTCCAAATATTAATTTCGTGCAGGGGTACGATAATTAGTATATTTATATTTCTTTAGTTTTATTTTTATTACCCGAGCGAAGAAGGGTTTTCATCTAGTGCATTATAATAACAATCATATCGAATTAAACTATATATACTAATATTATAAAGGAGAAAGTAAATCTGTCTGTTACCTTTTCAGGCTTAAACCTCTGAACCGATTCAGATAACATTTTGTATGGGAATAGTTTGAGTCCCGTTGAAGGAGATGCCTTATAATGTACTCTCCGATAAAGGAAAATGAGCGGTGAATGGTTGTGTGCTTCATAAAGTTACATAAACTACAACACAACCTAGTTATATTTATTTCTTTATAATTATATCAAGATTCTTATATCGTTTAAATTAAATATAAACGAATAATTTGGTAAAAACTATGTTACGAATCAGCAACTTTCAACAAAGGCAAGCACCACTGAATCTTCATGTGCTTAATATGCTTATATAATCTCATCTCGTGCAACGCGATAAAGGAAAATATCGTAAGAAAACCTGCACGTATCGACAGAAAAAAAACTACGACATGTTCATATAACAATCAGCATTGAAATAGCGCGGCGGAATATGCTCCAACTCGAAAGGAGAGGCCTAGGTCTTTGCCTATAGTGAAACATTTACAAACTGTACTTTACTTTTCTTACTTCGTTGAAGTTTTCAGAGTTACTGAAAAATAGTACAAAATTTTATGTAAATCTGAGTAGTTGATGCTCATGAAAGCTTAATACATAAACTTACTTTGACATTTATAATATTAGCAAGGATTATGAACTTGACATTTTGATATAATTACATCCCTTTGCTTTGTCTTGTCAAACGAAAGTTTAACTATAAGGTACGTTTGTATGTTATATTTGAAAATTCATCGTATTCCATATATCATACGTACTCGTAACATACCTACATTATACGTACATTTAATTGATACAGCTGTAACTGACAAATTAATATAACTTCTTTGCTGTTATCGAATTTTTGTGATTACCTTATTTCAATGATGATGAATTATACTTTAAAGAAAACCTGTAAATGTCTTATTGTTTTAAATTATTTCCTCTTAAGCATTTTATTTGGCAGATTTATTACGTTTGGAGTTTTTTTCCCCACAGTGCCCTTATACGGATCAATTACATATTTGGCTGAATTTCATCCAACTCATATTGAAATTCACAACAGTACAACAAACTTAGACATAACTCAGAAATCATACAATGTTTATTAGGTTTTTTATATAATTTGAAAATAATTTTAAATAATGTTTTACTCGATACGCAGTTAAAATTATCTTACGAGAATCGATTTTCCCGCCATGACGAGTATCTGTCAATGTTCATGTTAACAGATTCAATATATAATTTAATAGACAAAGTGACAGATACTCGCCTGTAAAATACAGATAATATTAATTCATACAATATTTAATATTAGGTAATATATTCCAATTGAGTTTTACACAATATTTCCTACATCACCAGCACACGAGGAATTACCCGCTCATGCAAGTATTAGGCATATGAAAACTCAATCACACTGGCCCAGTCTTAAACCCTCAATGTTTGCTCAAGATTGGCGCGTTATAACATAATAACATAACATAATCAGCCTGTAAATTTCCCACTGCTGGGCTAAGGCCTCCTCTCCCGTTGAGGAGAAGGTATGGAGCATATTCCACCACGCTGCTCCAATGCGAGTTGGTGGAATACACATGTGGCAGAATTTCATTGAAATTAGACACATGCAGGTTTCCTCGCGATGTTTTCCTTCACCGCCGAGCACGAGATGAATTATAAACACAAATTAAGCACATGAAAATTCAGTGGTGCCTGCCTGGGTTTGAACCCGAAATCATCGGTTAAGATGCACGCGTTCTAACCACTGGGCCATCTCGGCTCGGCACATTATAGCCACTGAATAAATGAATAACGATGCTTAATTGATTTTTTTAACAAATATGTAATATACAATACATATATATTCCGATTATTATCTATATAAGATTTTTTTATGATATTGGGTAGACAAATTGGCCAGGTAGATCACCTGGTGACCATTGGGTACCATAATGGTTTGTCCCCTTTGCCTATAGTTACACTGGCTAACTTTACATACCGAAATACAACAATATTTAATATATCTTAGTTGCTTGGCGGTAGAATTTACGATGAGTGGTTCGTTAAATCTACACAGATGGGCTTGTAAAAACGATTATTAAAAATTTTAAATACTTAAGTTAAAACTTGATCAGACTAACATATAATAAAATATAACTATATATAAGACCTCCAGGATTAAGAGTTATCTATTTTATTTAATCAACAGATTTTACACGTATTTATGGTTTATTATCTTAATATTATTTTAGCAATACCAAGTATTGTTCTATTCTGGCTTAAAGGTAACTGATTCAGTGTACTACAGGCATAAGGGACAAAACATCTTAGCTCCCAAGTTTGGTTGTCATTGGAGATGTTTGGATTGTTTTGACTAATTAACCCGCCCGCCTACATTAAAACGAAAAAAAAAAAAAATTAATTGTAACTAAACCGATATATTTGTAGTAATATCAATTTCATAAAACATATGATAAGAAAGATATGTTTCAATATAAAATATCGTACGAGCAAATTTTCTGCTATTTTATTAATTTCTACTTCGTGAAAATCTCTAAGCTAAAACGATAATAGTAATAGCTTTGACAATTAAATTAAATGAAAGTTGAAAGCATTTTCTCTAAGCCTACTGTTCTTTTTGTTGCCAGTAGATTCCACATTACGAAACAGAGGCGGCTTCAAATTTAATTGTCGCGACAGACATAAAATGACGATTCAAATGCGCTTGTAAGTACTTCAATCTATATATAAAATAATTACAGGAGAGATTTTTCATGTTTAGCACCAGAGAAATCGGTTATTTATAAGAATAAGAAAATATTTATTCGGAACATGTACGAAAATATTGCTGACATAAAATTAACATAATTGTAGGGGAAAAATCCAGACCAAAAAGAAAACGTTAAATAATTGACACAGGAAACAGGAAACACTATTATTTGAATCCGTGTTTTTTTTTTGTTAAAATTTTATTACTGTTGTATGTTTGTCTATATAAATAGCAAGCTTTTGTGTTTATATTCATATATATTATATATATAAATAAATCACTGAAACGAGTCAGATGTATAATAACATAATATAAGGAAACGATGCCGTATATCAACACAATGTTCTCGTCTCTATAAACGAAGGCTTATTTGAAATTCCAATTAGAAAGTTTTCTCATTTACTTGATTCAGGGCGGGGATTGGTAGAAGGGCAACAATCCGGCTCGATTAGTACTAGTCTCTGCTTTGTAGCAGATTTGGAAAGATTTGAAGGGTGAGCGGATCACCGCGTAAACTAATCCTTATTCGAATCTGTTTTAATTATTTTTGAAGTTCAGTACGCTCGCTAGTTGGTTAATAAACTGGAATGTATGCATTTAGTATAAACTCTTTTAATACCACGCATGGGTATAATTAATCTGTTTTTAAATGTCCATTTTAATATGTCCATTTTGCAGTATATCTATGCAAAAAAAAAATGTGTCCGTCGCGGAATACCCGGCAGATGTGGAACATCCAAATTGATGGAAAATATTAAATTGTAAAATTTAAAAGAATCGTTAAAGAGCGTTTGTGTGCTAAAGGACACAAATGACTTTTTAGTTGATTGCACACCTTGGGAATGAGATGATCGCCTCCAGGCTGTTTCAAATAACGAAAATATTTTTAGTTATTATTGTATATGAAAACATGAAATCAATACAAGTGAAAATGAAATTAAAAATTCTTTTGCCGGTTCTTCTCAGGTCCGAGGTATTAATTTCCGAACCGGTGGTAGATTTTTGACTATCAATAAGCAAGTGTAATCACTTCTATATTAAATAAAGATTTTTGACTTTGACATTGATGGCTTATGAAAGAAAGAAATAAAAACATAAAGATACATTACTCACTATCATAATAATAGAGTATATATTAACGCTATATATAGTAAGCGCACACCAAGCACACACACACACACAAGGGAGTAGAGAGCGGTAGCAGAGACGGGGAATGACGGCATAAGAGTAGTTATACCCCCAAGGCGTTCCAATAGATACTTAACATAAAAATCACAGATAATCGCATTAGATAGGTTGTTCCATTGTTGTCTAATAGATGGAATACAAACGAATCAACTAAAATGCTTTCAGATTTGTAATATAGGTAAAGATTTATTTTCACATGTATCTATAAAGTCCGTATTTCCATTAACGTGTAAAAGGGATTAATTTCACGCAAAGCTGTCTAACTATTACCTTTTCTATATTAATTTTTGGGAAACATGTAAAATTTAAACTAATTAAGATATATATCCTAACCGCTTTGAGTATAAGCTCATATGAGTTATGAAAAATAATTGTATTTCAATAAATTTATTTTTACCATTGTTTTTCTCTTTCTGATATCACTGATTTGATATTCGACAGATAAAGACACAAAAATGACTATTAACCGCCTAAAAAATATTCTAATTAAAGCCGTAAGAATATAATAACATAAATATTATATTCAATCTGGCAAAAGTTTTCACTATTGATCTGAATCGGAACAAATTTAATTCAAAAGTATCAAGCCTGAACAGCTAAGACACGGAAGTTACTCGGTTGAAAATTGAATTTATAAAACTTTTCCGCGGGACAAACAGATACTTTACAGACTGTGAAAAGCAATTTGCTTTAAATTAATATCATTCGTGTAAATTGTGGCTTATAAATAAACGCACACACAAAATCGGATATCACACAATGACGTAGTTCGTTTTTCGGATTAATTTGAAACTGTGATAGTTTTAGGAGGTATTTGATCATGGAGTAAATTGCCGGAACCATTTATACTCCTTAACTTGTAGGGGCAATAGGGACCAGCTATTAGACAACAGGGAAAAAGTTTTATGGTTGTCACAGACACATTTGGACAGGTAATTGAAAAAGTTTCAGTCATTAGGGGAAGAAACCTACTAGGCCTAAACTAATTCATTAGCTACATTTATAGTTTCATAATAAGCTCTTTAATTATTTTTATTAAGGTCCTTATCATGAATATTATCATAGTTATATTAAAATAATTAGTCGGTGCCCGCGACTCCGTTCGCGTGGCTTTAAGCCTCAAAAATAGGGGTATTATATGGTTGACATATCTCGTGTATCTTTGCGTCTGCCGTGGTTTTGTATTTCCCAAATGGATGGACAGATTGTTTTTTTTTTGATAGGTGACTTATTTGATTGCTTTTTAAAACAATCACAAAAAAACAGACACAAAATAATAAATAAGTCGTACTAACTCTCGCCGTAGTTCTTTTATAATATTTTTTTGAGATTTTGAGATTTTAGATTAAACTAATTGTAAGCAAAGTTTTTAACAAGCATAATAATAATCAAGAAAGCCTATTTACTTTATCAAACACACATACAACCAAAGATCAACCCAACCTATAAGATATTTACTAACCAAGCAAAGTAGTATGTACCTACAGTTTTTTTTATAATAAAATCTAACCTAACCTGTAATATATTCTACTATCCAAACAAAATAATATTATATAAGACTAATTATTGTAAGCGCAAATTTTTAACAAACACAATAATAATTAAGAAAGTCACGAACCAGCGCAGAAGTACCAGCCTAAGCTAAACCCTATTTAATAAGTCCGACTACATCAAAGAGAGCTCAATTTCAATTGGAATTTATTGGTAATTTTTAAATCACCGACATCTTTTTTTAATTTTGTGTTAACTTTTAATCATACGGTTTTGTTGACTATAATAGCCAATGTTTCAACCAAATCAACTTGACGATATTTTTTTAATAAATGTTAACTTACTTTATATACAGATTTCGATCAGTTACGATTTTATTTTATGTATAGATATATAGATAAATATATATAACAACTCCATTTAATAATCAATATTGTCCTTCACACTTAAGTAACGGCCTTTCCGTGTTATTTGCCAGTATATTTACATATCTTATTGTATGATTTCCTTTTTCGGAATCATTATTTTCGTCGTTTCCTTCAGACCGTATAGTTTCTACGCACTGTCCTGTCAGCTGCTGTTTTTTGTTTTACCTATTATTTTTTTATTCCATTTAACATGTAAATCGGACTCATTATCTTTTCTTTTAAATGGTAACCGATACGATGAATTGACGTTTCAACCCAGAATTAAATAAGTCTGGTGGTACACGATTATACCTTCAGCTTTTGAATTCATTTGGCATTTAATAAATATAAACTCCGAATATACTACATATTCATACAATTGGGATTAAAAAGAGCTATTGACTCAGCAATTATCATTACAGACTTTGTAATCTTTGGTGTGATTGATTATTCTTAGAAAGCACTTGACACTTTTCTTCGACAGAAATCATTAGTATAATATAATATATATATACATAAAAAAATGTATTTACAAAAACACCGTACAGTTTGTTTCACTAAATGACCAAAACTGATGCGTTATCTATAATTTATGGTTGTAGCAACCCTATTGAACCCTCATTGCCCCTAATGACCTAAAAAGCTCGTCACATTAGCGAACAATGACAAATCTATTGGTCCCGTTATTTCACCCTTACGATCCTTAAGCATCATCTGTCTAGAAAACTCTTTTTTTGTAAGTGCAAATGGGCCATCTGATGGTAAGTGGTCATCACCTCCAATATACGTTTCCGCTGTTAGAATGTGATATGATGATATGTTCCTTGTGCCTGTAGTTACACTAGCTCACTCACCATTTAATACGGAATACAACAATACTAAGAATTTGTCCAACGCCCTAACTATGTAATCTAATAGTGGATTCATGTTTAGTCCTTACGAATACAAGTCCAATTAGTCCTAGTCCAAATATTCATCCAAGACGTTTTTGAGTTGTGTACTTTCGTTTTGATTATAATCTTAATTTCATCTACAATAATTCGTTGAATATTTATTAATTCTATTAGACAGTTGATATACTTCTGCATTCAACTAGTCACTGGAAACGTCCTTGGACATGATAATCAATAGATGTCGTGGAAAAATTTTAAAAACAGCAACGAAATATTGAAGATTATTTCTCGCATAGACGAATTTTCGTAATCTGCTCCAAAAAGAGTTGAACGAGTAGTTTATTTACTCTCATTTGGCTTTAAATTAGAAGAGTAATAAAAAAATATTGGCATATTTTGTGCTTCTTCTATAGCATTCGATTTCTTATAAGCTTAAACATTAAATGTTTACGTGTGGGCTCGCTAAGGGGACACTTAAATAACTCATCAATTTTTGTCCTAAATTATGCCTATTCAGAGAAAAGAAATCTCAGGTCACAAAAAGGTTCCGAAATGATTTCCCGTATAGGAACTAAACCTGTTGTTTGATGGGGAATATTAAATCACAATGAATAATGTCTAAGTTATATTTCACCTACGACTCTCACCGAACTACTACTACTCAAACCGAAATAGACATTGTACGAAATTGTTTTGTAGGTTAGCGACATCAATCTAATTATGTTATTGATGACAATAATTTGATTTTTACTTATAGGATGGATAAGATATGATGAAAACTACAGCATCAGTCATACATTGTATTTGAAGTATACCAATATGTAGGTTATTATGACGACCTCCGTGGTCGAGTAGTGTGTACACCGGTTTTCATGGGTACGCCACTCCGAGGTCCCGGGTTCGATTCCCGACCGAGTCGATGTAGAAAAAGTTCATTGATTTTCTATGTTGTCTTGGGTCTGGGTGTTTGTACCGTCGTTACTTCTGATTTTCCATAACACAAGTGCTTTAGCTACTTACATTGGGATCAGAGTAATGTATGTGTTGTTGTCCAATATTTATTATTATTATTAATATAAAAAAAGTGTTATTAGCCAAAAATTCGTATTAATTTCGTTTAATATCTAGTTACCTTGCTAATTTGGTTAAGCTTAACTAGGTTAACTAATTATTATTTAAATCGAAATCCACTAGTATTTGTGTATAAACGCCAGGCAGAAATTTATAGCAATTAAATATTTTGACGTGTAATTAGAGTTTTATGACAGGAAAAGTCGTTTTTTATTATTCGAAAAAATAGAAAAATCCGCAGTTTGAAATGAAAAATGCGTCGATTATTAAAGGTTTTAGATGTACATATGTGATTTAAAAAGCGCGATATGTAACGATTGTTAGTAGTAGTTATTCACATAGTTACTGTAAGTTCCATCATTCTTTAGACATTTTTCTTCATATTAGATAGGTACAACAAAAGGTTACAAAATATTAAAAATCTTCGCTGAGCTAGTTGTATCCCTTATAATGAGTATTTGCTATTTCTTTTTATTTTGTGTTTACCTCTGTCTACGATAGTGTAAAAGAAACGTAAAACAAATGGTATGTAAAAAAAATTATATTTTAATTATTTACATAATAATGTACACACTCGTATGTCAGGTCAAATTATAATTTTTTATGTTCATCGAATAACTACAAGTTGATTATTTTGTGGTAGATTATTAAAACATAGTTTTAAAACCCAAGCCTATTTCGACTGCACGGTAGCATTAATTAAAATTTGTGCTACGGATTATGGATTTACAAAAAAAACTATTAATCCGATTGTTTTGACACTTTCATATTATTTTAGTAATTTAGTTACATGTTATAAAAATATTCTAGTATCTGTAGCATATTTTTTAAGAGAAAAATTGTCAGCTTGTTTATGTCCCACTACTGGGCAAAGGCCACCTCTTCCTTTTAAGAAGAAAGTTTGGAGCTCACTCTAAGACGCTGCTTCAATGCAGGTTGGTGGTTAAATTCTTTAATCCAGCATGATATTAATTAAAAAATTAATTCAGTGTTGCTTGCACCGGACTATCGGTTAAGATTCTCATCTCGTAACAACTGGGCCATCACGGCTATGTATTTTTTAGATTAAGACTAAAATTGCTGTTTATTTTATATCTATCAATATTGACTATATTGATAGATGTAATTAATTCAAATTATATGTTAATCACACACACACAAACACACAACGTACATACACGCACACAACGTTAATCATGATAAAAAAACCATGGCTGGTATGGAGGTACCGAAAACTTCAATCGAATGCTTTACTTCGTGGTAGGGCTTTGTGCAAGCCCGTCTGGGTAGGTACCACCCGCTCATCAGATATTCTACCGACAAACAGCAGTACTCAGTATTAAAGGGTGAGTAAGCCAGTGTAACTAAAGGCACAAGGGACGTAACATCTTAGTTCCCAAGGTTGGTGGCGCATTGGTGATGTAAGGAGTGGTTAATATTTCTTACAACGCCAATGTCTATGGGCGGTGGTGACCATCAGGTGGCCCATTTGCTCGTCAGCCCACCGATATCGTATAAAAAGCAAACTTGTTCCTTAAGGTATCTAATATTTAATTAAATTTCGTTTTTATTTTTGGAAATCTTTACGACTTTATGTAATATCATATTATAATGCATTTTAGAGGTTCAGCTACTATAAATTAATTTGTATAAACGTCGATTTATAATATAATTATATTTCAAAATAAATTTTGAATACAAAACTATAACTAATCACATATGTGTCAATAAATGTTAGCCGTTAAATTACATAATTAATTATTAATTGAAATACAGTAATTCAAACTTGACTTCATCGTTAAATTGATAACAACACAACAAAAAAGAAACAAAGAAAAGTATTTATTTGAATACGACCGTCCAATTGTCACAAACGATTAAGCTAAAAGTTTATGTTTAAATTAGTTGTATTAAACTGGAGCCTTACCGGCCGGTATCTAAAATTTCATTTAGCAATCCCAGGTTGACTATAATCTAGTCGTGGAATTTAATGGACCATAGAGCGGTCCCGATTAAAATTTCCGTCTATAAGGATATAACGCTTCTATATGTGGTGCCTAACTTTTAATGAGTTTATGAGTATCCTACGCGGCGCTACCTAAGCTCATGACGATGGAAGTTATTCTCAAACGTCTTATTTAATATTATAGCTTTGAAACCCAACTTAAAGTGACTGTGGAGGGACTTGTTTCATAAATTACTAATGATGCTTTAACAAAATTTTGCTCTTTAGATAATATATGTATGTGTATATATATATTTTAATAATTAATTATTATAGATAAATAAATAATAAATATTGGACAACATCACATACATTACTCTGATCCCAATGAAAGTAGCTAAAGCACTTGTGTTATGGTAAATCAGAAGTAACGACGGCACCACATACACCCAGACCCAAGACAACATAGAAAATTAATGAACTTTTTCTATATCGACTCGGTCGGGAATCGAACCCGGGACCTAGGAGTGGCGTACCATGAAAACCGGTGTACACTCTACTCGACCACGGAGGTCGTCCAGGTCGGAGGTAGATATATACTAATATAAACCGATGATTTCTTTTTATTTTTTATTTAATCGTAACCAGAAAAGAAATACGCTCATCGTCGATACGAGTACATGGATGCTAGTTTTTTTTTTCTTGTATAAGTTATTTAATGGCATCTAGAATTGTCCACAGTTTCGATCGCCAATCTTCGTTTAAGCAAACGAATGATTTTCAATAATATCTCATTTAAATCTAACCAGGTTATTCTAGTCACATTCTAGTAGACTTGACAACAAGTCAAAGTCAATAATCTTTACTCAGTATAGAAGTGTTAAACTTGCTTATTGATAATCAAATCTACCACCGGTTCGGAAATAAACACCTCGGACCTGAGACGAACTGCCGAAAGAAACGTAGCTTAATTTTTTTTTTAATTTCATAATTTACAATTATTGTTTTCATACAATAACAGCAAATATATTTTCGTTATTTGAAACCTGGAGGCGATCATCTCATTCCCATTGTGTGCAGTCAACTAAGAAGTCATTAGTTTTTTAATATTCTTTAGTACAACTCCTTAACGATTATTTTAAATTTTACAACTGAATATTTTCTGGGATCCTGTTGTAAAAATGTAAATGTACGTAAATGTTATTTGTAAAATTAAAGATTTGGACAATATTTGTAATTGTTTATTTAAATTGAAAAATAAAAGCTGAAAAAACCATTTATCAACGGTTACAAATTTGTCAATTATTTTTTCTGGAACCTAATGAACATATTACATTGTTCACATTATTATTATTATACTATGTATTATGTATCTTTATATTATTGTTGTTTGCCTGTTTCATTTGAATGTTGATAATCAGTTATTAAAATGTCAGTAAACTGTTTAAGTGCGTCAACCTTTTTTGTATTGGTGAGTATTTTATTGGTCAAATAAATATTTTATTTTATGTACGTTGTAGAGCACCGTTTTGGAAAACCTTGCGAGCCTTCTTCTTAAATGGAGCACGTCTAACCGCCATTGGGAGATTAAATGACTTACCACTCTGTGGAACCAGCTTTCGCCGGCGGTTTTTCCGAACCGATACGACTTAGGAACCTTCAAGAAAAGAGCGTACTCTTTCCTGAAAGGCCGGCAACGCACCTGCAAGCCCCCCGGTGTTGCAGATGTCCATGGGCGGTGGTAGTCACTTTCCATCAGGTGAGCCTCCTGCTCGTTTGCCAACTCTAACATAAAAAAAAAAAAAAGCTTTATATATATATTGTAAAATTGACAAAATGGTAGAAATTCATTGTATTGGATAGTATTTTATTGGTGATGAAATATACAAAATGATACAGTTTCAATCACAAGTTAATATCAAAATAACAGAGGTAAGTCTAATAAGGTAATTAAATATACATGTAACTTAACTCTATAGTCAGATAGGAAAATGTTAAGTGGTCACCACTGCCCGTAGAAATCACATTACATCGCCAATGCGCCAACCTTGGAATCTAAGATACTATGACCCTTGTGTCTGTAGTTTTACCGGCTCACTTACCATTTGAACTGGAACACGAAACACTTCCAGTAGTTTTAGAGAAAACAAAGTATATTTGATAAATTTTACAAAAAACGTGGGATGTTCAGAAAACAATATTGAAACCGGGTAGGCTAATTAGGTTTTATAATGCTTGCATATATTTACGCTTAAAAAATTAATTATATCATCTTAGCCTTAAATGCGGAGCAGCAGGTAGGCGATTATTATAAAAATTTAATCGATTATAATATTTTTTGTCTAAAAATAAAACAATTTCAAATATTTCGTTTCGATAAAGTCGCAAGCTATTTATCTTGCTCTATCGGTTTCTTTGTCCCAGTCACAGCCTCTATATATTGTATATTAAGAACGTCATGTACAAGTGTTGCAGAAACAAGGTGCAGAAAGTTGGACAGAACTGGCACATAAATCAAGGGTGGAACGCGGCAGCTGGCAGTTTGTGAATAGTTCTGTCAGGCCACCGCGTATGACATTCGATTACGCCTGTTCCAAGGGAAAAATATATCTGAAAATTGTGACCCTCTGAGGTTTGGATATTATATAATTTATTTCAATTTTTATAAGGAGAACCATATATTTTATTCTGATAATAACATTTATTTACCTTTGAACTATATTTCTTTAATAATTAAGTTTATTTTGTTAATTCAATAGAAGATGAAATCTGATAAAAGCATCTAAAGGCTCATTTTCCGATAAAAATATATACATTAAATATAATACTGAAAGGTTTGGAACAATGCGAATTATTCAAGCAAAATGCTTTTCTTCTGCGTGATTAAATCTAAGTCTTACTTCACTTACGAAAGCTTTATAGGATTTTTTGCGTAAGAGACCTTAAGTGATTTAAGACAAAGTTTTAACTACACCAGCGATATGATCAAAGGAATAAATAGTACTCATAGATTACCCATAACATATTAATAGAATGTATATTATTGATTTTCCGTTAGTTTTTTATTTGTAATAGGTGGAATGGCAACTTGACCACCTGATGGTAGTCAATCACGAATAGATATATTAATCATCCTTTACAGGATCAATGTGCCGCTAGTAAACTTGGGAACTACGAAATGATATACATTTTTTTTTTAATAACACTGGATCACTAACCCTCCAACCGAAACATAATATTATTAAGTAGTACTTTTTAGTGGTAGAATAAGTGATGCGTAGGTGGTACCCAGATGGGCTTGTACGGAGCCCGACTAGCAAAGTAAATGCCGTTCATGAATCAATTAATGTTTCGAGAAGACAACAACGTACGACGTATATGTAGGCACGTGTACGCGTCGATATTACGTTGGCGACCCAGCGTGAAGGGATTTCGTCGCGTTCGATCAATTATGATCTAAATTGAGTTTTTCCGTAGGTATGTAGTATGTCAATCACTTTACAATAAACTACTTAAATAAAAACAGCGTGAAGCTCAATTTTTAGTAAAATAAAAAAGGGGCCTTCGTTGGACGCTCGGCAGATGTGACACATCGAAATTGATAGACATTGAAAAAATTTTTAATTTATCAACTGACAATTTATATTATTTTTTTTTCTTATTACTATAATGATAAAGAATGGTCGCTATACGCGCCACGGAAACTTAGTAGAGACGTGGGAGGTAAGAGAGCATCATGCCGCTTGTCTTTTGGTAAACGTCGGCCTTACCCCCGAGGTGCGATAGACGTATCTCATCAGAAAAAATATTCGACGCATAGATCATTATTCTATCAAATTTACTTGCAAGCCCATCTGGGTAGGTACCACACTATCAGATATTTTTCCGCCAAACAACAGTACTCAGTATCGTTGTGTTCCGGTTTGAAGGGTGAGTGAGCTAGTGCAACTACTGGCACAAGGAACATAACATCTTGGTTCCCAATGTTGGTGGCGTTTTGGAATGCTTAAGGAATGGTTAAGATTTCTTACAGCGCCATTGTCTATGGGTGGTAGTGACCACTTACCATCAGGCGGCCCATATGCTCGTCAGCCAATATATATACCATCGAATAATAAAAACGATCTCATGTTTATTTTTCAACAAAATTCCTGGTACACGCTCCATTTATCTCGTTGGGTTAGAAAGTTATGTTTACATTATCTAATGTTTGTGCGTATGGACGGTAAAACATCAGTTCAAACAATAACCTATGAGCGGAATTCGCGTAGTTGATGCATTGATAAATATTTGAACTATGCTTTAGGGCTGTGCTAACGGAAATATACAAAGAAGTTTAACCCTAGTTTTGTTATCAGAGTAATTTTACAGTATAATTTTGATTGCGTATGTCATGAAGTGTTGTCTTTCCTTACACAGTTAGGTATATATCTTATAAACAATTCATTTAATACAAATAACGTTTCCAATTTGAATTCGCTAATATTATGAAATAATATAATCCATTTTTTTTATTTTCATCAATATCGGTTCAATGTTTTGTGCGTAAAAGCGTAACAGACAGAAAGGTAGATAGACAGACAGAGTTACTTTCACATTTATAATATTTTTCTATATAACAGATAACAAATACATGTAGGTACAACAATAATAGACTCACGTGTAAGGAGATGTATGTGTAAAAAAACCCGTATTAAATCAGTTCAATTGCCAGTTTATGATCGTGAAACGCCAACGTATTTATAGCAGGTATAGGCAAGGTTAACTCCATGCTGGATATAATACTATAATCGAAATCATTCCACCGTGTTTGCATAAAATGTAATAGCAGATTGCGGCCGTGCGGGAAGCATCAACGATTCGCATTGTGCCATCTGCTCACATTTAGATCCCTTATAAAATGTTACTGCGCATTTTCACACGTGGATATAGGCCGGGTTCTCGATTATTTCGAAACTCAGCCGTTTTATGACACTAATGGAACATATTGTTTCACTTTTCTCCATATTTTCCCGTTTTTGTACCGTTTTCCGTCGTCTATGTGTTGCTAGGAACAAAAATATTTAATATATTCTGCTATGCTACGTATTACGCCAAATTACGTTCGAGTTAACGCAAACGTGTTTTATTAAGTTTTCGTATTAAGACCTGTATTTTGGTTAGTTCTTAAAATGTAAAGAGAAATATTTAAAACTGAAACCAAATATTTATGGACAAATAAAGAAATAGAAAAAAATAAGTATTTTCCGATTAATAAAATGTGTTGCTGTTATTTTTCAGATAATATTTTAATCGAACGTATTTTATAAATAGTACACACTACAGGAAAATGAATGTGAAAAGAAGATTTTTATACAAGAAAAATATTTTCTAAGCAACTTTTCAGATACTGGGAGATAACTTAATCAATAAGGTATTTAAAATACACATAAAAAATAATCACCACTTAAATTTATCGAAGAATTTAATAATTAAATTTAAAAAAATATTCTTAACAAGGCTTTCAAACTTTATATACACGTTGTAAATTAAACGATCGCGTCTTATAAAAATTGAGTATTTCTTTGCGAATAGCGGCCAGATTTCTGACTATAAATGAACAAGTGCTTCTTTCTTTAATATTAATTTTCATATTGCAAATAAGACACTCAAATAATCCAAATGAACGCAAGTAATTCAAGTGGTCACATATATAACCTACAAGGACATTATTCACTTAAAATGAGATCCTAAAGATATACCATTTTATAATTTTCTCGATATATTGATGCAAGTAAATTTATTGTAGCATATAGTAATCAATTCAATTCTTAAACTTAAAATAACTAGACAAAAGAATACAAACCTGAGCTTCTTCGGTGCCTTCTTTTTTTCGCTGTTGGTTCTTCTCAGGTCAGTGTTCATTCTTTTCCGTCTCGGTGGTAGTCTTTAATTTGAAAAGGCCGGCAACGCACCTGCAACCCCCCTGGTGTTGCAGATGTCCATGGGCGGTGGTAGTCACTTTCCATCAGGTGAGCCTCCTGCTCGTTTGCCACCTCTTCTATATAAAAAAAAAAATATTTAATAAAATTTGATTTGATTTGATCTATAAATACTATGTAATATTTAAATATTACTACATTATTTAAGCTATATACGTTAAATAAGAAATCATTTCCTATACTAAAACTGAACGTAACATATTTAATCATTAATTTCATAAGAAAATTCACAATATTTTTGTATTCAAAGTATCAATTTAATTTATGGTAAGATTGAGTCAGTGACCATATTAATCATATTGAATGACATCAAATTGACACGTCGAAGCCATAAATCAAAGGGGAATAGCAGAAGAGGCCAAGTTTTGACATAGTACTTAGTTTACGTCGGAAAGTATAGCTCAGCAAAATTTGTCTACAAAATAAGTAATATACGTGGTAAAAAAGCCGACTGTCTCGATGGTCTAGTGGCTCGCTTTTATAAACTAAAGACACAGGTCCTAGCACCTGATCCCGCGCTTAAAGTTTAGAAATTAGAAAAGTATAAAAACATAATGTAATTAAAACTTATAGTAACAGAACTTTTGACGAAATGGAAATTGTTTTTCAATTCGGTTTTCATTTTGTTTTCACATTTACTACATCACTATAAGGTTCCGCACACTTCATCTGTATTTTGTTTTATACTAAAATCTGAGACGCCTGCATAGTTGACTAGTCCCTCTTGATACTGATCACCGTAATCAAAATCTATCAGGAGGATTATATCGTCAGACGTAAAAATCACAATGTCTACCAATATTGTGTCGTTAATAATTATATCTTCTCCCTTTTTTTAACTAAATTAATGTCCGATTCTAGCATCAGAACTGTAGACATGCTACAGAATTTAAATAAAAAGAAACATATTTTTTTCATATTACAACGTACAACTATTTTTAAAGTATGAAAAAAATGGAGTAACATGGCAGGAATTGCGTAGTCAGTATAATCAAGGCAGCGGCTTTGCGGAACTCTTGGGCATAGTTTGTAAAATTGCACGGTAAGCTCGATATATAATGAACAAAGTTTAAATAAATAAATGGCTGACTATGTCAAACTGTAAACATTAATTATTATTTTTAAACGTGAGTTTGTATAAAACAAGTGTTCGGCCGGGCGATTGGGTCACCTGATGATAAGAGGTGACTATTAATATATTTGGGACCCAGAATGTCATTGTGCCTGTTTACATTGGCCTTTCCCTTACCTTTTCTTTTACCTTTCCAACTGAAAGACAAAAATACTAAGTTGCTGCTATTTGGCGGAAAATAATATGTGATGAGTAGGTGGTACCTACCCAGTCGCTTACACGGTCACCAGAAAAAAGTAAATTTTATATTTATAAATTTATTAAAAAAAAAAAATTACAAAGGAAACTAAATAAGTAGGTATATTAATTAGTAATGAAAACAATCTTCTGTACCGTAGTGAAAAACAATCGGCGGTAATAATATCGGTAGGGTTTCTTCGTTGACTCACGATTCCAATTCTCTGAACGAAAAATGTTCCAGCCCGCTTGTTACTGTTGGAGACAATAAGACAGACGTGTGTTTTAGAAATGTTTTTTCGACTTTTACTCTAAAGTGTTTCAACTGCAAACGGAACAATAAAGATTTTAACCGATTGTAATGTTTCTTTTCCACTGTTCAATTTATTACATTACATTTTGAAAGCGCCACTGAATCTCGTTTGAATGAGTTGGTTACAAATTATCGAAATATCTCTACCAATATGAAATTATATATATATACACACTTAAATTTTTCGACTTCAAAAATTGAAGGTCGTATTTAACGTGTCTTTTTTTCGATTCGTTCTTACAGAATGTCTCCAACTAAGTTACATTTTAGGAACGTCTGTAAATTATCTGTAAAAAATATTCCATTCGTGTAAAGTAATGAAATAAGAATTCCATGATATACTTTCCAAGAAAATATAATGTTTTATATTATATTAAATATTAAAAAGCAACAACAAACAAACTTTTATTTTATCCACGTACTTCAACGAAATTTAATTTGGTTTAACAACAGGTGGAGTGAAATAAAACTCGTGACGAGGCTTCATTATTAAATTGTGTTTTGAATTAGGAGGTATGTTCATATGTACTTATACATAGTCAATTTTATTTAACTTTCTACCCGTTCTGACTTCGTACAAGTAATATAATCATTTTATCCCTTTCTATTTTTATGTAACCGATGACATAGATATATATGTATATAAATATTTGCCTACGAATCTGTTCACGCGAACCGTGCTAACTGTTTATAAGGTATATTTCCGATTTTATATTGACTCGTATTATTAGTTGGTAGCTATATGACGTTGAGCTTTGTTAGCGTCTTTGAAATTGTTATGTTCTTGATCCAGCGATTGTAGGAATCTATCTATATTTTCATACAGATTTATTTATCTATATTAGGGACTATACATAGAAGTTTGTGTGAGCATAATATAAACATTATACTGCAATTCGACTCATGTAATGGAATAGATGTCAACTCAAGTGCTATATATATTTGAGGTCATTTTTAAGGGTTGCAGTTTAGAACGTTAGACTCTGGTTTGTAACTGTTTAAAGACAAAAGTAAATGAGAATCGTCCTCAATTGGAATTGTAAATGAGTCTTGAGGCGCTTTTTTGTTGGTTGAACGCCCCACCGAGATCTCTGTAGAATAAACTGTGATGATTTCATTTAAATAAATTCTGTTCAGTACGACAACTATTGAAGAGTACTATTATGTATAGTGACTTCGATTTATATTCATATTTATCATACAGCGTCCGTAAATGTATTACGGAACACCGCAGTATCCCAAGCAAGTTGGTTTGTTGGGTAGAATTCCTTCTCTTATACCTTCAACTCCAGATTGTGATACTGTAAGCCCTTCATGTCAGCTTTTAGATTCGGTTTCGGCTGCCATTTCTCCCATTCTAGGAGTTAAGAAAGGTTCGCCGATGACGAACACGCTAAGAAGGACAACATCATAATAACGGCTAATTGAAATATATAGATGTATCCATTCCCATGTACATATCTATCTTATGTACGTTCGTATGTAAGTGAACTCCTCGTAAACGGATGGACCGATGTCTATTAAATATTTGTGTGCATTGGAGTGGGTTTCAGTGGACTAACCCTTGAATGATATAGATTGGACAGATGAAATTTGTTCTGTAGGTATTTTAATACGCTTTTCAAAATATACTTAAGTATTCAATTTAAATAATATTTATTTATGAAGTATTTATAAAAAATACATTAGTTATAAATATATGACTGTTTATATTCATTTCATTAGCCTCAGTATTCTATACTCTATGTCTGTCAAATCAAATCAAATCAAAAATCTTTATTCAATATAGAAGTGTTTACACTTGCTTATTGATTGTCAAAAATCTACCACCGGTTCGGAATTTAGCACCTCGGACCTGAGAAGAACCGGCGAAAGAAACTCAGCGGGATAACGATGAGCTATTTTAATGTGAGAGTTTCATAAAATATTATAATGAAGATGAATTTACAAATTGTACTTAGTATTCGTAAATTTTAATGTGAAAAATATTAATTTAAACAAAATATATTAAGTGTAAATTATATTTATATTATATTATATATATATAATATAATAAGGTAACAAATAATTGTATGTGATTATTACGATCGATGTAAAGAGTGACTATTGAGTTTTTTGAGGGTTCTTCTCGGTAAAATCCTTCTAGAATGATTATACAAAAGGACCTGTATGTCCCCTTAAAAAAAGTATATTTTCAATTTGATTATTAAAACAGAAGAAAATAGAAGATATTTTACGTAACAATGTACTTTTAATCGAGTTCACCAGTATAAAGGGAAACAATTAATTATCATTAATTGAGTATAGCCAGAGGCATCCGGCGGAATGTCGAAGAAGCTGCATCCCGAATTGTCTTCCCTAGTATATTGCTCAATTACGTATCAAGCAACATTTAGTACAGACCCAACGTTTTTTAAAAATATTAATGAGAGATTTCTAAACTTTGCGTAGCTACTTTACTTCGTGGTAGAGCGTTGTCTGGGTACATTCATGAGTTAATCTACCACCTAACAATAATACTTAGTTCCGGTTCGAAAGGTGTGAAATCCGAGGTTGGTGGTGATGTAAGAAATGGTTAACATTTTTACAGCAATGTGTATGGGCGGTGACCACTTACCATCAAGTGGCCCATATGCCTGTCCGCCTGTCTATGTGTATATCGCTATCGCTAACGGTAATTTAATTTCGATTTTATGCCGGAAAATCTTGTATTAATTCCAAATCAATACGAATTAAATTTTTCCAAATCAATTCTAAAACGCGTCATAAGCGTCAACTAGCTTATTTTTATGAAATATTTGTACAAATACAAAATATTTATTAATTTAATATATCACTTTAATATGAATGTTACTGCATGAATAAGTATTACATATATTGCGTATTTTTCCTAGCGAAGGTTGTTGTGTACTATCGCTGTATTTCAACCAGTCAGCACTACAGAAAATCAAATTCGGTACCGTTCAACCTATCGCCATAACAATTGGTATTGTACACAAGCACGACAACGTCTGCCGGGCTTTGCTACCATAATATAAAACGAAATACAATTTTATAACCCTTCAAAGCAATTGTTCACTAAAATTTTATATAAATGTAAACATTATTAAAATTCTGACATATTTTACGTCAAAGCGACGTGGTCAAATATATCTTCGTCGAACGTGACTTTGTCAAATCAATCGTCATAAAATCGATGCGTCATATTATGTATAATTCGAATATATAAATAATTAATGGTTAGCTGGCGAGACAAATTTATATTTGATTTGCTCACGCTGCAGATATTATTGATAGCGATAATTTAACGTTATGAAATATTAAGGACAAGTTATGCAATTGTGGTAGATCTGCGATGTCAATTGTCAGCAACTTATTAAAAAAAAATTAGGTGTTTATGAAGAACCGATATGAGCCAGTAGTAAAAATATGCGAATAACACCAATGATTACAGATTCAAATTAAGATTATTCAATTGATTAATATGACGTAGTGACACGTGACGGTTTCGCACGAGAGCAATTAAAAAAAAAATGAAATAAAAACATGTTATAATATACATATAATTTCAGAAATAATGTAGCTTTCTACTAGTAAAAAATGTTTATAATTGGATTATAAATTCCGAAAACTACCGACTACATACGAAAAAAATAATGTTACCTGTTTATAATATTAGAATAGATAAAAAAGTATATGAATTTATGAATTGTTTGTTTAAAGACAACATGAAATATATATAATTGGCTACATATAAAATGTATGTGTATCTGTCTGTCTATACAATACTAAGGCGTAAAAAATTATATAATTATTGTAATATAATTTTTCTCATAGTCCGCACCCGTCTCTTGCTCGATCTTGATAAACGAGCTGCTGAACGTGCTGCCAATGAAATTCACATCATAAAGTCAAGGCTGACATTTCCTTGCTACGAGAATAATTATCTACATCAAGCATTTTTATATTATAACTATGCCCACGACTTCAAAGGCTGGCTGGCCTGGCCTGGCTTTACTGACCGCCTTCGCTGTTCGACCACACTACCACCTACCACAGATTAAGTTATATTATAGTGTCACTTGCTTACCCGAAATAAAAAACCTGTTTTACATTACATCATAAAATTTGGCAATAATAGCGGATTTATAATTTTAAATTTTATCTGAAAATAAACTTAAGAAAAAAACGCGGTTAAGAAAAAATATTCAGGTAACATATTTAATATATGTTAATACGTATTTCTGTATAAAATCAAATGATTGTAAATGTTATATCGAATTCGCGGTTAGCGGAGTGACGTTACACGTTAGCGAGCCTTTACTGGTTCGGCTGTTACGACCCATAAATTTTATTTTATGTATGTTCCCCGATCGAAAAGCTTGAAAACTATAGGTTTGCTACGCGACCAAATTTATAATAGCTTAAATCCTAACTCTTGTTAAATGTAGAGAAATAAATTGCGTAATAAAATGATAAAGCTGTCTGAGTTAGTGTTATTTTATTAAATAAAAAAAATATTATATTATAATTGTGTTCTTTAGTCGAGTAACTTTTCTTTTCATATTGAAAATATTTACGTAACCACTGAACTAATTTTAGTAAAATATTTCATCATATGACTTATTTCATGCATGAGATCGCGAAAATTATACAATTATTTTTCGAAGTTCGTTTAATTTTCTAGTAAATATAGTGAAAAGTATTTTTCTATTTTAGGCGTATTCATAAAAAAAGACTCTAATGATAAAATAAGTTACTAGGGAAATATGCCGGTTGTCATATGTATTCGCATACGAAAGCAGGGAGAGTGTATTTCGTAGTGGAACCGATTGCAAGTGTTAGGTAAATGTTTCCGGTATAAAACGTCACGTATGTGCTACACTCGACTATAATCTATGTCTGTGTCAATCAATCAGATCCGTTCAGTCGTTCTTTGATTCAGTAAAAAAAACATCCATCCATACATACGCATTTATAATATTAGTAAGACCTCTTTTAATCTACGTATAAAGTATATACTGTATACAGTAAAGTAAATAATAATAAAAATAGTGACGATACCTATGCGAGCTACATTTTGCGCTTCTTATTGTATGCGATCCAACACAAAGTTTTGTTTACACGCCCCCGAGCAAATAGACTCGTTATGTCGAGTTTCACACCGAGACAGTACGTTTATAATAGTAAAAACATTCCTTTGTAAATATTTTTTTCAGAATCATTACGCTTTTATTAAAAAAGTCTATGACTAATCAGAGATATAAATGTTTTTCTAGATATTAAAATTGAAATTACGAATGCCGAGACACTTATTATTTTAGCCTGTATCGTAATTAGTATTACTAATAACGTAAAGTAAAGCAACCCACTGCTGGACTAAGGGCTCTTCCCTCTTTGAGGATAAGGTTTGGAGAATATATGATGATGGGTGGTACCAGACGGGCTTGCACAAAGCCGTACCACCAAGTATCGCCGGATATGATAATTGTTTATATACTTAATACTATTCTACTTGGTTAGTCTAGCTAGTCTGTAGCCGTTCGGTTTTGGAAGCTGGTGCCTCCGTCAGTACGTAAAGTAGTTTATCTTGAGCCTGAAGTGTCTTATGTTAGATTTTCGTCCCATCACATAGTGAAAGAATAAACTATTATATTCGTGCACTGTTGGCAGTTAAGAACAACCGAGGCCAAGATCGGTCTTCAGGATATCATAGTAAATCAAATTCATTTATTATTTAATATTTACTTAATATAGATGTACGTGTATTTTATTAAATTTTACCTTTCATTCCCCACAGAAATAACTTTTAATCATTATAATGTGAAGTGTAATAATCTAATTTTCTATGATTCATGGTTATGGTTTCATAGAAACGCTGAAAAAGTTTTGCTTATAACAGAAACAAAAACAATAATTTTCCTTATAAACGCACGCCAGTGGTTTCAAATTATCCCGACGTCTTTGTTCAGAGCGACGGTTAATAAAGTCCAAATGGTCGTAATGATTTTCATCCCGAAGAAGATTGCAATGTCTGAAATACATGAAACCATGGACGGCGTTTTAAAGTCATATTTAGTCTTACTTTATAATACATTACCTTCATTGAAGGATTCGTAGTCACATAATATAAATCAATTAAATTATTATTAATTAAGTAATAGAAAGAAAAAGGAAATATGCAATGAAGCAACTTTAACGACTTTCAATGGTTAGATAAGGAACGATTTTATCTTATATTAATATATATATTTTTAAATGAAGTCTCCAGGAGTAGTCTGCACACTTAAATTGTTTGTTAGGCTAGTAAATTTATAAATATTAAATAGCATATATTATTTTGTTTATGCATTCATACGTATATAAAAATAGTAAATATGTGTGCGAATACATTTTATTTTATTATAGATTTATTCACTCACGAAAGTGCATCTCACGTTAAGCTGCATGTAAAACTCAAGAACGAAGGTAATTATAAAATTTAAATTGTTTATTGTTTGCTCTCTGTACTCTTGTTAATCGTCTCACGCACACTAAGACGTCTTGTAAGTACGAACGTCACTCAATACTAATGAAGGTCGATAATTTAACGTGAACGGACGAGCCTTCGTAAGTGAACAGATCTATAACCGAGTGTGCTTAAGAAAAAATAACAAAAATAAAATAAATAACTCAATTTCGACATTAACGTGACATAATAAAGTACGTTCATTTGAAATATAGGAAAAATTAGGCTCAGCTGGACGATGCGTTGTTATTATTACAATAAAAATACAATGTCAAAAAAGTGAGGTATGTTGACATTTTCAGTATGTATGTGTAGGTAGATATGTATGATATAAAAATTTCATACAACTTCGTCCGCGTGATTTATTATTTATATATCTGACATATATAATCACATAAGATCTCAAAATAAATATTTTTGTTACATAATTGTTTGATTTTTCAGCTATGTCATATGTATAAGTGGGGTATTTAAAAATAAATCCGTTCGCGAGAACTTACATTTAAAGCCCTGTATTCTAGCTATTCTTGCATTTGGTCTAGAAGTCTATTACACAGATATGTGATATGTATACATTTTATTCTTTTAAATTTCAAGAGCAATCTATACTAATCTATACCTTATGCTATTATGTTACGTAAACCAAAGTCTAAAATATATCCGCGATGACCTAATTTCGTTACATTATAATAAGACGTCATTATTGCTTAGCCAGGCAGTCTTTTTTTCTTTGTTATCTATATGTGTTTTATTCTATTAATATGGATTCCATGATATTGAACAATATTCTAACTTGATTATTAATTGAATTAAATAAAATTACTTATTTACTGGATTTTTCTTCATATTATTTGACGTCATTAGAGCGATTTAGATCAAGAACGCGCGTTTACGTCAGCTGTCGAATCTTTTCTGTTCCAGCTAAGCTGACCTTATCAAAATTTATCGAAGAAATCGTTCTATATTTTGATAGTAACCAATTCGTATTACCCGTCACGTCGATCCATTTTCCCTTAAAGTCATATCTTTCAATTTATTTTTCATTAAATTTCATGATGAAGATAACTTCGTTGCGATAACTTTTTGGTTAATTTTGGCTAGTATTAACTACTCCTTATGTGATGTTTGAGGTGTCCAGAATTAAATCCAAACATGATTTCAATACTTGTTATGATGGTTACTTTTTTAAGCCATATTTTCATTATTTACTTATTATAATAAATTAATTAATAATACTCTTTTATTATCACTATATTTTAATTGCACGTAATAAAAAAGGTTTACTTCACTTTTTATGAGCTGTTAAAATTTTGAAATAATGAACGCTTTGAAACTCATTCTTACAAAATTAAATAAAAACGTTTCATAAATATTTCAGAAGTAACTAAAAACTTTGGTACATAAAACATAATGCTGCAATGTGATTTTTGCACATATTTTTAAGTCAATGTGTTGCGATGGTGCTACTGACGCTTTTTGTATGAATCTGCTTTATTGGGGTTGTTGATAGCGTATACCATACTCCTGATCCTGGGGATTATACTAACCCTTGGACGGGGGTCAGTATAATAGATAAGGTTTAAATTTTAAACTAGAAATTGGCAGTTGGTTTATATTTGAAGTCGGCGGTTGGTTAAGGTGGGAAGTTGGCAGTTGGTTTATGTTGAAAGCTTGCAGTTGATTTATATTTGAAGTTGACGGTTGTTTAATATTGAATGTTGGCGGTTGGTTTATATTGGAAGTTGGCAGTTGGTTTATATTTGAACTTGGCGGTTGGTTTATATTGAAAGATAGCAGTTGCTTATCTCACTCCGATCAAACCAGATTGTTGTCCCATCCGATTATGACAGTACACCAGTGTTTGCACACAGACTCATGCTTTATAATGTCCCCTGCACAGTTAATAGTTTTTGTTGAATTGAATGGCCCTGTTAATCGGACGGCAGAAAATTGAGGAATAATTTTCATATTTTTTATATTTTGATCGTTTTGTATCAGCCAATTACTATTAAACTCTATATAGGATACCCAGTTCAGGTTCTCCAAATTGCTTCTACTAGACAGTTCTGTAGTAGCGTAGTATCTTCAATTGCAATCATCGCACTTTTGCCAAAGGTCAATTGGGGTCTCCTTGTCATCTACATTATTATTATTATTAATTAATATAAGTTTATTAAATGAATAGTATTGCGATATAAAGTGAAAACAAACGTATTATCAGCAACTTGAATTACCAAAACTACATAAACATAATTGTATAGACAACAAAAAGGGAAAAACTACATTCGGCTATCTAAGACCGTGTTAAAAAAAAAGTATAATTTAGATAAAGACACAGATGATATGAAATAAAAATAAATAAAAACAATATATTTAATAACGGTTTCATTTATAAATAATATTTAGGGGTGATTAGTTAAGCAATGCTTTGTCCTCTTCTTTCCAATTTAAAGCAATAATGAACGAAAGAGATGAATTAGTATAAACACCGTAACCAATATTTATAAATAATATCGTAAATAATTTAAATTAATTTATATCTAAAACCGCTGAATTGTCCTAATTTTGAATAAATTTAAACCTACCGATTAACATAATACACTTTCCACGTACGTGAATCTGGACTTTAGATTATCACAATAGTTACACTAAGAGAATATTATATAATAACAGTATTATATCGAGTATTATATAATACTTACATTTACCTTACCTTTAATACCTTTGATACATATTAATATGCAGGGTTTACGAATACTGAAAGGGATTTAGGTGAACAGTAATTTCACGTTTAATACACTATATATGTATGTCTTAGCATATAGAAAATATTATTCTAATTAGTGTACGACACGCTAGAGATTATGGGTCAATAACCTTAAGCTAATAATGAAAAAAATATTATCGATTGAAATTTGAGGTGTTAGGAATTCTGAAAATATTCCATTTTATATGAAGCTGCTTTTCATACTGAAAAGATGCAACAAATTTATCAGGATTTTTCGTAACGTGAACGCAGGAAATACCAGTAAGAGTATTCAAATATAATGTTTGGCATTTACTTGCATATAACTCCTATAAATCAATAGTCTAAATTTATACATAGAATCTCATCATAGTTTTCCCACAACATCGCTACTAAAATAAACGAAAATTAGGTAAACTTATTTTGGTTTGAACTCGCAACTATACCTAGAATGCATGTAGGTTCTCAATGTTTTCCTAGATCTATCCCACTACTAATTATAAATGAAAATTAAACTTATTTTGGTTTGAAGATGAGATGATGATGATCTCCTGCTGACGATTTCTGCCACGGAGTCCAATCTCAAGGGAGACTAGCTGAATACGCAGGAAATATAGTGTATAAGTGTGTGCGTGAATACATATACACTCTTTATACCCACACACTCATAATCCGATGGGACGGCAATTTACTACACGACCGGATACTTCAGGCGCAAGACCAACGACTTTACATGTTTTTGATGCACGGATGTGTACATACATCTAATTTCGAGACTCCAGGTCCTTACTGAGATACCTTTGTCGATAGAAAACCTCAATGAATTTTTATCGGCCCATCTTCGGATTTGAACAGACGACACCGGGATCTACGGTCTTGTATAGCCACTAAACCAACGAGACAGTCATAACCAAATATATAACAAAACAAATATAAACAATAATTTTATTTATAAATTTCAGGACGAAACAAAACGCTTTTATTTTTACAATGTGGTATTAGCAAGAAGATGCTAGAGTTGGAGGAAACGTGATAAATTTACGCAAATAAAAATTGGAGTAGGTAATAAGTTATATTTATCAAATGATACTGTAATATATCTCGAAGACTTAGAAGTTGTTAACGCTCGCAGGTGTGCACGTCGGCTCAAGTCCCGCGAATCATTTTTCTCTCACAATTTCAATTCGTATTTTGAACAAGATATTTCTAAATTGAAAAGGAAACGAAAAAGTTACAAACATAGTGAGATTATAAAATAAATCAATTTTGTCGAGGGTTTTACGACAAATTTTTCGTATTTTTCATAATATATTATAGTGTAAAACAAACTTCATAATATAGTTAACGTTTTTTAAAATTAACATTTGGATATTCCTGGGCCTGGGATATGAAAGTAATAGTCTATAACCATAATATTGTATTAAGACACTATTACAACGCACTATACCCTTAATAATATTAAGATAAACAAACCTTGAGTTATTTACTCTATGCGATGTTAATAGCTATGTTATATCAAGTACTATAACATAAACAGTTCTTGATCAATATAGCTTCATTTATATAAGACTATTTTTAGGAACCAATACTAATATTATAAATGCGAAAGTAACTCTGTCTGTCTGTCAGTTACGCTTTAACGGCTAAGCCACTGAACCGATATTGATGAAATTTTGTACAAAGTAAACTTGAAACTCAAGGACCCTTTTTTACTCGTTTGGAGGGAAATTTGTAGACGAAGGGTTGTATGCAAGTTTTTGTCACAAGCTTTATTTGAAACAAATAGTAAATACCATGTGGTTTTTATTGATTAGCTACTAATACATGTAATTGGATTAGACTATAGTTGTGACACGCACACCTCGTTTGAACGTTATTTCTTCCCGTGAGCTGTAGCGACATGTTACATAATCTACAACCTTTCTTAATAAAGGGGCCGCCTAAGATATGTTTAGCACGTTCAAACACTCACTCCTCAGCTTTTTATATTAGTTTAGATAAGATTTCTTGGTGGTAAGGTTTAGTGGAAGCCCGTCTGGGTAATATTTAGTATTGTTGTGTTACAGTTTGAAGGTGAGTGAGCCCGTGCAATTACAGGCACAAGTAATGGAATGTAATGAATGGTTAATATTTCTTATAGCGCTTTTGTGCGGTGGTGACAACGTACCATCGGGTGGCTCATTTGCCCGTCTGCCTACCCATATAAAAAATAGAAAAGGACATGGGCAACGTATTTATTTTATTATTTCCAAAAAAATAAGTATTTTTAGATCTCGCTATTTATCACGTCATTTCAGAGAAGATATGGGTCTTTGCGACAATTTAAATATATTCTTATAGACGTGACCTTAAAAAAGAGGCGTAATTTTCATATTTCAAAAATTACCTCTCCAAACTTAAAACCGATTTGCGTACATACATTATTATTATTTTTTTTTATTATTACAGCTTTATTTAATTCTACACAAAATTATAATACAAAAATTCAAAAAATATATAATACATAACACGCAGATTAACCAAATAAAAAAAAAACAATCTGATTTAATTATTGAACAATTCGGGTGCTATTGTGTTGTTGTGTGGACGGGTGAAAGCCTCCTCCAAGGAATTCCACCTTTCTCTATCCCTGGCAGCAACCATCCATTCCTGGCCTGCCACCGTCGGTAGCTGATCTGCCCATCTTGTATATGGCCGGCCTCTTGCTCTTGTACCTTTTGGACCCAACCAATTTAGTATCCTAAAGGTCCATCTGTTGTCCCTGTACCTAGCAACATGACCCGCCCACTTTCATTTTCTTTGCAAGGCAAAAGTTAGAGCATCAGTTACTTTTGTTCTTTTTCGGATTGCTACATTTTTAAGATTGCGCTAAGATTTTTGGAAATTTCAAATTGAAGACGTGATTGTAGTTTTAAATTGTAAATTAAATGTAATTCGCACAATATCGGGGCTAGTAGATAGTAATATATTATATCGATAAGATCAATCGTAGAATGATGAATGTCCACAAAAAACATGAACCGTAACTATCTAACTACTACTGCGACTACCTTTGATTTTGTTCACATTTTTCTCTTTCGTGTAGAATTGTACTGTGTTTCGTGTAAATAACGTTACCGTTAAATTATGAAAGCCTTCTATCAAGTAAGTCTGTAAAGATCCCACTGTTGGGCTAAGGCAATCTTTCCTTTTTAATGGGTAGATATGAGTTGGAGCTTATCTCATCACGCTTTTTTTATGATATAGGTTGGCCGATTAGCAAATGGGTCACTTGATGGTAAGTGGTCACCACTACCCATAGACAATGGCGCTACAAATATTAACAATTCCTTACTTCGCCAATGCGCCACCAATCTTGAGAACCAAGATGTTATTACTCTTGTGCCTATAGTTACACTGCCGTTTCTGGTACTTGATTGACATGCGGTTAATTTTAATCGAACACATTCAGGTTTCCTCGAAATATTTTCCTTAACCGCTGCGCACGAGATAAATTATAAACACAAATTTTCGGCACATGAAAATTCTGTGATGCTTGCTCCGAATAGCGACATATAATTTATTATGGCAGCGCTTACGCGTATAGCGTGTTTGCGTATTTGTATAAATTGTTCGAACACAAAGATGTTTAAAAGACATACATATTTGATTTACTTCAACTGTAAAAATAGAACGAATATTTCTATTTTTTTTATGATATCGGTAGGCGGAGGAGCAAATGGGCCACATGATGGTAAGTGGTCACCACCGCCCATAGACAGTGGCGTTGTAAGAAATATTAACCATTCCTTACATCACCAATGCGCCACCAACCTTAGGAACTAAGATTTTACGTCCCTTGTGCCTGTAGTTACACTGGCTCACTCACTCTTCAAACCGGAACACAATAATACTGAGTACTGCTGTTTGACGGTAAAATATCTGATGGGTGGTTGGTACCTACCCAGACGGACTTGCACAAAGTCCTTTTTTTTTGTTGACGCAGGGTAAATCTTCATAGATACCCGACTCCTGGAGGGGATGTCGAGTTATGTGAGATTGTACTCACTAAAAACCCCTGCGATGACCGCCATCTGCACGGAAACAGAGAGGCTGCGGGATCGCTTTCACAGCACGTCCGCTACCCCTCCCGTGCGTTGCTCCGCTCGTGGCTGGCCGAGCACGACTCAGGAGGGCGAAGAATGGTCTCGCCCTCCCCGCACCCCTCGCTGGTGCGTACACCGGTAGTCCGGGGCCATAACTGGACTGCCGTCCTCCTCTCGGCGGTATGAAACGGATGCGTGAGACCCCCATCTCATGCACCCATGGCCGGAGGGAATGCCCTATTTATTCCGCCCCAGGCAATGGGGCTTGGAGGCCGGGGAGACGACGTGGGTCGTCTCCGCCGGGCGGGATCGGCCCTCTCCCGAGCCCGCTCCGCAATCTCCTTCTGGACCATGACGGTCCCACAGAAGGAGACTACGGCCTCCTACGCCGATTTTCTGCGTAGCATCGCCGACACGACTGCCCGCAGGGAGAGATTTCGCCCGATTTCCTGGACCAAGACCTGCCTCTCCACGTTGCACAAAATCCTACCACCAATTAATTGTGGTTTTTATTGCACTATCGTTTAATTGTAGACCAAAAATGTCGGTTCGCTTAGTAGGATTATTTAGACACATGATTTTTATCTGGCGAGCAAAATTTCTTAATGGCTTACTCGCGGGACACATATTAATTAACTACATTATAAGAAACATTAAGAACCGTGTCTGCCAGCATGGTAGCGCTGCATTGCCATTTATTGTCAGCGATTTGAATTCATAAAAAAATGGGGTATTGTATTATTTGCTCACATCTGCCTCTGACGCTGATATTCAGAATCCTCCTGAAGATGACAAAATTGAATAGGCAAATATCCAGGGCTCTGGCGTTTGTAATAAACTATTTTTAAGTATTTTTATCATTGAAAAAGATATACATATGGTGCACATTGAGACTTACTGGCATACTTGTACAATAGGATTATTGCCATCGTGAAGGGCCATTAAAATGCTCTACTAGTATTTTATTAATTGAAAGCACCTCAAAATTGGATGATAAGAATCACCCTGGTAACAAAAATAAAATTACGGGGCGAACATAATAAAAAAACAACAAGGCTCTCAATTTTACCTAAAAATGCAGCGTCCCAGGACTTCATATATGAATCATAAGCAAATAATTTACCGAAGTGTTTATTAATTCCTTATACCTTACTATTTTCGAAGGACGAATTAATAATAAAAACTACTCATTCACTAAATATTTGGTTTGGTTAGTAAACTTTTTAAATGTTGTAAGTAAACATCATAACATAAATAAATATAAAACAAACCAAATGAAAGAAAATTAACTAAACTAAAAAACAAAGATACACAAATATTTTTAAAATATTACTTTTTTTATAACATAAATATAATATTTATGATTCTTAATATAGAATGAATTATATTTAAGAATGAAAATCTTGCATAATTATATTTTCATGTTTGAAATTATTGGCTTTTAATGAGTCCGGGCTTGGGTTGCCGTGGTTTGTTGATATACGAGCGTGGAAGGTTTACTCTATCTTATCGCGACGAAGTTGGCTCACTTCGAAAACCCCACTGGGAAACACTTGCCTAAGAGCGGAGAAGACAAATGGAATCCTCCGAGACAGTCGAACGCGGTAATTGTAAAATAACACACTCTAATCTACGCTGAAACGGAGGGTTTCTTCTTTGATAAATGTCCGCCATTGTTTTTGTATCCTTAGGAATATTTTAATTATGAATATGTTAATTAGTTATGATATTATATACAAATAATATTTATCTGATTTTTTTTGTTTACATCAGCATTCATCATCCGCACATAAAGAGACCTACGACGAACTGTTCGAATGATTCAATTAAAAAAAAAAATACCGCAGTAGAAATCTACATTATTCCTGAGCGCTATAATGTTAATGATATTTATGTCATTTCATTCTTTTTTTAAAATCTTCTTTTTTTAAACCCGTGTGTATGCGAGGCCGTTTACTAGTTTTGTATAAATAAATAATATACATATATGTATGTATATAAGTGTGTATTTGAGATTTTATAACTTTTTATATTAAAGTTGTCGGAGAAAAATATCATTGGTCTGGGCGCTTTTCGGGAGAATGAATAATACATGTCATATTATACTTTGTAGATCATATTTTTGAAGAAGAGGTTTTATATATATATATATGAGTTCCAGTAATCTGATATTAGTTTAAAAAGTAAAAGAAAATATTAAATGAAAATGAATATAAAATAAAAAATAATACTAATACTAACAGTACATTATTAATAAAAGTTTAATTTATAATTTGGATTACGTGCTAAGATTATAAAGACACGTGAACTATAAGAATACAATACACTTATGAACTCATACAATACGATACAAATTTAGGTAACACAATATTTATATTTAATTAATTTTATATAAAGAAACAGATTTATATTTGTCATTGCCTCTAGTAATTAAAAGTAAAAAAAAAAACAAAGTCGGAACTCGTCAATTTAAAACGTAATGATTACAAACGAGTATATATTTACTATCCTAATTTTATTACCGAAATGTTTAGGTAAAGTTTTCTCTAAATATTTATATACTAATGGAGTTACTCATTTTATAATTGCTATGCACGCCCATAAAATAAATTAAAACTGCGACATTTAACGACATAGCTTTAATAGAGCTTTGTATGTAAATGAAATGGAATGCGAATTGCTTTAATTTTATTGCATGAACCAAGTTCGATGAATGAAAACCCTCGCGTGAACACATCGAGATTTAATTGAAACGGACGCTACTCGACACGGGTCGATTTGACATCAAATATGTCGCCCGGTGGCAGCGGGGCGTAGTAAATACTGGTATTGCAGTCAGAAATAGAACGACGTCGAGTGATCCTTATAGATAAGCATGATCAAGGGGTATTAATGATTTATCAATATGCACTCAAACCATAAATTGATCCTGTCAATTTTAAATCTCATCTCACACCGAAGTCAATTTCGTTATTATAAATACATCAAAATTAATTATGATGTCAATACATTTTAAGACCTCCTTGGCTTAAGATCTTGCCTTAAGCAAACGGTAAATGTAAATGGTAGAATAACATAATAATATTAACAAATTGTTTCTATTTTTCATGGTTTTTATTTTTTTCACACATGATATTGAATATTTCGTATTCATCGTTTGCGGTTGAATGTGAAATCAAAAATTAAATTATGAGATTAAAGGTATTAAGAGTGCGTCTCTGTTTGAGAATTTACTTGTGCACTAGAATTTTAAAATGGACTGTTGACTTTTGCGCAATATTTGTTAAAATTGACTGTGCACAAAATCAGAAAGACATGATCATCATTAATAACCGCATGGCCAGAATTATCTATCAGGCAGTGTTGGTAACTAGCCGATGCAAGGCCCCTAAGCAATAACCAATAATTGGAAAAAGGACTTTAAACATTTTTGTAAATTTACTTGGTGGTACGGCTTTGTGCAAGCTCCTGTGGGTAAGTATGGCCACTCATCAGGTATTCTGCCACCAATCAACAATACTTGCTTACTTGAGTAAGCCAATATAACTACAGGCACAAGGTAAATTACATCTTAGTTCCCAAGATTGGTGGAGCATTGGCAATGTAAGGTATGGTTAATATTTCTAACAGCGCCAATGTCTATGGGCGGAGGTGGACCACATAACATCAGATGGCATATTTGCCGATTCACCTACTTAATACGTAAAAAGTTAAATATAAAAATAACTATTTTTTGCACAGTGAACATTGCTTTTATTTGAATAGGGCATTAGATAGTCTTTGAAGGAATTATAATGATTCTCTTTGAATAAGCAAAGCTATAAAATGAATTACCTAAAGTGGTAGGAAATAAAAAATCTTTTACTATATGAAAAAATAAAGAACCACTACTATCTACGGATCCATTTAAGTAACACTACTATTAATGATTTGTTATTGTATACGGTTTTTTATTATATATTTTTTCTTATATTAAGTGAACTGTTTTTTTGAGAAACAAATCTCTTTAAAAATAATACAAATTCGATATTTTGTCGTTTTGACAACATGAGGAGTATATACGAGTACAACATATTACACAAAAATATTCTATTATCTTTGTGTAATGTCCCTTTTGGCTTTTAATATTTCTATTTATTTTTATCTATGAGTGTGTATCTGTTTATTTTCCAAAAAAAAAATTATTAAATTTTGTTCCTGTTCCTAGTATCGTATTCTTTATATCATCATAATTAGTGTTATAGCGTTCTTGTCAACTCTAATTGGTATGTAGTGTCATTAGCAAAAAATAAAGTATAACGCACACTAGAAATAATAGAAGAGGACCTTAAATTTATCCTTGTAGAATACCCATATTACAATTCTATTGATTCAATTTCTTGAATATTTTTAAGTTATTTTTTTAGGCGCGATGTAGCAAAGAAAACAAGAGCTGTCGCTTTAACTTCATAGTGTTATTCATTTCAAAATACTATAGTATCAAAAGATTTAGTCCAACTTTAATTATAATAAAATTAAATTTCACAAAGATTTACCAGCACGTCTAATTAGTCAATAATAATAATAATAAATAATAATAGAAAGTAATAAAACATTAATGTCAGCTCAACCAAGGGCCTACAAGCATCTCACTAATGTTTTCGTGTCCATTTAAAGTAACTTTGCTTAAGTTTACTCGGTTGCTGTTTAAACAAAGTCAGTAACCATTTTACGCCTTGTGGGAACAATTAATTGTCAATTTTCGCAGACTTTACCACTCGCATTTTGCGCATATGGATAAAGGGGAGCCTGGCGTACCAATTCAATAATTTATTCATCGTGTAAGCCGCTAAGGAGCGCTACGTAAATGTAACTTAGGATAACATGCCCCAGAGTATTCTTCGCATGGAAAATCAAATAACAAATTCACTAATACTGTTTACCTTGTAACTAACTAGTACAGTTACTGAGTATTTAAAATAAGACCTTTAGTACTTTTAATATAATATATTATGTAACATATTTATTTGTATATAGGAAGAAAACATAATTTATTTTAACGAAACAGTGGTTTTTTATGGCATCGTTTACGTTACGCGCATCCAAGTAGACCTGATGGAAGACCGAAAAATGGTCCATCAATCATTTTTTTACATAACCAACGCGCCTCCAACCTTGGGAACTGAGATTTTACGGCTCATGTGACTGTAGCAACACCGGCTTTCAAACCGGAACACAACAGTACTAAATATTCCTACTTAACAGTAGAATATATGATGAGTGGGTGGTACCTACCCTACCCTACCCTAGGGCTTGTACAACGTCCTACCACCAAGTGTATTTATTAGTACAAATAAAATTAATAATGTATTTTTTATCTATTCTATTTATATTTGAACAAAAAGTATCAAAACAAATTATCTTTATAATTATAGGTACTTAACTAGTTGATTTAAATTTTATGTTTGTAATAATTAATCGTACTAAAAATTTGCACTTAATCACTTCTCAATAATTCCATTAGTTACTGTTTATTATTATTATATTATAATTATATTTATACAAAATAAACGCGATTCATCTATATTCATAAAAATAATTTCGTAATACACCTTGCAAGATAATATCATACAAAATGTATGTAGAGCATTCAATTGAAATATCTAATGTTAATCCTTTCGTTGAATGTACACAAGTAATATCACGTCAAAACATTTTAACATACCTAATTATATTTAAGCTCAACAAAACAGTTACATCGAAAACGACCACAGGATACACTAAACTATAAGTCTACCGAATAATAACTCTCCTTGACCCTTTTTGTCACAAACTACCCAGTCACTGGACTAGAACTTTGAATAGTCATTTGACAAGTGTATTGTGTCAAGTAAACTTGAGTAGTGGAGCTACTATCAGTAAAAAATGTGGGTAGTTCGAAATAGCGTTCTACTGACTTAGGCAAGAATCTATACTGTCATTCTTCTATTCGATATAATGTTTCGGATCGCACGTGACATTGGCGAAATAATATGTGCCTTTTTGGCACAAATAAAAGCCAAAAAAAAAATAATTAATGTTTCGGTTAGTCACAATTATATTATGGAAATGATATAAGGTTTACACTCTGTACTTGTACGTATTTACTAATTTTTTTAATTTAATATGTTGATCTTAAAATCGATTAAGTTTTTTTTTCATTAATGACCAATTATGTATGAAGAATGTTTGGAATAGTTTTTATTTTTAAATTATCGTTTGAATTATATTTGCTTCATTGTTGTCGCCCGCTTCGCTTGCGTTTTACAAGTTGGTCGTCAAGTGTTAGAAAAAAAAGGAGCCCATGTCCTTCGTTGCATTTGAATCTTTTTCCCTACCAAATTTGATGAAATTTGGTTCGGTGGTTTGGCTGTTAAAGAGCAACAGACAAAGTTCATCGCAATCTATCGCAATTACAATACTACAATAAACATGTAGACTAAAATCATCAAATTAAGCAATTCTCGTACATTATTTGCCTGTTGATTACAATAAACATTATTTATTGTAATCAACAGATATTCTCAACAGACCTCACTATTATAACTTTTTATTTAGTTGACATTTAAATCTGCTAAGAAAATATTTTTTAATAAAAATAAACAAATAACACTTTTTCTTTTTATGTTAATTTATATTTCCACTCGTAAAATGTTGCAACGACCTACATAAATGATAGTCTGAGAGTGTGAAGCGAGATGAATAAAGTGAGTGAGGTAACAACTCCCATTCCAATTCTCGGATTTCATTCAGAGTTTATCTTGCAGAGAGTAATATTGCTTTATCATGCAGAATGACACCTCTGTTAATCTTATTAATCTGTTTTAATTGTTCTCCATTGTTGACGGGCTGCTGTACGCACTGTGGAGGGGTGCGGAAGGATTAGATTACTCTTTCTCTGTCTTACGTCATGCGAGCTAAACCGAGCCGACAGCCAAGCACGGCCGATTGTAATAGCAAATGCGTTTTATAAGGTAAGAATCCCATTTACCGAATTCGCTGCGTATTCCTAGCATAAGTATCAACACTACGTGTATTAAAAAGAGTATTAAAACTTGTCTACTAACTTACTAATGGATTGACAAGAATTTGCTTATGTTTTGTACGTAAAACATTATTCATAGACACTGGTCTTCTTAAACAGAATGAGCCGCAAACGTCCAACAATCCAAGCGAAACCTAGCAACATTATTATATGGTATAGATTATATTGCATCATAAACTTTTCGAAACCCGTATAATATTCTCTGTCTAGTATCATCCTTTGCATTTTGTGAAACGTTTTATATTTTAACATCACATTTTGTATAACACAACAATGTAAATCAGAAAATCAAAATTAAAATACACTTTATTCGAGTGTACTTCTGTTCGAAATCTATAAAAGGTAATTTTACTTGGTTGAATGCACTGTAAAGCTACCACCGGGTTCCAATGTAGATTCTTCTGAGAATATCGTGGAAAGAACTCAGTAATTACTAATTTTGATCAAACATATACAATACGTCTTCAATATGTGCATAAATTTATATCCTGTATAAAAATGACCGAATGCTATCCAAGCTTTTTATCATCTATATAATTTTGTACAGAATAATATTGTTATTTTTTATCGTTTTTTTTTTTTTTTTTAAATCTGTATTTTTATTTATTGACAAATGTAATGTAAATTTACTTTTAACGGAGATAAAAATATATTATTACCCAATATAATCTCAACGTAGAGGAGATTAGTGTTAACTTAATTTTGTTATGTATAAATACGACAAAAACGTAACAGACTTGCGTGATCTTGGTGCTCTGTTGGATGGGAATTCGATATTAAAATCTCATATGATAAACCAAAAATGATAAAGTACAGGGACTTGTAATGCGAGATAGAAAAAAAGACATAAACATTAGTTCTGTTGTTTTATAATTTGTTTAATTTCAAGATATTTTTTATATATTAGGTAGGCGGACCGGCAAATAGGCCACCTGGTAGTAAGTGGTCACCACCGCCCATAGACATTGACGATGTAAGAAATAATAACCACTCCTTACATTACACTGGCTCACTCACCCTCCAAATTGGAACACAACAATACTAAGTATTACTGTTTGGAACCTACCCAGACAGGCTTGCGCAAAGCTTTACCACCAAGTAAGTCCGAATTCATCATCTACTTTAATGTGTATTTTTTTACCAACCAAAATTATTTTATGAGCACTGTACATTTATATATATATATATAGCGCAAAAAGTAATGTGTATGTCGGTGATTATAGCAATAAGCTTACATGTGCTTAATTTTTGTTTACAGTTCATTTTTTGATCGGCAAAATATGAAAACATTCCAATAGATCAGCTTAATAAAATAATCTCCAAATCATCCCCTTGAGGGTTCTTTTCCCAGAAATAAGTCTGGTAGGGCGGTCACTTCATTATTTATTAATCTAATATTTATATTATGTAATAAGATTTTTTTTAATGGTGTACAATATGTCACATATATCAAAGAGCTCTGTAGAAAAAAGATATCATTTTAATAAGAAAAATATATGTATATAGAGTCGATATATTTCTCTGTTATTTTACGTATGCTCGTCACATCAACAAGCTGATAACTAATGTCATGGTCCCGAAATAAAACGAATAAAAATATATTTCGGTGCGATTTTTTCTGCCTGTACAATTTACTTTCCATTTAACGCTTTCAGTGACAATATTTATCTGATTTGATGTTCTATTTTATTTTTAAAACCCGGGTGAACTGAACTAGAAGCTAAATGAATGAAAACTTGATAGCGTGTTATTATTGCGGTGCATGAAATTGTTTTGTAAACGATATATTCAATGAACCAGTGGCTAATGACTATGATGAGATCGAGGTTCTCGTTTTAATTCCAAGCCAATAAAAGTAATTGAGCTTATCTGCCAAGAATTTCTCAGAACCAGCCTAGAGCCTCCGTGCCTCGGAAAATAGAGAAAAGGAACAGGGCTTGCACCTGTGTTTGAGCACAGCAATAAAGTTTCTTAAGAAAAGCTGTCGTGATCGAAAATAATCAAAAAGACATCATCATCAAAAAGTATACCTAAATATTTGTATTCTTAATTGAGGTGGACATATTAATATACTCTTTCTAGTCGGTTAGTTTCAACTGGGAAATTCCTGGAAATTCCGCTCTGGCTGAAGGGGTTTTATTATAAGATCTGATATTAAGAATAACTCATCGTACAAAAAAATAATTTCTTGTTATTTAAAATGTATAATCTATGTAAAAGGATTTCTTTCCGAGAAAGACATGTCTCCAGTCATCCAAATAAATCTGGATTGGGATTGATAGTGCTTTCGATTTATCGATTTTAAATTCAATTTCAATTTTTAATAATTTTATATGTAAAAATAAATTATCTTTATGTAGTTGGGTGTAGCGTTTAGTTTTTTTTTCTCCGTTGATTCAAAAATATCGGATATTTTCGGATTTCCAAAGATAATTTATTCAATCGTTATTGATTACATTTTTCCGTAAGCCCCTAAAAATTTCGAATTAAGGACAGGAAAAACAGTTAAAATATTTTTTTAATATTGAAGTTACACTTCTTATTTATTTATTTATTTTCATTAAAAACCAACAGTAGATACAATATTATATAAAAATAAAAAATATATATATTGAAAAATTATCTAGACAAAAGTTCTACTACCTACTTACAGGTAGTCTCACCATGCACTATCATATTGCACAATATGATTTAAAAATATTTTTATATAAGCAATAATTAGAGATAAGAAGTTATAATACATTTTTCTAACTATTATATAATTAATAAAAACCAATAAAATATTCCATAAAATTAGAAATGAGCTCAAATTAAATTCTTTATTTTTCAATTGAACTGAGGGCGACTATCGTGACCTATGTCTAAATCTTTTACTCGATTACTGATGGTGATGTATAACAATCTCGATATGATCGATTTTTTCTTTATTGATTGACTGACTTGACTGTCAAAAATCTACTCGGTTATAAACACCTTCGACATGAGAAGAACCGGCGAAAGATCTCATAAGATTTTTTTAACTCAATGTCTAAATATCAGTCATTCATCATTCAGATGATATATGAAGCAGAAAAATTATTTGTTCTTAATTAATAGCGTAAGCCGATTTTTGTCCCAGTGATTATAGGACATAGAAAATCGCTTATGGTCTTATTTTGATGAGCTCCAGCTGTACATGTGGAGAAAATTAAAGAGGATTCTTGATTGCAATTTACTAAATTGTTACGATTTAACAAATAATAAGATTTCGATAACAAAAAAAAGTTACTGGTCGGGTAGAGAGCGGCGTTATGGCTGTATAACAAAGAAAACAAATTAAAAACGTGCGAACAGACGTCGTCAGTTTACAATGAAAATAAATCAAAACAAAACCTGTCGTAGGTTTCGAAATTCATAAAAATCTGTTGAATAAACAGGAAGTTTCGCGGGCAACTGACTAGTTTGTTCTTAAAGAACCACAGGACGAAAAATAATGCTATAAAGGATACAATATGCAGATCTCGTTTGCATGTAATAGAGAGCCATTTCAACTTGTTTCGAAATTCAGAAACATTGTTGTATTTACGCAGAATATATCGTATTGCGGTTTTCAGAAGAGGTACAAGTTTAGAAATGAGTTCCTCGCAAGTGTCAAGAATTAATTGGCTGAAATCTGTCTACGAACGTAACATTTTCTTTTAAGAGTAATAGTAGTAGTAGGACTTCAGTAAGCGCTCAAGAGAGTACAAGTAAAGATTTTATGAGAAACGTTATCAACACAAGGACTTAGTAGTAAATTTTATTCATTTGTGTGGGAAATATTCTTAAATCAAGAAATATATTAATTTCGGCAAAAAATACAATATTGCGTAATTTAACTCTTTTTCTCAATTTAAGATCACTAACCTTATTTTACAACGCTTATTACCAACCTTCGTCGTTTCGACTACGCCGTATAAAAAGGGAGGCAAAGGGTCTATAGAATAAACGTGTTTTACTTATTTATTACAATAATCATTTGTTAACATGTTTTATAAGTTTTTAATTTACTAAAATCACATTTTAATAACCTTGACAGTTTTTTAATTGAGTCCAGAGTTTTTACTCATTTGAACATTTTTGTTTTTTAAATGTTTAATCTTAGTAATAAAAAAAAAAAAACAAAACTAAAATATTAAAATGAAGTAATAAAATAAACAAAAGAAAGAAACATTTTGGATAAAAACTATTAATTAATATATTTGTGACAAATGACAAATTTGTGATCGCCACACAAGGATTTGTTGCACTTGGTGCGAAAACTCTTTGTCATTCGTCGCCTTATGGAGGGGCAAATTGCACAATTGTTAATTTTTTTGGGGTTAGGAAGACTTACTGCATCTTCTCCTTGACCAGTCTCATGTGTAGAAGAAGAACTACTAATTCCTGGCATATTCGAAATCGCTGTTATTGAGTCCCGCAGCCCCGTTTGAAGTGTCGGAATATGTGGCTCAACTATTTTTGATGCAGAGTTTTCAAGTACCCCCAACTCGATAAAGATTTTTTATGAGCTTCCAAGGTGTTGGTTAAATATATAACATAGCTATTTATAAATGCAATGTAAGCATTCTGTAAAAAATACATAAAGGCTAACGTCGAATTTTTCGGCTGCAAGAAGCGAGAGAGCACATTTGGTCCAAGGCAACTACTCCGCCCTTAGTTTGATGTAAAAATCGACCATCTTGGGGTTGTTGGTCATCTCATCAATTGTCCCTTCCTCAACACAGTTACATTCCTTAACATCTGTTTCATAAGCCGGATCAGCCTCAAGGAGGCATTCTTTCTCATTCTCAGAGCAATTTTCTTCGTCACTATTACATCTAATAACAGCTGACGAATCTAGTATTTAAAATAAAAATATACTCAAATAAAAATAATGTAAGTTCTTATTTCAATGTAGGCAGATTAAGTACAAAGTTTACAAAACACCGAAATAATTATAACCTCAAAAAAGAATGAAAAATAACTCTGCAAGAATAACGTTAATACAAACCTTCGTCGATTCAACGACACATGGTGGCTGGAACGGCACACACAGGGCCCCTACACAAAAACACAAATGTGCACCGCGTCGACCGAGATTAGCCATAATAGGGAATGCGTACGACGACGCATTCAAAATGTATACCACTTTTTTGGAGTCCGTGTCATCGTTTTGACGAATGTTAGTGATCTAGGGTTAATAAAGATTTATAAGAAGCACAAGAACGGATTCCAGAATGACGTTTAAGAAACGCAATTTTGATTTCATTTTTTCATATTTAACAAATGACACCAGCACTATATAATAAACCACCCGTAACTTCGCCACATCCTTTCTGTACCCCTGACAACGGGACTGAAAACTTTCAAGATCGGATGAGTATTGAAACGTGAATGCGTAACAAAGAAACATATTCATTCTGACATTTATAATATTAGTTAAAACAACTATAAAATGTAGTCATTTAATATGTATATTGTTAAAATAATTGTTGTATTGTTTGCATAGTAGTGGCCGAGCAAAGTTCGTAACCAGCTGCCGTGAGGCGTGGAGAACTGTACAACTATGTTAAATTAAACGTAGCAAAAGCTAGCGATATCAAACCGCAGCGCGGTTATTTCCCGTTTTGTAGCCATTCTTGTTTACATTCAACTTTGACCTCGTATATTCTTTTCTGTGTCCAATTATGCGTTGCCAACTTTGTCAAAATAACATTTCTTCTCTAAGGAATAGTTTTACGAAGGGGGGATTCCTTTGGCAGCCCTAAAATATGATAAATGTCATGTGATGAAAATGTCGTACTTATATATATGTAACTTTTTTTACATCATACAAATATATTCTAATGCTTATTATATCATCTTTAATTTTTTAAATATATGGCTAAATGATAATTCGCCTGAAATGGTACCATTTAATAATCATTCTATTGCCTAAAAGCCAGACACGCATTTTAAATTTTAGTCACAAGAAATAAAACTTTTTAGTTTCACCACTTAGCTAATTTGACTCTCTATGTATATAAATTAAATAGTACATGCTTATATTTATTTCTATAATAATGTTTTGTACAACACATTATGTATGTTTTACAATATGCGGGTTTCGTGCTAAAATAATGTTAACCTTAGAAAATACGCGATAGGCAAAAGTGAGACAATGACAAAATCGTTATTAAATGTTAATTAAAACAACTACTAAAAATATAATAGTTCAAATAATATAAATATCAAACCGTAAAGGAAAGAAAGAGACAGGGGGAAAGGAAAGAGAGGGAAAGCTCGCCTGACGGACTGGACGATTTTTCATTACATGACGATTCTGCCATTTCACTGTACTGTATTCCGAGTAAAAGAGATTCAATCCAAATAAATAAAATAACAGGAAAAACAGTTCATCATACCCATACTTTTAACTGTAACTTCAAATTATGTAATGAAATATGAAATCAAATACTACAAACAACATTTATACATAAACACTAATATGTTTATATGTTATACCTCTAGTCTAGTATCTGGTCATCAATCGGATTAGACTTATTATTACGAATATAAAAATAGTATTAAATTATGCCATTTAAATCAATATTTTTGAAAACAGCGTGTTGAGATTATCGGATTATTGTTTCCAATAATGTATTTAACATTGAAGTATTGCTATGTAACGTTCGTTTATAATAAATTTGCAATAATTGGTGAGTTTCTAGAAGATCACCTTATATACAATTAACAACACTGTGTTACTTTTATCTTGTATTAATAATAACTATTAATAATAACTATTACTAATAGCTAATCTCTACTAATTATACAAATGAGAAAGTAACTCTGTGCTCTTTAATCTGTAATTCAGTGGAATCTAATTTGATGTGGTTTGGTATGGAGCAAACTTGAACTCCAAGGAAGAAGATAAGATACTTTTTATGCCTAACACCTACCGATCAAACCCTAAAACGCAAGCGAAGCCGCGGGCAACAACTGGTATATTCATGCGAAATTTTGGATGGATGGATGTTTGTTACTCATTCACGGCTAAATATATATCAATAAAATTTTACAGAGATATAATATTGAATAACACATAGGTCACTTTTATCCACGAAAAACGTACGATTTCTCTCGGTACACCTGTTGAAATAGATATGCGATCTTGGAACTTAATAATGTTTCATATATTTATATATGTCTGAAGCATTTAGGGTCGGAATAAATAATATTGTTGCTTAAATAAAACTTATACTTTTATTCAGCAAACAATGGCAGCAACAGCAACAGACAGCAGACAATGGTACCGTAGTATATTTAGAAATTGTGACCATTTATTTGAGCTGATTTCTGGGATGACCGTGACATTTAACATTTAGAAGTGAGAAAATATAATATAGTACCAACTCTTTATAACGATATAAAAAGTACGGAAAGTAAATAAGGGATCTTTGATAGCTTACATCAATTCAACTAAATAATAAGATAACGCTTAAAGAAAAACATACAAAGATATTGACGTTGGGTCGTTAGTCATTCAAATTAAATGTAGAATATTTTTATACAACTGAATACGCTGATTTGTCTATGAAAAGACCAACGAGTTTCCCTTGAAGTTGATTTCTCAGTCCAAAGGTGCGCCGTTGACTAAATGGAACTGTATAAACTCATCACCTCCTCAGTACCGCCTCTTTCATGTAAAGGGATTTCGCTCGTTCATTCACCTTAAATTGGCGTCATTGCGAAAGGCAAAATAGAGTTCTTTGAAAAAGATTTTCCGATAAAGAGAAGCTATAATTTTTTTTTCAATATCCATTCAAAAAGGAAGGATTATATTCACAAGAAAATCTTTTTAATCCGATTTTAAATGGCAACACCGCGAAATTTTACTTTGATCTATAAATACTACCAACCTTATTTTTATTGAGTAAATTATGCATCGTTTGCAGATATTTTTTAAATATGCTATGAATTCAATAATCTTTTCTTTTACGGGCTATCTACCTGCGTGTATTCAGTGGGTATTCATTCATTCTATTCACAAGTCATTATACCGCGACACAAAAATACTCTATATTAATGTGTTTAAAACCTTCTTGCTTTGTTACATTATTTAGATACGTATTGATACTGTCTCATATCAATTTCTGACATTGGCTATTTTTAGCTAAATGATTTTTTTTTACTCGTGTTGGTAGATTTTGCGATTGACACACAAACAACCAGTCCTATATCTCAATAAAAAAAGGACTTAAAATGAAAGTAAAATTATGATATGTTTAGTAAAATAAGAAAACTAGAATATAGCATTATAATACTAAAGAACTAAACACGGCTCAGTATGGTTTCGGTACGGGTCCCAAGAGCCACGTAAACTAAAGGGGTGTCGACAGTTTCCGGAATCAAACATCGTATGTCCCTGAAGATCAAACAGTCAACCGACCTATCATTCAGTTACAGCATGTCCGCACCCTTGGGTTTAATTTGTAGTTTCAAGCATACTACAGATTATTCGTTACAAAACAGCAGAAAAATGTATATATTTATTTATCGAAATAAAGCACCTTTGAATCATTATTTTAAAAAGTTCATTTCAATGTAAAGTATACCGATTTCGAATAGAAATTCTAACGAGAAGAACCGACAATAATATTAGAAGCTGTTACTCTTTTTCATCGATAAAAAATATATATGTAATATTCATATACAATTATAGTTATGTATCCTTTATGACAATCAGTAAAAACTAACTACGAGCATTTCAATCATTTATATAATCGTGTAATCATTTATATATCACAGTGTCCTCCTCCTTTTTTATATTTATTTTATTATTTTTGTTTTAGCTTAACCTGAAACTAATCTCTGTATATATGTAATGAAATCTTTGAACATGACTTTCACTAACTTAAAGCGTTGGATTACCTTGAAACTTCAATAATCAAGAAACAATAATAATACTATAATATCGTACCATTAAACAGATCTAAAGATTGAGATCGAAGATGGGAGACATAACCCTGGAATGTTTAAGAGTAAGGCCATCGATAGGACTCATTAGATTTGTCTTAACAAGTTCTATTTATTATAATTATAGAATCAAATGTTAGCGACTAAATTTAATAATTTGAATACAAGATAAACTTATTTTCTCTACGTTAACATTGAAAATTGTTTTGCAAAAGTATTTATTATATACGGGAAACAAAATTTATATTATTCGAAACTGGCCACGGGCGTTATTAATATTAATTAAGTTATCATACTTATATGAAAACAAAACCGGTATAACTTTTGATACCTTTTAAATACCTATCATGTTATATATCGAACGAATATTGTGTACCTATCAATTATATATATTTAATATAAGAAAGCTGGCTAATGGGTCGCTATATACTGAAAAGTGGTCACCACCACCAATAATAGTATAAGAAATATTCTATCCAACAATTAATTTAATGAATCACCATTCAATTAACAATTGATGTGCCACCAATAGGAATTAAGATTGTATGAGGTAGAAAAACTGCGAGAGGGTGGTATCCACAACATTAAATAATCCGCCGTCTTTGCCTTTCTTTGTTACAAATTGCGTTTTTGATAAATACATTTATTATGATAATCTACTACAGTTAACACATAATAGGCCAGTCAATAAAGCCCGTGAAGGTCAAGTAATTAGTATCATTATGATTTTTTGATATGTCGTTTGGGACATTAAAATAATAACAAATACAAAAAATAATATCAACAACGCGAGATGATCTTGACGATTTGTGACGATCGATACGTAACACATGTTTATTAAAGAAGCTGATTATAGGCAATATAAATTCACATTAGAATCGTTGGAAGCAAAGCAGTAACCATACACCTCAACCAATCCGGCAATCTATTTAGCGTTCTATAGAGTTATTAGCGTTTCTCTGTTTATATCGTGAAATAAAATGAGTCCAATAAAAGTCACTAAGTATTCCATTGCTTTGTAAAAACCGCTTGAGAAGATTAACACACGTGCAGGTGATCTGAGATGAATTGAAACTAAACTCATGAAAAGTCATTGGTTTGAATATAATATTCGTTTAAAAACATAAAAATGACGTTATCAAGCAACTGGGATATCTGAGCTCGTCTATGAGAAAGGTAACGCGAATATAAAACCTTTTTTTATAAATTTAGTTTGAATTCTGTGATTATCAAAATTAAAAAAGTGCAACAATTCTATCAAGATTTCTTATAATGTTCGCTAGCGGTTTTTTGCTCGGTAAATAAAGATGAAATTGGTTTCCAGTAGTCGAAGTGCAGTTGAGAAAGTCGTAAAGTCGAAATTAAAGAACTGTAGTTGAACGAAATGTGAGAGAATTTATCTTCCGAGTTAAAACTCTAAATTTATAATCAATTTAATTATTTTTTTATTTACTTTTATTATAGCGTTAGAAATAGCAGCCGTCACGGCGCCCAGTATACGAGACATTGAATTTGAAATTAATAATTAAAGAAAATCAATAAACAAATGAATAGTGTATATAAATAAAAACATAGCGACGAAGTCTATAGTATACGAGCCACGTTCACACAAGGGAGTAGAGATCTCCCTGCATAAGAGAATGTCATGCAGTTTGCCATCACGGCATACGAGTCGGCCTCACCTCGCCGCGCGTCAATAGATGTTTCATGTACATAATTAATACATTTAGTCAAACGTGCTTGCAAAATAAAATCTTATTTTACTTAATTATTAAGTCGTTTTTACCATGCAAGCGAGTGGACATTAAAGACAACTTCCTACGAATATTTTATTAGTAAGGGTAATTACCGACGCGCCATGCTAAACGACTCATTTTTAAATTAAATCCATCTCGATTTATCCCACCTATAGAGTTACAAGCCGAGACGAGGTGAGTGTACATTTACCGCGACCATTATTAAGTTCATTGCTACTCCATTTATATATTATACAATCTTATTTAAAAGGTATCTAGGAAGACATGAATATATATTTACTTCACACGAGGGAATATTCCGCATCCCCTAACATCGTATTTATTTCCTTTAATAATATTACGTTAATTTACTTTCGGGAACAACTGTTACAAACTGTAGACATTAATTGTTTCTAGTCTGAGAACACTCTTCATTAAAGTATTTCATCACTGATTTTAAGTCAGAAACCTGTGAATCGTGTGGCTGAAATAACAGTTTAAACGAATATAACTTTATTTTAAGTATATTCGTTAAATCACTCGTATAAAATATATTTTTATGTAACGTAGTTTCAATTTATGTAAACAAAATTCTATAAATCTATATTCTATTACGTCAGTAAATTTTTATCTCTATTTACATCCAAACACGTTAATAATATTATAAATTACAGAATATACCGCATTGCCGTTCTTTTAAGTAAAGGATCGAAATGAAGTTAGTTAAAATCGCTTTCGTTTGTCTCGACTCGAAGTTTATTTTTTTCTACAGCGAGTTTTATTAGAGAGTAATTTTGTAATGGTCAGTTAACAGTACACTGGTCATTTTTTACGTTAAAAACATTTATTTTTTAAACGTATACAACTTAAACACGAGTAGTGAGACTTGAACAATGTTACTAGATAATATTATCAATACTACGTGTAACGAGCCCTTCCAAAAAGTTTTTACGTTTCATACATGCGAGTTCTAAGCTTTCGTGACGTTAAAAATTATATAGATTCTTGAATATGATAACCGAACCTGAGCGATTTGAATAACAGTTCAATTTTTTTACAATAAACAATAACAAAATAAATGTCGTGACGTTATTTTTGTATCAAAGTATATATTTTATCAACATATATTTAAACATAAACCTGCATTACAAAAAGTATCTAGGCAAAGATGTAATCTAGTATGTAGAGCAATTTTATATGTTTGGACAAACGCCCTCTATAAATATTTAACTTCTTTTTTTAAAGAAAATATTAACCCTCAAAGTTAAACTGTGATGCTGCTTGGTAGTAAAAATATGCAGACATACTGCAATTAAAAATAGCAAATGAAAGATGGCATAAGGCACAAACAACATATCTGTGGAGCTACAAATATATATATATTGCTCTAGTCCTTGGTGCAGTATATATATATATATATATATCTATTTGTTATATATGGTATATATATATATGTTTTCTATTATTTCTCAAAATAAATATATTTTTCTTATTATTATAATTGCGACAGAGACATGACGACATTACAGAGCGTCATTCCATTTGCCGTCACGGCATACGAATCTTACCCCCAAGGCGCGCCAAGAATGTTTGACATCAATAATCCCTTTGCCCGAGTTCATGGTAATGCCCACAATTACGTATAGCCTATTCCACTGGTAGTAGGCATAAAGATAAACAAACCTTAGATTTACGTATTTCATGCGATTTGCTACTAGAGTTTATGGTTATTATATCTTTATTTATAATACTTCCAAAATTCCGATAACAGTTTCTTTGACGTTGAAAACGCCATTCCTTCGCAAATCCATAGAAAATATCGTAGATTAATCAAGCTCTCGACCAATGATATCGCGTCAATTATATGTAGTCAAACTCTGTCAAATGTTGTTTATTTTTCCCGCTTATGGTTGGAATAGAGTATATGTTGTGACATATCTAGAAAAATGGCCTATTAAGGAGGCATGCTATTAAGAGATTATTGAGTTAATAATTCCTTTAAACTAATCATAATACATTTAAATTATAATATCGATATGATATGTGACAGATAATACCATACTGCTGTTTTGAAAGTGCCACCATTGAATGTAGAATAATAATGGGAAACTAGGGGATTCGTAACTGTTACTCTCAGTGGGGTTGTCTTGACCAGTTGACCAGTGTATCTAGATAGTCCTACCATCTTTACATATCTACTAAATTTAATTACTACTAATTAATATTCCAAAAATAAAATAAAAATAGATATCAAGAATTTGCTTGCATAACTATTTAAAAAAGAACACTTCAATAATTATTAAAAAAATACTCAATCAACAGTTTTCCAAAGGTTACAACTTGTCAAAGTTTTCCAAAGGTTACAACTTGTCAAAGTTTTCCTCGAAAAACCGGACAGCTGTGTTATAGAATAAGAATCGATTACTATTTAAAGACATGACCCAATAAAAATGGCACCAATTTTCGAGATACCGCGCGGACATAACGAGTTTTATGTTTCAATTTATGTTTAAGATGAAAAATCGTGAATGGTGAATTATTTATTTTGTAAATACATCATCATCATCCTCCTGCCCTTATCCCAATTTTACTTGGGGTCGGCGCAGCATGTCTTCTTCTTCCATACTTCTCTGTCGGACGTCATCTCACTAGTAACATTCTTTCTAACCATATCGTCTTTCACGCAATCCATCCATCGTTTCTTGGGTCTTCCCCTACCTCTATATCCATCCACATCCATTTTCAAAACCTTTCTCACAACATGGTCCTCATTCCTCCGCATAACATGCCCATACCAAGACAGCCGGTTTCCAGATAGCTTCTCGGTTACCGGTGCCACTTTCAAACTCCCTCTTATGTACTCATTCCTTACTCTATCCATTCGCGTAACACCACACATTCCTCTCAGCATTCTCATCTCCGCCACATGCAATTGTCTTTCAGTCATCCCTTTTATAGCCCAAATTTTGTAAATACATGGATGATTAAAAATTATGTGTTGGCAATTAGTACTATGTAATGTTATGTACCGAGACCGAACCGAGCCCAAAGCTTAGAACATGTGAATCTTTATCGCAAATTGCGGGTTTAAATTCACATCATATCATTTTAATACATACATAATTAGTCGCCGAAAATATATAAAATGATTGTCGATTTTATCATTCTTAAATATATGTTTTAATCCAATATTATAAGGTTAACTATAAAATATACTTTTGTGATATAAGTAAGACTTTATAAAGTTTAATCTCATATTTTAATGTCTACACTGAGGATAATAAATTAAATATATTTTATCCCAGCGTAAGTTGCATGAAGTCGTTAAAAATAATCTTAAAAAATATAGTAATACTGTACACGAAACGAATATAATATCATACAAACCTTCAAAGACTTATTTAAAGTACAGAAGAATATCCAATAAGTAATATTATCTGTAACATAAAAAAATTCAATCTTCGATCCGCTCATGTTACGACTGTGTTAAACAAAATTATACGATTGATATTGAGAATTTATTTCGTAACAACGCGACGAGGAACATTAAAAATAAAGAAGCGAAACGAATAAATTCAGCTCGATCTCAGAAAGAAATGTAAATTTAAATTAAATTGTTTTCATGATGATATCAAATCGTCGATGTTTAAAGAAGAATTTAGGTCACGTCTCACGGATTACGTCTTATTTCCCGCCTCTCTTTTTCTTCGTTTGAAGCTAATCCCGGCTTCAAAGATTCGACCTCTTCGCCTCTGCTTGCAATCCTCGCCTAACGTCCCATAAATTTCAAGGTTAAAGCTTATTTCTCTTATTTAAACTTTTTATTGAAACGAAATTTATTATTCGTACGATATACGTATTATAAGTTAAGCCGCAGACACAAAGTCAACATTAGATTTAATCTGCTTTGTAACGGCAAAATTTAATGAATTTCAATTATTTGCGCACATTAATATTAACCCTAAACTAATGACCTGGTAGTATTTTCTATTAAATTATTCTGCAACGCTGCCGTAGCTTTTTAGCAAGTTGAGAAAAATTATTTCCATTGCCATATTTTTTTATGTTGGCAATATTATTGATGACAGATTATTTATTTTTTATAATTTAAACAAGCGGGCTAAATATAGCCTAATAATGGAATAGTAATTTTATTTCTAATAAGCCACAATCATCAAATCACGTAATGGATAGATTTCGAGGAACTTGAAGATTTTACTTGGTTGAAGATGTTCGAGAGATACCACCAACTCATCACAATATATTCTACCGTCAAACATCAATATTTAGTATTATACTGGATCAGTTTCAAGAGTGTGTGAGTCAGTATAATTGGAGGTACAAAGTTTATCTTAGTTTCCAAAGTTGTTAGTTCATTGGCTCTGTAAGGGTTGGTTAAAATTTCTTATAATCTCAAAGTTTATAAGTGATGGTGATGAAGTGGCCACTATCCGGTGGCACAATTGCCGGTCTGCTTACCTATACCTATATTTTGCAGCTATTCTTTTTTACCAGAACTATTGAGTTTATATGTAAACTGGAACATAACATTACTAAGTATTGCTGTTCGGTGGTAGAATGTATGATGCCTGGATTATACCTATCCAGATGGGTTTGCACAAAGGCCTACCACCAAATTCCTTACAAGCCATCAAATATATTCACCAATAATATTTTTTTATCGTAAATCTCAACGTTTCTCCCCTTTTATTACTGATTAATTTAACATTTATTCACTTGGTGAATGCCCGAAAGTAATTTCGCAAAACATTTACGAGCGCACCGTCCCCGTTACTTTATCGAATCACTGAACAGTAGCTCGCAATGTGCTAATGTAAATCAGCCTTAAATCTGACTGACAAAATAACATACATATATATAATATACTTGTTGTTAAGTCTTAATAATGTCACAGCTTCGTGAAGATAAAATTGTTTGTCTGTTTTTGTTGCTCCCACGAAACATAAGTTTAACGTCGAATAGAAATGCCAATGCAAGTATAAAAAATAGTTTTGTTCCATGTATTTAGAGATTTGACAAATACGAGGTAGGTCAATTAAGATAAAATCGTAGCTTTAATGTTTATGACATTTATCGATTTTGTGGATGATTCGATTATTAATTGATATAAAAGGGGATCGATCAAAAAATGTGTAACAAACATGTGTAGATTACGATATACATGGCAAGTAGTATCAATTGTATGAATACATACAATGCCGCCACGAAAGCAATTGAGAAAACTTCCCTAAAAAATGTATGAAAAAATGCGTACCTTATGTTTTTAAAATAATACTTTCTCTTATTAAAGTTTAAAGTCGATATTTCGTAGACTTAATATAATTGAAGTCACATAGTTATGTAAGTTTACAGCACTTTTGCTGCATTTCACAGAAGAATCATAAAGTCCTCGGTACCTGAAAATGTAAGCTCATTAATGTTGCCAAATTAATTATTTTAATTTTCATTGCGTGCTAAAAAAAAACTACCAATTTATTGAATGAATTAAAGACGAAGAGGACATTGAATAAATAATTAATAGTAAAGTTGATGCAGAATAAAATCAATTGAAAAATAATTATTATCAATTTGTCCAATAACTAATTTCCACATAAATAAATTGCTTTTGACACAATTTGATATCGTACTTATTATAATATTTATAAATGAATACAAAATTTATCTGATTTAATGTAATTTACGCAAATTCAGTAAAATCTACTCGATGAAAATGTCGCCATTTGTCATCGTAAGCGAGTCGAACTAAGCCGCAAAAAGGGTCTGATTTGCATAAGACAATAACAAATTAAAAGACAACGTATCTCTGATCTGAATAACCTCGGCGGGGCTGAAGCGAGCAGCAGCCCAATTACCAGTAGATCCTATTCTTGTAAAGTTAATTTCCGAATGTCTTAGCAGTACGATTATAAAAATGATTATGGTCTAGTTTCACAAACGTATCATACTTTGGTGTAGGGCCTTGGCAAGCCTATTTAGGTAAGTACCACCCACTCCTCAATTGTTTTGGCGGCTGGCTGGCTGGCTAAACAGTATAATTGAGTATTGTTGTATTAATGATTAAAGGATGAGTGATTCAGATTACTTTCGTGCACAAGGAACATAGCTTCTGAGTTCCTATGGTCGGTGGCGTATTGGCGATGTCTAAAGGCATTGGTGACCACTCTCCGTCAGATAGTCCATTTACCTACTATAAATAAAACAATATAATGAAAATAAACTGACGCTTTTATTCATCGAAAAATATGATTAATAATCTATATAGTAGCAGTTTAATGCGTTTAGATTCTAATTTTAACAATATAATTATTCAAGCGCGAGGACAACAATCTATCCGCATAAATCATTTAACTTATTATTTAATATAAAGTAATTAGCTATATAAACTTTATGCCATAACAAATTTAAGATCGAAACAATTTATGCAAAAACAAGAAACGAAAACTTACAATTAAAACTTACTGTAAAGGACAAATTTGCTATACAAAGTTTTGTAAGTATTTAAATATTAAAACATTGTAAGTTATAATACCGGTCCATTAATAATAAAGAAGGATAGATATATAGTTATTCAAAATTGGATGGCTGAAAAATAGAAAATTACGAGTTACCAACATCGGTAATAAGTACCCGGTAAACAGGAGAATCAATAAAATTAAGATGCAACGAAAGCAGAAAATATTAGGTTAATAAATATTAGGTTAGATTCATATATCGCCTAAATAATTCAAGAAAAAACAAAGTAACGTGGTTCAAAGGCGGATTTCATATCGTAGGCGTTTTTCCTTGTAAATCATAGACTTCGATCGTATTGTTTTAACTTCTCAATTCAATTCAAGAGGTCATGTAAGGTTTTTTTTAAGTATTTTCAAAAAATCGCTAATGCTTCTATTTTCTCCTCTATTTAGTACTAGGCGTGAGGATGACTATATAGCAGAAGGTATTAGGTAGGTTATGTAAGTATCGAATTTGTCACTTTCTGATTTCTAGGCGGCTTATGTACTAATAAGCTTTTTATACTATATTTGTTTTTTTTTTATTATATAATAAAGGGAAAAAATAAAAAAATATATATAACATAACACCACCATTCACCTTCTCTAAAATATATATAAATTACATTCATTAATCTTTACATAGTATAAAACAGTCGCTTTCTCTGTCCCTATCTCCCTTTGTACGCTTAAATCTTTAAAACTACGCAACGGATTTTGATACGGTTTTTTTTTAATAGATAGAGTGATTCAAGAGGAAGGTTTTTGTATATAATACATAGACAATATAGTTAAGTAACACTGATAATTTTAAAAGTTTCTAATGATCACATTATCGTAAATTTATAATTTTTTTGCGCTTACATTGTAAACTCTGGCTGAACCCTACTAGATAGATCAAAATAATGTAGTACAGAATTGTACATCTCAAAAATGTCTATAAAAAAGTCTGCGATGGTATGTGTTTATCTGTAAGTGATAACCCACAATAACATTTTTTTGTTATTTATTTTTTACCACAAATATTGGCTAATTTTTGAAGCGATTTTAATCTATACAGCATTAATCCTTATCCAATGAAATACCTTAAATACATTATTGATTTAATATTGATCTATATGGCCCTTTACAGCATATGATTTAAATGAATATTTTCGAAGATATTACAGATTTAAAAATTGCAGAACGTAGCGTTTGCGGTGGTACCGGCCAGCCGGGGCGGCGGGAGCGCGCTATAGGCGCGTCGGAGGCCGCGGTTCTCCCTGTAGCTGGTAGCACTTTGAATTTAGCAGCGATTGGACGCGGTTATTATCGGAGCTCTCTAGCGATTGAAATAACAATCCATACTTCGATACTAATATTATAAATGCGAAAGTAACTTTGTCTATCTGTCTGTCTGTCTCGCTTTCACGCCAAAACTACTGGACCGATTTAAATGAAATTTGGTACACAAATAGTCTAGAGCCTGAGAAAGGACATAGGCAACTTTTTATTTGGAAAAAAGTGCTGTAAATGGTTGTAAAGGGTTGAAAAATGAAAGGTTGTAAGTTGTTGAAAGTATTGTGATGTTTAGAATTTTTAGAACTAGAAGCATAAAACTTATATTTTAGGCTGTACACTTATAAAATAACATATCATGACACCCACTCGGGAGGGAATTTTGGATATTCTACCCCTAAATGGGTAAAATAGGGGTTGAACGTTCGTATGAATTTTTTTAAGTTAGAAACATGAAACTTTATTTTTGGGATACTGATTAAAAAGGAGTAGATACTTATTTAAGTGTTTCTGCATATTCTACCCCTACGGGGGTGATATAAGGGTTGAAAGTTTGTATACAAGTCCGTCATTTTTAAGATAGAAACATGAAACATTATTTTTGGGATACTGATCAAAAATGAGTAGATACGTATTTAAGCGTTTCTTGATATTCTACCTCTGAGGGGGTGAAATAAGGGATGAAAGTTTTTATGGAAGTCCGTCATATTTTAAATTAAAAACAAAAAGCTGTTTTTGGTATACTGATTAAAAATGAGTAGATACGTATTTAAGCGTTTCTGGATATTTTACGCCTAAAAGGAGAAATAGGGTGAACATTCCGTATACAGGTTAGTCTGGAAGTCTGTAATTTTTGAAGTTAGAAGGTCGAAATTTTATTTTTGGGCTACCGATTAAATATGAGTTGATTCGCATTTAAGCGTTTCTGGATATTCTACCCTAAGGGCTGAAATACACACCCATGTGGTATACAAAGAGGTATTACATTAACGTAACATTTTAAGTTAATTTGTAAATATATTCATATTCTACGCGGGCAAAGCCGCGGGTAACAGCTATGTATGTTTGTTATTTAGATTATGTAAAAGTTAAGGACGATGTACTGTCCTACCCTTTGATGGCAAATAATTATGGTCCAACTATTTTTGAAATTTCTAATTCCACATGCGGTTAAACTTGACGTCGCTCTTAGTAAAAGTGAACGTAGAAAGTTATTCAACTGTGAACTACCAGTAACCACACTTCTTAGTATTTTAATAAAAAACTATAACATTTATATAGCGACAATATCTGTAACTGTCTGTCTGTCAGATATACAGAAGTCTTTAGTAAGTTTTCAATCTCTTAGGTTAAAAAGTTTTGATTCAACTCATATGATAGGAGATGAGTATATTTACCTATATAGTTTTTTCGATAGATTATAACACATATTATTTACTTAGTGTTAGGCTTTGTGTATGCCCGTCTGGGTAGGTACCACCCACTCATCATATATTCGACCACCAAATAGCCATAGCCCCAATGTCTATGGCAGCGGTGACTACATAGCATCAGGTGGTCCATTCCCTAGATCACCTACATGAATTACATATAAAAATAATGTTATTTTAAAGTAAACACAATCGGTACAGTATATCCGCCACAAGAAAAATAAAGTATTATGTATTTATTTGTATATTATGTATATTAACATTATTACAAATATATATATTTGAATTTTATAGAATATTGTAAGTGTCAGTAATGTTAAGTAAATTTTATGTATAGTTTTTTCCTCCTTTATGCCTAGTAGTATTGCGGTTTCATCCCATACCTAATAATTCCACCGATGTGTCAGTAACATACAGTCTAAATAATTACTATTACTAGAGTTCCAAACAAACCTTAACTGTGCCAAATTTCATACTCCTACGTCCGCGTAATTTTCGTATAAAGGGGTACTAAATTATTGCTTATATGTAATCATAATATTTTTTACAGTTTATGTATAGCGTCGAAATGTTTAAAATTCTAACAATAAATTTGTCAAAACTAAGTCGTAATAAAAAATAAAAACAATATAAGAACTCTTTTTATACTTGTTTTCCTTTTTATTAATATCCAATAAATACCTTCTCAGAATGTATATATATAAAACAAAATCAATCTTTATCGAATATCAAATTTTCTCTTTTCATTCATACATTCCGGTACATCGTTCGAAATATAACGTTTTCACAGCAACTCGTCCTCGTCAGGGTCGGCCGAATTGCAGATATTGGAAATAGCGAAGAATAGGATTTCATACCTACTTTTTCTACAATTTTTTTCAATTCAACGGGTATATGCTTCTAGCATTCTTGATAAAATTTTACACGGTCGATTTATTTCTAATGTGTATATAATTAATTATATTTGTAAATAAGTATTTTATTAATGTATTCCGATTCCCTCTTCATTGATGAAAAATAATATGCTTGGATTTAATAATTAGTTAAGTCAGTGTTAATTCAATTGTTAAGGGCATATGTATAGGTAGGCGGACGGCAAATACAAACAAACATTTTGGCAACTAAGATGTTATATTGTAGTCACACTGGCTCTCTCACCTTCAAACCGGTATACAACAATACAAAGAGGTTTTGTTGTTTGGCGACAATCCTGCAAAAAGCCCTAAAGTACGTTTTTAAATAATTAACAATTCTTATAAAATATTTTATTTCTTACAAATTATTTTGTGATTATGTGTTTCATAGACTAAATGAAAAAAATTGTGGTAGCAATTTGTATTTATGCTCTCATTCGCTAATTAACAAATATCCAGCCAACAAACAGATTTTTTTTGTTTTGTGTCTTAAACAATGTGTAGATATGTAGAATTACGTGCACAAGGGACCTTAGACCTACGCACGCATAACCATTATAAAAGGCTTTGTAAAGTGCCTTACAGCTGAACATTTTCTGAGCCTTCCTATTAATTCGAGAATAATCCATCGTTTATTGATTCATATAATTTACATTTAATTCGGATTTTCACTATATAAATAAACAATATTAAGGTAGACGAAGAGTATTAATGCAGTCGACAGCGGAGGCCACGTGGAGCCAACTCACCACGTGACCACGACGGGCACAACGCTGTCTTCTCAACGAAATAGTAAAATGTGACCGCGCTTACTACGTTGAGTAAAATGTATATCTTTTTATAACATCACGTTGCCGTGCGTATCCTTTAGAGTATCCTTATGCTACATTCCAACCTGGGATATTCACATCGCCAGGCAGCCTCACATCGGGGGCTAATTTTATTTATCATTTAAACATTTTAATATTTCAATCCACAAATTTTAAATTTTATTTGTAAATCGTAATTTATCGATGTTCTATATTAAGAATACAAAGGAATAGGAGGAACATATTTAAATTTCAAATGTCTATATTAAAAATCAATTGCAAAATTCTACCTTCACAGATATCGTTCAACGAGAGTTATAAATGTGCGACATTCCTTAAACATGTCTATGTAATGTTACCAATTTTGTAACATCATGGTTTAATCTCCAAGCCTTTGCTCAACAGTGAATTATTTAGGGAGTGTTACTTTATACCCAAATATATGTTTATCATTAATTAATTAATTAATCTTTAATATGTTTATTAGATAATAATTTACATTAAGAACTTAGTGTGAATACTGATCAAAATAAATAATTGTTGCTGTATAAATCATGATAGATTTTTTTTAAAATTCTTGATTGATTTCTTAGAATATTCGTCATTTCTGAGATTAGACATAGTAACATAAAAATTGTACGCCCAACAGGCTGAAATTAGGGATAAAATATTCTATGGAAGTTCTTCATATTTATAAGTTAGGAATTTAATAATCGGAGTTTTTGTCGATGAGATATCAGATCGTTTACGGCTAGTGATAAATTAAAATACGAAAAAGTAATATGCTTCTGTGTAAAAACGCTGTTATTCGGCGAGTGTTCAGACTCGTGGCAATTTTGTAATTAATAAAATGCATCAGAAGTGTTGTTAGTAGGATGTCAAATTTAAGCGTTTAACAAAAAACAAAAGACAAGAGCATAGTACCTTTTCGTTTTAATAAAATTGCTTTCCAAATGCTTGATAGCAAAATCTACCAAACCAGGAATAGTAAACAGTAATTAAATAAACGAGGATCTTTATTCATATACCATGCTAAAACTAGATAGCGGTATTATTGAAAATTCAACAGATGACAGTAGTACTTACGTAGGATTAGAACATTGGAATTACAAATTACACGCTGTTGTACTTTAGAGCTAAAATGTTAACCAACATTCCTGGAACGGTTGGATTATATGAAAATGCAATTAAAGCTCAGCAACCAACGTGCTTGGATGCTATGTGACAAGATAAGCATTATGCAAATTTGGTTAGCAGTTACAAATTTTCACATAACCACATGACCAAATATGTCTCTAACGTATTAATTCCCTAGCCTTTGTCCATCTCGACTCATTGTTATTTATGCGAAATCGTAACTTCAGGAGTCCGATTCTAATTCTGATTCGAATTCACTATCACATCCGAACTCACTTCGACAGTCGCTTGAATTGAAAAATTTTTGTTACAATATTATATCACATCATGTGAAGTGAGAATTGTAATGAGAGACGTCAGTGCCACATCGTTCTCAAAAAAACTTCTTTTTTTTCCAATATAATTTCTGAATAAAAAAAAATCCTAAAAATTAATTGATTTAAAAATCTGATGACGTCATAATTTATTGAAAATAACTTATACGTATAATATGCATTAAAAAATGCGTTAAAATTAGTCTTATCTTACTAATATTATAAATGCAAAAGTTTGGATGGATGGATGGATGTTCATACTCAATCACGCTAGAACGGCTGATCGGATCTGAATGAATAAATACTTTTTATCCCTAACACCTGCATATCCCTCCCCTCAAACGCGGGCGTAAACTAGTAGTGAAAAACTGATGCAATAAGAAGTTATTTTAAATATTCGTGATTCAGTAGAGCATGTAAAAGTTCAACAAAGTATAATATATATAACCTACTCCAAAGGCATCCTGCAAATACAAAAAATATTGTGTTCATACCAATGATAGTTAGAGTGATTACTTTATTATTTTGGTTGATCTACATACATACTTTTACTTTAGCGTTATATTGTGTCTTTTTATAGTTAAAAATTTACTTTATTTTTTCAAAATGATTTATAATTGTTTTTATAATGGTTAACGTTTTTGTTTTGAATACAATAATCGGGTGCATTTATTTTAAAGAAGTCGAATTTTTTGGTTTATCACGCGATCACGATCGACGGATCCTAAATCACTGCTTGCATGGCATCAAGGTGTGATTTACTGAAAAAATATAAAATAAGGGAACAATAACAAATACCTGGAATAAATATCTGGAACTCGGGACAGAGTGGCTATAAAGGCTAGCAGAATCAGTAAAAAAAATATTATTTTTGTTTTATTTTTGTTCCATAAAGTTTTAGATTCAAATGTGCTGTACACATATTATTGACAACCCTATTCCTATTAAAGTTATTTGCACCAATAAAGAAATTGATTGTGTATATCGAAACTAATGCTTTGTTTTGTTTTACCTTTTCTGTTATAAATAACAGGTAACCTAAATGTATCCAGTGAAATTCAAAATGGAGTATATAGAATACTCCATTTTGCATTTATACCAATACGTACCAATACTTGATGGTAGGCGTAAGGCCTCACGTAGCTCATTTGACAGACCGCACGCCTGTTATAAAAACGAAAACAACTGTTTGACTTTATATTACTTAAATACAAATGATTAAAGCTTAAGTATATTCAACATAAAATACAATTTATTCGACCAAGCTTTTATGAGGAACGCTTATGAATTGGAATTTCACAGGATAACTTTAACTTACTCGCTAAATGTCAAGCTACAAAACCTGTTTAGAATGTAGATTCCAACCAGAAGAACCAGCGAGAATTTCCTATTAGTTACTCCTTTCCATCAATTAAAATTAAAGTTAACAAATGCTTTTTTTATATGTATATAATGTTGTTATTTAACAAAATATTATTAAAATTTATTAATTAGCAAAATTAAAAATACCATTTACATATTTTATGCAATAATTTTATGTGAGCCAGCGAAAAACATTGATCTCATATAAGATGATAATTTAGAACTAATGCAGGCCTACTTATGTAGTCGGTTCAAAAATAGCTTATGTGACACAGCCCACTGGCTGTTTATATGTCAACGCAAACATAGATGCTCTCATGGCCTGATGACTCAATTAAAACTAAAAGAACGAAACGATGACGATATGAATTTAGTCACAGAAAGACCTTGTTGTCTTCCTTGTTAGGAAGGCTCATAATTTCGAACTCTTTGATGAATTTCGAACTCTGAATTGCAACTAAATTAAAACATAAATAATAAGTATTACTTTGAAACCCATTTTTAATAAGGGTAACGATATTCGCACCGTCTGTAGCCGTATAAGCTAAACACGGGATCAAATATTTTAATAAAGCACAAATACTTTAAGTTAAAACTACACAAAAACTTATTTCTTCTTAAACACTTAAAGTAACATATTGTAAATATCCCACGGCTGGGCTAAAGCCATCTATTTGTGAGAAGAACGTTTTAAGTTATCCCACGACACTGCTCCAACGCATGTTGATGAATACACGTATGACAGATTATCATTCGACATTCATGTATCATGTTTCCTTGCGATGTTTTCCTTAAACGCCGTGCACGAGATCTATATATGTAATCTTTATTTTTCTTTATGCGTCAATCATGCGAAAACTACTGTACATATCGGTATGAAACTATGACCAATCGACGCGGAATCATCCATAGATTATAAGCTATTATTTTTTTTTAATTCCGTTGATCCTTCCCTATTTTTCATCGAATGAACAGCAAAGCGGGCAGGTAGCAGCAAGTAAATTATAAACACAAATCAAGTACTTACGTAAAAATGTTATGACGTTTCTATTCAACCCAAAACCTCCAGTTTTAACTCATGTGTTTTAGCCACTGGACCATCTCGACGATAAACACGTAAACATTTGATTTATTTCAAACAGTAACTTTCTATAAAAGTTTAAGTCTAAAAATAATATTTCCAAGTAAAAGCGAATATGCTGCCATCGTTTCTGCGAAAGAATAAAAAAGGATAAATGACTTTCGCGTTATATTGCCTACACAAACTAAGTTCGTTTTCTTCTTCCCTAAGCGATTTTTCATGCGCTATACCGCGTTAATGTGTACAAACGCTCTCGGCTTCGGCGGCATGCTATGTTCTTTCGCAGAAAATAAATTATGCCCACAGTTGCTGCCGAGCGGATGGTCGTTACAGAATTCGTCTTTAGATAATTCCGTTATATTCGCATTTAGTTTTTAACTTGACTATAAACAGCTTCAATATTATAGATATAAGAAAAATGAGAAATGGTATCTAGGAAAGGAAAACTTGTACGTATAAAAATGAAAATGCTCAGCCAAAGATTATCGTTCCACACTAACAAAATACGTATAGTACTTCTTGGATGTCCTATATCATAATAGCCAGACCTATTAAAGGCAGTCTATCATCACCATCGTCATCATCATCATAGGCCATATTCGTCCACTACCGGACATAGGCCTCTCCAAATGCACGCAACTGTGGTCTTTCTTCGGCAACGAAAAAGGCAGTCTATATAAATAAAACATAACATAATCAGCCTGTAAATTTCCCACTGCTGGGCTAAGGCTTCCTCTCCCGTTGAGGAGAAGGTATGGAGCATATTCCACCACGCTGCTCCAATGCGGGTTGGTGGAATACAAATGTGGCAGAATTTCGTTGAAATTAGACACATGCAGGTTTCCTCACGATGTTTTCCTTCACCGCCGAGCACGAGATGAATTATAAACACAAATTAAGCACATGAAAATTCAGTGGTGCCTGCCTGGGTTTGAACCCGAAATCATCGGTTAAGATGCACGCGTTCTAACCACTGGGCCATCTCGGCTCTTCAGTCTATATATAGTATAAAAATTAGAAGCATATGGTTTTAAATATAATTGCCAACATTAAGTTCGAGTTTTTACTAATTTCACTCGCAAACGTTCGTTAGATGAAAAAACACTCTCGGTAGAATTACATATTTCGGCCAACGCTTCTTCGACGTATAATAGTGCATAAATGTGTGCACTCTAAATTCGCTCCCTCTTATAATCCAATGGGAAAGAGAGATTTCAGGCACCCGGCCAACGGCTTCACATTCATACTCGGGCACGAGAGTGTAAGTTGTGCATGTTTTCGAATTCCGCATTAATATTGAAGAAGTCTACTTAGATATTTAAATACTAATAATACCGAGGACATATTCTGTATCTGCAATCTTATGAGTACGAGACGAGAAAAGAGTAGTTTTACCAAAGTAAAACTTCTAAAATGACGACTCTAAAGTGCTCATTAGAACATACTTGAATTTAAGATATTTTTTAAATTTTCAAATGCCCTGTCTTAGTTTTTACTTACCCGTGAGTAGAGGTCGCAGCAGACGAATTTTAATTAAATTCCCTATAGAGTTTACTAAGCGAATAATAACATAAGAAACCAATTATTTTAATTGTCGTTTTTATAATGTCGTTATCGTTTAACGTTACAGACGTTTTATATCGTAACAGTTTCTGCAATACATTAATTAGTTTAATCTTCATAATAAAAATGACGTAATGAAATCGGACTGATTTACTTTATGTTCCGTTTCGTACTCGCAGTTCGAGACCGACAATTGTATTATCGTAATAATGAGATACACTGCGTCGAGGTTATCTCACAAAATTTATAATTTTAATTAAAAACCATAACGAAATATTACTATTTAAATGGGAGGATATTTTTAATGCTATATTTAAATAACGTATACTCATACTTAATATGGTAGTGCCAACTGAATTAATGGCTTGCTTATTTGATAAAGTTTCCAAGGCTTTTTATAGCCTTGACTTAATCGTGTGACTTTTATATATATGATAATAAAATTTTTCATAATTCTTCTATTTATACGGAAAGCACGCCGTTTACTCTTCGCCTATCTCTACGATCGTCAGAGAGAGTGCATCTGTGATTGCTCGTACATTTATGTATGTATATGTATCTAATAACACTGCGCAGTTCGCTTATCTTCGTTGAGATTGACCAGCGAGACAGAAATTGGTCAGAAGTATATCATTAGTATGTACGTATTTATATTGATCATACTTTAAATATCTCGATCCTATATTTAACAGAATACATATCTAATTAACAACTGTTAGAACACTTCTATTTAAAGCAATACCACCATTGCACATAATGCTTTATAACCGCCAGAAATTAAAAGATCGTGCTTAACTCAGCTTTATTATCGAATTATATTTTTAACATTTTTAGAGCGAAATCTATCGAAATCATCATGATATAAAGACAATAATAATCCGACTGAATTGTACTTTGTATAAAACATAAGGCAACATAGAATTAAATGCTAAATCAAGTAAATTATTGTACAGTATTGCAATTCGTAAAAAATTGTATACAGAATTTTCTCAACTTGTATCAGTAGGTATATTCGTTAGGGTAATAACCTAGAGTTTTCAAGGTATATGTAGAATAATAATAAGCCCAGCACATTGACGTTGACCCCGCTAAATAATTTGATATGTTTTTTCCGGTTATACACTGTCGGAACAAACAGGTTCCTTAACGAATGACTAAAGACTCTCGTTGAACAAATATATTAATCAGTTGACTAGCGTACGTGGTTGAGATCATACGCACATTCTAATTTCAACAATGAAGACTGTGTCAATTATTTTCATCGTTTTTGCATCCTGTCTTTGCGTGAGCTATTGTAAAGACCTTATTGTGGGAACGAGTTTCAATAACAGACTGATATGGCAAGAAAAAGCGGAATATGTCTCTATCCCGCTAAAAAAGAGGGTCAAGGAAGTCTTCTTTGCTGATCCAGGTCAACAAATAATAAAGGTAATGAGTGATGATTAAGTAAACTATGACCGGACGCTTTTATTTAAGATAAACATTCTAAAACTAATCGAAAATAAATTATATATTTAATCACTATTTTGTTAAATTTACCTTTTTAATAGGTTAAGTTTTTGCCTTATAAAGTTTTTAGTATAGTATAGACTTGTATAAATAAAACTCAAATAACAGCGTCAATGTCATGTGATTGCTAAGTATTCTTAAATAACATGAGATGCAGACTAGTAACCTACTTATAATATGTGCTTGCGAAGCATTTCGCCATTGAATAGTGATTAATATTTATGTGATACTTGAAAAACTGACTATTAAACCACAGCCATAACTACTGAATTTAGTAATTTCAAATTTGGAACATAGGTTTATTTTATAACATAAGAATTTTACAAATATTGAAACTAGCTTAAAGTGCGTAGAAATATCTGTTGGATGTATAAAATTAAAGTATAGAACCGTTCAAGGGACTCTAAGAGTAGAAAAAATAATTTAACAAAATCGGTCACGCCGTTCGGGACGAGCAGAATTACTCAAACACGCACTCCGGAATATAATATATAAAGATGTACTGATTTCTTGTAAAATACAATATGTGTTGTGGCTATATGGGTTAAATTATACCAAGTCGTTGGCCTTAAATTTAATTTACAGATTTAGATCAAGATACTTTTAACCTTGGTTCTTGCAAATCAATGACAAAATATATATAATTATATGAAGCATATAGTGTAAATATATGTTATAATTTATTCCAATTTAACGTGTTACATATTAAGCATTATGTTATATTCATATGACTGAGTTGACCCAGCGGTTAGAAGATATAAATCTTGACTGAGTATTGTGGGTTCAAACCCAGGCAAGCAAAACTAAATGTTCATGTGCTTTTGTGTATATAATTCATATCAGCAGGCTCGTGAATTATATCATGAAGAAATAAGCAGGTTGCATGTTTTAGTTGAAAATTTTCCATATATATATCCAGCCACCCGCACTGAAGATGGTGGAGTAAGCTCTAAACCTTACCCTTAAAAAGAAAGGAGTTCTTAGCCCAGCAGTTAGATTCTTACAGGCTGTTCCTATTCTTGATTCCTATACCATCATAACAATATATTTGTTCTGTGACTTAAATATAAATGAATTGTACTTAACAATATGTCACGAAAACTTACATTTAAGAAATTGTAATTTATTTTTCAGGGAATAATTGCGAGGGATTTGGATCACACGGACGCAAGTGCGACGATCACATCGGGAGGAGTCGGTCAGTCTTACGCCAACATCAGACTGAAGAGCGAGAGAGGGTCTGGTCTAAACTATCAACTTGAAATCTATGTTTAAAACAACTTCATTAAATGAATTTAAGTGCATACCAAAATACTACAATAATTGTAATTCTTATACCATTTTATCATTTCACTTGTTATGATAACTGATTAAATTATAAACAAAATTCTTGCTTTATTTTATGATAAACAACAACAAACCAGCAATGCAATGCGACAAGTAAATTATAGTCTAATCCAACCAAAAGAGAGTTAAATATAAATATATAACTACGACATTGATTTCACGCGATATCATTGGTGAAGATCTAGAATAATAATATATGACATTCATTATGGAATAGCAAAAAAATGCGGTTTTGAATGTCGGTGAAGTTCTTATTGAAACTTTTGTAGTAAAATTAAAGTGGAAATAAGTAGTCAAGTGGAAGAGTGTTGTAATATTTATCATGAACTGTTTGTAATGTATATTATTACTGAGCTAGCACATGATGTAATATGTAAATTTAAGTTTTGTTGATATATGTACATACTCTTTCTTTGATTGAAATAGGCTGTAGTTATATTTATTATGTAACTTTCTAGAGATGTTCCTTGCTTAAAACAATCTTATGTTATTAAACAATATATGTTGGACAAAGTTCTAATTGTTTGTAGCTATTTCGAATACATTGATTGAACGTATGACGGTGGATGTGATGACTCAAGTAGATTTTCTCTCAATGTTTTCGTTCAGTTTGCAGTAGATAATAAACGAAAATGAAGTGAACGGTGAATAAATAAACTTATAACCGCTAAATTCTGACTTTGTAAAGTCCTCCTGGGTATTCATTTCCCGAGCCATGGTATTCGTTTTTATAATAATATTCTGTTATGTTTAAATCATGACACTACTACTACTAGACTAAAAAGCGTGGACTTCGTATTTATTGATTCGTATCCAGGTAGTATATATATACATTTAATTGTACTTGATTGACTCAGTCTACTTTTCAAACCGGTGGTATCTTTACATATGACATTGATACATTTTATCTCGAATATCGATTTGTCGCGAAATCTTTTTTTTAGTATCTATCTGTGTGTTTAAAATATAAACATTCAAGTAATGTTTACACATGTTTATTTATTATCTTAAATCCACAGAAGACGGAAACTCGATTGATATTTATTTTGAAATATCTATTGTTTTTGGAACGGAGTTCCTTTACGCGGCTTACGGCGGAGTGAAATGGCAGGAGGTTTTATATAAAATTATTTAATAACTTTGGTTTATGAATTTTGACATTGTTATTTAATTATTTTCAAACGTTGTTAGTTTATTTTATCGTGTCTTTTATTTAATGCTTAATATATAGCGAAAGCTACTCGTTCCAACCGAGTTTCCCAAAGCAAATTTCGTGTTTTTTTTTCAAAGTAAACATAAACATTTGATTTATTCGTTAGTAATAATCTTTAATACGCAACCGTAAAAAAAGTTTTTAATATTACAACTGAATATTTACGAATGTTTTCTGGAATACTGTCGTAACATCCCCACGGAGATTTACTAACTTTGTTTTATCGGGTAACAGAGGTTACAAGTTTGTGATTGTTCCCTGTATTCGCGGTATGTCTATCACAAATATTAAAATAAAAGTTTGAACATTCAGGAAAATAAATACAGGAAAATTACAATAAATATTTTTACTTCCTTAGAAATAACAATCAGTAAATCATTTTCGCTTTTATATACATATATATATATATAATGTGCAAATAACGCTCTTCTGTAATGCAAAAAGTAATGATAGTTTAAGCAAACGGTTGCCTTGCCGTCGCCAAATAAGAATGCAATAAAAATAAGTAATAGTACTGTAAAAGGATCTATAACATACTAGACGAACTATGTCAACATCAGTTAAAAAGTGTACACACCGCATATTGAGGTAAATAGTGTGAGTGACTGAATTTGCAAATCTAATACTAAGTCCAACGCAATGTAACATCTATCGTGAATCACAGTAAGGTCTATAAGGTAAAGTTTCTCGTGTAAAAATACGTTCTGGTTCATACGTTACGTTATTGAGTTAAATACAATTTGTATTTCTGTGTAATAAAAATCTATTCACACTTAATCAAGGTACTTCTTTAGTACAATGATCTTTGTATTGTTCAACAACATGTACAGCCTGTAAATTTCCCACTACTGGGCTAAGACCTAATCTCCCTTTGAGGAGAAGGTATGGATCATATTCCACCGCGCTCCTCCAATGAGGGTTACCAAGCCGCGATTCATATGTGGCAGAATTTCTTTGAAATTTGACACATACAGTTTTCCTCACGATGTTTTCCTTCACCGCCGAGCACGTGATGATTTTTAAACACAAATTAAGCACACGAAAATTCAGTGATGCTTGCATGGGTTTGAACTCAATTATCGGTTAAGATATACGTAACGTTCTAACCACTGGGCCATCTCGGCTCGCTGTATTGTTCACATCCTTTTTATTTTAAACCTATTTGGGTTTTTTTTACATAGTTAGGCGGGACGGTTGATTGGGCCGCCTGATGGTAAGTAGTTCCTAACGCCTCTTAACTTTAGAACATTAAAAAATATTAAAAATACCTTACATTTTCCTGTAGTTTGTTATCACTACCTTACTCGCCCTCAAACGCATAACAAAAATAGTGGGTGGTGTCTATCCAGGCGGCCTTGCACAAAGCCCACCAATTACTGAATTAAGCATTAATCAAACCAACGCCAAGTAAAGTTTTTTTTTATATTTTAATTTAAGTGATTTTGCTGGATAAAAATCTACAATCCATACAATAAATTTGATAATTTAACCTTTAAATACAAAGCAACTGTTTCATTCCTCGAAATTGTTAGTAAGCAAGATTACCGAGATATAGCAGTGCAAAAACCGTTTACTACATCCTGATCTGGATGAACGGTTTAACTATTTTTCAATAGTTTAATTAAACTATGCGATGTATCCTTAGACACTTCCAGTTTCGCAATTAATTACATTCCGTGTCACATTTTATAAAGAGTAAAAACTTTTTCGTTTTTATTTTCGTTCTTATAATTTCCTGTATTCCCTATATTTAATTTCAAAATAAAACATGCGTGAAATGGAATTATGTAAACGTTACTGAGATTATGCTACATGAAAAAACATTTCCATTCCTCTTACATTGGCTTGATTTCATAATTATTGTTACAAAATTAAACGAAGTCACTGCCCACAGTGATATTTCTTTCGATATTCCAACAAGAGATCTTCGATGCAGAGGCGAGGTCAACCCGGCTGCATACATCATCATGACCCAGAGTTTGAGCATGTTCACATATAACGAGGAACGCGCCATTAGCCGGCTACCGAGAAATTGACTTCAATAGACTGAACTACAAAAATAAATGACAATTCCAATAATCTATGTTATACTTAAACAGGGTGTTGAGTCAAACGGAGTCCGTGATGACTGATGAGTCTATTCCATTCACTTGAAATAAGTGAGTTCATTCTGGCTCTTTTTGCTGCTGAGTGCTTCCTCTGCGAGATAAAACGCAAGGGGTTCGCAATTAGGATTTTTACAGGGATTTTTAAAAATCTTTCTTTTGGACTCACAGATCAAGTTTCTGGCCTTAACGTATTCGTTAATGAAATCAAAGCCTAAACTACTACCAATAATATTTTGATGTGATATTTAGAAAATGATAACTATAATAGCAATGAATATAGTTTATTATGTTACTTGGAAACGTCAAACACACTGCGGTTGGTTTCAACATTTATTAAACTAAAACTGTGTTCAATCCAGCACTAGCCGACCACACTAATTAAGTTTGTAAGCTACTAATTATATCAGTTCTAATTAAAAAAAAAAACCATTTAATAAAATATATTCGTTAAACTATCTTTGCAATTCGTGTTGTGTTGTATTTTTGTAAAATATTTAATAAAAGTTTGCATTTAGAAGAAAGTACCTATTCCAACAAATTTATGAATAAAGTTGATTAATCTCATGTTAGGATTTAATTTACATTAAATTAACATTATCTCTTTGAAAATCAGTAAAACATTTTCTGCAATTAATAAATATAAAAAGAATAATAATTAAAAATTAAAAATTGAAAAGGGATGATCAAATCCAGCAGTGTTTACTTTAAATGCTGTTATACTTCTTTACAATTAAACAGAAATATAAAAGCAATAAACCATTATTCTATTTACAAAGGATACATTAATATCTTGATATATTGCATTAAATAAAACAGATTTCAATTCATTCAATAATGCAAGAGCTATAAAGAACTGTGAAATGTAAACTTCATGAGATAAATGTTCCATAATTTATGAACCGTTAATAGCAGCTATGGGAGACAGCGTTATATATAAGAGTCAATTCCTGAGGTCGTTAAGAGAAAACTAATATAGACATCGAGAAGGGACATCAGACAATGATGATTTCAGCCGCGATGGTTAATGTCAAAGGAGACTAACCAACCACGTGAGGTAAAGAATAGATAGTAACCATAATGTGTGTTCGTGTGTGGGCGTGAGTTTACGCGTGCGCGTAGGGGTGTGTGTGTTTTTTTTTTCAACTATATATCTCAACAACCAATATTAGGTTAAAAATGCGTATAATCAAAATTGTAGGGTGTAAATGAAGCAACACAAAAGTATCTTATCATAACTCTCGTATCACGAAGCATAGCCGATTTATCGCAAAAAACGAAATTTAACTCTCTTTTCAAGATGGCGGCGAACGTACATAAGAAATCGAGGTCGATAATTTCAAGTTAAGCTTTTCAAAATCAGCCTTCTCGGTTAATTTGCATTTTTCGGTCTGTTTGTTGTATTTAATGACTGGATTATAATATTTTAGATATATATTCTCGATTATTTTTTTTTTTTTGGTTGAGTACAACTTACAAAATATGTAGGTATATATACGCCCGATAAAATACCAATATAATCCTCGATATAAGTGGTACTGGTCTTGTGGGCATTATCGACATTAAATCCGAGCATAAAACAATGTATAAATTGTTTCGTACAATTTAATTAAAGTTTCACAGTTTTTAATCACTTCACAGTTATTACTTCAAAGTAACTAATATAACACATAAATCAAACAGTTACGATCGAGTAGAGGATTCGCAACACCGATCTAACTCCACTCAACACCATTACTATTTGGATATTAATATTTAAATATGGCACAGATTACATAACCACTACGTATTTCCCGCCAAAAACGTAAAGATGGCGCCTCGATTCCGATTGGTCGTGACTTATAAAGCAAAATTGAACTAGTAACTTTGAATGTATCAATAATATTTAACACGATAATAAACGTAACAATACAAATATAATTGAAGTAATTGTATAAAATGTAAAAAATAAACGTTTTCGTCACTTTCACCTATATATTGATCATAATATTATAAACTGAATCAATATTCAAGACGCCTTTGAAGTAAACTTGATCTGAAATAAATTTTAAATAATAAAAATTTAACCAATTGTATTCAAACTTGTTATATAAATTTAAATTGAAACCTTTAGTTGGATTCGTTAACTTCATATCATCATATCCTTAATTGTATGTTTGTGGATGAAGTGGATTTCAATTTATTGTAACAAAAATTGATTTTGGTTAACTTATCGAAAAATTGGTTTAAACAAAAAAAAAGTACAGCTTTTTTGTTTCTTTTAATAAGATGTATTGCCTCAACGTGCCTTATTACAGATTCTAATCGGATTAGGGTTATTAAACGGTCTTGCGGAATATTTTTTCAATCTTATAATATCGCTGTTCTTAGTGCTGCCACTGTTGTGGGCACAGGATTTCTCGCACAAACAGTTTTTTTTTTTAAACTGTTCCAAAGATGTTAAATACGATTAAGATCCTAGTCAATTCATGGTAAGTATGCCAACCTCTTTGCAATATTGTCGAACTTGTTCAGGGGTGTGGGGTCTTCTGGGCATTATCTTGCATTGCGTAATTTTCGCATATAAATCCCATCTAAGATACCACATTAGCTTTTAAAAACTCTATTATATAGCGTTGTACCGTTTCGGCGAACCACGTCGATGAACATAAATTCCGTTCACCCGATCATGCAAATGCCACCCCACAGCATACATTAACCCCTTTCAAAAGGAACACGCTCCTCAGGGCAACTTTGAGCATATCTCTTCTCACGTTGACGATAGACTCTTCTGTAACTGTCTGCAAGATTTGACAACAATATGGAGGCCCATTGCTCTTCAGTCCAATTAAAATGTTCACGCGCAATCCTTAAACGAGCTTGTCTGTGAGCTGCAGAAAGATTTAATCTAAAAAAATGCATACTTATCAAAAATACGTATAAAACAAAGAGACGCAAAAGTCTGTGGATAAATAAATATTATATTTACTACATACCTTTAAAAAATAATAAGTGTTACCCAGAGCGCTGCCACTTGTTCAATGTATCTTATAAAATTCGCAGTGATATAAAATAACTGTGGGCGTTACGAGAATATCATAGTTTTCTTAGGAAGTTATAAGTTCTGTTTTGTATTTCCGGATTTATTATTGCATTTCTTGAGTATTTTGAGATTTATGACCCAGTACTTACAGGAGATACTACACCAAGTTGATATATATAAAATTAGTATTAGTAATATACTTACTTATTAGTAATTTGCTAAAAAAAATAGCGTATATATTTAAAAAACAATTTTTCGTTGGAAACGCCCTCGTGTAGAACTTGTCTTGTCTTGAACCGGTATCTAGAACACATGGTGCGCCCCAGCACATCGGAACAACCACAAAGAAACAGCTGTTCCCGCTCCGTCTCTTAGGGAGGCGTCACAGAGCCCTGGCACATGCTTCTGTGACGACGCATTAAGCTTACCTAAATATATATAATACTAATAGACTGAGATAAATGAAAATAAGTATTAAGGTAAGCTAAATATTCGGCAAAGTTCTAGAAAATGTTTGAATGATTTAAAAATCAAACATTTAATAACAATTATTCGATAAATGTATTACTTGAAACTCAAGCTTCTTAATTAAAATCTGTTAGTGCTATTGATTTAATATTCGTATAACAGTTGAAGTCTCATAAAAAATAAAAAAATATTATAAAATATATGTATATAATATATATATATATATTATTGTTGAACGAAGTTTGAGTGACGTCGCCGGGGAAGTGACGTCACCGGACAGACGACGTGGCAGAAGAAAAGATATGACAGACGGGCGGCGAGGCAGCCATATTGAGTTGACTTAAGATAGAATTGAATAGTCGGTTGCTTATGATTTGAGTTCTTTAATGTTTTTGTTATTTTGCTGTATATGATTGTTACTTGTGTATATTTTTTTCAATATTTGATGATTGATAGATTATAATATATAATATTGTAAATAAATGGAAGCAAAATACTGAATAGTGGACTGATTTTAATTGAAAAATTCTAAATAAATTGTAACTTTAGTTACATAAAATATATTTTTAAAATGTTATTTTTTTAATTCCGTAAAATAAAAAATATATATATGAGAAAAACATTTTTTTATGCATTCTCACTTCAATATACTAATGAAGATTTTACGATATTTGTTAATATGTATTAAAAAATAAATTCAAAAGACTTCATATTATTATGTTATACTGTTTTACGCTTGCACGGCTGATTCGATTTGATTTAATTTTGTACGATGTAAGCTTGGACCCCAATAAAAGGCGAGAAATTGCTTTTTAAATATATTATTATGATTTTCGAAAATAATATTCTATAAATAAGAAATGTGAACACTTATATTTAGGCCTATCATAAGTAACATACAATGAATATTAGTGCATTTCGTAAAATTACTCACTAGTCTATCGGTGGTTTAAAACAATTTGAATACTTTATATCTACATAATATGCACGCCTTAAGAGGGTGAAATTTAGGATGAAAGTTTGAAGTTCGAAAATTGCAAATCTGTCATAAAAAATAGTCGCAACAAAAAGCCAAATGGTGCTAACCTTAAAAAAACAATAGACACCAGGCAAGGCATACCAATTAATGCAATGTCATAAAAAAATCTCTTTTTCTATACATAAATTTAATAGCAAATGAAATCATCTAACCGAATTTTATTAACGGCGAATAGTTTCGAAAACTATCAAATCGGGCAGGAATTATTGCGCACATATGCGCTCTCACTTACCACGTTCTCATAATCCGATAGCACGATAACCCGCCAAGATCCGAGAGACATTGGGCGTAGCGTAGGACAAACGGAAGAACATGCATTTCAGACACGGACGTTTAGCACTGCCAGCTTATTGACTGTCATTAAGAAACTGAAATATTTAATTGAGAGACATATCTATGCAAGACTGCAATTTCTATATAGGGGAACAGTGTTTCTTATCGTTTATCTCAACCGCTGGTATCTTAGTCTTAGAAAAAAATTTGCTACAGTGTAAAATAATTTTGATTATGTTTTTAAGGATAGAATATATTTGCTCTTAAAAATTTAATTATAACTTTCTTAAGTCGGGGCGGATATTAATTACACACGAAAGTACAGGTAGACGACCCACTTCTTAGAAGAATTATCCGGAGTTTATTTGTAAACGTCCTATTATTATTTTAATATATGAGCTCACGAAATTAATTTAATTATAAATCCACTCGTATGATATGGCTTCATGTAATATTACTTGTGTAGGAATTTGTGGATAGAGTATGTTGTAACAGTTACTAAGCTGCTGGGCACAGGCCTCCTCTTAAGGGCTGGGAGCTCATTCCACCACAATGTTCTGGTGAGAGTGCTAGGATAACGTTTGGAACCGACATATGTTCTCCCGATGCCTTCCTTGAGAGCTGAGATAGCCCAGTGGTTAGGACGCAGGCATCTTAACCGATGATTGTAGGTTCAAACCCAGGCAAGCACCACTGAATTTTGATGTGCTTAATTTGTGTTTATAATTCATCTCATGCTCGGTGGTTATGGTAAACATCGCGAGGAAACCTGCATGTGTCTAATTTCAACGAAATTCTGCTACATGTGTATCCAACAACCCGCATTGGAACAGCGTGGTGGAATATGTTCCAAACCTTCTCCTCAAAGGTAGAGGAGGCCTAAGCCCAGCAGTGGAAAATTTTCAGGTTGTTAACCTTCCTTCACGGCCCACTACGCGATGAACGGTATTCACAATGTAAACATATGAAGATTCAGTAGTCAAGATAAGAAATCACGATCTTTAGTTAATATTGCTAGTTTATAAGGCTAGATATTCCGAGTACAATACCTATTATTGGATTTGTCTAAGAAATTCTCAAAATTTTGGATCTAAATTTGGGAGGTATAAAAAAAACTTTTTTTATGTATTATTTTATTCGTTCATATAGTTAGGTGGACTGTTGTAGGACACTTGATGTGATTACAACTTGTTTACAACTTCCCGTAGATAATAGTCCTGTTAGAAATATTAATACGCCACTTACCTTGAGAACTAAGATGTTATGTCCTTTGTGCCTGGAGTTACACTGGCTTTCTCTTCAAACTGCAACACAACTGTTTAGTAGAATATATGATCAGTGGTTAGTACCTACTCAGATGGGCTTACAGAAAGCCGTATCCCCAAGTTACACATGTCCATACGTTTCCCTTACTAACTATAATTATTTAAATTATTCGGCATGAAGAATATATCTGGACTACGATTATACCGACTCGTATTGCGCAAAACATATGGTACGTCATCGTGGTTAGATGTCGTAGTAAATGTTATATAGGTAGGATATTTCCTTACTCATATAACAGCGTTGTAAAAAAAAGGCGCGCACTAATCTAAAACCGCCATTTTATGATGGGCTCGTGGTCAATAAAGTAGGGTCATCATTGATGCTACTTTTGATTTGATAAAAATGTTCAATAATAATTGTTTGTGTTATTTGGATTTTGAAGAGTAATTATTGAGAGAGTACTTTACTTTAATATGTATGATTGAATGTTTTATTGTTGTTAAGATCAATTTAAGGATACTTTAAATAATTATCATTTCTAAATGATAAACATATAATATATTTATTTGAAAAAAAATCAGTCAATATCTAAATTACGTGACGTCGAATATATATTTTTTTCGATCTCATTGGCCAGTAGTATAATTTATCACTCACCGTATTAAAATGCTGTCACATTTGAGCAACGCTTATATTAAGCCTACATACACTTTACATACAAAGTACTAGCTGATCAAAAAATCATGTGCTCATCGGCCAACCTATGATATAAAAAAACACATACGTATATAAACTCTTTAGTTTAAACTCTTTAGTTTATATACGTATGTAAGCCTAGCTCTATATTAAATTTCACTATCATCGTTTCAACGGCCTTTCCCCGGGTCATATATTTAACGAATAGTTATTATTCGCAAGTAACCGATGGTTTTTGAGTTACAATTAACGAGCAATTAAAATCGTTCCTATAAGTTTTTACGTCACATATAATGTAACTTCGTATGTATTTTTTTTATATCATAGTTTGGCGGACGAGCACATGGTCCACCTGATGGTAAGAGGTCACCACCACTCATACACAATGGTGCTGTTAGAAATATTAACCATTGCTTACATCGCCAATGCATCACTAACCATGAATACTAAGATGTTACATCCCTTATGCCTGCAGTTACACTGGCTCACTCACCCTTCAAACCGAAACACAACAATACTAAGTACTGCTGTTTAGCGGTAGAATATCTGATGAATGGGTGGTACTTACCCAGATCGGTTTTCACAAAGCCCTACCACCACGTAAAACCAAATGTGTTTTTCCAAATTTGCGAAACTTTTTACGATTTTGAATTACATCTCAAACACAAATCTACCATCCGTAAGTAAAATTAATCGTTTCTCGAATATTGTTAACGAATATTAGTCAGACAAAAAGATATAGATACATCGCGTTTAAAAAAACGTTTTGTTTAATTTTTGTACTGACAATTTCATCTTAAGTATTTGTTGTAAATAGTTTAAAGATTCTGAAGTTAGTAGGTAACATGATTTATAGTGTTGGTTAAGCTTTCGCCAGCATTCAAAAGCGCCAGAACCGACATTTCATTTCCGACTCGTTGACGTCATAAAATCTATTTCAAAAAACCGGCCAAGGGCGAATCGGACTCGTTCACTAAGGGTTCTGTACCACCAGACAGATAGACAAAACAGACAATAAAATTTACGGTTTTCGGATTTTTTCCTATACTTATGCTACAAGGTATTGCTTCTTGCGAAATTTCATGGATCTAGGTCAACGGGAAGTACCCTAAGGTTTTGATTCCCTTTGCAAATATGAAATGTTATATAAACGTCCATATCTTTCGATTGCGTAGACTTATAGGTAACCCTAACAATGTATTACATATACAGTACATATAATGAAACCTAAGTCCCTCATGAAACTACAAGGTCATAGTATATTATTTCATGAATTCATAAAACACAAATAAAAATATATAACATACGTAAAATATCTACGAACCATCTGGGGTTGGAACTTGGAAAAATAAACCGATATGACAAATATTGCACTTGTGAGAGGCGATTAATTGAACATCATTTCCTGTTTGATGTCGTAGGAAATATTGTACACTTTACCATTTCTTTGTCATTTCTGACAGATGAAAAAATGGAACACCTTAAATATATACAGTACGGTAAGAGTCGAGATAGAACGGAAGATAAGTGCGTTAGAATCCCACATAAAACGGTCCAGTTAAATTTCGCACCGGGATTTTTGAGTTAGTCATAGCGTATATTGAAACTTATTAATGAATTAGAAAAGTCTATGTACTTTAAATTTGTAATCAAATCGTAGTAAAAACGATTATGATAATGTACTACTATGAAATGAAACCTATGAAATATATACTATGAAACCGTAAGCGCCCCGGTACACAGTACCCACTAAAAAACCAGTGGTAACCTGTCCGTCTCTTCGGCGGGCGCCACGGAACCTGTGTGAAGCAAGAACTAGTTGATAAAGGTTCAATATAAGCGTGTTAAAATAGTTGGGCATAAGACATATCACGACACAACTGTACGGTCCAATGATTTATGTTCTTTAATTTAAAAAATAATAATAATATTTGTAGCTCTATTTGTTTATTGTAATCGATAGCAAAGATTTTAAATTTTGAATTTATTTAAAACACTTCTTGCTAATGTTTTCAATAATACGATAAATTGGTCTTCTGAAAATAAATTTTAATAATTACTTTTCATGAATAATAAAATTCATTAAAATATTCTTTTACATCCATAATTACATACATAATCAATTATTTAATAAAACTCGAACCGGAATGTATACAAGAAAAACAAATCAACTTTTTATTCTGTTCAAATAGACATACGAGTACATCTCGATAACACGCTTTGGAAATATTCGTTGGAAATCGTACACTTTTCACTACTTTGATCTTTATCCTACACTTGCTGTTGCCCGCGGCTTTGCTCGCGTGGAAGTTGAATATATTTACAGATTAACTTAAAATATTACGTTAATTTAAGACCTCTTTGTATACCACATTTGTGTGTATTACACCCCTCAGGGTAGAATATCCAGAAACGCTTAAATACGTATCTACTCATTTTTAATCAAAATACCAAAAATGATGTTTCATGTTTCTAATATAAAAAATTCCGGACTTCCATACAAACTTTCAACCCCTATTTCACCCCCATAGGGGTAGAATTGCCAAAATTTCTTCCTTAGTGGGTGTCTACTCAATAAAGGAGGAGGGTGACTGAGCCTGTCTAAATTCAAGCACAAGGAATATATAATTCCACAACTCCCAAGGTTGGTGGAGCATTGGCGTTTTAAGGAACATGTACATATCTTACAACGCCAAAATCTAATTGACGGCTGTGACCACTTACCATCAGGTGCTATACATAATATTATAAAAATAGTTTATAAACTAAAACCTGACTATGAATAAAACAGTGCTCTCAAAATTGCGAAAAACAATAGTTCAACTCGTTTGCGGTGACGGAAAACGGGTATGACGATCTCTTATGTCTTTCACCCCCTCTCCACCTGGTGTGTGCTGGCGCGTATATTATACCTATACTTCGTTTGTTCATACATATTTAATAATAATAAGTAGAACAATATGTTCATGTTACTAACGTAACTCTATGTTTCATTTTCAAATTCCATATTTATTTATTGGATATCTGTTTTTTTTTTTCAAAAATCATGCATTTCGACTTTTCTCATATGCCACGCATCTCGTGACGGCATTTTTCTTTTTCAATATTATAACTAATGTAGTCAACAAAAGTATCTTTAACAATGCTACTGCTCTCGTTTAAAATTAAAATATGCTTTGATTTATTTATTGATTATATGTTATTCATTAAGACCGTCAGCTGAGAATGTTAAATATAGCCTCGTGTATAGATTGGACCTGTCGGACTTGTCGAAACATGCTGTTGACGGTTTTCAGAGAACATTTAATTTCCTGACCTGGAAATTACGAAACGTAATGAAAACGCAACTTGGTACGTTATCGAAATTTAACACGTAACATTCGTATATTAGTACCTGTAGTATAAAACGAAATTTAATGTTTAAACGACAGTTTAATTTTAATAACTGTTATAAAAAACTATTTTTATATTTACTCGCTAAATCATTACCTCGATGGGTTGATAATTTCAAATCCCGTTGGGCAATAAAAAGCGTAAATGATTTTTCCGTCCAGAAATTCTCAGTCCGGAGTCTGGTTTTTGGGAGTGTTATCCCTCCCGTTCTTTGGATAGCACGGTAAACCGTTGGTTTAGCACCTACAATATGAAGGTTTGCTTTGAAAGGACTGCAAAGGATTTGAAGTAACTGTGCACACAGTGTATTCTATAATATATACTAGTGGGTCTCCCGCGAAACTTCGCGTTTATTCAAAAGATGTTTTAAACTTATGACAGGTTTTGTTTTGATTGAATTTCATTGTAAACTGCAAGTCAATTATCTGCATTTGGCGCCACAATGATGAAACTTTATTTAAATGAAATTTTTAATAACATATATTATACGTTAGTCAGTTAGAATGTTTACGTTTTCATTTTTTTACTTATACAGCCGTAGTACCGCTCTGTAATCGACCAGTAACTTTTTTCCGCTCTCTTACCTAATTTAATTCTTTGTTAAATCGTAACAATTTAGTTAATTGCAATCAAGAATCCTCTTTAATTTTCTGCACATCTACGGTTGGAGTTCGTCAAAATGAGACCATATCCTGATGATTTTTTGAAAAATGTTTTTTTGTGTGGAGCTGTAGTCTCATAAAGACCGTAAATACTTTTAAATACTTTATATACTTTTAGTATACTATGTATGGCTTTAATAAGGGTCTAGATATAACATTTAAATAGTAATACATACATCTCTATTGGCATACCAGACGTATGCCAGTTAAACTCTCAGTCGGCGTGATTTATTCCGACATCTTCAACAGTCACCATTATGTTTCAGACAATTTACACAAAACCTTATTGAATACTATACACCAAAGTCTTCCTCAAGAATCGTTCCGTCCACTGGTGAAAACCGTTTAACAATCCAGTCGGTAGTTTTTGTACTAATCTCACTCAGCCCGACACACAGACATGATGCATTGACTTTGTTTTATAATATGTAGTGATTGTGTATTATCTTTGTCTCGTAGTAATTTCAAACAATGCTGATCAAACAAGAATAAACAACGTTATAAGTTGGTCAAACTAATCCCCAGGCGGGCTCGACCATCAATTTCTCAGTTTCCCAGAGTGCGTTACCCAAGTTTCATCGAAAAATAAAAGTCAAGAGTAGGAAATCTTTCTTATTTCCTTTACAAGCTATTTAAGACTTTCTAGAAGGAACTGGAATTGTTGAAATTTCGAAGAATTATAAGTTTTTTTTGTTTCCGTGACGCCAAAATATAATTCATGTGAGTGACGTGTCAGATATTTATTCTGTAGAATAAATTGATACTGAATAAGTAATATAATCATCTTAAATTTCTTTCAAGAGTAATTTAATTTAGAATTGGAAATAAACGTACGGCTTTCTTAACTCAGATTGTTTTACAGATTATAAATAAATTATTATAGTATTTATAAGTAAATATTTATATGACGTGGGTGCTGGTCCAAAATCATTAATAAAAAAAATTACGAATTTTGATTTGCTGAATGTACTTCATTACTATTGTTGTTATTGTTTTAAATCGTAATTGTTATTTATTTACATAAGAATTATTAACATTAAATCCTTAATTATATACAAATAAATATAAAAAATCGTTATTGATTAAAATGTTCTTATTGATTAATAACATCTATTGTTAGAGACAAAGGAATCCCAATCCCGAGGTCATTTTTAAGAAGCTTGACGTCACAATCACCTTTGGGAAAATTTTGTTAGGAATATGATCGTCTTATTATCGATTGACAGTACGTCAGAAGGCTATGTAAGAGTAAGGTCTACCGGGTGACAACAATAATAAAATTACTATAAAATGAATCAGTTGTCAAATAATACTAATAACTCAATTGTAATAATAATATAAATATTAGTAGTAATAAACGTCAACTGAATGAGACCGATCCAGGCTCTGTCAGGCGCCCGTAAAAATACGAATAATTAATAATAATATAACTCATAATAATTAGTTTGTAACTCATTTTATTTAGTGAGAGCGTTGTCGCCCCGATATATTAAAGTACTAATTCACGGAGTATTAATTGATTAAAATTCCGATTTGGTCGAACTAGCTTCAGTCAATGGGCACGTTCAAAGAGTAAGTTTGTAGGAGTTGCAGATTTTCAGTTGAATTGATCGCAAGAAAAAGTTTTTACTCTTTGAATAAATTAAATTACTTTGATCTGTTTTTTACGGATTTGTTTTTAGAAGGAAATTTTGTACGAAATGTTATATTCGTAATATTGTGTCCAATTAAAGCGCGAGGGGTATGTGGCGACGTCTGATGCTATAACCGTGCCGAGTTAACCGCCTCTCTGAGAGTAATTACAGAGAACTTCATTTAACTTCCGCATCTCAATCTAAATACTAGCACTGCTAAGCACCGTGCTTCACTCAATCCGTAACAAAACGATGCAATTTTAACAAACGGCTCACTAGCTTAACGCAGCTTCACAGCCACACTGAGTACGAAGTTTTCATTGTATTTTACTCAAGATACTTACATATATATGAAAAATAAATATGTATAATAGTATTAATGAATTATTGGCAAATTATATCTGAGACATCTGAGGCTACCTCTGGATAACCCTCGGAACATTATTTCTTCCAACCTAGGTATAATAGACGACATTTATTATTTTTTTCTAAATTGCTTTTTCTTGACGTATACGTTTTTTTAGAGTTAGTGGCTTTGACGACCTCCGTGGTCGAGTAGTGTGTACACCGGTTTTCATGGGTACGCCAATCCGAGGTTTCGGGTTCGATCCCGGCCGAGTCGATGGAGAAAAAGTTCATTAGTTTTCTATGTTGTCATGTGTCTGTGTGTTTGTGGTACCGTCGTTACTTCTGATTTTCCATAACACAAATGCTTTAGCTACTTACATTGGGATCAGAGTAATGTATGTGATGTTGTGCAATAATTATTTATTAGTGGCTGTCGCCTCTTTGACCGCGACTGACTGCGGCTTAGAGTATTTGTTCTAGAATTTCTTCCAAGAAATGTGGGTCTTCAGTTAATATCATAAGACGAATTATAATTATTTATTAAACATAAACTTTGCACAGGATAATCTCGTGGTGCTTGCTTGATTGAATTGAATTTGATTTTAATTGAAATTGAATTAACTATATGCAAAACCTTAATTGAAAGTAAAACATCTGGCCTTATTTTCTCATAGTTGGGCTGATTGATTTTTTTGTCCAGAGGATCGGAATTGCTTTTTCTTGCCACCAGTCCACGGTATCATGATTTATAAACTATTTTTAATTGTAATAGTTATATGAAAGTACTTTAATAAGTATATTAATAATTGGTGAGCCAAAATTGAAAATATTAAAACTATTAATTCAAAGCGGTTATATTTGTTAATATTATGACAAGGTTTTAATGAAAAAAATAGTTTGTGTAAATGTTTAATTTAAACAAACAATTAATAAAAATATAAAATTACATTCTAATATGATGACATTTCGTACAGGAATTCCTAATGGAACAGATGTGAGCACTAAGGGTGTTAAATGGGGGATTTAAGTTTGTATCTGCTGTTAGAAATATAGTTTCAGGTATTTATGCTTTTGTTTAAGAATAAAATAAGAGATTACAATGAGCCGAGATGAACCAGTGGTTAGAACACGTGCATCTTAACCGATGATTTTGGGTTCAAACCTAGGTAAGCACCACTGAATTTTCATGTGCTTAATTTGTATTTATAATTCATCTCGTGCTCGGCGGTGAAGGAAAACATCGTGAGGAAACCTGCATGTATCTAATTTCAATGAAATTCTGCCACATGTGTATTCCACCCGCATTGGAGCAGCGTAGTGGAGTATGTTCCAAACCTTCTCCTCAAAGGGAGAGGAGGCCTTAGCCCAGCAGTGGGAAATTTACAAGTTTTTAATGCAATGTACAATGTAGGAAAGTTCGAAATTTTCAGAAATTCCAAAAATAAAAATTGGTTTATCGGCAACGCAGCCAAATAAAAACTGTAATATTGAAGAAAATTCAGTTGTTGCAGTAATAATGTTTCCGATGGGATATCCAATCGAGTACACGGCTAGTTGGTTATAAATTAGATTACTTAAATAAATATTTTACAACGAAAACACGTCTTTTATGTTTAAGAATCTGAAATAAACACAATATGACATTATGAAATGTTATCACGGTCAGAGCATGATCAATATGTCAAGTGTAACTTGAGTGCGAAATATAGAAAAGAGGTGTAGGAGGTTTAAGAGGTCTGATGAATTGCCTCATAAATTTCAGCTCACGCGAGGTCCTCCATCTGTGAGGAGGAAGTGACGTTCATGCTTTAGTGTCTCTAAAGATGTCCCATTTTTCAACTAACAAATAGTTCTCGGAAAATGTATGTTTGGATTGTATTAAACTAAGATATTAAAGATAATTTATCTCTTGTATTGTTCGTTTGTTTACTTTCTTTACGTGATGAAAAATTATTTTAAAATACATATTTTATTTTTAAAATTATATTTTAAGCATATGAGTAGCGTTGGGAAACGTATTATATCGTGTTATATTGGAACAGTGAAGGTGAATCGATCAATTGGCTCATAATATGCTGGTAAAACCTGACAGTGGTCCTCTGGTCTGTCTGAACATACTCATTGTCGATTTGAACGACATTTCAGTCGATGCGTTGCAGTGACATCTAGCGGCTTCGTGGTAATATTTCATCGGAGTCAAGGCATTTCTAATAAACGGAAACATATTTTATTTTATATATTTCGTCTAATTCTATAATATATCGTGAGATAAAAAAAATTAAGTTAAGTAATTCTCCCGGATGGGTAGTTGTGGAAATAAAGACACCTTTATTTATAATCCATAGTACAACTTTTTGAACAAAGTTCATTCAAATCAAATCAAATGTATTTTATTCAAGTAAACTTCCCCATGAAGCGGTTTTGAATGGTCAATATTTAAACGCTACCGTATATTTACTACTTACCTTATTAATGATGTGGGTATATATTTTTCACGTAAGGTATATAGATAGGGTATCTATATATATTTTGGACATGACGGCCATTGTCAAGTTAGGCTAGTCAACTACATCTTAATTATTAATATCGTAAGCTGATATTTTTTCCTAGTGATTATTATTATTATTTTTTTATGTTATAGGTGGCAAACGAGCAGGAGGCTCATCTGATGGAAAGTGACTACCAGCGCCCATGGACATCTGCAACACCGGGGGGCTTGCAGGTGCGTTGCCGGCCTTTCAGGAAAGAGTACGCTCTTTATACCAGTTTATATACTACCTCCAAACACCAATACATATTATTGTTTTATTGCAGCTTAAAAAGTGAGCCAGTGTTACTACAGGCACAAGTGACATAACATCTTAGTCCCCAAGGCTGACGGCCGAATGGCGAGTATGGAATATATCTTACAGCTAGCGGTCGTGAGAAGTTACCATCACTACTTAATTTATAAAATAGACTTCTGGTGGACTAAGGTATCCTATTATTTGAAGAGAAAGCTTAGAGTTCGTTCCACCACGCTGCTCCAATCCAAGTCTGCCAATAACAAAAGTCAATTTCACATACATAGCGATATTGTGTTATATGACACACCAAAGAGTATATAGTTAAAATAACTTCGAAATTAAATCTTTAAAATGTTCAATCATTCATTAAAATAAATAATATCATTGAAAATATTAAACCTGGTCAAAGAAAAATAAAACAACTGCCTACATTTATTGATATAATAATGATGAAAATAAAACAACCCTACAAAACACTTTAATAAAAATTTAAACTATATTTTTGTCCGGTTTATTTAACAAAACATTACGGATATGCTATTTATCCAATACAAAAAATAATGAACGATGGACATTTATATTTTTAAATTATGAACATATGAAACGGAATATTAAAATCATAATAAGAACACTGCTTCATATTTTAATCAGGCCTTTTTATATCGTTCCATAAAAACTTAATTCACGATAAAAATACGTCTTTAGTCCGTTTTATGCGTCTCAACTCTAAACGAATCCAAGCAGATTAATGCATTATCCCGCGTATAACTTCACTAACCAGGAACTGAATATGAGGAACGGATTGGTTTATGTCGAATTATTTTTATTCCTACTGAAATGCCGACTATCAAAGTGTCATAAGGTTTTAAGTATTTATAAAACGTTTTAACGCATTTATTTTATTTCCAACCTCGAAATACAGCAAAGTAAGCACACCTATTTCTTTTTATTTTTGCGAAACTACTTTTTTCCAATTAATCTTATTTTGAGAAATTGTTTCATTGGCTTTAATTGAAATGACATAAATTTTGATCAATTAAACAAAATAGAGTTCTTTTTTAATTCTAATTTTATTTTAAACCTAATAACTTACAAGTATATAAAATTAAAAAATACCAACTAGAAATAAGATACATTTCTGTGGTGATATAAAAACAACTATATATATATATAAGCAATCCTAATAATTATGAATAGTCCATTTCCTAAACTGAAAACATCGTAATTTTCAAGTTATTAATAACCAACTAAGCATACAGGTTAACAGATTAGTTAGCGTTAATTGAACTAAAAATAAATGTATTGATTTGTTTATATTCAGCGTATTAGAAGACAAAACAAGTACATACATCTTGAATATTAGCGAGGTCAGTTATATTAAATAATGTTATATACATTTCGTATTCATTCAAAATTTAATAAATATATGCATCAGATATTTCACTAAACAGTAAAAAATAAATTTTTAATGAACAGGTTTTTGTTTGTTTCGTTATTTTAATATTTCCAATGACAATAAAAATCTGCATATAAACAAATCACATTTGAAAGCGTATAGATATACCTACAGTGATATTTCAAGCAACATTATGGAAATTCAAAATTTACAATATTTCAAGATAAATAAATCGCATTCGGCTAGGTTCTTAAAGATTCTTTTCTTTTTAAACTTTTCATAAATTCAAATCGTTTATTAAGTAATAATTCATATATAATGCATAATACTCAACACAATATTATACAGATAATAAAAAGAAGTGGAGTACTTCTTGACTTTCAGGCAGGATGTGTATTGTATAAATTTAATTGTATTTTAGTTACATAACTTTGTACTTCGATAATTGGAGGAGAGCTTTTTGCAGGTACTCCTCGAGAAAATTTAAATTCCGAACAGTTATATATTTAATATAATTCCTTGAAATGACGATATAAAAGTGAAAAACGATACAAAAAGCCAAATTAAATAATTTAAATGTAAAAACTTATACTTTTCTCGAAAAATATTTTTTTCTTTTATAGTTAAACATAATATACATATATTTAAAATCATTTATACATTAAAGTCATGTTAACTGCTATTATGCTTCATCGGTGTATTTTATTCTACGCTACAAAGCCATGTTCTTCCAATACAACAAAACTACCCACATATTAAAATGATTGTGCAATAATTTATTTTTTATTCAAATTATCATAATATGACAAAAATGTATGCTTTTGTACAATGGTATACAATGTTACTTTAATTTAGAAAGTGTTCATTTTAAAAATTAATATATTCAAAAGTGTAAGCCACCCGCGTGATTAACGTTAAAATTTAAAATAAATTGACTGGAAAAATTATTGATAAAAATAAGTTATTTAATTTCTAATTCCGACTGTTTAAAATAAACAGAATTCAATTAATCATTTTGATAGCAAATTATGCACCTCCACCGTCTTGCCGCCACGAATAGTAATTTTCTTATTAAGTAATTCATTAAAATTATTTTATATTTATTTTTTAAATATCGTAATAAAATAATATAATTTATCCGAAGAGCTCTGACGTAGTGGTAACAAATTAAAGTTTCAAAAAGATCATAAAAGAAAAATATTATGTATATTCCAATATTATAATTTTTTTTAAATTATACTAATATTTTATTATTTTCTAGTATAACATGAAGTATAATAACTTCTAATGTAAGGCTCTAGCCGAATATGGAATATTTAAAGTATATTTTAAAGTTGTTTCTCTTTCCTTAATATTCACTGTGATTATACTTCAGTAAAATCTTAGTTACTATAGTTCACATTTTTATATTTTGAGGGAATATTAAAAACATCTTCTGCATCAGAAGAAACAATGGCAAATGTTATCTTAAAACTGTCTACCATTGGAATGATCATCAAAATGCGTTGCAAGGCGCGTCTTGTTTGGCGACCGAGTGAGCATACTCACTCCGCGCCGAATTTGCAATTCGTTTGCGGACTACGAAATACTTCGTACCGTACCGACTCTTTCGTGGATTTCTCGGTTAAAGACCTAGATAGTGCATATTTAAGCAATCTCGTCACATACAATCCTTCTAGTTAGTATGCTGAATTTTTCACATCATCAAGCTAGAGATTAACAGCCTTACCTTTAAATGTTGTTTATGAGATGATTCGCTGTCTCCTTTTATCAAATGAGAAATTAATGACGCTTGAAAGAGCAAAATCGATAAATGTATTTATTTTCATATTTATTAACCTAAAATGTAATAAAATTTCTAGTCATAAACTAAATATATTTGTATTATAATATTCAAAAGTTTTAATTATTATAAAATGATAACATTATCATGAAGTAAGTAGGCTAAGAGTTAAGTCTGAAGCAACTTGCCTCCGGAACTTTGAATAACATTCATAATTTTTCCAGAAAGCTCCGCCTAGCTCTCCTACGTGAGCGAATCCGAGATTAACAATTGCCCTAAGCCGGGAACGAGAAAATTAACTTTTAAATGTAAATTTTACGAGGAAGTCATAACGTGAAAGCTGCCGCGGTTAGATCTGATTTATTGCACTTGGAATTGAAAGTGTTAAAGGAGTTGCAATCTGAAAAAAGTTTTAATAGGTACCTCTTTAAAGAAATATAAATCAAGGCTGTAAAACCCGTTTAACTTTGCAAAGTTGTTCAACATTAAGGATCATCTACTCGAGTGTCTATTTAATGACGACGCTTAATTTCGTTAATCAAGCAGCCATTCATTTGCTCCGAGGTAAACGTCAAATTGCTATATTCTTCAACTTTACTGACTTGGCTTTGATAGTTAATATAGCCGAAACAGACTTGTGAATAGAAAACGTGGACTTAAACCGAATATTGCAGGTTTAAAACTGAACCAGCATAATTGCGTTTTCGTATGCCATTTAATGCTCGGTAATGAAGGAAAATAAAGTAAGGAACATGCAATGGAAAATTTTTGACATATATTTGTATGATTTACACTTACTCGCTAAATTTGCGTCCTGCACACTGTGGCATACCGCGCAAGCGGAATCCGCCGCGTACGTAACGAATACTCGATATGTTTAAACGTCCTGACATTGAGCAGGCGCGCACGCGATTAGACGAATAACGCTGGTGGATTCGCGGGCGCAATGCGCCGTCAGCCAGAACACACACTAAAAGTCCTAAATCCTTGCCCAATTAGGGCCTCTTTTGTTTTCTAAGACAAGTTTTTGAGCTTATTCACAGAACGAGTCTCCAAACGATATTTTTCTTTAGTGCTGAGTACAAGATAAATTATAAAAATAATTAATAACATCAAAATTTAGGAGTGTGTCTGGGCTTGAACCCGCAATCATCGGTTAAGATTTAAGTGTTCTAATGACTCAGCCTTCTCTTACCAAAAAAATGAAAGCAAGCAATTCTCAGAAATAATAGCAAGCAATTTTCTTTTATCTTCCTATATAATGAAAATTAGATAGAGGTCATAAAAGCGTTTGTTAAATATTCAAATTGAATGACAATACAAACACTTGACCTCATACGAGAACTCGAAGCATCCTGAGTAACCTGCTGACAGGCTAACCTTCAGATAATTATAATTATAAAGGAAAGAAGAGGCTTAGGGAGTGTGGGGAGTGTGATTACGTCGAAGGGAAAACAATGAAGAGAAATAAAATTGTATTCTTTAGTATGTGTTGTTTGGGTTGTTTTTATTCGAACAAAAAGTACGAAAACAAGATAATTCGTTATAAATAATCACGCCCAATTCAAACGTATTTTCACATTACAGTCGACCAAATGTTTTTTATTCTCATATTAGATGGGCTGGCAAATGGTCCACTGGATGGTACATGACCACTGATCATAGATATTAGTACTGTAAGAACCTCGTATGACCAGTGCGCCACCAAAGATGAGATCACGCCATCTAAGATGTTGTATTCCTTGTGCCTGTTTTTAAACCGACTCACCATTCCAAAACACAATGATGACGAATGAATGATGAGTGAATGGCACCTACCCAGACGGGCTTCCACGATATATTCATTTTAAAGCATACAGAGAAATAATGAAAATTAATTTCATATTACTACATTTATAATTATACAATTGTTTTTCGCTTTTAATCTTTGTGATTCTGAGACCTCAATAATTACTAACATTGTGATTAGTGCTGAGCTTTAATTTAGCTCTTGCAATTTTTTAAAATGAATTCTAGGAAAATTCATACTCTTAATAAAACTATATGGGATCGTAACTATATTTATATTTTTTTCTTTTTTAATTATCGTCTATTTCATAGATAGACGATAGTTATAAAATAATCTTCTTATAATAGATAAAAAATAATTGCTTCCACGGTGCTGTTCTATTCTCACTTTCAGTATTACACGTGAATAGAGATCGACTTTAATACTGTTTTGAACTTTTGGATATTGCTGGTATTCTGCGGTGAGTTTCGAGTTCGTTCCTAAAGAAACACTACTAATTACTAAAGTTCAATTTTCACCCTACAAAGGTAAAAAGCTAGAGCTTAAACGAAATTATAATACTTTAAGCCGATAATTCCCTATCATCGGTTTCAAGATCAAACTGTTAACTTTACTTTTAATTGTAATATTTTCACACACACAGCGGCTAATCTCAAAGAAGACCAGCTTACTATACGGGTATAGTAAGCTGGTCTTCCTTGAGATATAATATTAAAATGCGCAATAAGTATGTGCACAGACACAGGTGCACTCTCGATTCCCTCAATCTCATAATCCGTGCGACTATACATCATGCGCAGGAAAGGGTTCAGGCGTAGGACCAACAACTTTACACGCGTTCCGAATCTTAGGAGTATACACACTTCCAACTTCCAGACCGGGCTGTTATTGAATATGATTCGATAAAATAACTTTTTATCGGCCCTTTTATCTAGCCACTAGACCAACCAGACAGTCAATATGAGAGATAATGACCGTTTAAATTAATTGTTCCAATTTGTCGCCTAGTCTGTTAATATTGTAATGTTTTATTTTTTTAACACTATAATTCGTCTTGGTATACCTAAATTAATAACTCCTTGAACGAGTCCAGTGAAGTTGAAGAATGGGAAGACGCGTACAGCCTCTTTATCTCTACATCCTAGATTACGGAAAGTTTAATGACGTATGAAAGTTTTTCTGCAAATTTTAAGTTTCTAGGTATTTGTTGAAACTGCCATATGTGTATTCAACCAACCGCATTTAAACAGCAGGGTGAAACTAGCACCAAACCATCTTCTCCTTAGCTGGCCTTAGCCCAGCGGAGGCTATTCACTTTAATAATTTAAAGTATAACGTCCGTGTATATTGTACTTGTATGACCAATAAATATTACTAAAATCTATTGAAATTCCATTCCTCTGCTTTGTTCACCATTCACCATTCATTGTGAACCATTCACACGAATCTTCCAAGCAATTGCATACAATAATCAAACCTTAAATTATAATTATAGAAATAGTTCTTATTATCTGTTTATAAATTTTTCTCACTTTTAAATAAATGTAGTTAAGAAATAAAATGTTTCCCGTTGGAAAAAATAAAAGACATTAAGAAATAAAACAGTATTCAAAACAAATACCAAATTTATATAAAATATACCTTACATAAAATTACATTGCTTTAATTATTGTATGTTTGACGTGATAATTAAATAACCATTAGGAGAGGTACTCCTGTCGATGCGGGAGTCCTACTAAGTATCTATTTTCAGAAGGTGATTGATGGTTAAGGGTACTAAAACATCAACTGCTGTCCTTGATTGAAACATTATCTACACTAATATTATACATGCGAAAGTAACTCGGTCTGTATGTCTGTTACTCTCATAGCCAAACCACTGAACCAAACTTTACCACCATTCAACATTTTAACCAAATTATTAATTTCAGTTATCTTCTTTTTTTATTTATATAATTAAAAGTTTCTTTATTGTTTAGTTGCTTATATAACACACGATATTTTGGAAGACCTGGTCCCTCTGACACGAGTATGTATTATGCTCACTAGAGAGACCCAATCTTAAATATGCGATGTATACTGTGGTAAAGAATCAACATTTTTTTTTTTTTTGTAAATTGAACTCCAAGGTAGGACAAACTTTTTAATGACTAACACCTGACGACCAACCAATAACACAAAAAGACACTCTATATTTTTTACACCTTCGATAATTTTGAAAATATTTTTTACAACATCAACAATTTTATATAATACTATGACTCGTACGTAAATGTTACACGGTCCAAAAAATATGTATCTACCATTAACATATAAGTATTAAATTCATACCACTTGTAATAATTTTGGAATACAAAGGCTCGAAGATACAATTGACCGTCTACAAACTCAGAGAGTTAGGGTATGGACAAAAGATTAACCAAGTTTATCAAAATTGCCAAACCATGTAGCTTATTGTTTGTGGTAAAATTTATCAGACCACATGCTATAGGTTATGCTCACATGAAAATTTTGGAGTAATGAGACCATTTATCTTATAAGTGTATAACTTATTCATACAAACACATAAATTAAATTAAGTTTTTTAAGCTGGCAACTAATAAGTATATAAAATGTACTTTTAATATTTAAAAATTCTATACATATAATTATTCATATACTTCAATGATTTTAGGGAATCATTGAAGTCGTTATGTTAACTACATACAATATTCTTACGTTACTTTCACATCATTAACAGCACTTTTGTGTCTTTCCAATTATTAGTCACTTAAACACTAAAAACCGTTAAAAAACTATCTTTAATAATATTAATCATACAAATCTCTCAACTAAATGACCAAGAATATAAATCAGTGAAACGTCTACAACTACGCCTCATTAAACAAATCTACTTGAACGAAGGTACAGCAAGTTTTAATAAAGATCCTCGTCATTAGAGAACTTTAAATGGTAATTGTTAGCAATTGTAATAAGACCAGGCTACCAACGATAATTCTGTTTTATGTATAGTTACAGCCTGTAAATGTCACACTAAGCCCTCCAGCCAATGCTGGCCTATGACTTTATCTTCCTTTGACGAGAAGGTTTGAAGTTTTTAGATCACGCTGCTCCAATGCGGCAAATTTCCTATGTTTTCCTTCACAGATGAGATCGAAATGAATTATAAACAGAAAGTAAGCTCATGAAAATTCAGAAGTGCTTGGCCGGGTTTGAACCCGCAATCATTGGTTAAGGGCCACGGTTTCTAACCACATGACCAACTCGGCTCCTGGTATACCTGTATTAATTTTTTGATAAAGTTGATTATATAAATTCACTTTCTAGTCTAAATAGTGTATTCCAATGGCATCAGGAGTGAAGAAAATAAAGAATATCGAATTTGAATTTTCAGGACATGTTTGAGATATTATGATACAAAATCTATTGTTTTATATTTTAATAAAAATTAAAATAAAAATTCCTGCAAGTAGTAAGTGAATAGTTTTGTATTATAAATAAAGACATTAATAAAAAAACAGTTTGTAGGGTATATTTAAGAAATTTCAGTTCAGATAGCCTTTTATTTTTTATATCAAACATTATATTATATATCAGATAATACGCGAGCTTGTATATAACATGATTTATACAGGTAATAATATCATTGTGAAATAAGTTCTTAGATAAATTGTTGTTAATAAAGCATTTACAATTAATTATTCAGTAATTTTAGAGTGTATATCATAAACGGCTATCTTCTTTTTAATTTCTATCGAAAGTTCCCACAATAAACATGTAGTTTAAGATAGAATTAACTTGCTTAAATGCCTTGTCATTCTTGACTTGCTACCCACATTGCACCACAGACGCGAAGGACATTCCACAGCATGGTGCGATAGTCTGTAGACGACCGACAGGCACGTTACTTTACGTTGATGTTCCAAACTGTGGAATTTGGATTTAGTCTGCAATGTATCGCCAATGAGTCTCCAAGCGCCACTATCCAAAGGTCACTCCTCACATACTACAACAAGGCTTTACTCGTTCAGCCAACAAACTAATTTCAAACAAGCATAAAACCGAGCTGGCTTTAAAAATTAATTAAATCCAACGAATATAAAATAGTTTTGTTATTACTGTTTCCAATAGAAATTAAAGACGGAAGGCAAAAAGATTACAGATTACGAATATATATTTTTTTAAATACATTTATTGTTCTAAAATATATATTAATCTATATTAATATTTTGTGCAGGTCTAAGGTAGACCCGATCGAATCTTATCCACAATTATAGATTGTTAAAAAATATTTTTTTAATCGACAATATAAGTATATCCACTAAATTCTTATAATCAAGATATTTCGATATTAAATTCATAAAAATCAATGACATGAAGCTCAACGGGCGGCCATGTTTGACGTTTACGGGTGCGTTCAGATTGTGTGTTCCAAATATAATAATTTAGTGCAGGGGTACGGTAAACTCGATGGAAACTAATCCACAGTAATTTATCGATCGTTAAAAATAATAATTCAGATTCAATAAAACTAGGATTGTTTGATATTTCGTAATGTGAAATGTCACCTGGCAACGATTTTCTCGTTTACTGTCTATGCTATGTTAAAACCATCATGCAAAAAAAACTATTATTGTAGTATCTTAACAGTCTGACTGTAAAAATTGTTACTGCACGACTACTGTGAAATAAACGTTCTAAATTCGAAACATTAAAACTGCTGACTGAGCTTTGTGTATGACATAAAATAATGATTACTGTTGGTTTTCACCAACTAAATACAAAATGTTCCATGAAAAGTAAATATAAAATAAATTACATTTTATTAAGTAGGCTTTTACAAACGTTTTTAAATGATCGTTATATAAGATTATTAGGACAAATAATTTAGACATCAAGCCGGACCTCATTAGCTTCCACTTAATTTGTAATAGACATTTTATAGCTGGAGTCAGTTCAATAATATTTGACATCAGTAGCCTGCTTTGACCAGTCGAATAAATAAATAAATGAAATAAGTAATAGTAGTTATATATGTATAATTCATTACATTTTAGATATTACATATGAAATTCCAATTTTAAAGGAGACAGCTGGTTAAAGAAAAGATGTAACGGGATTTCTATTTTCCAACCACAACTTTATATCTAACTTTAGAAATCATTTTAATTTTAGTTTCGATAATCCTTAAATTAAATAAAAATGTCAGTTATCGGTAACGATACTAAATGACTACAATGATAATTTAACCGAATTAATAACCTTATCTCTATAACAATGGAAATAATGAGGAGTAATAAGGTAAATTTAATAATGATTCCTTAGGTAACATTCATTATTTCTTATCATTTCGTGGAATCGTAACGAAATAGTTCACATATTACTGTAATTTGTAGGCACTTATACAACTACATGTTAATATAATTATGTACTCGTATAAGTACAAGATTGAAAACTTACAAGTATACATCATATATTTCGTAAAGCAATTAGTTTGTCACGTAGCGCTCAAAGTAATTTTTCGGGGAGTTTATTCAAAACAAACCTTTTTAAATATTTACTTTTAAAAGTTCTTCATATTTTATATTATTTAAAATCAAAGTAAAAGTAAATAACAGATTGTAAATGTCCCACTGATGGGCTAAGCTATATTGAATATACATATATTGAATATACATATATAACCATAACGTATTCAGTAATCTGTTGTCTAAAGCGCCTTTTTAACCTTATAACTGACATTGGTTCCCTAGGAACGAGGACGAGTCTTAGTGTGGGCCCGTCTCTTATAGGAGAAATATTAAAACAATCTTTAGAGCGGACAAACGCTGAAGCGAACAAACGATCCAAATAAAAATGTCTAATTCCAAATTATGTTTTTGTCCTATTTGGTGTTGAAACATATTGACCTTGAAGTAGTAGTGTAAAAAGCTTCATTAAAAGTAGTTATACTTTATAGTAGGTGTTAACCTCGCCTTATTGCTTCCACTGGTGATAGGATGGCTGGTTCGTTTTTTGCCCAGAGGATCGGAATTACGATTCAACGGGGAAATGCTGCTAGCATTCTTGCCACCATTCCACGCGATCATGATTTGTATAGTAACTTTTTTAATTTATATTTGTATAAATTTAAGGACTTGATGTTAATAATTACTATAGGGTTTAATGACTAGTATACTGAACTACTTATAGGGAATTTCATTATATAAGTATGCATTAAAACAACAATATTATAACAAAATTATTTGTTGCGAACTGATGGTGTTCCATCTCGTTATTACAAATATATAATCGTATTATATATATATATATATATATATATATATATATATCGTATTATATATATATATATATATATATATATATATATATATATATATATATATATATATATATATATAATACGATTTTGTTTGAGAATTTAATGTTTATTTCACAATGATACGATATAATTCGTGGCAATTCACGTCACTTAACACAACAATTTCAGTGCGAAAAATATTTTAACTATAAAATATTTATGTATCGTTTTAATTATAACAGAATATATTTAATTGATTGTTGATTATTATTTGTATTGTCGCAATTGATTTGTTTCCATACATTTACTGCTTATTGTATTTTCTCAATCTCCCTCTAATCCACGAACAGTATGACACTGGCAATCAGATGGAAGCCGAGTCAATTTTTTTGCTATACTATTAATATTAATATTAAAAAAAAGAAGTAATATAATAATGGAAATAAAAGTTGTTTAAATAAAAACATAACTTTTATCTTACCTCTGTATTCCAACCGAAGAAAGAGTAAAGATAAACAATTCTTAAATTTACACATTTCAATTTTAATAATAGCTCTGCTATATAAATTATTAAATGAGTTCTTATGGATATAATATATTTCACAATTATTATGGATTAATATCCATAATATTACGCTTGACTATTTATATCCACTTTAAATTAATTTCAAACTGCTAATAACAACTTCAAACTGATTTTTTAAACGAATATATTTTGAATACAACAAGATTTCGACCAATGATATCACGTCAATTCAAGGTCAAAATAGTTTATCTGAACCCCTATGATTAAAATTGGTTGTATATATAGTGATTACAAATCAATAGATACTGTAGAAGCCGAGATGGCCCAGTGGTTAGAACGCGTGCATCTTAACCGATGATTTCGGGTTCAAGCCCAGGCAGGCACCACTGAATTATCATGTGCTTAATTTATAATGTGTGTTTATAATTCATCTCGTGCTCGGCGGTGAAGAAAAACATCGTGAGGAAACCTGCATGTGTCTAATTTCAACGAAATTCTGCCACATGTGTATTCCACCAGTCCGCATTGGAGCAGCGTGGTGGAATATGCTCCAAGCCTTCTCCTCAAAGGGAGAGGAGGCCTTAGCCCAGCAATGAAAAATTTACATGCTGCTAATGTAATGTAAAAAGATAATTTAGTCAAGTAGTCTTGTAATTACCCAATATTGAAACATATTATAAACGATAGAATTATTTTGAAATAAGCTATTACATATGAAGTACTTTGTATTAATAACTAATAACATTACATAGTCAACCTTATTATGGGAACGAAGTTCTTTTACGCGTCTTACAGTAGAGTGATCTGCAGAAATCGTCACGTAAGAAAAAGCACTATGCCTCCACGCAATCCTCTCTTTCTGTATCTCTCTGTCTTTTTCTATTATATTAACTTTAATATAACTACATTTATAATTAGTTTTTGTTATTGTTTTCATTTACATGGGATTTTTAATAACAATTTTATTTCTTGACATTTATATAATAGTTGTTAAATTATTCTTTTGTATCGGTTATTTAGTATTTACCACGACACGTCACATTCCTAATTTATAAATTCAATATGAAAATTGTCTCTACGAAGCCGCCACCATGTCCATCCAATTACAGAACCAGAAAACGAATTCCATACCATTGCATCGAGCAGTGAGACAAGGGGATAATTTTTTACTAATGCAATGGAGGATATGTTCAAGACGCGGAACTGGAAAGGACGCGTCATCATGGCAAAAACGCTACAGGACCTACAACAAATTCTGAATGAGCTGGCTGATTCTTCTATGCGCATCGGCCTACGGATGAACTTGGATAAAACCAAGGTCATGATCAATGAACATTCTACCGGAATCGATTGCGATACACGGTACTGTCCTCGAAGTTGTTCAAAAATATGTCTACCTCGGGCAAACCTTGCGATTAGGTAGAAACAACTTTGAGGACGAGGTGAATAGAAGAACTCAGCTAGGTTGGGCAGCATTTGGGAAGCAACGTAATTTTTACATCGTCGATCCCACAGTGCCTTAAGACGAAAGTCTTCAGCCAGTGCGTTCTACCAGTCATGACATACGGAGCCGAAACGTGCACACTCACGACTATGCTGGTCCACCAGTTTAAAGTCGCTCAGCGTGCTATGGAAAGGATTATGATCGGCGTTTCTCTGAGGATTCGCATCAGAAATGGGGTGATCCGTCAGAGAACCAAAGTCATCTAAGGGGTTTTCCAATAGGGACGCTTGAACTTTGACAGCTGATTGCGGCCATGTTGTTTGAGTGACAGCTGTCAAATGCAGTGTGTTATATTCATTCCGTCCTCCCAAACCACCATGGCAGGTTACAGTGTCGAGCAGCACGTGCAAATCATAAAATTGTTTTATGAAAATGGGTCTTCAGTTCGAGCAACGTTCCGCGCACTTCGCCCGTTTTACGGTCGCGATGATCGTCCTGCCGAGTCGACTATCCGTCGATTGGTGGACAAATTCGAGTCAACCGGGTCAGTTAACAATCAGCCGGTTCCCGTGCGTCAACGTAACGCGAGATCTGCCGAGAATATCGCCGCTGTGCGCGACAGTGTCCTCGAAAACCCGCGGCAGTCATTTCCGCGTCGCGCACAGGAACTCGGCCTTTCGCAGACGACAACTTGGCGAATTTTGCGTTGTGACTTGAGCCTGCACCCGTACAAGATCCAGCTGACCCAAGAGCTCAAGGTTAATGACCATAGACAGCGCCGTGTGTTCGCTGACTGGGCATTAGAGCAGTTGGAAGTTGACGCCGATTTTGGCAAAAAAAAAATCTTCAGCGACGAGGCGCATTTTTGGATGAATGGCTATGTCAACAAGCAAAATTGCCGTATTTGGGACGAGACCAATCCACACGAGGTTCACCAAGTGGCAATGCACCCGCAGAAAGTGACTGTTTGGTGCGGATTTTGGGCCGGAGGCGTGATTGGTCCGTATTTTTTCGAAAACGATAATGGTGTGGCCGTCACCGTCAATGGTGAGCGATACCGGTCGATGATAACCAACTTCTTTTGGCCTGAAATCGAGAATATGGATCTGGACAACATGTGGTTTCAACAGGACGGCGCTACGTGCCACACAGCACACGCTACGATGGAAGTTCTGCACGAGCAATTTCTGGACATGGTCATCTCGCGCGGAGGCGACGTGAACTGGCCACCGAGATCGTGCGATTTGACCCCGCTGGACTTTTTCTTGTGGGGTTTTCTTAAGTCGTAGGTCTATGCCAACAAGCCGCAAACCACCGATGCCCTCAAAGTCAACATACGCCACGCCATCGATCAAATACAGCCCGATTTGTGCGCCAGAGTCATCGAAAATTGGACCTTTCGTGTTCGCGCCACCAACCGAAGCCGTGGCGGTCATTTGAATGATGTCATATTCCATACATAATGGGGTCGATAGACCTTCCAAATAAAAAAAAAAATTCGCAAATATCTCTCCTACATGTATTTTTTTTTGCATTTCAAAGATCAAGCGCCCTTAATGGAAAACCCTATACATAGCCCACCGGATTAGTAAACTCAAGTGGCAGTGGGCCGGCCATATTTGTCGTAGAACCGGTAACCGTTGAGGAAAACGTGTTCTAGAGTGGAGACGTCTCGGCAAACACAGTGTAAGACGTCTGGCAGGAGCTGGATGCGAGTAGCCGAAAAGAGATCACAGTGGCGTGCAATTGGAGAGGCCTATGTCCAGCAAGGGACAAGTGTGGGCTGCTGATGATGATGATATGAAAATTAACAATTGCTACCTCCAATCGTTTTATTGTCTTTTCACTCTAGTATGGTGTAATAAGTGATAAATTCTTAATATAAGATTTAAATGTATTAATAGACCAAGTTATAAATATCTGCGGAGTTTTATTATAGAATCCATTAACTTGTCCCAGAAAGGTAATATTGACTTAGACGTGGGCTGTGTGAATCTTGATAGTTGTTAAAGGCATTTTTTTCTATCAATTAAGCCCTGGCCAGACATTATTTTTCAGCCTTTGAGTTAAAACGTGCCCTCGCAAAAAATAATAAAGTTGAATATTTCTTAAAATAGTTTATAAACTGTTTGTAACATCAATCACAAACTAAACGCAAATTAAAAAAAAACTTTACATTTTATATGCGATACTTCCGAACTTGCGACGGCAATAAAAAAAACTGATAACTTTAATGTAGACAGCTATTTTGCAATTTACATAATTTATTTTTCCACCCAAAAGTATCGGAGTTGCAATTTAACGGGAAAATACTGCTAGCACACTTACCACCACTCTCGTTATTTTGTTCTGTATAATATATATTTAATTAAGTGTTATAACAATTGTTTCTTTTGCGAAAAATATAATTTAAAAAGGATTAAATTAATCAGTGATTCACTTTCGCAAAGCATATATAGGTCAAAAAATGTTTGTACAAAACATTTTTTTAATAAATTTTAATCAACCCATTTCTGTGCGGAAGCACTAAAGTTTATCAAAAGTGTAACGTGGAGTACTACTACTACGTCATTTTAATCCAAAAATTCAAGAACTAATTACAAACACAATGAAAAACTCCAAGTTGAAGGAACTTCAGGAATATTTCGGTACAATTAGTTTAGTATTCTGTCTGAATAAAAGGAACAGACTCATGATTATATTGTTACATTGCTGTAAAGAATATCTGACAACATCATTGGTTCGTTGTTAGCTTACAGAGCTAAAAATCCGTAGCTCATATATCTTGAGTCAGATATTTTCAGTCTGACTGAAAATATCTGACTATCAAATATCAGTAACAGTTCCGAATCAGCAAGATTGCAATACCACACTCTCGTGATATGTGATTAATTGAAATACAAGTTGTTTGTGCAAACATATAACACCCCCCGGTGTTTGCACAAACAACTTGTGCACAACACAAAAGAGTATATTTGAATATGAAATACTACAGGTCCTAGATTGTTTTTTATTCAATTACCTTTAACGGCATTTAGTTATGACCATAAAATCGTATATTCTATTCGTAAAGTTAACAGAGCGAAAAACATTACAAAAGTAATTAATGAGATGCATGACACCAACGGTTTTACGTACTTTTGGAGAAACTGTCCTGCTATTGATTTGTACAGAACAATGCAAGAGTTTGAACCTAGAATGTCAGAATCTGAAGTCTTATAATATATCTAGTAAATAAAAACGTTTAAAGACGTTTCATTTAATTTAAATCTTAAATAATATTATTTAAAAATTAAAACATTGGGCTTAACTCCTTACATAAACAAACAACAAGTAACTACTATTACAATTTTATGCATGAGGCTTTATGAAGTATTTATTAATTCGTGTTAATATAAGTTCATTGCTCATAACAAACGTCAATAGAAACTGCGGTTACAATATGTTAACATGACAGCAAACACTTCGTCCTCCACACTCCCACAGAGTAACAAGCTCAACCATCAACAACTTGTTCGACACCGATAATGTACAAAGTTCATTATGTTCGGTGCTCGAGTTTGAGTACATATTATTTAACACAAAATTTACACAAATATGTAAGTCCGCTTTAATAAATCAAAATCTTTATCCAATATTATATGAGTGTTTGCTAATCGATTAACAAAAATCTACCTTTAGACCTGAAAAAAACGGGCGAACGGGGAAGAAACTCGCAAAGGGTTTTTCTACAATTGTTGTTTACAATTAATAAATTAATATCTATTCAATACAAGCGATTTTCCGCGGTTTTGTATGGGTGAAATTTATTAGTAAAGAAAAAAAAAAGTACGCTCAGCAAGAAAAAAAAATGAATTGGTGTGTTTTTATAAGGTTTTTTATAAGCAACATAATTATATAACTATGTTATACGTAAGAAATGTCAGAAATATCAAAATCGTTAAGAGTCGCAATTCTATTATGACACATTGATCAAAATTTCCACTCCATAACTTCAAATTAAAAGATCAAAATTTAATTTTTACAGCCAGTCTATCCGACCACCTAATTTGTACCATATTTTTCACGTAAATCGATAATATCTACTAAAGTATTCATTCGAATTATACGTTGTAAAAGACAATTTGAATGTATATTGATAGTTGAACCTTTGGCCCTTACAGTAAAAGTGCAAAAACCTCAATTAAAAGCATAACACCTCGCCTAATTAACAGCGACAAGAAGAATGGTCCATATTCTTCTTAGATAATCGGAATTGCGATACAACGGGGACATGCTGCTGTAGAAATTATTTTTAATTTTTATTCGTATATAGTTGAGCCCTTAATGTAATGTAATAATTCTTTTGTAAATATCTAACAAAAATAAATTGTCTGGCGGTTAAAAAAAAAGTTAAGTAGTAAGGATTAATATAGATTTGAAGATAATGGCTTCACAAATAACCAAAAGCTTTTTAATAACCTGTAATAGATAAATAAATTACTTTATAAGAAAGTACTCTCGCATATTCCGTTGGCATGTTCATTTAACGATATTTATATTTTGTCGTATAATATATCTGATACACTTGAATTATACATGTAATATGTTTAACAGTACATTAATCATAGATAAGCTTCTACATACATACATAATATCAACGGTATTTTTTTCTACATTTTGTATTATACGTATTAATCAAAATTTATTTACATATTATTTATATGTAACTTTTCATATTCAAAAAAAATTGTTCCCCAAAAATATCCGGAAAATGTTTTGCTCTAACATTGATGGATGGAAAAGAGTAACGTATGTGTACAGTCAAAACTTCGAAAGATTGAATGCAGTAAAAGTAGCCCGAAAACATGTAAAAGTTAGCACATATTTTGCGCTCAAAAAGTTTTAATTAAAGAACATGATTTAAGAACATTGTACCGACTGCAACGGCTTTAATGTTAAAATACTGTCCTATTTTGCAAACGTTCAGTTTTTTGTGAATACAATACGGATGTATAATAATTCAGTTAAGACTTCTTGGCATATTCCAAACGAGTCATGAAGTATGATCGCATCTTGGCTATTTCCTTTTATCATTTTAAAATAACGAATCGTGTTCGACCCGTCCTGCCTTCTTCTAAATGACCTTCTTCTATATGACGTCGATGATCTAATGGTTCTAATAAGATTTTTAACTTGACATGACTACAAAGTGTATTCCGCTTATAAGATAAAGTATTTATCACCACACTCAAGGTGCAGTGCCGGATTAGCCAACGTCACAGAGTCAGCAAATGCGACGGCCCCTAACAAAAATAATGGAATGTTAGGCATTTTTCAGCAAATTCTGTAGCAGCATAACAAGGGATACAATAATAGAAGAAAACGATAATATTCTTGCTTGTTAATGGGAAATGGTAAATATATAACTAAAATTAATTTGAAGTTATTTTTTTTAATCGTTTTCACTGTTTGAATAAATGAAATTTAAATATTTGTCGCATTGATAAATATGAACGTGTATATGTACCTGAACTCCTCCTACACACTAGGACCCATATCCATTTTTTGTGTGTATTTGAGTCCTTTTGGGTAGCTTAGATTGAGTCTGATAGGTAGCGCTGCTATCGGGAAGTAAAGAAAATTCTTATTTCACCCAGAAGAAGTCGGGGCAGGCAGACGTTTTTAATAAAAATAACCGCTTAATTTACATTAGAATCTATAGTTGTACAGAGATTAAGAAGTGTTTGAAGAAATAACGCTGATTTTTTGCGTTTTATAGAATAAGAGAACAAATATATTGTAATAACTATGTATTTATACTTGCATAAATCATTGTGTCAGTGAAAAATTCGTGAATAACTAATAATTTGTTAAACTAAAAAAACAACCGAATATCTTATACGTCATTTGGTTCTTAATAATTAAAAATAAAATAAGCTAAATTAAAAATAAAATAATGGCGCTGTAAGTAATATTAAACATTCATTTCATCGCCAATGTGTCAACAACCTTAAGAACTAATATGTTATGTCCCTTGTGCCTGTAGTTACACTGGCTCACTCACCCTTCAAACCGGATCACAACAATACAGAGTACTGTTACTTGGCGGTAAAATATCTGAAGACTGGGTGGTACCTACCCAGACGGACTTGCACAAAGCCCTACCACCAAGAAACTATATACAAAGATTAGTACAACATATACAAAGATAATATATCGTATAATAATAATAAACAAAAACTACTATAATAATAACAACTAATAAAGTGACCACAGATAATCACAACGTAATAATACAGCGAGTTATATATTTGTCTTGATTTTTAAAATATGAAGAGATTGTGCATGGCATATACAAATTTTGTTTCATATTACCTGTAGTTAGGTCATAATGGAGGGCTCTTATATTAATGGAAGCACTCAATTAAGTTATATCAAGAGAGCCGTCGGAAACGAAGCGCGGTGCTGCCCACTTTCCGAACACGCAGGGAAGACTTCAATTATGGATAATGGAAGATATTTTAACAGGAATTGATTTATTTTATTCAATTCAGATTCATTTAATTTACCCAAATATCAAGAGCCGATCAAAATATTCAACCAGTTCAATTCTACGTGTATTGTAATTGTAAAATATATGAAGTATAAATTTGGAAAATAATGTTATTGACAACTTTAACTAAAAGATTTCCGTGGAAAGACAGAATTCAATTGAAAAAAAAGCTATTTTTGGAAATAAATAAACAGCATGTTATATAATTGCTTAAAAGTAAATTTCTATGAAAATACGCTGATACGCGGGATCGAGATATTATTTTATAAATTGAATAACATATTAAAAATATAAACGTCTTTTTTATAAAAATGTTATTTTAAATAAATTTAAATCGAATTAGGTGACCGAGAGCTTGCTGGCATATAAAAGAAGATATAATTTTATAAAATACTATAAAACGATATCCGATATACATAAATAGGACATGGAATATTATTAATAGTCTTTGTTGAAGACTGAATAAATGTTGTTAACTAAAACGACAAAGGTATTTGTAATGTTTTTTAATAAATCAGCTATTTATATAATATTTCATAAAACAACATAAACAGTACGATTCTGTTATAATTCACTTCGTATCTCACTCGTGTAATTTTGATAACCGACTCAAAGTGATACGTAATTTTGATACACATATCATAGTATGATATTTCTCGCGTTCTGCGATTAGTTTCGAGTTTCTTCTTACAGAATACTTCTACAGAAACAATATCTTCCTTTAATCGTTATTTAATCTGTAGCTGCGACCTAATTTATTAAAACATATCAGAGAGATACGACAAGTTTTGTCGTTTTTATATCGTATTATATCGTATTTGCGTATTTAGATAAATATCTAAAGCTTTTGATGCTGTATACACGAAACGCTTTTATCAATATTCTATAATAATATTAGTATTTTCAAGATGATTTTGATCTCATTTCTTTGTATACTTAAGTCGACAAGATCATATTAATAGAATTACATAATCTGGATCTGTACCAAAAATAAGTGATCCATTGGAAACATTTTAGGATATTTTTTATTGTTGATAAATATAAATGACCTTTATTTATATTTCAAGGGTCTTTGCGATCTTATGTTGCTGATATTATCTCTATATAAACAAAAAGCGTAATGCTAACCTTGCTTTAATTAAGAAATAGTTATTTTAAATAAAATTGTCTTAAAGTAAGCAATAATGCAATTTTTAGTCTCATCAGTATAGATTATAGCTTTCCTGGAATCTGCATTTATCAAATAAAGAGAAAATGAGTTCCGTAGAAGAAGAACAAAGTGGAAGCTTAACAATGAATGGGTATTGACGTTGACTTTATTTATTTTTATATTGAATTTTATGACGGAAAACCATGATATAAATTCTAACAGTGAGTTATCCTTACGAGTCGTATATAATCTACGGTATCTTAATATATTAAGTACTTTGATTTTGGAACGATTCATTTCATCATCATATATAATACTATGTCTTAATTAAATATATCTTTATATTAATCGAACGACACGTTATTAAGAAAATTTAGTTAATACGTGACGTTCTACGTAATAAGACATCAGAGGAAATTGCGTGACGATCGTCGTTCGTACAAAAACCTATTATTATATCTTATTTACTGGGTCGTTCGTGTAATGGTTAGCTTTGAGTAATCAATATATATATATATAAGTTATGTTGGGTTCGAATCCAAGGTCAGGCCGATTAAAAATTACCTTAGAAACATTAAATCGTCCTCGTACATGATAATGGCTGCCATAGATATAATCGGACAAGCTAATTCATCGAACTGTAAATATATTCTAGTTTTACATACATAATTAATATATATGTATATATTAATTACTAAAAAATACAATCAATGAATACTTGCCCACCTAATTTCATCTAATAATATGTCTATAAGTTATAAATAAAAATAATTTTACCGATTCTAATTTGTTTTATTTTTACATCCTAAATTATCTGTATTTCTGATTTTTTTAGAAAAAATAATTAAATTATCTGTAGATTCATAGCTTTGCCTGTATATTTATCATTTCTTGCTTTTTACACCGTCTAAAGTATCGACCATTCTTTCTTTTGCTATGCCAAGTCCGTACATAGCATATTTCTCATCTCTGTCAAGGCATGAGGACGATTACAGTTTTTTCAATCGTTCAAACGATTCATTCATAATATTGAACTGAGCATAAAAACCTTCAATACCAATTTTATAATTCATTTCTATGAATTTTATCAATTAAATGCATTTATTTACAGCCCAATATATTTTAAGATTTAAAACAAAACAATTCTAACATATCAATAATGTGATTTTTATTTAAAGAAAATTCAGTTATAATAACAACACGAAAGGAATATTAAAACCTAATGGGAACTAGCTGGATACATTGTTACTATAAAAAATTGGTCAAGAGATAAGATCACTTTGACAAAGTATTGCGCTTAACAACTTTACTTCACAGTTGCACCTATAGTCTAACCTAACCAAACGGAGGAATATTGCAAATAAATGTGGGTACTAAAATAAAGTAGTAGCAAGTGGCGAAGTGGAATAGAGTTGTATTATATCTAAAGATATATAAGTATTAATCAACAACTGTCTGTAGTGCATAAAATAACAAAGCTATAAACAAATTGCATGAAATATGAAAATGTACGGTCTGTTTATCTTTATTATCTCCTAGATTGGAATAGAATATAATATAGAATAGACAGAGAAAACAGATTACTAGAATTTTGATGTCTGTCTGCTAAATTTATTCTCTCCTTCAACTGACTACAAATACACACCAGTCAACACTCGAAACTACAATCGATTCCTGAGTTTGACAACGAGCGGTGATCAAATATAGGATAAACTAATTGTTTCGCAGCGGTAGTACGTATTGAGCTTTGTTCATAGCACAATTATTGTAGCTAAATCATCTTGATAGAGTCCAGACATTTCAATATTTCCCATTTATTATAATTTGCTTCGAGCATATATTAAAATTCATCTTAACATAAGGCATATCATATAATTGCTAGAATGTAATTACATTAAATTATGTTGCAGCCTCGGATTTGGTTAATAAAAGCCATTAGCCCGATTGGTTTTTCTTAATCAATGAGAATTTTTTGTAGCGCTTTATTTTTAATAAGTATTCGACTTCCTATTCTAGCAGAGCTATATGATTTCATCTGAGTAAATAGAACTAATTACCTCCTTGATTGCCTTTGTTGAAAACTTAAATAAAATATGAGCTTTATAGAGAAGATCATACACCGTGTTCAGAGGTTTTTTTTTTAAATAATATAATGTATAATATAGGCTGACGGTCAAATGGTTCTTGAGATAAGTGGTCATCACTAGTTATAGACGTAGTAAGAAATATGAATTCCATTCCATACACAGCCAGCGCTCCACCGACCTTGGGTGTTAAGGTGTTATACCTTTAGTGCCTGTAGTCAAACCGGAACAAAATAATACCAGTTACTGCTGTTTGGCAGTAGAACATCTGAGTGTGATGGTAGCCCTCGTGCTAGATGAGTCACCACCACCACCAAGTAAGAGGATATTTGTGGATATTAGGTGATATATTTATTCCCATGTTTCATTGTCCGGGTACGTTCGGTCACCTATAGTGCGATTCTGTAAGAATTCACTTCGTATTTCACCCGTGAAATGCTAACCGACGTGCGATGATAAGTCATTTTGATACGTGTATCCTATAAATTTTTGATAATTATATTCAATGACGCGTATCATACTCGTATTCTGCGACGAGTTTTAACTCTCTTCTTACAGAATAACTCTCCTGCTCGTAGATGGATCAAAAGAGATTGCTGATTCATTTACAATCCCTGATACACTTTCCAACTTTTTTTTTTCTTCTCACGCTCCGCTATAATAATATTTCTCTTAGCAGCGGTTTATAATCACTACTCATACGTCTAATGTTGAGCTAGATCAGCCGATGTATTTGATTGATTTGGCAAAAAGACGGTAGGTATACTATATAATTAGAATTTTAAAAAAATTGCAATTAGATTAGGTGTATTTGGAGTCGAATATTTGTCATTTGTTTGGTTTTATATATAAATATACGTAAGCAACGTCGTGAATACGTTGAATGTTATCTTTTAATAAATTATATAAAGAAACGACTGTGAAGTAATAAAAGCTTAAATTTGCTTTATATTTTTTTCTTAAATTTCTTACCACTTTAGTCAATTTCCATAACTTATATTACAGGAAGTACTCAATTATCAAGACTACCGGCGTCCGGTGCGAGACTGATGGACTCCACTTTTCCATTGTTAAACTTATAACAATGTTTTACTAAAAGGTATTAAAAACACATATTTTTGTGACATACATAAACGCACTCCTTTAAATATAATTATTGTGAGTTATCATAACTATAATAAATAAGGTTTTATCTATTTAATAAAAGTATACGTAAAAAAATATACATACATTTACCCGTTGCTTGCTTCGTTATAATATAATATAAATAAATAAAGGAAATAAAAATGGCTGTATTTCTCACAGAACATTCGAGTATTAGTAGTTAGTATAGTTAGTAGTTATTATTTAAAGTTCTTAACCCTTTATATTAATATTTATACTATTTAATGTAAGTATTGTTAATTCATTTTTTTTTCTAATAAAGTTAGTCTGCAAGAACTCTTTTGCAGGTAAAGGCCTCCCCCAAATTGTGCCAATCCTCTCCCAACTTTACAAATTGCATCCAATTTGGTCCCGCTTTATGTATAATTTCGTCTCCCCTTTTTTACGATGTAATAATATATTTATAAACAAATTATTTATAAACAACAAGCCTGATAACGAGACATTGCTGTGCAAAGGCTTCCTCCTGAACTCCACATGAAATATTATCCACACCCAAACTTGCACCAGAAACAGTATACCTATACCAATCACTCATACTTCAATCCAAGCGTTTTTTAACAAACACATGCATATAATTTGTGGGTACAACCTTTGTTTCCACCAAATCACCTGTCGTACGCCCTTTAAATATCTTGGCACCTGTCCACCGATTCACCCATTAGTATTCAGATCCCGCTATATACATATCTAGCTTGCGAATAAGTATGTAGTTTAAATAATCTACCCAATCTAAGCATCGAAATCAGTCCCATCGTTTAGTAGAAGTTCAATTAGATACACAAATCTAAATATATAAAAATAATGATGCCACACGGAAACAAAGTTTAAAGCCATACTTATAAGAAATCTCTTCCATATCACCCGAGGTGCTATTTCTTTTCATGTTGAATATATGTAAATAATAAAATTAACAAAAAATAAGACCCGCTGAGTTACTTTCGACGGTTCTTCTCAGGTTGAGTATTTTCTTTTCCGAACCGGTGGTAGTGTTTAATTTGACAAAAGTTTAAGTACATAAGTGTAATGCTTCTATATTGAAAGGAGTTTGAGTTTGAGTATGATGGAATTAACAATGGCAAAAAGTTTAAAATAAGAGACAGAGACACGTAGAGTCAAACAAAAGAAAAAATACAGTCGAAAAAGGAAAGGAATTAAAAAACGAGACATTAAAGTCGTGTAGCGCGCACAATTGCAAGTTTAAATTGTAAAGGACAATTTCACCGAAGCTAGTACGATTTTGTATAGGCTCTTTTACGCTGACCCCTAAACTATTAACCACCAAACAGCATAATGTCCCAATGGATATAACGAGTTAACCTGTGTAATTACAGGCATTAAGTAATATAAACGCATATAATTATGTATATACGTAAGAAAATCTGCATATGTGTATATCTGAAGATATTAATTTGTTAAAGATATGTTATTCACTTTACATCTGCCGCTGGACCAAGGGATTGATTTATTAAACTAATCGTAAGTAAATATAAAATGTAATGAATATTAATACAAATATTTTTAACCGACTAATAGACAAAATAGGAAAAATACAATAATTCAAAATTCGTAATTTATCCGATGTTTTAGCTTTTCAATTATCGTTACTAGGGAACGTTGATAGGGTATAAATTGTCAATTATTATTTCTTATACATTTTTAAATTTTTTTTTTTTGCTACATTGTCAGAAATAAACGACAAATATTAAAAGCGCGATACCTAAAGCCAGTTTTCAACATTTCACGGTAAGTTACGAAATTATTTCTTTTTTCTTCATTATGTAAAACTGCATACTCCTGTACTATATATATATACCGTTGTATATATACGTGTGTATATACAACGGAATACAGTGTGACTACTACAGAAAAACAGCGTCTCATTTTAGGAGTTAGTTTATTAATCTAAGTCAATCAATCAAAAATTTTTGGAGGCTTTTAAGACCACTTTTGAATCGTCATTTTACAAACTATATTAAGTGAAGCTACCACCGGTCCGGAATGTAGATGCTAACGAGAAGAACCGGCAAGAAACTCAGTAGTTACTCTTTTCCAACATTTTAATCTGATAGCAGTATAATAATAATGTTAGATTTTTGACCACATACTTATTCAATAAAAAAAAAACACTGTTTTATGTTGTAGATTTATAATCGTCCGTTATAAACCTAAAATATTAAAAATGGTTTTATTTGTATTCAATATACTTGACAGATTTTATAAAATCAATATAAAAAAATTCTTTATTCAAGTAGTCTTGAAAGATGAAAGCGCTTTAGAATTTTAATGACTTATTTATCAATGTTTTTTGACCTGAGCTTGAAATATTTTTAACAGACAAGTCAAAAATAACTTTTTAATCTTATTGTAGAAACTAATATTTAAATTTTTTTTTTTTTTCTTAATGTATTACCTTTTTTATGAAAAAAGGTAATATATGCATAGTTCACTTACTTAAACTAGTACAGAAATGTACATACAAGAAATATAATTCGCAAATAAAAACGAACAATAATTACATTGAGAAAATATTAACTGAGAAAAGTATAATTTAGGCCAGACATTTTTTCTTAGTGACATTTTCTTGAAAGAAATGAAATAAAACATTGAATGTCGATGAAATAATCTGAGGCGAATAGCGTAAGATCGAAGATATATCTGGAATCATCTCGCTTGTGCGAGGACTGCTCGATTATTGAACATTATTAATTCAATACAGATCTTGCAACCTTCAAACAAATCAAAACATTATTTCGATCGAAATGTCAATTTTATTTAATACTGCTACTCTGTTTACCTTTGAACTAAAAAACGTTCGTTTTCTTTTTTGTTTGATCGGCTAAATATATAATCGTATTCGTTAATAAGATATATATGAGCATCATTCGTTAATTGTATGCAATTTATTTTATCTTATAAAATTGAATGTTGATATGATTGCTTACGATTAATAGACCTCAACGCCGTTTGGCTGATTGTACCATAAATATCTCCACACATGTTTTTTTTTCAAGGGGACGTTTATTATAAAATCCACTTTTTAACTCTCAGTAGCAGATCAACTTATATTCCATTAAACCGATAACCATAACAATTGATAAACATTTGATAAAAAAAAAACAAAAAAGAGTCATTGTCTTTCGTGTCGGACATTCGCTATTATATTATAAATAAACAATTAGCATAATTATATACAAGGTTTCAAGAAAAAAAGTTCAAACAAGAAATCGTTATTGAAATAAAGAAACCCAGGCTGTGACCCGTCCAAGCACAGCTAGGCGTTGCTTGGACGATTCTTCGGAACATGCTGTATAAGGTGCAGAGTGATCCAACATCAACTCGTGCTGCTCTGCGTTGAATACGGTCAAATAGAAGAAACTGGTAATGGGGAGCACCAGCCCAAAGAGCAGCACTCCATGTTAGGCCGAATTAGTGCCAAACGCGGTCTAAGACCTTCAAACTGGCTGCTAATGCCTCCCCCTTGAACTCAACTGCATCTGCCCATTATGTGTCAGGTAAATATATTTTTAACGAATTATATATTTTACAAGTGACCTTGTCCCATTTTCTGAATTCTTACTTGCTTATTTTCGTTTCTGCTACGCATTCCCAAATTGATGGTGTTATTTCAGTTGTTGTCTCCATTATTTAAAATAATAATTATGATTATTTTATATTATTTTAATTATAATAACATTTCCTTACATTTTAATCATATATTTATCATTGTTTCCAACCGCAGTTTTGACTTGAGCTTGTGAACTTTAAAAAAAAGTAACTTATGTGCTATTCTACACTATAATCTCTCTCTGTTTCACAATTCATTCAGATTCAACATTCAGAGCTTTTCTGAAGTGACTAAGTAATAAACATTAATTCATCCAAACTCTTGCATTTATAATATAAGTATTACTTTACGTAAGCGCCGTCGCGCTTGAAATATTCTGGTATATTCTACAAGAATTCATTACGTTGCATATTCGGTATTAACCTATTACGGTATGTGAGTTTATATTTTGAGCTTGTCGTTAGTATTCAGCTGGCTTGTTGAATACCTTAATTAGTCAACCCACAAACCGACGCAACGAACACGTCTTAATTTCATATCCATACCACATATGTACGAAAATAAATTAAAAACATTTCTACCTGCATATTTATATCCTATTTCCTTCAACTAATATGAATATTTCATATTTATAAGTAAAAAGAAAAACTGAAATAACTTTACACTTAAAAAGTTTAGTTCACAGAGCTAAGAAAGCAAGTTTTTTTTATTATTAAAAGTTATAATGAGGTATATTTATACAAACAACAAATTTCATAGCGTGAAAAATATTTTCTTCGTTAGCTGGCATAGGAGAAAACTTCTTAAAACCTCGTGTAACTTGTTTAATAGCGCCCGGAAAGGAAACCTTGAAAAAAGTAATGAGTCGATTGAGATTCCGTAAAAAAGTATTTCCAACCGTTAAACAAAAATATTATGCAAGTCTATCACATTAATCTTTCCCTCTCGTTCGGTGCTTTTACGTGTTCATATTTAACACTATAGTTTTAAATATGAACACGTAAAACTTACACACATACTTGTGCACAGAAGTTATATATAGTAGTTACATATAACTTCTGTGCACAAGTTTTTAATATGATTTTATTACAAACTAAAAAAAATGTTTCTGTTAATATATATGATATGTCATCAAAATAAATTTGAAATATATCTTTTAGTCATATTTTATCAATTTCTGAATTTATTTGGTAAAAAATAAATTACAGAAATACAGAATTTCTAGATTCTTCTTTGAAAGGTGACCAAACCTGTGTAATGCACAAGGGACATATAGCATCTTAGGCCGAAAGTTGGTAGCACATCGAAAATTGGAGCAGTTTAAAAAATTTATTCTTTATTAAATTTCATTGCGGCGTTGAGACACCCTTGACAGTTAAATTCTGTTTACTCGATTTCGACCACATAATCCTAACACAACAAAGCAAGTATGTGGATGGTACTGAGGTATACACTCGGTAAGCAAAATATAAAGTAATATTTGTCGGACCATATTTGAAAGACAAAACAAATTAATATATATGTAAATCAAGTCCAGTAAAATTAAATTGAATGTTACGTACATCGCCTTTTTCATCCACTCCATATTATGTTAACGAGTTTTCTTTTTTAAGTAATATATATTTTGAATATAAAACTAGACAAAATATAATATATAAGATAAATATTAATATTTTGCACAAATTATTTTAATTTATACTCGATAAAAGGACGGACGTAGAAACATGCTCGTCATACTCGAAGAAGTGTATTATTTAATTATATATTCTTTTCAGTAAGCTTATATAGAAGTGTTCTTATGAAATAATAATTACAAAACACATTACAGGACAGTTTCTTACAAGATAATCGTTACTTAAAAAGTTCAATTGTAATGTGAATTATTAACAAAATAAAATGACGTTTATGTATTGGATTGTACTTGATCTGTATTGCAGAATGGCAAGCGCAAAAAAGGCGTTCAATTTCTACGGTACAAAGATGTGCTAAATCGTCACATGAGGAGTTGTGAATTGGAATCGTCACAATGGGAGTCATTGGCAGCCGACCGGCAACTTTGGAGGCATAACATGAGCACTAAGGTGTTTGCTTTTGAGAGTAGACGGAAAGAAAAGTTCGATGCCAAGCTCAAGGCCCGACCAACTGTTGTCATTCATTATAAATATGTCGGAGGGGTGCTGCAGCTGCATCGAATATGGTCGTACATGCACTGCAAAAATTGACTATGTCAGTCACTTGAGAATACAGAACAGAAATTCTTGATAGTCAGATCCCAGTCGCTGTGGTCGAAGACGGTCGGGATAGATAGAAGTTAGAACTTGGTCTGTTACACATAAACATTTACAAAATATATATGCATTATAATGTATTATATTATTGTAATGACGTCATAAGTATGTAGGCAATCACAGAACGCTCGCTTTTTTTTTCAGTCTCATACTTCACTGACGTTATGTACGATATGCCTATTGCCCACAGCGTCAATTAATTTCCGAGGATCGAAAGTGTCGGATCCCTACTATTACAATGAGTCAATTTAGCTTAATAAATAGCAATACTCACGAAGACACATTTATGTATTATCATTTGAAATTCCCAGCTAGATGAAATTTTTAATGGTACTAATCTCCTGTACCGGCACCAGCCCGCTGTCGACAAGTAGGTATTGTGGAATGATTAATTGTTCTGTAAATTGAATTCACCGTGATAAATGAAATATCCGCACAATAGGTAATAAATTACACTGACCCTCTCGGGCGCAAGATGAAACGGACTAAAAGTACCTACAGCCGTATATATCCGGATAATGATTATAAAACACAGCACACGTAAACACCTGCCCTCAACGAATACTGTAGCGGTTTTAATGTATATATTTCAAGTTTTATGTTTACGGTAAGCGTTTATCTGTGTAGCAATAAGCAATAAGGATTTCCATGACTAATTGGAAAACTATTCGTTCTTTAAACAATCAGCGTTAAATGAACAAACAAACGGTAACTATTAGTTAGATTTGTTTATTAACAAAACACATTAGCATTTATTCTCTGTCCATACAAAAGGATAGAACTAATACATACATATATATTTAAAAGTATTTTTTATTTTCACGCAAAAACTGCTATTCACTGAACATGTGTTAGCCAGCTAAACTATACTATAAAATTTTAAACGTATCTTTTTTTATACAGAATAAGTATTTTAGTATACCAATTTTATAATTCCGAAAGTAAATCTGTCTGTCTGAATTTGATAGAACTTAATATGTAGCAAGCTTGAACCCCAAGGCTGGCTATAATTTTATACCTAACACCTGACGACTAGCATTTTAAACACGAGAGAAACCGCGGACGACATCTATTTATTTATATATTTATAAGCGAAATACCACTGACCCATCACGATATCTCCGAAATTATATAGGTTTAAATGACAGACAAAATTATGTTTTTTCTAAATTTAAACTTCAAGAGGAATAACTTTGTATAAATTTTCCCTGTACAAAGACGGGACGGACAGCTAGTTCCATTCAACAGAACGAACACAAACTGTAGCGAATGGATGTGTAAGTGGATTCTAGTAATACTGTTATATAAACGGATTTTATAATTTGTTTAAAAAACAATTTTTCATTCAATAATTCCGAGAGCGAAGTATTTTAACAAAACAATATTATACTGACAATCATTACTGTTTCGTAATTGGATATAATACGATATCCGATTTATTAAAATCCCACGCTTGTTCTGACTCGTACATTTATATTTTCTTCAATAAAACGACTTTACATCGTGCTAAATCATAAAATAAAATTGTTTTCAAAACAATAATTGACACCGATTCCAAACTTCAATCAAAATGATTTTATCATTACCAACGCACTGAAAATTGTGATATTTATTTATATCTATACTAACTAGTGTTATAAATGCTAAAGCAACTTAGTCTGTCCGTCTCTCTGTCTGTCTGTCTGTCTGTCTAAACCATTGAACCGAATTAGTTTCAATTTGGTATGAAGCGAGCCTGAACCCCAAAGAACAAGTAGGTTATATCTGAAACCAAAGAACACCTTAACACACGGCTGAAAACGTCGGCGAAACAAATTCTTAATTAATAAAAAATATCGTTTGTATACTTGTAGTCCAACCACCAACCACCACGGTAAATCATTCATCCGATTGTAGCGAAACCTTGATGAGTTCAGTGTACGCCCGAGAAGGGAAAAAGCAAGTTTTTATCTATGTTTGTCTTTTAAAAAATTCTATATATGTATCTATCTTATTTTATCCGTGCGAAGCGGAGATAGACAGCTAGTGTACAATAAAAACATAATATCAACGTAGTGTTGCATTTACTAAAGTAAAGTAATTGAAACGCTTATCGAAAATGATTAATCAAAAATGCATTTATGATAATTCATGTACCGATGTGTAACGGTTGCTAACACTATCGTAAATATAATAGCAAAGACAGTCACGATACTGAATGTATGACCAAATACGTAATACTGCATTAAAAAAAACGGGACAAAAGCTTTATTGCGCTTAATAGATGTAGAAGCGATCTACTAAATAATATTTTAAAACGATACACAAGGCTCAGCCTAAACTTCATAATGTTAGACCTAAAGCTAGGGTACATTATGAAATTTTGCACAAAACAATTCCAAGGAACGCAGGTAAACATTATCAAAAATCAGCTCTTAGGTTTTTTAGCTTTTTTCGTTGTATCTTTTTTATGGACTTTTGGTGTCTGAAATATATATGTATATATTATTATTAAGGGGGTTAAATTTGTATGACAATATTTGTTAAAAAATTACAAATGTATATACATATCATTTCCAATTCTTTAAAAACTGCAAAACGCAGTTCAAATTGATGATAAATTACTTTAGTGTTGGTCAAAAAGTGCATTCTTCAATATAATCCTTCTCGAAAAAATACGCGACATAACTCGCTTAAGCATAATAAAAATTCGTTTTAGTTCATTTCGAATATGCTAATATTTTTTTAAAAATGGTGTAGCTATTTTTTTTTTAAATTTACTATACAATGAGTTGTTATATAATGAATGTAGTACACGTATAGGACCACGCTGTACCTGTTTTAACGAGCAAAATACACGTATCCTAATGAGTGAAAATGTAAAACGGATGCTAGAAAAAATGAGGCGTCCAGCAATATATTTAAAACGCAGCAACTACCGTTATAACTTATTTTCTAATGAGACATCGCTTACTGCAACACTACTTTAGTAGCCCTTAAGGCTCTATATTTTGAGGTTATAATATTTTTCGATAATACAATAATATAATTGTTAAACTTATTTTAACACAAATTGAATTTTCAATTTATTTTCCAAAAACTTCAGACAGGAAAAGTTCGCTTTCCGAAAACATGAAACCTTTTTTTGAATAAAGAATAACGGTACAAAAAATCTTAGCATAAATAACCAAACAGGTATCTACTATATAAGAAAAAGAATACTTAATAATTGGATTCTGTTATGTTTAAATTTACATAAGAATTTACTTACATTTTATATAATTATTAATAATTATTTTTTTCAGGGTTATAATATCTTGAGGTATTACGTAAATAATTAGCATTTAAACTCGTTGGCGCCTATTAAAATTTTGAAGATTTGGCCTATTTTGTGTGCACAATAATGATTTTGCAGACCAAGTCTTGAGAGCGCTACGAAACTACAAGTGGAAGTGGAACTCGTGTCGAAGTGCTCACAATTGTATCCGTTTGGACATTTATATATAACTATGATGACTTAAGTAAATGTCATAAAGCACTTAGAGCCAGACTACTAGAAATTAATTTTCATAATCAATAAGATACTTCTTCTAATAGTAAATACATGTATGAATATGATAAATGATAACGAAAGTATATAGTTTTGTTTGTTTAAAAGAAATAGCAAGTTTGGTTTAAGGCGAAGGAGCAAATTTTCCTTTCGATAGTACGAGTCAAGTGAGCCAAGTGTTTGTCCTCGCACACAGAGACTAACATTGTAAGAAATGCAAATCACATAAATATTCAATGCGTCACAAATCGCGTGATGTCAGATCGTAACTCCCTTGTGACTCTAATTACATTGTCTTACTCATCATCTAAACCGGAACACATCAATAAAATGAAATTGCTGCTTGACGAGAGGATAACCGGTTAGCCTAGTTATTTATTTATTATAAGGTAATGAATAAAATGTGGCATTGTTCAAAGTATGAATACTTTTGGCTTTAAAAAGGTTTTAAGGGAGAACATTTTTAAGTGCCACAGCTCACTTAAGCCCATCATGTCCTATCTCAAAATTCTGCTGTATAAACCTCCGTTATTACTGCTTACCTGAATGAAGATAAGTCTCATAGTTATTGTTATGATTTTACAGTATCTTTGTTGCGATTAATAAAATAAAACTCGAATCTCAAATATTTATGACTGCAAAAAAATATTTATTTATTTTGTATTAGTTTCTTTTTAAAATAAATATTATTTTTAAATGTCTTATTATCAGAATCTTAATTTAAAATGTATATGCAATATTTTCTTTCTTAGCAACTTTGTTTTAAAAATATATATAATATTTTTTTGGCACATGTTCTTAGTTATACTAAGTATTTTAATACGATTAGAAGAGCTCAATATTGGCATTATCCATATTTTATTATATAGAAATATGTTAACGTGTTTATAGTTAATGTGCTTAATAATGAACATTAAAAAAAATAATAATGCGTAACATTAAATAAAAAATATATTCTTGAGACTAATAATTCAATAATAGTTCGAAAGAAAATAGTCATAAGTAATAATTTTTCTGTAAAAAAAAATTGATTACACATTATAAGAAATTGTAGAGAGGCAATCTATACGCACGTTTATTGGACGAAGCGAGGAGGCAGCTGTACCAAATTGCCAACTCCTCGTAAGCCAGAGGCGTTTACTGAAGTTAACTTCAGTTCATTATTTATCGGAATAAATCTATACTTATTCCAGATAGTAGGGATTGCGAAACATTTCAAACGCAAAAAAATAACCTGGCATTATAAAAATGAAGTAATCAATTCTAGCTTTCGTCATCGTAAAGTTGAATTGGTGCGTATAAGTAATTTTGATTTATGTTATACATCTTACTAATAAAAAAATCCACGACATACACTAGACTTGCCACTAATATTATATCACATAAAGTACCCGACCCTGAACTATTGGGTTCGAAACTCGGGTTGTTCAATAAAAGGAAAGGCTGTCAAAAAATTCCCAGTTTGAGTCTGGAAATTTGCAGTGTATACACTACCGTGCCACGAAAAGCGCGTAAAACCGTTGGTTCTCAGTCTGAACATTTTCCAGTCGTGCCAGAATTAGTGTCCTATCGGACATTATGCAAGTACCTTCTCAGAAGTAATGCACTTGAGCACTATAATATCTCCTGCACAGTTATCTATTCTTGTTGAAAATGTCTGCCATGTCCGAAATCGGTCAAGATGTCCTATGTAAGAAGGAGGAAAAATAAATAAGCAATTACTGAAAATAATCCGAATTCATTCTTACTTCATTTATAGAAATTTGTAATTTAATCCTTACACTTAGTTAAAAATTTACGTGGTAACGCTTAATTCATGGTGATGCTTGATTCTTAAAAAAATTAATTGAATGAAAAGTGTTTTATTTAGTAGAGGCTTGACCTTAATCATAATATTATTAAAGCTCAAAAAGCAGGGCACAATTTAAGAGAAAATTAAGAATAAGTTACTTTGTACTTTAGTATGCTAAGGTGAAAATGTTGTGAGAAGTGTGCGCGGGCAAATATATAATTTAAAAAAATTAATAATTTATACACATAAATTAAAATTTTAGATTTAAATTAAAGACTTTTATAAGGCCGTAAGGCTCTAAGCGTAACTTTTGTAAATTTCAAGCCAACTCGCTAAAGTAATTAGAATTTTTCCAACGACGCCATTGTACTACGAACTCTGCTCACGCAAACTTTTAATGCGACTTAAATTGAAATGCTATTTTACAGTTTCTATTTGAACAGTTACTATTAATCATATACTTAGGATCCTGTTATTTAGCGATCACGGATCTTTTTCCAATAGGCAGCACCAATGCAGTTGCAAAATATATATGTTGCATATTTGGCTCACTTTTTCATTAGCCATTTTATATACTTGTCGGATCAGGGAGTGCTTCGGGGATCACAGTTCGAGCCTATGTTGTTTAATGTTTTCATTTAAGATATTTCGTATTTTATTCATTTAATTATTATTTATGCTAGTTACTTAAAATTTGAAATAATTATTGAAACATCCTCTGAGTGTTCTTTTACAGAACGATCTCAAACGTATCTGAATTTAAAAAAAAAAATGCTTATTTAAAATACGCCCAAAAAGTACAATCTATCAGAAATAATCACATCACATCTAGTTTGATTATTTCTGATAATGAAAATATATTGGTTAATAGGGAATTAGAAGTGACTTCTGATATAAAACTAACTTATATATACCAAACAGATAAGAGAAGCACACAAGATTCCAAGATTATTGTTGGGCTTTGTGTTGAGAAATAGCAAAGTGTTCAAAAATGTTAAAATTAAGCAGCTTCTGTACAACAGTATGGTCCTGGATGATTAGATTATCCGTCGACAATCTGATGATCTCACTATGCCTTAAATGTCAAAGAATTGAACTAAAGATTTTTATAGCAGTAACTTTTCGCAAGGGCAATATTTAAAAAAAACACCTACACATACCGCCTAAAACATGATACAATATGAAAAGTTTGAACAAATGTAGCGAACTGTTAGATCTATTTTTTAATAATATATAGTTCTATTTTATATAATATCAAAATCATAAAAGCCTGTCTACAAATCCAACTTTGATTTCCTGCTAGATTTCCATGATCTTCGATAACACCTTTGACTAGAACTGTTCGAAGTGTTAATTCCCCGATCTCAAGACTGTGTAAACTCTTGAACTCCTGAACGAGGTGTGTTCATTTCTTAACGTTCACGCTGACTAAATTAATAACTTTAGAAGGTAACTAAGAACTAAAATTATAAATAGTTAAGAGTATCACTTATTTTTAAAATATATTTGTACTGTTTTATTTTTTATCCGCATTTTGTACTCTTAAGTAATGTCTAAACTTAGATAATAATTATTTAATTGTGTACCTAATAATTAAAATAAAGATTGGATAGGTTCACTTGCTTCATACTTATATGATTTTATAATATAAAGCTTTGCAGTAATATATTAATTAGAAAAATAAAGTAGGTTACGCTGTTGAGTATGGAAATTCGAAAAACTACCTGATACCTTTTAAAAATAATATAATATCGTGTTTCAGAAAAGACGATTTGCCAACTGAGAGCACCCGACCGCAATTATGCATTATTTTTTCCTTGAGGTTACTTTTTCCCTTACATTGCTATTATATAGATGATGATAAAAAGTATGAAAGACGATAAGTTAAATAAAATATTAATCTTGTAATTTTCAAATATAGAATACCATTGATACCAAACTTGAATGCCATTTGTAAAGCGCGAATTCCGTGCAAATACGAGTCATCAATCGAAAAGGCTTTCTATCAAAGACAAGGGATAAAGGGCCATTCTGGATTTAGAGTTATTTGAAAGATGTATTTCAACGTCTATGATAAGAAAGACGTTACTAAGAATAATTTATTATTGAGTAGACATCAGAATACGATTACGTTTTTACTAGATATATTATATATTATAATTAGAAAATGTTTTTTACTATAAACAAACAAAGCAGTTGTGAATAAACACGTCTTTTTAATAGACAATTATTCTCTCAATTCTATCTTTCACATATTTCTAATTAATATTTAACTATGAAAAGAATAATTAACATGAAACTAAACGTAAACTATACGACTTGTATATGTAATTTCAGCGATTCATATTGTATACTCGAAACTGGATTTATCTTAGAGATGAGATGCCTAAGAGTAGCTAATAATACAGATGAATAAATATTCTTCTGTACTTAAGTATAGAAGTTTTTTTCTGTTCTATTTTTTTATTCAACAAAGCACGTTCGTGTATTTGTTGCTTAAATTTCTGTATGGTACACCTCCATACATATGTATCTACATACACCAGTACACATACGTTAACTATGTTCTGTTTCTTTAAACGATGTTTTTTATTTTTTTTTATTAAGTAAATTTTAAACGTATGTCTGGAGAAAGTTGCTGGCTTTTTTACGGTTATTTTAATATTTCAGTTTTTGTCTCCTCTGTTTTGTGACGTGATTACAAATAAAAATCCTATTCTATTCTATTTCGTTGTGTTGTCCCTAAAAATTCAAACTTAACAGTGAACGTAACACACTATTTTAAAAATATTAACAAATTTTAAATGTTTGAAATAATTATGTTTATTATATTAAATATTTTAACTATTATCATTCCCACGAAGTTTAACATTCATTCCATTTAAAAGCGAGTGATTTCATTTACTGTGCCTTTGGATAAAGTAGACATTGAATGAGATTCAATCTGTATACGAGTATCAAAGTGACTTTGGTTGGGGCGAGCTTAGTGGCGTTCAATTAATACTATTCCCAAGTTAAAATATTGTAGTAAATATATTTAAAATGTAGATTGTTTATCTTAGATAGAATCATAGATACTACAGATGTATAAAAATAAATAAGTTAAATATTTAAAACGTTATCTGCTAGTAAAAATCGCTAACGGCTTTTTATTTATGACTATAAGCTTATTTCTAAAATATAATACATATAAACAATTATATCTTGAACGGCTAACCATCAGCACAAGCTAACCGTCCCGACGTAAAATTGTGAAATATGTTTGAAAAACCTTATAACGATACCGTATAAGATATATCCGTCAAGACAGTTAACTTATCTCTGTATTAAATAGATCATTTAAAGGCTAACTTCGTTTTTACTTATTAGAAACTTTTGGTCTACATTATCAACTTGTAAAAATCTTAAATTTCCTAATATACTTTATAAATTATTAATATATATCTAATATGTAATATTAATAATTCCACGGACTTCCAAAACCATGACGTTTAATGTTTTTGAAGTCTCTTCCATAACGATCTATGATGTCTTATGTTTTTTTGGCACAAATGCAAGAAAAAAGGAGTTATTACTTTTTCAACAGATACGAATATGACAGTCACGCTTCATATCAGACGTCTGGCTTTTGTCAGATACTGTCTTTTTTTCAAAACTCATCTATAATTTATGCATCTCTCAATGTGAGTGAACCAATATCAATGACGGGAGTAGAACCCAGTTATTAAAAGACTGAACAAACAGATCAATCTGATGAGTGACTTCGACTTATCAAGTTTCTTTGTCCGACGAATCCTCAAGTCGTACTTAAAACAATCTTTCTTACTTCCTCCACGCAACTCTGGTCATCATCGTTGAAGCATTTCAAACATATTCCGTACTCTTTTATAAATGTCACATGCTATTTAGCTTCGCTAGGCGCTCTCCATTACTTGTTTTTAGTCGAATTTATTTAGATCTTTGAATTTATTGCGATGCAACTGTTAATGCTATATTGTTTTTTACATTTTTTCTTCTTTGTCCGTTATTTTCTCACATCAACTCTCAACCATTATTGCCTCAGCAGTAGTTACTCTTTTCCACCATTTTGATTACAGAGTATGTCACTAAAGTAGTAATTTAATTATTCTGCCTACAAATCAATAAATACTTAGTCCACGCTTTTTTATCTTTAATGTAATCTTGTATTGAGTAATATGAGGTTAGTAAGGTTTTATGCAAAGATGAGGAAATAAGTAATAATAATAATTAATGAAAATTAATAAAAATTAATAAAAAATAATGAAAAGCTTACGAATGAAGAGAATGACTGGAATGGTATTCACCAAGAGGCACAAATAAATAAGGGTCAAAAACATGAAAAATGGGAAGGCTTTAGGTCCAGATAATATACTAGTTGAAGTATGGAAGGTGTTAAAGAGTGACGGATGTATGTAGTTGACTTTATTCTTCAATAAGTTGTTGCATGAAGAAACCATCCCACAAGAATAATGCAGTAGTTTGCTAGTGCCAATCTTTAAAAATAAAGGGGATGTACTGGATCAGTTTGGGTTTATGGCAGGTCGAGGGACAATGGATGCTATCTTTGCACTCCGCCAATTGTGCGAAAGTACATATGTGCTCACAAGAACCTGCACATGGTGTTCATTGATCTCGAGAAAGGGTCCCTCGTGAAGTGTTATGGTGGGAGTTAGTCCGTGTTATGTATAGGGGATCCTGTACCTACACTCGATCGTCTGCCGGCAATACCAACCAGTTCAGTGTGGCTGTAGACTTACACCAAGGGTTGGCTCTAAGTCCTTACCTCTTCCTGGTGAGTATGGATTCCCTAACGGCGGACATACAGAAAGAGGCACGCTGGTGAATGCTGTTTGCCGACAACATTGTACTAGTTGGTGAAGATGAACATAAGATCCAGAGCAGATTGGAGGATTGGCAACATATGAAGAATGATGGCTTGAAAATCAACAGAACGAGGACTGAATACATGTTCTGCGGTTTCGGCGGTCTTTCCGGTCCTGAAGCCTTGAAGCTTGATGGCGCGGCCCACTCCAGTCTGCTCTGACTTCTGTTAGCTCGGTTCACTGATTGCAGGCGATGGCAAAGTAACGAACGGTGGTAAATTTATTTTTAAGGTTATTACCTGGATCCCTTTTATTTTATATTTTGAAAAGGTCTTCATTTACACAACAGCTTACTTCATTTCACATCTGAAAACAAAAATCATTAGTAAGATCAATCAATATAGTTTTTTAAATATGTTACTAAAACTCTCGTTTCAATGAACATATTATTATTATTTGAATGTGTAACTTCGAAAAAAAGTGTGATAAACATTTTTATATATTATGTTCGCCCCAACTTTCCACTTTCAACCCTTAAAGTTCCAAAAATCCTTTTTTATAGTTAGCGTCTCGGAACGTAGACGAGTATCTGTACTAAATTTCATGTCAATCGGACCTATAGTTTCGGATTTGTTGTAATGAATCCGTCAGTAATGTAATGTGATTTTTTTTCAGCCATGTTACTGAAGACATTAAATTCATCCCACATATTCTCATACGAACGTAATATTTTATTCCTAATGCCGATTACAATTTTAACACTATTATACGTGTGTATTCTTTTCTAAAGATTTTTACTATCATTTTTATAAATGTCTAATGTTGCCAGCTCGTTAAATTTTAATTTAAAATTAGGATACTAGCAATATCATGTTCAACTTCTATACTTTATGAACCCTAATTATCTCAAAACAATAAGCTCTTACCCCGTAATTGGTCTACATGACCTCATATGAATTTTAATTATGACTCTATACATATTAACCTCTGTTATCTAAACTTACATTATTTATAATTTTATTAACAATTGCGTTTTCAGATATTTTGCATTCTGCTATATGAAAATTGTTAATTTATCATATATCAGCTTATGGAATTAAGTTATTTTTTTGTATATATAATATTTAGTAACACTTTCTTTAACGTTTTATTTCAAACAACAGCTTTTTGTGTACTAGTCCAGTAATTATATACAAAAAACAGGACGAGAAATGCAAATGAACCGAGAAGGCTGATTTTTGGATATGTTGAAATAGACCTAGACCTAGATATTTCCAATATGCGTTCGCCGCCATCTTGAAAAAGAGGTTGAATTTCGTTTTTTTTGTGATAACTCGACTGTGCGTCGTGATATGAGAATTATAATAAAATACTTTTTTGTTGCTTCATTTACGTTTCATAAATATATATCCTCAAAATATCCAAAAATCAACCTTCTGTTTTTTTGCTTTTCCAAATATCTATAATGTCTGGACTATACGCGAAAATGATAATGATGATGCTAAAAAAAATCTCAAAGTCTAAAATGATTACAGTTTGTCAAGGTCTTGTTATAAAAATGTGCAAAATGAAGGGGTTGTTATGCATAGATAGATAATAGAATCAATAATACATACAATAACAACATTTTTATTATTATGTTAAATTATGTACACAAAACAGAAAAATCTAAAATTACTTTTTGCGAGAAAACTTGGTAATCGGTGATTTGGTAACCGAATATTTTAGAATAAAATTATACGTCAATATTATCCTGATCGTAGGTTTAAATTATTTTACAATAAAGCGCTTTCTGAAAATCATCTCAGCCAAACATATCATATTTTATAAAAATAAGTAAATAATTTTATTTACATAAGAATTATTAGCATTAGGGCATATATATAAATAAAATTAAAAATATTTTGTATTGGAATAAGAGACGAAACGTTCGTTCGATTCAGAAAATAGATTAAGTAAACAGATTTTGTTTCATAATTGTATAAATTTTATCATGACGATATGTGTTATTATTATTGAGTTTATTAACTTTCGTTTTTATAAGCACTGACACCACTTCTCTATAACTAATTTTGAAACACAAAAAAACATTTGAAATGACATCTATTTCTCTTATCTAAGTTTATTAGTTATCTGTCGGAGTGATACCGTGAATAGGGACGGAAATGTGTAACGCTAATTTGACCAATGAGCGCGCGCTGTACTACAATTGGTCGATAGTATCAACCCATTCTTCGAAAGCATATAATGTTAGTGTTGCCAAGGTAAGATCTAAGATCATTATATGCGACTACTGAAAGGCTCACTCGTTTTGTTCTTTGATGTCATCTCATGCCCATTATTACTGTCCAAAATTGCTTAATAAGGTTTCGCATCTTTTACTTTTCGGTTTTATTATTTTCATTCTAACATTTGTAATAACACGTACAATTTATTCGTAACAATTAGCAATGCACTTTGTTCAGTGTAAATAAATATTATTATTTTATTGCAAATAATCAAAAAAATATCTATGTACCCTTAGTCCTACTTTATTCCTACTTTATAAAAAATCTTCCAGTCGATGGATGAGTGACAGACATACACACACACACAAACTTAAGCATTTTTAAACAATCCTCAGATTTGAATTTTAAGATTCAACAAAAAGCCACACGACGACGATAACCCACTTTTTGAAAAAAAAATGTATTTCGGTGTCCCGTAATTATACAAACGGATAGTTAAACTATGTGTTGATATTGATTTCCACAAACTGTGAGAATCAGCTGTGAAAATCTGAAAATGTCAATTATAAGAATACAAAGAAATATTACATTTCATCCACTTACAAATGTATTTAATAAATTGGATAAAATGCCGCATATATCTATTTGTGTCTCTCATTTAACTCGCTTTAAATTAGCTTTACTTGTGGTCGTATCGACTTAAAACTTTGCGACTAAATTTAATTGGAATGACAATACAATAATTTTCATCAAGCTAATCTGATAATGGAGTTAGTAGATGGAGAGTGCATATCTTCAATACATACTACTAGTCTTCTATATATCTTGTATACATATAATAAAATTGGAGTGTCTGTTTGTAATATTAAAATAACCTCTTTTTACTAAATGTATACACGTAGGTATACACGGTACATATAGCAAAATAATATTTTTTACAATGTATGTCGTCTGTCTTTTTTTTGATTTTGATGATTTTGACGGGACATTCACAGGCAGATAGCTGATGTAATAAAGAGTAACTTACCGTACCGTGTATACATACATACATGCATTTAGTAAAAAGCGATTATTTAAATATTATAGACAGACACTCCAATTCTATTATATGTATAGATAATCAATAGGAGACTTTAGGAATTCTCGCAGCCTCGTATATAAAAAACATTAATTAGATTTTTTTAAATAAGCTCTATTTAATTTATGTATTAAATTAAAATTGATAAAATTTAGCATACTATAGGAGCACCAAGTGTGTATCAATTTCAGCTCAATCTATTGTATTCATTTGTTTATTGTTACAAAACTCAGTATCAATGTTCGAGAACACAATTATGTACATCAACAATAAGTAAAATTTAATAAAAGCACGTAAAAAGAGACGAATAACTTCATTTTAGAAACACCAAATCAAATGTTAAAGGTTAGTTCACATCTTTGTAATAGGTTAACTTAAAACGTTAGAGGTCGTAAAAATATGAGAAACGGCTCATTCGATGACTTGTATAAAAGTTTTCTATTCGCATAAATAATTGAAAATTTATTGCTACACTAAGACACTTAAAAAGGCGTTTCATGTTTTAATAATGTTTCAGAAAGTTCAATAGATAATAAAATATGAGTATTTTTCATAAATAAGAAATATCCAATAAAAGTATTCCGGAACTCTGTCTTAGTTATTTAACTGTCATTTAATGTTGGAAATGTTTCGGCGCGCGGCAAATGCGAGGTTCTTTAGGTACTTTTTCATTGACATAATTGGCAATTTCTTTGTTTAAAACTGTTTGTAATTCTTTAGAAAGTCAACAACAATTACACAATATTGTGTAAATTTTCGTAGATAACTTAAGGTGATTGCAGAATCTTTTACAACGGACGCGTCTTGACAACTTTGCTAATTTTATTTTTGTATCGACTTAGTCTATGATAATGAGACTTAATTAGCCCAAATCAGCCCCAATTTGTCTAGCTATCGGTACCTGTAACACGTTTATTTACTTCGGTCTTAGATAAATAAAATAATGGCGACGAAAAAAAATATTTAATTATTCTTATTTATAATTTCAAAACAAATAAAGGCATTTGAGTGATGAAAAATAGATTATAACAAGAATACAGCACACACTAGTCAGGGTATACAGGGTTCTCATTTGTTCTATTTGTGTTTGAGATTCATTTATCTTGACTTTAAAGGAAAACATTAAGACATGCACATTTCAGATGAAATTCTGAATACATGTTTATCCAACAACCCACACTGATGCAGCGTGGCTGAATAAGCTTAAACATAATCCTTAAAGGGAAGCGATCCTTGCCTGATTCTTACAGGTTTGCTTACTATGTGCTATTAATAAGCTTCTCGCTTCTATATTCCCTATAATTAGCTCTAGTCGTTGTTGGTTGTACTTCTTTGAGAAACATGTAGATTCTAGGTACGTTTTATTAATTTAATAAGGCGCTCCTTTGAATAAGTTATTGCATAAAATGTTAATATACAAGGAAGATAAATGAAACAGTTTTTTTTTTTTAATTATAAACGCTCAAATAATATTTATTTTAAAAAGGACTAATACTTTGTGACATAAAAGTTAAAGTGGTCTATTATGGTGGTTATCAGTGGTATATTGTTAGTAGATATATTTATGACCATATAAATTCATAATATAAATAAATTTATATACGTCGTAATAATCACTATGTCTTATAAATTATAAAGAATATAGATAGACGTATTCCTGGTAACTTTTCTGTTGATATTTCGGATAACTGTTTGTTTTTTTTATGATATAGGTAGGATAATGGGGATACGGGCCACCTGATGGTAAGTAGTCACCACTACCCATAGGCATTAGCGCTGTCAAAATATCAACCATTTCTTACATTGCTAGTGCGCCACCAAACTTGGGAACTAAGATGTTATGTCCCTTGTGCCTGTAGTTACACTGGTTCACTCACACTTCAAACCGGAACACAACAATACTAAGCACCTACATGGAGGAGCTTGTACAAAACCCTACTACCAAGATAAATTACTACTATCTAGAATATCTACCCTACCATCTAGAATAATTTTTAATTACCACACTTAAAATTTTCGTATTTTCTATAATAGTCTAGTTTTAGTTTCGAGCGAATCCAGGGAAAGATAAACATACAAAACGTTGTTTTTATACATGTACATATACAAGATTGTATATATTTTATTTTCACAGAACATCACAAAATATTTTCTTACGATACCGCCATTTTTGGTCTCATCTTATATTTATTTATCTTCCGCCCTCTCATTCGATTCGTATATTTATATACAAATGTGTTTATATTTTAAAAACTTTTGTGTAATACGCACGTGCGTACTGCCTGCTACTATATTTAACACTTTATAGAACCTTTTAATATAAAATTATATTAAACAGAATGTAACACGTTGTACGTTTTTATGGTATTAACACCGGATTCTTGAGTAATTACGGTATGTAATGGCAGTCAAACTAAATGGTCACGATTAATCTGCGCCGAAATTATATTATTTTTATATGTAAACTGACTATTCCCTCTCTATCTCTCATAGAACGATGAATGTGAAAAATCTCGATAGAAAAACTCAGAAACTTATATTGGACGAGACCCGGGATTTGAACCCGAGTCACGATCTCCAAACGATGAAGCTGTACTACAAATGTAGTTGTTTCGTGTAAATATGACTGATTCATAGGTATGTATTACTAGTTTTGTATTTTTTTTAAAAATGTAACTTGAATTCTATCCGAATCAAATTAAACATACATAACAAAGATTTATCAATACGTTACTTTATTTTATAATTATGAAATGGAATTTTAAGGAAATAATGAATAATTATTTAATTCGGAATCATAAATATAATCCAAAGGTTATTCTCACGGTTATAATTTGTGAATTATTAGTATTATTGTAAATTGATTAACATTCGATAATAATTCGACTATTGATAGAGCCTCAACTTCATTCTAACATTGTGTTGTTGTGTTTTGGTTTGTTGGGTTGGGTTGGGTGTCAGCCATTGTAATTATATATATAACATGGCTGATAACTCGATATGTCCCTTGTTGGCAGCACTTTGACGATGTAAGGTCCACATACGTCCCCTAGCACCAGTATTATGCGTTATGTTACCATAAGCATATATATTTTATCCACAGCCCTCGTTTTAATATGAAGAAACAAAATAGAAAAAAAAACGTATCTTTTTTGAATAACACCGTTAAATTTCAAGGTATTTTTTCTAAACAATTACTTTTATAATTATTTGTATAACATCACATTTACTTACTTCTCAAATAACACTGAAACGAATTTATAAAAAGTAAGAAGAAAATCTTGAGAATAACTTACGTCGTATGGAATAAATCTTATATAAATGGACTTTAAACTAACCATACCGAGGAAGTTATTTATATACGTCGTGTCTGGCAACACTTTTGACCTGAAAGTTGAGCAATATTTTTTGTTTGACAAATGGCTACGGAAACGGGAGTTTGCAAAGTTCAGCCTCCATTACCTAACACCGCGTACTGCTCGATTATTCTTACCACGCTCACTTTAAGGTGCTCACCGAAATCAAATATGGCGGCTCAATTAGAACATAATTTATGACTACCGCTAAACTCTACGTTATGAAAATTAATGTAAAAAAATAACATCTTATATATCTACATTATATCTCACATCTCAATTGACTAAATCATAATATTAAAAATATATATCACTTTATCAAGTAACATTTATATATTTATAAAGTTTTTAACGTTAAATAGAATTGGTTATTTATGTCAATAATCTTTTTTATATAATGATAGTCAAAAATCTACCATCCATTCAGAAATAAATATCTCGGACCTAAGACGAACCACTCTTCAACTCAGCGGTTTTTTTTAAATAAGTTTTCAACATACTCTTGACTTAGATACATTGTATGTCAATAAATATACACATAACATTTATTTTATTTACATATCGCTTAAAATCTTAAATTCTTTATTTTGAAAAGGAAAAATTAAAGATCCTTTCAAACATTACGAAGAAGAAATTTTCCGTTGCCTATTTGCGAAGTCACGCAAGATATTAAAATCTAATTAACAACTTTTACAGATAACATTACTTTTCAATAAAAATGGTAAAAACTTATTTGTTTTTTTTTTTGTTTTTCTTCAACTTTTACCGTGCGAGTCGCGTGCATTTAATATTCTTTTAATTAACCCAACTGCGCTGCTGTTGCTATTATACAGTGAGCTGAAGACCTCTTTGACAACGGCGTAAAGTACAATGAAAGCATTTTGTACACACTAAATTAATATTAATATTAAAATAAGAAACTCATAATCTTTCAGAACCTATGTTAAACATCGTGGTTATTTTTAAATGTATGGTGCTTACTTCTAAGTTTTTGTAGGTATTTATAGTTAATGAGTAAAAATTTTGCTCATAAATATGTGTATTCCTAACACAAATAATGCCGATTTGTTCAATAATAATCATTTTATATGTTTAATGTACTTATATTGGTAAAACCGGCCACAATTGCCGTATTCTGTATAGATTCCACAGCCGCGCCCAGTCGAAAAGAAAGAAATTTACTTGGTAGAAGGGTTTTGTTCAAGCTTGTCTTGGTAAATACCATCCTCTCATCTTATAATCTTCCGCCGGACAACAATTCTTAGTATTGTTGTGTTCCGGTATGAATGGTTACAACACCACTGTATAACCAGTCACCATTATATATGTATATATCTCATTTGATAATCAGTATTTTTTAATGTGTAACTATATACAACTAGCTGTTTTTTTGCTTTGCTCGCGTTGAATATGAATATATTTACAAAATAACTTAAAATATTACGTTAATGTAAGACCTCTTTCTATACCACATTGGTGTGTATTTCAGCCCTTAAGGTAAAATATCCAGAAACGCTTTAATGCGAAACAACTCATTTTTAATCGGTATTCCAAAAATAAAATTTCGATCTTCTAACTTCAAAATGACGGACTTCCCTTTCTCAGGCTCTAGACTATTTGTGTACCAAATTTCATTTAAATCGGTCCAGTAGTTTTGGCGTGAAAGCGAGACAGACAGATAGAGTTACCTTCGCATTTATAATATTAGTATGAAAATATGAATTGAAGTATCTTGTTCTATATTCACGTTAGCTCATTCAAACATATCTATAGCATCATAATGGCATTTGAAAGTAACATTTAATATACATATAACTACATATCTATTAAACTTTTTTTTTTCCTTAAAAAATTTTGTATAAAAGTAAATGAATTCCAGTTTAGCACCTTTATTGATATTTGTAAAGATAGATAATTTATTGTCAGCTTTATCTATCTATGTTATCTTAATAAATAATGCTTCAATATTAATTATTATTGAATAGTAAATGTTTGCTTGATTAATAAATTTAGGACGTAAATGAATACTGGTCTTGATTTAGTTTGAGTGAATTAGACAATGTTAACAAACCACAATCCCGAATATATTAATTCGTAATTGCCATATGCAAATTATAACGATAAATTCACAAAAGTTGCTCAAGTAGGTAGCAATCGTAATTACATTTTAAATCTGACAATAGAAAATTAAAGACGAGAAGCATATCGGTTGAGACATGGAATATAAAACTTATAAAAGCAGTTATTAAAAGTAAATGATATCGTGGTATGGACATTCAAGGGGATGTTATATGAGAAGAATAGAGTTAGGAGTGAATTACATTAATGAAGTATACAGCCTCTGCTTCAGCGATGACAATATGTGCAAGACAAGAGTATATACTCTATGGATTATACTATGACTAACTAGTCATATTACTATATTATCACAAGAGTACAAGTGGGTCAGACTAGATAGTCACGATAGTCTATTTATTAAGTTTCTCTTCTCTAGATCACTAGAGAAATAAACACACTGTGCCGTCTATACGTAAATGAGATACGGGTGTGAGGATTATAAAAACTTAAATTACATTAACAGCCTGTAAATTTCCCACCGCTGGGCTGAGGCCTCCTCTCCCTTTGAGGAGAAGGGTTTGGAGCATTCCATCACTCTGCTCCAATGCGCGTTGGTGTAATACACATGTAGCAGAATTTCGTTGAAATTAGACACATGCAGGTTTCCTGACGATGTTTTCGTTCACCGCCGAGCACGAGATGAATTATAAACACAAATTAAGCACATGAAAATTCAGTGGTGCCTGCCTGGGTTTGAACCCGAAATCATCGGTTAAGATGCACGCGTTCTAACTACTGGTCTATCTGGGCTCTAAAAGTTAAATAATAACTAACAATACCCGGAAAGAGTACGTTCTCGGAATATTAAATAATATATGTATTCGTGCGTTTCCAAAGCGACGCGTTTATATAATAACGAAAACGATTGAGATTGGATTAATGTGGTTGGCTATGCTAACAAGAAGGACACTTTGCATAAGTCGAATAGTTGATGTTGAAAATTGAGCAATCAACTTATTACAATATTAAAATGACACAAAAATTCTTCCGTGCTTGCCTTTTGCATTATAAGAAGCAGGTCTCTTATAAATAATATATGAAGTTGATTGTTGGTACATCAAGACATTGCTTGTTTTGTTTTTTTTTTTAAATAGGTGGCTAATTTGCATCAAGCTCATCTGATGGTAAGTGACCACCCATCATGGACATCTGTAGCACCGGGGAGCTTGCAGGTGCGTTGCTGGCCTTTAAGAAATGTGCAGGCTGTTTTCTTAAAGTTTATAGTCTTATCGGTATGGAAAAACCGCCACCGAAAACTGACTCTACAGAGTGGTTGTGCGAGGCAGATAATGCCTTAAAAATTGCACTGTTTTGGATATTGGACAACTAGGTGGTGCGGATGAAACTTTGAATTCTGACTCGGTGCCCAAAGGTGAAATTCAGCGGCTAGGATTAATCCAATAAACTCCTCTAGTATGTACAAATTAACACTATTTCTATGCTATAGTCTGTACTATAACGTGACTTTAAAACTTTACGCAATATCACGGACCAACTTCAGTTTTCATCAACTTTAATTTACTCATTTAAAGATAACTTGGGGATTTTATGTGCGATTCTTACTGAGGAAAAAACTTACTGCTATACTCGCTTATACGTGCGTCAGTATAAAATTATCCCATTGATACGCCAGGCCCTCATCTTACGCGTCCAAGATCACGCAGTATATTTAAAACCTCAGACATTGGAGCCTTCGTAGTGGGGTCCAACTTGTAAAATCGACTATTTTCGGATCCCGCTACGCTTCCTCCCAGTCGCATAGCATTTGAGCCTTTTCTCTAACAGTTATTATAAACTTAATCATAAATATTTATATTAAAATGTATGTATGCGTTTTATTGTAAATTCCAGGCAAAATTGAAAATTTATTATAAACTAATGGTATAAATGTGTTCAAACAATAATATAAGTAAATAATAAAAAGCATAGGGGCCTATTTTAATTTAATCTGAAATTCTATGTAATAAATATTAATAATACTGGTCTATACTAATAACTATACAGTTTTAATTCCGTTCATTTAGTGTAGCACATTCTAGTACTATTATCGAAGCAGTTTATATGCTAATTTTAGTTAAGTAAATTCTGAAATTACCGGTCACTAGGGTACTCATTTTATGTTCTCATTATTATTAGGATTTTAACTCTCATTTAGCATTTATGAGGTGAAAATTTTGGCCGTCGACATCACAAATAATATAATATGCTAATAACAAATACATACTAGGAATGTAATCAAATATGTTATTTATCATTTTGTTCCGATATTATTTCATATTAAATAATTTGTGTAATGTAATGTACACTCGAATATTTTTAGTTGCAATCAGTTCCATTTTCAATTATTAGATAGTAATTTCAATGAAATAATATGCTATTGAACACAAAAGTGCCTTATTGTAAGGCTAGTATAATTTACACTGATTCAAAGATTAAACACACATGATTTGGAAAAACCATTCCATGGATTTAGTATCTAGCAAAATAAAAGGCTTATATAAAATTAATACCAATCGATTGTAAAGTAGGTTACCGATGCCCATAGACTGTGTAGGACAGTAACCCATTAGACCAAGTGACAAGTTTTTATACTAATTTTATTTTATTACAGATACAGACATTGAGTCATACATTATCTTCTAAATTAAAAATTTCGTGCAGGTCTACGATAAACACGATCGAAACCTATCCACAATTATAAATCGTTAAAAAATAATTATTTTTAGTCAACAACATCCGCAAAATTAGTACAAACGATATACATATATATCAATACTAGCTGAACCTGCGGTGACATCCCGTGCGAAATTTATAAAGCACAAATTTCTAAACCCCGTTTTACCCACTTAGGGATAGAGTTTCGTAAAATTCAGCGGATGTCTACACCTTATAAGGAACCTACCTGCCAAATTTCAAGTATATAGGTGTTATAGTTTCTGAGATTTCGTGATTAATCGGTGAGTGGTATTTCGCTTTTATATATATAGATAGATAAAATCCATGGAATTCAATGGCAGATCAACGGACGTCCTTGTGTGAAAGTTTTTTTTAAACGGGTGCGTTTAAAAAGCTGTGTAAATAATGATTATTGATAGTTTTCACAACCTAAATAGAAAATATAGATACTAAAAAACAACGTTAAAAGTAAATTGTAAACCGTATTTGTTTAGTTTTATTTATTTCACCCGACGGAAGCCGAGTTTTCATCTAGTTTATATATATAGGTAGATATATTTTATAATATGGGTATCCGGATGGACAAATGGGCCATCTGATGAAAAATGGACACCCCCGCCAATATACATTATAAGTGACTATAAAATATTTCATCCCGCTCCACCAAATAATATTTTTTTTAATTTAAATAGAAGGTTTATCAAGGAACAGATATAGATAATCTGGCGTGTTAATACTACTACAGAAAGGTATTGGATAACGAACCTTAACATACTAAAGTTCACGACTTACTTCTTTATTATACCGGAACACAATCTTGAGATATCTTGGAAGAATAACTCATTACTTGAAAATCTAACCAGTCTTGCTTACACAGATCACACCGGTAAAACTTCGTTTGACAAATCAATATATGGATATTGATCATTACATCTATACTAATATTATAAATATGAAAGCAACTCTGTCTGTCTATCTGTGTGTCTGTTGCACTTTTACGCCGAAAGCATTCAGTTTAATTACATAAAATGTGATATGAAGCAAACTTGAACTGTAAGTCTACCTTTTTATACTTGACACCCGACGCGCAATGACTAGTTGGCTTAACAAAGAGCTTAACAACAGTACTATAATTTTTTTTTTTAAGCACAATACATTCTAAAGCAAAAAAATTTTGCATCAGTGTTAATACATACTGACGTCTTAATGTGCAGATCTAGTTGTGATAATTAGTTGTGCAAGCTTTGTTTTAATTAACAAAAGGACTGTCCACAAACAAGCTAGTTCAGCCAGGCATGAATCAAGCAAAACTATTCAATGAAATAGTCAAACGGTTTGGTGCATCAACTCTGCAGAACGTACTACACCTGAGGAGGACATGCATTTGAAAACTTTAATAACGCAAAAATGAAATCTTATCTTTTTTTATAAACTTCCGTGCTCTCGTTCAATTTTATTGCTATTTTTTCTTTCATTGTTCACACCTACATATTTAAACAAGCAACGATTAATTGCTAACAATACATAACTTCCTGTGTGCACCATAATTCGGGGTGATTCACGGCTTAAAGTTAACTTTGATATTTCAAAAGGTTAATCTTCCCATCGATAAACGCATACCAATTATTCTTCCTCTGTTTTTCCTCGTATTTCTATGTTATGTACTGAAATCGACTTAGAGTTCACTAATTATTATAACGTAAAATATCCAATCGTATTGTAATCGTATTTATATCGTATCGTATTATTTAAGTTTGTTTTCGGAATTCCGATTGAACGGGGAAATGCTGCTAACATTCGTGCCAACGTTCCGAGGGTTCTTGATTTGTACGACTTCTATTTTTAATTATAAACTCATTGAATTGAAAACACATTCGAATTATTCTTAAATATGTAAAAAGAATAAAAATAAACTATTAAATATCAGTTACGAGATTTGCATCAATTTGAAATGAATTCTATATGTGAATAATAAATAAAAATATAGCATAATTGATCTGGGTATTGTATATTTTATACTAGCTAATTCCCGCATGGGTTGCTATACCGTTTTTTAATTTTGGTAACCATATACTGTACGATGCGACCCTCGAGCCACCTACTCGGTCCTTGTAATTAAAAACAAAGTAACTTCAGTTACACCTGTACTTAAGTTAGTGTGTTTCAATTACGTAGGCAGTATTATACTTTAATGTAATTATGCCGAAAACCATCATGCATGAACCGATTGTATCGAAAAAGTTTCAACTTAATCGGATGAATGATATTCGAACACATAAAATACGAACAAAAACAATCATTAATATTTATATATAAAGTTTAACAACCCGTTACAAATAAATTAAAACAAATTTAAACAATTACGTAAAATGATCTTATCACCTGACACCACATAAGAACTTCCACGTGAAAGATCAAACTTCTCCTTACTCGAATTCATTCAAATCAATTGTAACTTCCGAGTCAGCGAACTGGGAAATGCAGGGCTTGTGATCCGTTCGGTCTTACGAATACTGTTTGACAGGAATCTACTCCAAAGTATCTAACAAATGATACAGCGTCATTGAAATTGATCTGAATAAAGTAAAATCTTTATGTAGAATAAAAATACATTTGATTGAAGTATAAAAATATCGAATAATCATTTCAAAAACTTGTGGCTTTGGTAATCTCCTCTAGCTATATAGGTACCTATTCTATTTTATTTCATAGTACATTATTGTCTTTTAATTAATTAATAATATCTGCATTTTTTTAATAAAATTGCACGCAATAATTAATTATCTTGTAACGAGCTTTTTAATTTTAGCGCAGAAACCGTTCCGCCATTTATCTACGTCTATCTTATGCAAAAATAAAACTGTAAAAATTTTAAAATAAGGCACGTCTAAAAATCCGATGGGGAAATTGGAGAGATAATTTAACCTTCGAGCTTAGTCGGCGTCGAAAATGAGATGATAACAAGACATTTAGTATTCTAGACACGAGCGGTCGATCCACCTGCTTTTCATATCACGACTATTGTCGACCCGGAGGATTCGAGTGCGCCTCTCAACCGGAATGACAATTCCCGTCTATGGAAATCAATTGAGGAGGACAGCAAAGCATCTCTGCATTGCTGTTCAAATTTTATTAATCGCTTCCGTCGCAAAGGCCTGCCTCCGGTTTTGAAGTTCCTTGAATTGCTCGTTAGCTTACACTGAATATACTTCCTCGCTATCCAATGCCGATATTGAATCTATGAATGTGCTCAACGGGTCACTTGTTTTTCTTATAAAATTAAGCCATACCATAAATCGCTTCCTATTGATAAAAATAAGATAAACAAAATGACACGCGTAGAAAATCACGGTAACAGTTGTTATGATATTTCAATTTAAAATGAATCATTGCTGTGAAACATTTGTATACTATAAAAGCACTTAATTTGATTTATCTACAATGACTTGAGACACAGTTCAGAGATAATAACACACAACGATACCATCACGAGCGATAAATAAAATCTTTAGTAGAAAAAAGTCTTTATTGTATAGTAAAGACATTCGACGACAGAGGATTATGAAAATCACAAAAGTGAGAATACGAATAAGATAACATTATTTAAAAAAAAAATTAATACTAGCTACCCTAGTTTTATACAGTTTATATTTAAAAAAAAAACTTATAGAGACAAATAATATCTTGCCAAACGACCTTTTCTCCTTGATATTTTCACTTGGCCGCGCGTCATCTATCTTTCTTAACATTTTCCATATTATAGTGTCCAAAACAGAGAGTTCGAAGTTGAAGTACTTAAATTACTCTTTTATTTTTCTTGTTTAAATCATAGAAGTGGTGATTCTGCCACATATCTATAAAATATATATGTTCCGGCTTATTATTAGCACATATATCGTGAAACGATATATATAAAATAAAAAAAATAATGATGTCTTGATGTACTCCTTATTAATAACGGTCAATGTGTTCACTATCACAAGAGACTAGCCAAAGATTAATATTTATTATTGCACATAAAACCAGGTGTACTCAAAGCCCGAAACAGCAATCCGATTCGACTGAAGGGAGTTCGGGCTCGCAACCGCCAGTTTACCAATGCACGCCAGTGTATCAATTGACACTGTCAACTTCTAAATTCCGTTCTGCTATCGAGCATTTCCACACAAAAAAATCCAAAAACTTTTTATTAGACTTTGAATCCATGACATCGGTTTATACAACCTTATAAGCAATCTACTACAAAAACGAGGAAGTTAAAATAAAGCCCGTATGTGTAGGTAGCTCATCAGATTTTCTACCGCCAAACAGCAGTACTCAGAATTGTTGTGTTCCGGTTTGAAGGTTGAGTGAGCCCATATAAATAGTTGCACAATTAACATAACATATTAATTCCAAAGGTTGGTCGCGCATTGGCGATGTAAGGATTTTTTAATATTTCATACAACGCCATTGTATATAGGTGGTGGTGACCACTTACCATCCAGGTAGCCCATTTGCCCGTCCGCCCGTACATATATCATAAAAAGGCGTAAATAGTCCAGATACGTCCTGAAATTAGATATATAAACTACTGTATAAGTATGAGCGAGACTCCGTTTATAATGTCAGTATGATAATACTCTCTAGATAAAACAAAGCAAGCCACAATTTAATTTAGTTGAGAGATTATAATAGGTAAATTTAACTTGTGGTCTTCATTTTCAAGGCGGTTTATAATTCGCCGTGAGAGGAATTGAGACAAAATTATCTTAACGGTAACTTCTGAAAAGATGAGCAAAGTCGTTATTTCCAATAATTTGACTTAAAAATTAAATAATATTCTATAAATTTTAGATGATAGTTTATTTTACAGTTATTTTCAATAGTGACCGCGATTTGAGTTATTTTATGTTTACTCGTAAAGTTTTGATTTAAATTTTTTTTTATTATGGACTGAAAATTTAGATATAAGTCCACCAGTAATCTCCATAAAAATGAAAAAATGCCTCAGAAGTTATAATTCTATAATAGGAAAAAATTATTCGTTTATACCTTTATAGTAGCGCCATCTGTTCTTAGTGGAGAAAACTAATTCCATTATACATATATGCACCGATTCACTTCTTCCGTAGAATGTTTATAGATATTCTTCGTTTTAATTCCTTATATATAATCATATTTTTATTAATCTATTATATGTATTTAATTAAAAATATACAATAATTAAAATGGGACATATTTTGTACCATATTATGTATTTTCTACCGACACATTAAGTCAAAATCAAAAATTATTTATGTTTCTTATAATATTTTTAGATGACCTTAATGATACATATGGATATACATTTTGTATTTCAAAAGTAATTTACGAAAATTTTCATTAATTAATTATTTTATCAATGCAAATATAATTAATTTAATTCACCTCGACATAGATATCTTCTAGGGCACTTAAAACACTCGAGCAAAGAATAAATAACTGAACGAAAATTATCACAAGTTAACTTTATTAAAGTGTTAATTTAGATGATAATTTCTTCTTTATTACATAAACATAAGTATTCTGCGAGAGGCTTTACCCACGCAAGGTTCACCTAAAATGAAGAAATGCTTAATAAACTTTTAACATCATCTAATTCTAAAAATAAAATAGAGTACTTATATAATATTATAATCAAAGAAATAATATATTTCAAATTCTAACAAATACAAAAGCTCTTAATAAATATACCTATAGCTTATTCCAATCGATAACTCGGAGATAAACGAGTCTTAGATTTATATATTCTAAGTGATGCATAGAGTGAGTACTAAGAACCGTTAAGTAAGAAAGAACTAAACTAGTTATATCCACTTGAAATAGCCATTTTTACACGTTTCCATCATACTATCACACTGATCATCCAATAGGGCGTCATTTTAATACAACTTCCAACGTGTCCGTCTTCCAAAGGGTTTTCCGAGGTTCACGAGATATTAGTATATTACTTCGAATTGCTACCGGAATTTTTTTGACTGAATTCACAAACCCAACCCTCAAATTGAACCCAGGCCTTGACAAGTTCTGGTACCTTATAAGAGCGTTGACCGTTGACTAAAACGATGTGGTAAATCTAAAATCATCACGAATTAAGACACAACGAATGTTGACCACATTAAACCATTACATTATTTTTTTCTCAGTAAGGAATAAATAAACACATCAACTTCCGAAAAAACGATCAAGTATATCTCTCGTATTATTGCCTCGAGGTCGAAATGTTCTTCTTACAAGGTAATCTGTAATTTAACACAATTAATAGTATCGGGTCAAGTTCTATACGTATCACTTTATCTACAATTGTTTTTTATGTAGGCGGGCGGTCAAATGGAGTGGTCCATGATATGGTGGTGATCTGATGGTAATTAGTCACCACCGCCCAGAGACAGTAGCTCTGAAAGAAATAATAAACATTCCTTACATTACCAATGTGCCGCCAACTTTGGGAGCTAAGATGTTATGTCCCTTGTTCTAGCTTCATTGGCTCACTGTGGCACACTGCTTGCACAAAGACTTACCATCAAGTACAATATAAATATTGTTTAGTTAAACAAGGCTGTTTACTTCTTTCAAATGTCAATTCAATTATGACTAAAAAAGATAAAACAACTAAACACCCGCTAAATAAAGTTTTAAAAACCGTTGTCGTAATAAGTTTACAGAAAATTTAATATGGATTAAATTTTCATAAGTCATAAATTATAAACATTTCATAAATCTTTAATACCACGAGTAGATAACACTACGAATCCTTAGCATTTTTACCTATTCATTAATTTGGTTAAATATTTATTTGTATTTTTAACCATCACGCTTTTATTATAATTAATTTAAATAATATTTCATATTATTTTGTAACCAATATACTCCTTCCTCAATCAATGGACTTAAGTACAATTAAGTGCAAACTTTTTTGTATACAATATTGGCAATCCATCGTAGAAAGCAATTGCATAATTTGTCGGACAACTCGCCCTGGAGAAGACTTCGTAAAATTTTCCATGCGAGAAACATTGTCGTCTTAATAAATATCTGATATTTTATATTATTCGTAAAATGCTAAAAACCGAGTATGCTATTTTCATCCGCGTCTTCTTTAAATGGTGTAATTAGTATTATAGTTCATGTAATTAGTATTATAATTAATAAAATACGACTATATATAGTTTTAGTTAAGACCTTTGGAATATCTGCTAGCTTCCTATTTTTAATAAAAAAATAATCCACTTTCAAACATCTCATGATCGTTGTTAAAAGTCTGTTATTACAGTCTTTGATTTATTATCCGTCATGACAAAATAAACTAATTCATTATTATGTTTTGTTATTTCAAAAAAGTATACATTAATAACTTCATGACACCTGCGGCTTAGAGTTTGATCGTTAGATGTTAGGTATAAAAGTAAAGACTCCGTCCTTCCTTGAGGTTCAAGCATACGAGTACTTTATGCCAAATTTCATCAAATTCAGTTCAATGGTTGCCCGTGAAAGCGTAATAGAAAGAGAAACATATAGATAGACAAAGTGACTTTGGCATTAATATAATATTAGTATAGATTATATTTCGTTACGTAACGTACGTTTCAACTGTATAGTAGAAAGTATACTTTAAATCCTAGGTCTAATAGAAGATTTGTGTGCATTTTTACTCGCAATATGTCACCTATTGTGATATGTTTCAAGGAACGTCTTCTTATGCAGGAGATAAAGGAGTAATTGAGGATGAAAAGCTTGCAAATACTCAAACCTCAATGCACCTATTAATTTCATCATCTAAATTAAATTATTACTAATGTTACAAGCTAAAATAAAAATAAGTCGAATTATATCTTACAAACTAAATAGTCAATTATATTAAATTAAAAACAAAAAATAACAACCAATTGTATCCATGCTAACAGCGTGTCTCAGTGTCCAACTTACTTAGGACAGCGTGTGCGCTCTAGCGGAAACAGTGGCGCAAGAAATCTATCAAAAGAATTTTACTTAAATAAAACATAGAAAACGACGAGGGCGACGACTTTCACAACCTCACCTTGACACGCCACGGCCTTGACTTGGGAGAAAACGCTTAGTCTCATCCCTTTAAGCTTAAAATTTAATATTGTGTTGTTAAAATCCATACACATCGGATCTTAGCCCATTATAATGTTACCAAATTATATTTTATGTTCCCTAAAGGAACACGATAACGACAATATAATCTTTGAATTATGTCTAATAACATATCTCCAATTACATGATCTTATATCCAGAAACATACAGAATGAGATAATGGCTACATATACAATAGTGCGTAAAGTTTTAATGAGGAAATTCGTTATTTGTCATACCGTATGTAACTAGTACACATTGACAGGGTTATTAACTTAAATTAATCAAGTAATCAACAATGTGATTTTTTATAAAGTATGTTGAAAAATGTGCAATTGCTTTATATACTTATAATTTTATATGCTTTTTACCTAGAGAGCCCTGCCCACTTCTCATTGACGTCACTAGAATAACATAGTTCGATGACCTTTAACACTACATACTACTAATTCCTGTAACATTGCGAATATGATATATATCAAATATTGGAAAGAACACTTTGCATTCAAATTTCAGTAAGTATAAGCTAAGTTAAATTAATTAATATAAAAAAGGAATACTACAAATGATAATGAGATCCCTCTAATTGTTACTAACACATTACTATGTTTTAAATTTATATATGTTTGAATGTTATTAAATTAATTTCCATTGTTCTTTATTTCCGTCGCAATTGAAAATTATTTTATTTTTATTAAAACGAAAAAGTATCTTTCATATTTTAGAAACTTTATTGTAGTCCTTTGCAAATTCAGACAACTGCAGAAACCAACACTATTGAAACTATTGAATTTTAAAAACCTTTCCTGTGTACGTTAGTTTTTTATATATTCGAGTTTACGTTACTTAAAATTCACACTGTTAGTTTATTGTATGTTATTTTTAAACGTATAACAAGAAAAACAAGATCAATCATTCAATAAATTTTATGTTATTTTTGGACATCATCGGAAGTAATAATTTTTTATAGGTATTTGTTTTTATTTTAAAAATTTACGATAGTATCTGTTACCCATATTAACATAGTGATTACTTTATTGGAGAAAAAATAGACACCCGGAGTATATAATTAAAAAATGCAGCTGTTTGAACAGTAAGTAAAACCTGAGACATTTCACACTAATAAAGTATCATTAAAGTAATAAAAATATAAGAACACAAGAGGTACAGAAAATAAACAAAAGGATTTATTACGTAGCATACAAAAGTATGTATTTAGTGGGAACTGCTACATGGACTTTTTTTGAACAAGATATTTCAGAATTTACACTAAAAGAATGATGCTTTTTTTTGTGGTGAAAATGATACGTCTTTCGTAAAGGAGTGCGAGATCTTGCATTCGTGAACGAACGACGGCCGCAGCTCACGGAATAATAAAAGAAGACCTGAAATGCTAATGAGCTCCTAATTTAATTTGTTCAACGAGCTCTAGATAATTGCGTACAATATGACATGTTTTAAAATCACTTAGTAATGGACGATCACTTAAAGGTATAAATAATACTAATAAGCAAAAAATCATCTAACGGTAAAATTTATGCATGTCACTTAGGGTAATCTGTTGCAGGTTTAAAAACAGAGCCAAAATAAGACGAAAATAAATTTCGCATTTTATTATTATGTTTGTTATTTATTTAAACCATAACTCCAAAACTCATAATATTAAGAAAACCGGAACCATTGCTTTTGAATTTAAAGTAGATACTGCCAAAAGCACTTAGAATTTTTTTTTTTTAAATGTTCAATGTTATGAAGATTGACACAAAAGAATTTTACGATTAGCTTCATGCATTCAGAAAATAGAAGAAAACATGACTCTCAGTGATATCATTAAACCTCTGAACTATCAGATATCAATACAATCTGATAGTACTTAAAGCTAGTGCTTTAACGTAGTACATAAACTCGGTTACCTTTTTTAATATCACATATATCATCGTAGTCGACTTTATAATTATTATAATTAACTAGATTTGCTGAAGGCAAACAGCCACCAATATTTCTAGCTGAGGATGATGAAAATTTGATTTAGTAAAAGGACCGGAAGCAAGTGGAACATTCGTTGTTTAAAGAGATTAGCTGCAATATTCTATTAGTATTATATCTTAATGCGCTTTATTTTAAAATTTTAAATAGTGTTCTGTTATTTAGTTCCAAGAGAAGAATTATATATATTGGTGATGTTTAATTGACCACATGGGTTCCAAACTACATAGGAATGGTAATAATCCCCAATAATAGAGATTATGTTTCCATGATTATCGCTTTTTGTGAACACTTACTAGAATACATCCTCCGTTATTTTTAGGAGCGCGCTAAATCGCGATTGTCGCTGAAAATTCTATATCTAACATCTAGTAATTCTGAAATTTAAAGCCACCGCAGTTTTTGTAAAAAATACATATTTTTTTGTAGTTATCAAATATACATAAAATTCAGAAACGATACCATATAAAGGCCATGCGAGGAAATGACTTTCAAAATTTGACGTAAAAAAAAACAAAATTCCTTTCAAGGTAACTCTTAGATAGTCCAATGGATTACCTTATTAATAAACAGACAACTTAAAAAAAACAAAAACACGATACCTTCGAACAACATATTTTTCAAAAGGACATTTCAAATGAACGGAGTTTAATGAAGACGATGACGAGATAGGTGACATAATTTCGCTGCGTATATTATATCACTATTAATATGTATTCATTGAATTGCCGACATTACCTAAGACTTAGTTTTAGTATACAAACCAATGCAAACCCTTATCAACAACTTCTCGTTTCGCTATATTAATAGATTTACGTTTAATACAATTCTTCAATTAAAAGGTACTTAATAAAGTTTATTTTGATTTTGAATCAAATCGAATAATGTCAAAGGGAAAATTTCTCATAATTAATGCAGTGTATTGTAAATTAATATTTATTGTTAGTACTGAGAATTACTCTGCCAATTAAATGATAAAATAAAAATACCGTTTGTTTATGGATACTGAACTATGTATATGTGAATACGATATAACCGACAAGGCCTATATAATAAAAAGAGACGATGAGAATTAATGATTACTTATTAAAAGTCGTTGAAACGATTATTGAGTTGCAAGTTTCCTTAATAAAGCTTTCTTCTTCTGATTTAATAATAATAAAAAACAATGGTAATTAGAAGACAATGTTCAACTGATAACACAAAAAGCATTGGCTGACAGAATCATTGATACAGATTGCCAAAATAATTTACTTTTTTTAACATAGGTAACATTAAATTGCACAATTAGTGTTTTTAAACATTTTTAACATTTAACGATAAACGTTGGTATTGTGTTTACTTTTTTTTCTTTGTACCTTAAGTCGCAATGTTCACCAATAGCAAATATGAATATTATTTCATGAAATACAATCAAGAAATTATGATGACTAAATTTAAAAAAAAAGCCTTCAGTAAATCAAATTAAAACTTGAAATTCTCGACTTATATTGGATATTTTTGTTGTTGTTGCAGGAAATATTAAAGTTAATAAAAACTATATCAAACGTGGGATATTTTTATATGAAAATGTAATATCCTCTAAGTCACATGGAAAACACGATGTTTATATTAATTTCATATTATATCAATTCATTGCCTAAGCTTAAACATAATTTATTACAATGAAATATATATCCCGTGGGGTAAGTTAACCTGCAATTTCTAATTATTTAGATCAACTTGTTAATTAAAATAAATATTAATGTTAGAATTAAAATCTGCCTTACGATATGAGATATCCAATCATTTAAACATAAGCAAATAAAATATGTTTACATTAAGCAACGTTGAACTTATACCGGCATTCGCTTTATATTTCTAATTAATTCTTATAAAAGAAATACCTATTTCAATTAAGAACGTATATAACAATGGAAATGAGATAGATATTAAAATACATAATAATAAAGAGTGATTTATCAATGATTTGGGTCACTCGCTCCGTCGTGACCGTCATTTTCAAGTTACCCTGACATTAAAGACAACGCAGTGTGGTATTGGCAATACTATATAAACTGCAAGAAATAAGCAACACGCATCATTTGGCAACAAGCCTACAGCACCCAGGAGAACAGGAACATGAGAGCAATTGCTTTATTTGGTTTATTGGTGGTGGCAGCGACAGTGCACGCTAAAAATGTTCGACACAGACGGGAAGCTGATCTTGAAGAAGCGGCATCACATCTTTGGGAAAAAGGATCTGGCGGTGAGCACCATGGTGATCATCATACCGAAATAGGTGGATCTGACGAAAAAGGCTATAAGGGCTATCACGCCCAAGATTCCGGTAAAAAAGGACACACCCTTCATAAGGGAAACAAAGGGTATTTCGGAGAAAGTGGAGGTCATAAAAAAAACCACCACCACGACGATGGATACTTTGATGAACATCATAGTGGTGAAAAGGGCGAAAAAGGTCACAGCTTTGAAGAAAAGGGACATTTTCATAAAGGACACTCCACTAAGGGTCACCATGGAATCCATAAATTAGACGAGTTCAAGAAAGACAAACACTTCCATGATAAACATGGTGAATCAGGTTTTGATGAAGGCTACGGTGGCTATGACGAGGAAGGTGGCTACAAGAAGGGAGGCGATTTCCATAAAGGACACAGTGTAGGTGATTTCTATGAAAAAGGATTTGGAGAGAAAGGTCATCACGAAAAAGGAGGTCATCACCACGAAGAAAAAGGTCTTAAAGATGAAGGTGGCAACGACGAATACTGGGGTCAGCAAGCAGAACACGGCAGCAAAGGATCTCATGAGGACCACAAAGGTTGGGGCTGGAAGGGACATTAATGTTTTTTATTAATAGACATTACGTGAAACGAAACGAATAAAAAAAAGCTTTTGTTATTGTTGAATATTTTGTGATATGTAAATAAATAATTATTTTGCTAATTTATTAATATTATAAAATTGTTTTTTTTCACACCTAATATCAGGGCAATGCTTTTATCATTAAAGTCCGTTTTATTAGAAGAAAATAAACGGAAGACATTACAATATGATTTTCAAATAATAACTTTAATGGAGGCACAGCTTGTAAAGATACATAGGTTTATCTAACGTAGAGAATGATATAACTTCTCGTGTGATTAACATGTTTTATTAATAGCGAGAATTCAGAGAAATTTAACTCGATTTTGTTCAGTAAACTACGTAAAATGAAAATGTACTATGTCCTTTGCACATTTCTATCTCATAGGCTGTTGTTAATATCATTACTACTATGCAAAAAAGCCTAAAATTTGATTAATGTACTCATCCTTCAGTTGAATTAATTGATTATTTATGTCACTCTGAAATAGAATAAGCAAATAACGCTAAAAATCAACGCTATTTTTTAAGCATTTTGCAGAATTAAAAAATTAAAAATTATTCATGCAAATTTTAATTTGACAATATTTATTTTAGAATTATACAATTAAATCAATATATGTGAAATAGAACGGACCAGTGATAAGGGATGAGCTTGGAAGGAGTTATTGAAATTAAAATTTGCATATTCTCATCGTCCAATTAGCGAAAAATATATTTATTTACAAACACCATGAAAAAAAATACAGAACTATAACCATATGTCAGATCGTTAATTTTATGTTATAAATACCAGTATTACTATTGAGGACTTCGATACCTTAAAATAGGTACTCACATTAAGACATTTGATATAAAAAGTAATAAGTATTGTATAAGAATATCGAGCTCCATGGCAACGAGTCTAACTTTTTAATTTTTACGATCGATATCTATCAGAAACACCCTCATAATTTGTATTTTAATGTAATATATACAAACAAATGTTTACTTATAAAGATATCACTGAATTATTTGCTATTAATTCTATAAAGTAGAGGTACTGTTGAGTATTTAATAATAATTCTTATCGCGCTTACTCGATACACAGCTCAGTTTAGAAAATCTGAACATCTTAAAATACGACAACACACTTAACAAAAGAGTCAGAAAATATTAACATAACTTGTCTAGCTACGGTACTTGGTTCAGGCAATGAAGAGCAAAATAACAATTTTAACGTAATAAGCCTTTATTTATACATACACTATTAACAATAATAGAAAACAAGTAAACTTAAGTAAGTAAAAGTAAAACAAGTAAAAAAAGTAAGTAAACCAGAAATAACTATAAAAGTGATTAAGACCATATCATATTCAGGTTTTAGTTTGACGAGTACAAAAAAAATTCGGGCATACTCATAAAAGCCACTCAGCGGCTGTTTTACTAAATTCTGATAATATTATTTCTATCCTTCATTTGACCTAAAAAATAAGCAAAAAAAATAATAAGCCTATTGAATAAGTTCACCTTCTGCCTAGTAACAGCTAAATAAAACGAAACTTACGCAGGGACAGTTAATATTATTAAATATTTTGTTCATATGTATAATAATATTTATGTATAATAATACTTGTTTAATTATATGTAATTTTCTATCAACTATTACGTCATCATTTAAAATCATAGGATAGAGGTATATTGATATTTCATAGAAAAATATATTGTAATCAATAAATTTTAGATTAAATAAAATTTAAAACCAGACCACGGAAGTTTGATAAACTACATGAGCTCAAAGTCGAAGGCATTTCTAATAGTCATTAAATAGTTCCACTACCCGTCTACCCATCGCTGCTTTTGCTACCGTCAGATCAGTTATATACCTAAACGATTGTATAGTCATCTGAATTAAAATTATTATAGTTGCCAAAATTATTAATTTATGCGGCAATTGGAAGTCGGCAACTTCCTATATTTATTTACATAAGAACTTTGTTAGTTACACACAAGTAATGTTAAAATAATGGGTAAATAAAAATTGCTTTATTAATTTACTGACAACTTTTTATAAATTTAAGAAAATAAATAAATCATAGAAACACTAATTATTTAATTGAGGTACCTAGGCATCATTTTTCATGTTCGCCGAAAATCGAGGGCTTGCTATTTTTAACCCTGTCTCCCGTAGTATATTACCGTCGTTGTCTAATCATCAGCTAGTGCTATAACTAGCGCTTTATGCTCGCGTACGAGATCGTTTCTGGAAGCGCATGTGGGTCCGAGCCTTTTGCCGTACGTGCGATTCTCGTGAGCGTTAACACGCTTATAATCGTGAGCCACGACTGACTTTTCTGTTCATTAGGCGGTAACAACAACCACATTTTCAGATATAGTGACTCTTTTTTACTCTGCCGGAAGCCTCAAAACACGTTTAATACAACAATAGCAATACAAAAAAAACTGACCGGTTTACACACTTAAAAGATAAATAGTAACAATAAAATCTATCTTTATATTGAAATGGATATCTGACATAAAAATACATATAAAGTCATATTCGCACCAAAATTACAAAGAAAACGTGTGGAAATATGATCCCGTTACAAATGCCAATTAACAGTATTTACTATAGGATACTTGATTACCGATTTTATGAATAAAAACATAACAATATTGACAAGTGAATAGCTGAGTAACCTGGAACTAGAAATCTTAAGTTACTGTTCATTATATTTGCAACCTTGACACTAAAGAAAACGATAAATTTCTTAACCGTGCTTGTTAACTAGTATAAAATATCAGTGTTACTGAAGCAGCTATCATTCAACAACTGCAATTTGTCTAACCAACCATGAGAAGCCTTCTGGTGTTGTGTGGGCTAGTGGCTCTTGTAGCCGCGATCTCCGCTCGGGAGATCCGGGAAAAGAGAGAAGCCGATCTCGAAGTTGCTGCTTCGGGTCATCACTGGGACAAGGGTGGTGGCCATGAACATCATGGACATCATCATCATGAACATGGTGATCACGACCACAAAGGACATAAGGGACATCATGAACACCACCACGGTAAGCATGGCCACCATCATCATAAAGGGCATAAGGGACACCATGGCGAGCACGGTGGCCACAAGAAGCACCACCACCACGATGAAGGCTACCATCATCACCACGGGCATGGAGAAAAAGGAGAACATGGACATGGCCACGAGGAGCACGGTCACTTCCACAAAGGCCACGACACTAAGGGTCACCATGGTATTGAAAAACACGATGAATTCAAAAAGGATAAGCACTTCCATGACCATCACGGGGAAAAGGGTCACCATTCCCACCACGGTGGTCACCATCATGAGGGAGGATACAAAAAGGGAGGTCATTTCCACAAAGGACATAAACACGGTGGCCACCACGAGCACGAACACGGCAAGAAAGGTCATCATGAAAAGGGAGGACACCACCACCACCATAAGGGACACCACGGCGAAGGTGGTCACCATGAGCACTGGGATCACCACCACGATCACGGCAAGAAAGGAGGCCACGAGGACCATAAGCACTGGGGACACAAGTCTGGTCACTGACATGTACAAATTACCAAACAAATTGTTAATTGTTGACTTATTACATATATATTTTTTGTTATGTTTTTACTACGTAAAATAAAATTGTTTTGTACCTAATATAAACTTATTTACTAAATTCTTAAATTAATCTTTATTTTCATGAAAATCAAATGTATTTCAACATTCTAAGCCTCTAATCGGAAACCGCTCAATAGAGCTTCGTGTTTAGAATATATTTATAAAAGAAAATATAACTACAAGTTTAAATTCACGTCAATTCAATCATATAATTGCTAAGACGGAATTTTTTTATTAATAAAATTTTATTTATAAAATAACATCTCTCATCGAAGCGTTTTGAATTTGTGCAAAACAGGGAAATATTATCTAAGGCTAACTATCTAAAATCGAAGCTAGAGGAAAAAACAGTTTTATATTCTATAGTTAGTAATTTTTTTTTTTTATTGAGATGAGATTAATCAATCATTTTTAAAAGTACCTTGGAGTGTTTTCTTATTAATTTTAAGCAGTTTTGTTGGAAAAATGGAAATACTTACGTAGAGAGAGTAACACCCATTATTTATTTATATATATATATATATATAGTTATTATTTATATACTTACTACAGGCAGAAAGGGCACACCATTTCAACATTTAGATTTAAGCGAAGGCATCGTACAACTTCCCATTATGTGGTAATTTTCACGATCATACGGTCGGAAAAATGTGCCGTATATTTATTTTATTTCAAAAAAATAATTGTAGCAGCGTATCAATCAATAATAGTCGCGTAATCTGTCTAAACAACGTTGGTTGTTGCTCGCCTAAACTACAACAGTTATTTTTTTTATATTTTGAATAAATATTGATTACTTGCAATTATTACAAGTCAATTAGGCGATTTTCTCTTTAATTTTAGAACTAATAAACTTTGATGCATTATTATATGTTTGCGAGAAAGCATGAAAAAGTCATGAGGCGTGCGATTAGTCGTGCGACAAATCAGTATAAATATTTCGTTTAGCACGGGGAGAATTTATTGATTACGACTGCACACACACAAAACGGAAAAAGGGTTGCCAGCGTATTTTTGTTGTAATGATTTTGAGAGCACATAATCCTAGACACGGAATGTCTTAAAATGTCCCGTAATTGATAAGAGATCGCTTTCGCTATATTTCGCTAAGCCTTACAAATGTTATGTCTTATTTAATCTAAATGCCCAACGAAATCAACACATTTTCCAACTAAAAATAACACGCGTCACCAGCTGTGTTGTATAGTTTGTTTTTGTTGCTCAATATGGTTGTTCGTAGAGAACTTGGACGAACTAGTACAATACGTTATTATATTCATAGGCGTATCAAATATCATATTCGCCGTAGACCGTAGTGTTCGTAATCACAGTCCATACAAACAACGTGCATGATCCTAAATATAACTGACGTAGTTATACGAGTACGTAGTACTATATCAAACACAACCATCAAACATTTTAACAGCAAACGCTGCGGACATGCATCAATTAAGATATTAATCTTCATAAGATCTCTCTATCTGTTTTATGGAAAATAATATTAATAATTTATATTTATTTAATTCTTTAATAAATAAATTGATGAACCGTTGCAAAGATTACTTTTATTTTTGAATTCTGATTCACATACTATTATGTGAGCGAATATATTATATTATATTATATTTATATTCAGCTTAATGAATAATATAAAATAATAATAATATGTAATTGTAAATAGCGAAAATAAATTAAATATTAGTATCTAGGTTGCTGCTCGAGCCGAAACCTTACAGAATTCATAATAATTAATACTATTATTAACAAAAAAAAGCTAATATATACTAAAAAATAAATTCAAAATTCCAAAAATCACATAACAACTACTGAACGTATTGATACGAATCGTTGACGCTAATCGCCCGTAGATGGTTAAAGGCTAGTTTGTTTCTTTTTAATTCCATTGATTCTTTCGTTATTCTTTCCTATTGATATAATGCCTAGCGGGCAGGTAACAGCTATATAGCTCATAATATCAATTAATTTCTTCATTATACGTCATATTGAAACATGTCTTCTTTGTCAACGAAGATACAATTTGACAGATAAACGTTATTTACTTTACTTGTGGTTTTACCGAAAGTGCAAACAGTGTTTGTATTAGACGAGCCGACTACCCATTGATTGGACCCCCTCTGCGAAATAGCAACTGCATAAGTCCAAAGCCGTATCACATACATCTGAATGGGCGATGGGTAATGGTTACCTAAATATGTTTACTGTTTACTCCTCTCAACACATTATTAAATAATTGCAATATTAAAATAAAAATAATGTGAATATTAAGTAAAAAATTTTGTTATAACCTAGTTTGTTTCTCTGTTATTAGGGCTAGGACGACGCCTACGTATTCTCCGCTAAACGGGATTGGCCTTTCCTCGTCCCAGTCCACCGTCTCTTTGTGGCTCATGAAAGCAAGACCTTTACAGAATAACGGTTTGGAGGGCCTGTGGAGATACACCAACTTCACGAACCATAAGATATCTCTCCACGCTTCTGCTGTTATTATCATATGTTAAAATCTTTTACACTGTTTAAAATAAACTACAAGAATTTATTTATTTGTGAGTTGCAGTACCCTTTAAAAGAATTTTAAATTAGAAATGGACCAATGGAAAACATAGATAATACCAAAACAACTACACGTTTGTCAAAGATCTATTTCATAAGAGCGCTTTTGAACATTTCCACGTACTTCTAATCAATAGAATCGAATTCAATACATAAAATAATTACTACGAATTAATTACATCCAATGCAGTTATATTAAAATTTGTATACATTTTATCTGTAAATATTCTCGTTGAGTTTATTATTCTAGAGAATAGAAATCGCATCATGACAATACTATCAATCGATATACCTACTTTGTAAATATCGAATTTTCTTAAGATATTAAAATTATACATTTTTTGAGTTTTATTTAAAACGCCTACGCAAAAATAGTAAACCGTTTGTCATTAGAATTACAATATATACACACAATATATATTGCTATCTAATGCCACTGCTTGCTGTTGTTATTCCATTTATTTGAAGTCAGCGCTGTATGTAAGGAGAATTTGGCAGATTTTGACTGGGAATTATTTTCTATTAGCTCGAAATGAAAAAAATAAAGTAAATAAATTTCGAACGACGAAACGCCGAAGTTTCGAAATATTCTAAATAACAAATACTAATGTAGATATAATAAAATATATTTATTAAACATAACAGTAATGCCAATTAAATATCTGACCTTGACAGTACGATAGATGCAAACTCTTGCCGTCCATTGCAATCATTGCCCAACGCAGGTACTGAGAAAATTGATTGCCAGCATTTATAAATGGTTGTTGTCGATAATATTCCATAGACACACAGGCGGCAGCAAAGGAAACAATAACAATGAAGGGGGTTCTCTTACTGGGCTGTTTTGCAGCGCTTGTTCTTATTACAAGTGCACGAACCCTTGAGGAAAACGATAAAGCTGATCTTGAATCAGCAGCGACCCATCATCACGAAAAAGGTGGTGGCAAGGAACATCATGGCCATCATCATCATGAGCATGGTGAAAAGGGCCATAAAGGCTACAAAGGGCACCACCATCATGAACATGGCAAAAAGGGACACCATGACCATGGCGGCCACAAAGAACATCATGAAGGTCACGGAGGCCATAAGAAACACCATCACCACGAGGACGGTCACCACCACAAACACCACCACGGCGAAAAAGGTGAAAAGGGACACGGATTTGAAGAAAAGGGACATTACCATAAAGGGCACTCTACCAAAGGACACCACGGTGTTCATAAATTAGATGAGTTTAAGAAGGATAAGCACTTCCATCACAAACATGGAGAATCAGGTTTCGAAGAAGGTCACGGTGGCCACCATCATGAACACGGTCACAAGAAAGGTGGTCACTTCCACAAGGGACACGAGCACCATGGTCATCACGAGCACCACCATGGCAAAAAGGGACATCATGAAAAGGGCGGCCACCATCACGACCATAAGGGCCACCACGATGAAGGTGGCCACCACGAACACCACCACCACCACAGTGGATTCGGCAAGAAAGAAGGTCACGATGATCATAAGCACTGGGGTTTCAAGAAGGGCCATTAAACTTGACCTTTGAGCTGTGACAGTATTTGTTAAAGATATTTTTTATACATTGTTAAAAATTGTCTACATTTCTAAGAAAGCACTTGTAAATAGAACACTCAATTTTTCCTAAAATGGTTTATTTTTAACTTTAATTTTCAGGTCTTAATCATACTATTACGTATTTTTATCCCATTTTTAATATTAATTTAAATTTAAAAATAAGTTTTTTTCATCACACTTTATAATTACTGGTTGGATTAGTTTACCTCTTCTATTTTTCTGTGGGTTTTTTTATCAATATGAAAATTCTAAGAATTAAAAAACTACACTACCGTTCAACGTACATTGTACCGTCGGTACATTGTACCGTTACAATTACACTTTAACTAAAAATATATTCTAAAGGCAAAGTTATACTACTTAGTAAATGTTTCATAGAGCAACTTAAAGTTTTATTGTATAACTTAATATCTAATTCAAATAATAGTACTTATTGTATTTAAAAATGAAAACATATTTTCGCTCGGTGACAGTTGGTCGAACTTTCTTGTGTAACAAAATATTGTCAGTTTTAAATCGCTAATAACAAGTCTAATGAAGCCTTCACAAAGGTTGAATCCACTAGAGGTAGAGCAGTCTGTAGCGTTTGTTTTGCCTGTGATTAAATCTACCTAAGGCTATAGTTCTGTTCACTGGCGAAGGCGCGCCTTTCCATCTTAAATTATCGGCGTTCATTAGTATTAAGTGACGTATCTTAGTGTGTGTGAGATGATTAAAATAAGAGTAGAGTGTAATTTACCGTGGAACGTGATGCCTTCATGAGTGAATTGATCTATAAGTAGATGTGAACGATTGCTTCAAAAGTTATATATTAGTATAACCTATACTGGTTCTAGTGATTCACCCGCGAAACATCGAAACCTGTGAAAGTTATTTTTTTATTTCATTGTAAACTGCAAGTCACTCATCCCCATTTGTCGCCAAAATGATGAAACCATATTTAAATGAAATTTATAATGTTAATTTGTATACATTAGTTCAGTTAGAATTGAAATTTGTCGATATCAATTTACTTTAATTTTGTTTACGTTTTTCATTTTTTTCTTATACAGCTGTAGCATCGCTCTCTAACCGGCCAGTAACTTTTTACCGCTTTATTCTTTGTTAAATTGTAACAGTTTAGTAAATTGCAATCAAGAATTATCTTTATTTTTCCGCACATCTACGGCTGGAGCTTTTCAAGATGAGACCATAACCGATTTTTTATGTGCAGCTATCGTCCTATAATCACTGGGACAAAAATCGGCTTACGCTATTAATATATAAGTTTGTGTAGAGCTTGCAACAGCGCTACTAGAATCCAAAAATATATTTCTAAATATAAGCAAAGACAGATATTAAATTAATAATTCCCAAAAAAATATGATGTTGTAAATTAAGTCTCATTCGGGTCGTAATGTCAAGACATTACAGAAAATTAAAAAAAAAAACAAGAAGGAGAAAGACCGATCAAAAAATCTAATCAGTCCGAGCCCGACAAATGTGAGCGTTTCGTTTTTTGAGAAGTTTAAAAGCTTATTCCACCTCGCTGCTTCAATGTAGTTGAATTTCACTTCCGAAATTAATGACAAACAGGCCAGGGTTTGTACCTGTAATCATCTGTCCCGATTTACGTGTTTTAACCACGAGGCCACGTCATTGTGTGTTGGAAGCAATATAATCTAGTTACGTTAGTAACAATATGGTTAAATGATTTCGTCTATCATACGAAATACAACGTTCACTTTTACACCACCCAATATTTAAATTTTGAAATTCACAATAAGCATTGTTAAATCTAAATTTAATTCTATTCTTCAGTTAATCGCATTTAGTTGTGCGAAATTAGCCTTTTGTTATAATTACTTTGTAAATATAATTCTTAGCAATAGTTAGTTTAATATTATGAATTTTTAGATATTTAATTTGTAAACCACTTAAAATCAGTGATCACTCATGCGTTTAGCTCCACTTTTTTAACCACCAAGTGGACCTTTTATGCCTCCGCGCCTCGGGCTGTGAGAGGCCTCGCCTCATCATCTTAACCGAGCGGAATTGGTCCTTTTCCGCTCCGCCATTATGACGGACTAAATCTAGGCAGTAATAAGCTAGCCGCTATACCAACAAAACATCGAGCACTCATAATATAACATATACAAGTAACTGAGTATTAAAGACAAAGAGGCACAATTAAAAAAGTACCATTTAAACATCTTTTGTACTATCGATTCTTCACTATTAAATATTTATTTCACCGTATAATAATAAAGTATAATATTAACACATATAAATCAAAATGTATAAAACTTTATTTAAAAACAAACATAATTTGTTTCCGTTTCAACGGTTAATATAGTAATACGAAATAGATGATAGTTTAACTAATATTTTTAATTTGTTTTAATTCCACTCCACCAGCTAATTTCCTATAAAATATTAACAATCATACATTCTAGCTTACGCCTTCTAAGTCGTTTAATATTTGTTCTTAAATCCGCTTTGCCGTGTGAGTTATTTCAGGAACTGTTAGTTCCAATTTCACAGCTTGAAAACTTATTCGCATCGCTCCGTCCATTCCACTCGGGCCTTTCTGTTATTTATTTCTAAATAATAGAAATATTAGGTATCGGATACCTGGTCAGGATGAAGTTTCTTCCTCTATATATATTCATTTAATAAATTGATAATAATAATAATTAAGAAATAATAATAACATTGTAATTCATTATAAACATATTTTAAGAGTTATGTTTTAAGCTAAGTTATAGTTAAGTTATGTTTTACTATTAATTATTATATTTAAGAGCCGAGATAGCCCAGTGGTTTAAACGTACATCTTAACCGATGATTGCCGGTTCAAACCCAGGCAAGCGCCACTGACTTTTCATGTGCTCAATTTGTGTTTATAATTCATCTCGTACTCTGCGGTGAAGGAAAACATCGTGAGGAAACATGCATGTGTCTAATTTCAACGTAATTCCGCCACATGTGTATCCACCAACCCGCATTGGAGCAACAAGGTGGAATATGCACGCTATAGCAAAAGTGCGGTAACAGTGGAAATCTTATACCTATTTCAGCGTAGCTTTCAATTAGGCCAAGTCTCTGGAATGTACCGTCGACTCGTGCGACAAGGACCTTCGTTCCAAAAAATAAAGGTTAAGGTTATTTGTAATTTAAATATATCTACATAAATTTCCTTCCTACAATAGTATGAAAGTAGAATAATTAAATATTTTATGTTTAGCGTTTAAAAAGCATATAATTATTACTCGTATATTGTTGTTTAATAGCTTTTAGCGTTGTAGCTAGTTTTATTGTGTTTTTGATTGACTTTTAGTAACTAAATAAATAAATCCAAAGTTGACTAAATATTTTTTTTTATTATGAACACATGAATACACTTTTTATTGCAACTTATCAGATTTTCTACCGCCAAACAGCAGTTCCGTTCCGTTGCGTAGAAATGAATGAAAGGAATTACGAAAGGAGCGAGCAGTGTAACTATAGACACGAGGGGCATAACATCTTAGAACCAAACGTTGGTGGCGCATTGGCAAATTAAGGAAAGGTTAATATCTCTTACAACGCCATTGTCTATGGTCACCACTTACCATCAATTGGCCCGTTTGCTCGTCTGCCTACCTATACCATAAAAAAGATATTATAAATTTAAGGACTAGGAACAAGTTCGTATAAATCTATATCTATACCAATTTTATAAAGAGAGAGCGCGAAATTTATGTTGTTTACGTTCTGGAAAGTAAACTCCACAGCACCTATTTGAAAAACTATTTCACTTGGTGGTAGGGCTTTGTGCAAGCCCGTCTGGGTAGGTACCACCCACTTATCATATATTCGAACGCCAAATAACAGTACTCTGAATTGTTGTGTTCCGGTTAGAAGGGTGGGTGAGCCAGTGTAATCACAGGCACAAGGGACATAACATCTTAGTTCCCGAGGTTGGTGGCGCATAGGTGATGTAAGGAATGGTTAATATTTCTTACAGCGCCTTTGTCTATGGGCCGTGGTGACCACTTACTATCAGGTGGCCCATATGCTCGTCCGGCAAGCAATGCCATAATATATATATATATATATTTGAAAGGTACATAATTCTAGATGGTCATAGGCATAAATTGTGAACATACCAACGTATAGAAAATCCATGCTGATATTCGTCCATTAATTCGTGCATCTTTATTTATTTTAAATGGACCATTTACAATATACATATAATACAATAAAAACATAGACTTCGGAAAATGTACTGATAAGTATATTAATGAAAATATCTTAAAATCTTCAATCGCGTACGCTGCGGAAATAATAAAAGTTACACGAAAATAATATATTATATAGCTGAACTCACGTCTCAAGTCCTCTTTAACATATAATATCAAGTTTCTAAGAATAAGTCACAGTGCACATATTTATCTTTTAAATCTTCAAAAACAACGAATTATTAGCGAAGGTTTTTAATACCCATATGTATGTTTATTATCTTTAATAGAGAACATATTTGTCGCAATATATAATAATAATAATTTATCTCAATATCTTAGGAGTTGCTGTAAAATAAAAACTCTCGACAAAAATAATTATCGCGGTGGTCAGCGATGCGCTGTAAGGGCCAGCCAACGCCGCAGACTCAGTTAACGGAGCGGAGGGTGTCGACGTCATTATATATTTTTGGTACAGATTTTTTTATGTCATCATTATTTTCTCTAATATTCTTCAAACTTAGCTATCAGATAATGTGTTTTGAACCGGGGATTGCTTCTCAAATAAAAATAACTTATATATTGATCTAATAAAAATGCTGAACTAAATTCAAATATATCACAAATGTGAGTTACGATAAGAATAAAATGTAAGAAACTGGATTAGTTATTTATATACATTAAGTACTTTATTTGTTTGATCAACCAAAGTGGTATTAATAATAAATAAATATAAAATGATGCAGTACTAATAACGGAGTCAGAGAGATAACATTGGAACATATCATTGGAGTGCTTATAGATTAAAAATGTATTTATTTCTGTATTTTAGAGTCGCAAAAATTCAACAATATTTCACTGGTTTTAGATGACCATGATAGTCAAATATTACCATCCAATATCCAAGCGTTGAATAATTGATTTTAATCAAAAATTAAGAATGGCAATGCAAATGGCTTTGGCATATCCGCCTCAATTACAACATGTTATGTTTGATTTGAAGTTTCGATGAGTTATACTGTTTCCTCGAGTAAATATTTATGAGGTATTATATTGTTGTTTGTTAAATAATTAGCAATACGTTTTTCATAAGGTTTAGTTTATGTCTTAATATTTAATACTGCAGTAAAGTTTTTTTAATGAGCACATATAACACATTTAAAATGACAACTACTCTGTGGTTGGAGTTGACATTTAGAACATTCGACCACGAAAACCGCAGTATCAACTGTGTAATTTTTGGTATCTACAAATAAATAAGGAAAAACATAGAATGAGCGCCTAACTACTTAATTATATAAACAGATAACTAAGCAGCTCTTAAACGATTATCTACCTGATACCTTTTATTAACCTGACTTCTCTTTATTATAAACATTATTGTGAATTATTTAGAATATTACATGGGACCAAATTCAAAAGAGTTAAAATAGTTAACAGTTTCTACCAAAATATTTATTTTGATCTCTGTTATCTACTATAAAATATCTTTATTTTACCAGGACGAAGTCGGACGGGCAGCTAGTAAAGGGATCAAATGATTTATGATATAAGCTATACTATAGAGCTCGACACACATTACTTCTAGAATGTTAGAATCAAGAATTTACATATTTTTTTTAAATGATTGGTTTTCGTATATTTATTTAATATCACCAAGGAGTTAGTTAAATTTAATTTAAATATAATTGTTCAAAATATGATATGTTAAATAATTACGCTAACTATTATTCGAGTCATTGACTAAATGATATTTGGTTCAAATTGGTAATATTCCGAGTAAAGATATGCCGGGTGGATAACTAATTACCAAACAATTAAATCATCACAAAGTTTCGATAATTGGACTAGTTACACGAGATACATCGGAAAGTTAGTTAGCCTTTGGGATATTCAGCGATGTAATCTATCAATAAGTTAATCTATTGTTTTAAACGTAACATTGTCAAATTAAATAAACTATTACGCGTAACTACTAATCGTTGTTACCACAGATTCTAAATGTTAATTCTTATGAGGAGCAAAGACAATAAATTATTCTTCTTTTTTTAAAAAGGTTCTTATTTGTGTACATTAAATACAACTAGATATTTTTTACATGATATAAATGTACTCGTATATATTCATGGTATTATTTAGTACTTAGGCTTTACTTATAAGATTTAATTTACATTTAATGTTACTTACAAAAGTTTTTAAGATTCTAATAACTAAATGAAGCTTTTTTTTGGTAACCGTTAAAAATAAATTAGGAAATTTTATTAAAAGTGCGTTTGGTTTATCGTAAAAATAAATTATTAACTTTATTACTGTCGAGGTCGGTCGATCCTGTAAATGTCCTCTTCCTTTGGGGAAAAGATTTAACACCACGCTGCTCCAATTTTGCAAGCACATAAAAATTCCAGTGGAGCTAACCTGAATTTAAACCACAATCATCGGTTAAGATGCATACGTTCTAACCACTGGGCCATTTCAGTCCATCATGGTGTATCCATTAAATATTTCTGTTTATAAAGCTGAATCCTATCACCAGCTGGTGTAAAGCTATGTCACCCAAAAATACAAATACGGTTCTGTAAAAATATTTCTGTCAACATTCAAAATATAATTACTACCTTCCGATAATATTTTCCAAAATAATTTCGTAAGCTAATAACATCTAACACTTCGTTTTTAAATCCAGTCTCTCCTTCAGATTTTCGTTCACAACATCGAATCTGTGTAAAAGTTTTGTACAAACTTTGAAGTCGTTAAGAGTTCTGGCTCAATTTTTGTTTACTTATGTAGGTATCTTAATGGTCTATTGATTCCTGAATGTACCAGTCATTGTAATCTCACTATCGCAAAATGTCTGTTTGTAACTCTAATAACAAAATATGTATCTCACAAGTGTCGTAAAAAATTGTGCAATAACTGTTTCACGATGAACATTGTTCTCGAATATTCAGGAAATTACATTTATTAAATATTAAAATGAAATACAATCCAAATAATTATAAGAAAAATCGCCAAACTAAAAAACTCATTATGATGAAAGGTAAATTCCAGCAGCTACCATATTCCAAAAATAACATCCGGGTAACATTCTATATATAATGGGAATGTATCAACTCTTTCATATTTCACGCTGCTCCAAAGCGATACACGATAACATCCGAATACTGGTTTCCTTTCGCTGAAATTGAGATTGATTAAACAAGCACATGAAAAAAGTATTTCTAGTCCGGATTTGAACCCGTTGCTTGGGTATGATGTATAGAGCCATAACGCATTTATATATTTTATTTATTTCAATAAAATAATGTTTAAATACAAATAAATAAGTTAAACAAAATTGTTCAGCATCAGTAAACATGCAATTATCATAAAATTATTTAATAAAGGTCCAGAGTTTTTTTTTATTTTATTTTACAAAATAAAACATAACTGGAACATACTAAGCGATTATGCAATTAGCAAATACATGTCCCATGGCTTTAAATCACATTAGCTTCAAAAGACGAAGGATTTAACGTGACACTAGATGAAGCCATAAATCTAGTGCGAGGTATGTGACATTGCTAAGCCTCATACTCGCTCATTAATTAGTCCAAAGCTTTATCAACAGAACGGATCTTACCAATATTTGAACGTGATAAAAAACCTTTCACCGACCAAGGACGATTAATTGACTGTTTTTTAAAGTAAATCACACATTTAGTACAATTTTCATAAAAAAAATGTATTTGAATAATTAACCTCGTCTCCGTCTGCTCGTTTTCGTCTTTTTTGAACTAAACGTAAAAACGTTGTCGTCTTCGTATCACCGCCAAATAGTGATACTGAGTATTGATCCGGTTTGAAAGGTCAGTAAGCCAGTGATGGTGGCGGCCTAACGATGGAAGCGATGGTAAATATTTCTTACAGTTTTAATATTAATGGACTGTGGTTCAATCATTCAAGCGTCAATAATGCAATGGTTTATGGGCTGCCTAGCGATGTAAAAAGTCGCAGGACCGATACTGACCCCTTGGACTATTGTCGTCCCCACTCCTAAGACAAGTGATAAAGGAAGGGGTAAAAGAAAGGTCAAAAGTGAATTAAAAACAAAAGATTAGACCAGCAGGAAAAAAAAGAAATTCATATAGTTCTAATGGTCATCCTTCAAGTATTGGCATTTATGCATATTTGGTATTTTAAATATTTTACAGTTTGTTTTAGTTACCTTTACAGATCCATGAATAAGTTTCTTGGATCCCAGTACATTGAAGATAAAACCAAATGTTTAACGATTAACACTAATTTAACGCCCATTTAGAAACTTCTGCGTTTTCTTGACCCTTATTTGTGGCCTCTTTCGACCCACTCAAAATTTAACCACTTTCAGAACAAATTAAATTACAGACCTTGACCTAGTGTCTTAAAAAAACAAACATAGTATTTGTAATGCAAAAAAGCTCTGTTAATAATAGGTTAATATTTGTAATATTATATGAGTTCGTTATCCCATTTATTTGGGATCGGCGAAGTGTTGCCTTTCTCTGATGCCGATGCGCTTACGACAAGAACTTCAGTCATACGACTCTTCGACAACCCAGGTTGAGTCTCTATTACATTCTACGGGAAATACGGTGTACGTATAATAAGTACGTTAACTATCATATCTAACAATATATGATTAATTTATTTAAATATCGGTAACAACTATTTCATTTATATACTTATTATGACAGATTGTTATTGAAGTGTTACAACAAATAAGTTTTGTTCTGTCGTCAGTATTATCAATGAGTCAATCAATATAAATTAATAATTGTATTAATTTAAATGATTTTATTGTGACATAATTTTAAATTAATGATCTGCGAGAGAACTATTTATCTGGTATCGAAATATTTTTAAATTACTAGGAAAAGTATTTTATACCAACTGCTTTCAGCGATTGCTTGATGTAATTAATTTTTGCTCAACCTTATCTTAACAATACAAGAACTTATTTATTGCAATAAACTAGGATATTATACTAGAAAATAAAACAATTAGCCGTTGAATTGAATTTAGTTTGGGTCGGAGTAAATTTTAAATTATTCTTCATAGTTTTAATTAGATTTGCGCAATGTTTTTTTTTATGTCAATGCAAGGTAAAGAATTATTAAATTATTGTTTAACGAACTCTTCTATCATTTTAAATACATAAAAAATAACAATAAAATAATATCACAAGTGGTTATTTAAATACATTTTTATATATTTATTTTTAAATACTTAATATTAATGTAACATTTATTCCTAACAAAGGTACAAAAACATGAACTTTTGATATGATTCCATTTTTTTAATAAACTTACTATTAATAATAAATAAATAGCTAGCCAGACAATGGGCAAGTAAGATCATTATCCAAGTCAATTGAAGCTGATTTAAGTGTAACTTTCTGAAAACCTCATTATATTTAATGACCTTTTTTATAACCATGTTTCTTGTGATGTTCATGTCCACCTTTCTTGGCATGGTCGTGATGATGATGATGGTGTTCATCGTGACCATCGGAAGTCTTGTGTCCTTTGTGCTCATGATGATGTCCACCCTTCTCATGATGACCCTTTTCGCCGTGTTCATGTTCATGATGCCCGCCGTGATGGTGACCTTTCTTGAAATGCCCGCCTTTTTTATGACCATGTTCTTCGTGATAACCTCCATGTTTCTCCTCGTGGCCAGAATCACCGTCCTCATCAAAGAAGTGTTTATCTTTCTTAAACTCATCAAGTTTGTGTATTTCGTGGTGTCCCTTTGTCGAATGTCCTTTATTATAATGTCCTTTTTCCTCGTATTTATGCCCTTTTTCTCCTTTAGCCCCTTTATGATGCTCGTCATAATGACCATCCTCGTGATGATGTTCTTTTTTATGAGCACCATGATCATCGTACTCACCTTTGTGGTGTTCCTTATCATGGTGACCTTTTTTTCCTTCTTCGTGATGATGATGACCTTTATAACCTTTATGACCTTTTTCTCCATGTTCATCATGGTGATGTGCATTATGGCTTTTTCCGCCGCCCTTTTTAAATTCATGATTTTTGCTTTCTTCCTTTTTATGTTCCGTCGCCGCATCTGCTTGATCAGCTAATTCTTCTTTCTCCTGAAGTTGTTCATTTTTTTTCGAAGGAATTCGACGCGCTTCTGCCACGACAACTATCACAATTAAACCTAACAAAAATACTAACCTCATGCTGAGATTTTATTGAGAGGGCCTCGTGCTGTTCACTTATTATTTAAAATTGGCGATATTATTGATAGCGCAGCAGTTTTATATAAGGAATTGTGTAACCCTTGTCAAATGACGCGTCGCGAGACAATCTCAATGGTTTTGTTGCAAGAATACTAACCGATTCCTTGTGAGAAGCTTGTATACGACAAATATATATTTATAATATACTAATATTAATTTATGAGACCGCTATCATTATAAGTTTATTAAGTGATAACATTTTCAATATTCCCAATATTTTTTTTTAAATACTAAAAAACAAGGAAATCATGAAATTTAACAAAAAAATAACTTATAGTTAGGTAAATTTCGTTATTTATAAATAAAAAAAAAACATAATGTTGTAACTTATTGTTAGACAATATTATAAAATACATGAATGTTACATTATACACAATTTTACAAAGACTGTCAACTCCTCATTACTTAAGAAAGTTTTGCTTTAGTTTTTCAATATGCTTGTATTGCATTTATATATTATTGAATATATTAAACTATTTTTTTATATATGTTTCCAATATGACAAAATTAAAAAAATGATTAAGTGTAACGTAACTTAATATATTATTTATAATATGTTATAGTATATAATTTTAAAGTAAATACATACCACAATATTTAGAAAGTCTGCAGTTTTTTTTTTTTAATTCATTGTCAGTGGTATCTGTGTCAGGATCGAACGTGTGACTTTTACATTGTTATAGGCCTGTAACTGAGCTTATGAGGTTTCTTTTACATTACATTAGCATCCTGTAAATTTCCCACTGCTGGGCTAAGGCCCAGCTTCTCCCTTTGAGGAGAAGGTTTGGAGCATATTCCACCACGCTGCTCCAATGCGAGTTAGTGAAATACACATGTGGCAGAATTTCGTTAAAATTAGACACATGCAGATTTCCTTACGATGTTTTCCTTCACCGCCGAGCACGAGATGAATTATAAACACAAATTAAGCACATGAAAATTCAGTAATGCCAGCCTTAGTTTGAACCCGAACTCATCGGTTAAGATGCACGCGTTTTAACCACTTGGCCATCTCGGCTCTTATGAGGTTTCGTAGTCTGTCAAAAATATTCAATTATTTTTTAATTGCAGTATTGTAATTTTTTTTATAAAATGGATTGACGAATTAGTAAATGGGTCACCTGATGATAAGTGGTTACCACTGTGCATATACATTGTCACCATGAGAGATTTTAGCCATTCCTTATGTCGCCAATATACCACCAATCTTGGGAACTAAGATGTAATGTCCCTTGTGCCTGAAGTTACACTCAGACTTTGTTAGACTCACTCAAACTTCTTACCGGAACACAACAATATTAAGTATTGCAGCTTGATGGTAGAATATATGATGAGTGAATGGTACCAACCAAGACGGGCTTAAACTTAGCTTAAATTAACTTAGCTTAGCTAGTGTATATGTGGGACGGACTTAAACGCACTGTGTAACATAATATAACTCCTTTGTAACTTATACCTACATGTATAAAAAAATTAAAAACCAATCTAACATAACACAACAGGACACACAATAGCCGGTTTAATAAAAAGTAAGCTAGTAATTATGTTTTCGTTTTATAATACAATAATTATAACATTTTATTTTACTGAAATATGTAATGTCAATAATATAATTCATATTTTTTCATCTGGGCAATACCAATAGTGATATAGCGAAAAAAAATTGTTCCTTGGGTATTCTTGCATTGTTATACTAATTTTAAATTAAATAACAAAAAAACTTAAATCACTAACCAATTCTACCAAATATATTATTTATCGTAATTAAATTAAATTTATTTAATTAGATCGAAAATTTAGGTATGCACTTTTAGTGAAATAAAAATTGAAACGTGCATCTTGCCTCGTAAACTTACAAGATCAAATAAATCTAATGCTGAAAATTTGTAAAGTTACCATTGGTTCAGAATTTTCAATTTCACCGAGAAGAACAGGCGAGAAACTCAGTTGTCCCTTTTTATTCGGATTATTGTAGCAAAATTCACCATTTCTAATTGGAATAATAAAAGAGTACGTATTAAAGTTTTTAAGCTATAGACTAACAATCTTGTAAATGTACGAACTACGATATGAAATTTGGCTTGCGAATAGTCTAAAATTTACGTTTTTTATTTTGAAAAACTAGAAAATATCACGTTAAGGAGGTTCGAAGTATGAGTTTTGCTATTCAGTTTCTACTTAATTCTGACGAAGAAGAAATGTATGTGCCTCCGACTACTACTAACATTTCTCAATCAAGAAACTTGTTGCTTCTTTTCTGTTTTATTAGCAGTCGGTTTTATAGATGTAGATTTTCTTCATATTACCAAGTATATTCTGGGGCGGATTTAGGAGATGCCTCAACAAAAATGGAAAAAGGTACACCCACCGAGCCTCAACTAAAGTGGACACAACAATTAATATTAAAACAAATCTAATTCGACGAATAAGCGAATTTCATCTAATTGTATATAAATATCGTAAATACTATTATTAATCTACGTTTAATATATTTAACTAAAGAAATCAACGGAAAGAAAAATGCATATTATTTGAAAAAAAATAATGGGCCTCCACTCCTTTGTTGTCCCAGAGGCTTCCGACCTCTAAATTCGTCTCTGAATGTATTCCTATTTTTTTTTAAATAATTGCATTTGTCATTGCGTTATTGTATTCCAATACTAACTGGATATTCTTAACCGTAAGTAAGGATCGGAAATTATTATTTGTACCGACTTCGAGTACAATGAAAGTAGCTTATTGAACGTAGATCTATTGAGAAATGTTATTAATTTCAGATTGAATGCAAGTGTTTTCTATAGGAAACGGTCGATCGCGAACTCTTGCCAAGGCTGATAAGTAGGCCGATCTCGGGCACTGGTCTACTTTCTCAATATTTTGGTTTACAGATCTCCGTCGGAAAATGCTGCAAGTGAACCGCGGTCAATAGTTTTATGTAACTTTATGTTGAAACGGAACGAGAATTGAAATTGTTTTGTTTACACTTCGTATTGCAAAAACTATTCAGTTCTTTTACAGTGTTAAGACCAATTTAATATGAGGTTTTAATTTAAACGAAATATAAAGTATAATATAAAAATTTATTAACAACAAAACATCACAGTCAACAAAATAAATTGCAATAAAACTTAACAAAAGGTAAGCTTAACTAAACAAACCTAGTTAATGGCTTTACTGGTTTTTTTTTACAAAAATCAGTAATTTGCATGTAAAGTTTCTTATTTGTGTCCCTTCTTGTAACCCCAGTGCTTGTGGTCCTCATGACCGCCCTTCTTTCCATGGTCATGATGATGATGATGATGCTCATGATGACCATCTTCACCGTGATGACCCTTGTGATCGTGATGGTGTCCTCCCTTCTCATGGTGACCTTTCTTGCCGTGCTCGTGATGATGGTGTCCACCGTGCTTATGTCCTTTGTGGAAACCGCCGCCCTTCTTGTGTCCATGTTCTTCGTGATGTCCGCCATGGTGCTCGTGGTGTCCGCCGTCGTGATGGTGATCGTGGAAGTGTTTTTCCTTTTTGAATTCATCATGCTTGTGTACACCATGATGACCCTTAGTTGAATGTCCCTTATGATAATGTCCTTCTTCGTGGTGACCGTGACCCTTGTGTCCCTTTTCACCATGATGGTGCTCATGATGATGACCGTCATCATGATGATGGTGCTTCTTGTGTCCACCGTGCTCATCGTGATGACCTTTGTGTCCTTCGTGGTGGTGATGGCCCTTTTTGCCGTGTTCATGATGATGATGACCCTTGTAACCTTTGTGCCCCTTATCACCGTGATCATGATGGTGATGCTCATGATGCTCATGGCCTCCACCTTTGTCCCATTTTCCACCATGATGGCTGGCGGCTTCTTCTAAGTCAGTGTCGCGCTTTTCTCGTGACACTTCACGGCAGCTGACATAAGTCAGCGCCGCTAATACGACACCACATAAAATTAAACTTCTCATGTTTCCACTGTATCGCTAGAATGGAAACAAGTGACTGATAATTTGACCGATAGCAGTTAACATTTTATACTAAATAACTGCTTTAGTTTAAACTTGTGTAATGAGAAGTTCCAAGGCCTCAGCTTTATCACTGAGCCGGTGGTTGCGTCGCCGGTGCCGCTCTCTCCTGATTACCAAGTATTGGTAAAAACTACTATTCTGAATCGAATGGACATTACACTGATCTTAATTATAATATTGTTTACATTTTAATACAACAGTATTGCTCATGCAAATATTTGCATAAATTAAATACACTACGTCAGGCAATGATATGGCTTAATTTTTTTAATCGTTACTTAATCTAACTTAACAAGGTGCATAAAGTTTTTTTTTTTTTTACTTATATACATACAAACATTACGTTTGATATTGCTCCTAGCAACTACTCTGCCAGTGAACCCAGTAATATAAAATTACTTCTCCAACAAAAAAAAAGTATTTATAACTTTAATGTGACTATTGATACAAAACTTGATGATAAAATAAATACTGCGTGACAAAGATCCTACATATATATTATTTTTATGATATTGACCACTTCTCACTAGCCATTAGTTCCGGCTCCACACAGGTACAATAAAGGTCTATATAAAAGTTTAGATCGAAGAACAAACATAAAAATTAATTATACTGTTTTTCCGGTTAGTAAAGTTGCAATTCTTGGCTTTTCTCAACTTTAATATACTGCTTAATTGGTTTAGTGTCTAGATATAAGCCCACAGAACCCGAGATTTTGGATTCAAGCCTGAGATCGGGCCGATATTGAGTTAGGTTTTTCTGTCAAAAGTTTCTCAGTGACAGCTCGGAGTCTGGAATTAGGAATTGTGTAAATTCCCGTGCCACTGAAAACACGTAAAATCGTTGGTCCTGCGCTTGAAATCTTTCCGGTCGAATGTCATGTCTACATCATCATCATCATCATAAATAATTCATCTTAAATCACTCTGTTTATTGATGAAAACCGCATGCAAATCTGTTGCGTAGTTTAAAAGATCTAAGCGTACAGACGGCGAGAAGCGACTTTGATATATATTGTGTACAGATGATTAGTACTTTAATTATTATCTTTATAATGACAATTCATTAACAGACACGGCTTCGTTTTAAGTTTACACATATTAAACCTAACATATACTAAACTAACACTTATTTCAATTATTATGTCCATTATAGTAAGTATATCCTTTCAATGAAATAATGTGATTTATAAACATATACTAGTAAAGTTTTTTTTATGGCAGTTTGGCGGACGAGTATATGGGCCATCTATTGGTAAGTCGTCACCACCGACCATAGACAATGGCGCATTAATAATATTAATCAACCAACCGCCACCAACCTAAAACGATCCTACTCACTAAATTTCATGGCCCTAGCTTTAATAGTTTACGCTCGATGATGCTAAATCGATGCGATGAGGAATCAGTCTGACTGACGGACATGTTATTTTATAAGTATAAATATATAGCTATATATATATATGTATGTTATATATCCTTATACAATCAATATCCGCCCGCACCCTTATAGCTTGGGCATACATGGTACCGCAAGCAATAATTCTCTTTTTATGCGTTTATTCAAATACTAGCTGTACCCGCCCGTTATATGTCGTCGTTAACCATAAATAACAACATAATATTTATTTTATTTAAAATAAATAAATATTTTACATTGTGTTTCGCTATCATAAATTATATTGTAAACATTTGGGGCCGATCAGTTCTTTACAACATCCAAACAAACACCTCGCATTGTTATAATCAAATCAATTAATATATGGAATACTCATTAAACAATATTAAATGAAATTTTAAAAAAGAGCGTATAAATACCACTGCCCACAGAACGTAAGCAAATACATGACATATCGGATTTTTTAATAAAATAATTTGACAACAATTTGGACTAATTTGCATTTTTAGCAGCTTTTCTCCAAGTCGTCTCACACACACTAAAACATTTTGTAAACACGAGCATAACCAACACTCACACGCCGATAATTTAAAGTGGAGGGGCGCGCATTTGTAAGTAAATAGATCAATAGTTCATTCCAGCCACAAGAGGATAAAAGCCAAATAAACAATATTTGGCATTTAATTGACGCGATTTCGTTAGTCGATAGCTTGAATTATCCATGATATTCATTCAATTCAATTCTTAGTTTAATGGCTTTGCAAAGAAATGACGTTTTGTACGTCGACGAAACTATTATCGGAACTTAGTAGTAAATTAAAGTATTAAACTGGTATAGTGTTGCATTATAAATAAAGATATATCAAGAATTGTTAATAGTGCACAAATCACAACTAATAAGTATCTATAAAAGATATTAAAAACAGACGACGATATAAGTCGTGACTACTACACAATAATGTGTACCTTAGAACAACATCCCGCTTTGTATTAAACACGCTTCACATTTAAAAATATTTCCGGAATAACAGGACCATACATCTTTATACGTCGGTGCCTACGACTTGAGGGATGTTCTCGTAAATACATTTTTTCGAGCTTAATATCTATAGTTTTCCCTTATTCTGCCACCAACAGGATTAACCATGAACTATGGGTTATCTTAGACGGCAACGATTTAATCAAAGATTATATGGAAATTTCGAATCGCAGCCAATATGCAACGCGAAGTGATGAACGGTGTTGGTAAAGACAAACCAACTCCAATTTTGTCAAACGTTCAGATTTTGTCCCGCTTTGAGGATATAAAACATCTTCTTGGGCTGAAATGCTCTTTAAAACTTAAACTACTTACATTAAAAGCCCTTTAATCTGTAACGCCTCGTAATATACTTATCGTAAGAGACTTATACTATGATAACATCCTCTATATCAATGCAAAGAGGAAATAAATAACGATATCAAATAATTAAAAAAATAAGTTAGTTAACCGTTAACGTTATACAGAATAAAATAAACGCCAATACAAAATTTCAATTACAATTTTTTCAGGGAACATATAAAGCACATTTCAAAACATCACAAGCAATGGCTTACCCTTCCGTAAGTTAATATATGAATACTCTTTGGGTGTACCCTCTTAATTGAATACCTACGTATGTACATACAAACGTCGACCGTATCCAATTAAGACGTCAGTGTAATCAAAAGAAATAGCTGTTACGAGCGCTCTTGTGGCGTATTGTCGTTGAAAGTACGTCACTAAATACCTATCGCTAAACTTTTTATTGGACATTTATCATAATAATATATTATTGATATCTTTTGTAAAAAAAAATGCTAGTTTTATTCGCATTCTATGCGTTTGCGGATGAACGAAACTTTGTACCGTTGTTGACAGTTAGTTTCCTAAAGATTTCTGGCATAGTATTAACAACAATATCAACTTACAATTGATACGATGGTCGAGTCGTATCGGATAATTGTTTGCAAAAAACTTTGAGAGGCGTTGCCGAGCATATAGTACATTCACGGGTGGCATATTTTTTCTAAAGATTAGAAAAACCCTGGCATGAATATAAGAGATGGAAATGATTCTTCGCGTTTATTATAGTTTTAGAAATATTATCTGTAAATGCCTAATACTCTAACACAAAGTCGGTAGTATGTTAATACATACTACCGATAATAATCGTATAAACATCGTTTGTTTGTAATCAAACAAACGATGTTTATACGATTATTATACTATACGTAGTTTTTTGAAAATAATTATTATAAAAATATTAAATTAGTGCTCAATAGTTTCTAGTTTGATGTAGCTTAAAAAATTGGTATTTAGTTTATGTCGATTATATATTTATTAGAAGAATTATGTTATAAATGAAAAATACGAATTTTATTTCTGACTAACTCAGAAATTTAAACATTGACAATTTAGATTTGTAATAAAATCAAAATTGTAAATTAAGATAAGGTATGAAATTCTTTATTTTTGGCGACTCGACACTTAGCTGGAAGTTCCACGAGCAACTTCATCATTTAGTTTTCATGTGTGCGTGTGTATAACAAAAAATCTCTGCCATCATTCTGTCATAACCTGCCACAAGAAGTATAATTTCAAGAATGATTTCATTTAGTTATACAAATAAATAAATAATAATAAATAAATATTGGACATTACATACATTACTCTGATCCCAATGTAAGTAGCTAAAGCACTTGTGTTATGGAAAATCAGAAGTAACAACGGTACCACAAAGACCCCGACCCAAGCCAACATAGAAAACTAATGAACTTTTTCTACGACGACTCGGCCGGGAATCGAACCCGGGACCTCGAAGTGGCGTACCCATGAAAACCGGTGTACACACTACTGAACCACGGACGTCATCAAAACAAAAATAAACTTATTTTTGTTTTCTTATCTTCACTGTTTCACTGTTCTTTGAACTTTAATAAAATTGTATGTATTTGCATACTAGAAATCTTACGAGACAGTTATCTGTATTTTAACTTAGGTAATTTTGTGGCTCGTGAACGCAATTTAGTGTAATTACACTTAGCATAACGTCCAACTGTTGAATCGTCTCCATATATAGAAAGAACGAAATGAGAAAATCGTCTTAAAATTTTTGAGTGTCTATAATCAAAAACAAATCAACTTTTTTTTCTATATAACATGAAATAGTCTAAGAAAACCACATGTAATCATTTAAATAAAATAAACTTATAGAATGTAATATATCGTTTACGAATAAATTATAATAACTTCATAATACTGTAACGAAGCTCAAGTTGACGGGCACTAAGATTCAAATAGCGCCGACGAATATTGAAATTTTATTTGAATTAAAATTGAGTTACATAAACAAAACAATAGTGGATTGGGAAATAAAAACTCTTTTCATATTTCCCTTACTTTATTCAATCAATTTTCAACAAAATAATGGATTACATATTACAATATTTGTTAATTATTCTAAACCCTATTAAATTCAAATTAAATATATTTTTATTCACATATTTTATTTCATAAATCACAATACCAACTTTAAGTTGACAAAAAATGTTTAATTAAAGGTACACATACAACTAATCATTTCACACAATAAACAAGTGTTACACACTATAAAAATAATATTCACCAATTAATATTTCAGTCCAAAAGTTGCAACATAATATAGATAGTTCTCTTTGCATAATAATAATATATTTAGTATTTAATCTTGTTGGTATTGGAAAGTTTTTTTTCTATAAATAAATGAAAAAAAAACATAGGACCGTACAATAAACAAACTATGTTTAGAAAAATGGACTAATAGTTATTGTTATAACTAAACGGAGCCTAGTTCCTGATCGATAAGCCAACCATTTACATAATCATACGAACTTCGCCTGACCTATTTCATAAAATTCAAAATATAAATAAACTTTTTGACATCTCGATAACATTTTTCGCTGTCTTTATTATTTAAAGTTAAATTTCATAATAGCTGAAATCAAGAATTATTTAAACTTATAAACTATAAAGATATTTTTATATTTGATTTTTTTTTTCTGTATAAAATCCTTCAAAAAAATTTGTTTAGTCAGTATATTGTTTCATTTAAATAATGACGAGATCACACGGAGTTGCTTGAATAGGGAAGCCTCTTTCATGTTCCTACAAGTTTACATTTGAATATTGTTCAATAAAACCGATTCCTGTGAAAGTATTGCGTATACTTCTTATATATAAATGAGATAGTAGCTACATATAACATATTATTTAATGAATAATCAGAAACAACAAATCATCAATAATCATATACAAATTCTCAACAGTTATAATCACCTACTGTGTATGAAATAAGCATTACAACGTGCACAATATCAATTAATATTAAAGTAGTGCCGAACTACAGTTACGAAAGCGGCATATCGTGTTATATATTTATTAATTTATGAAAACAGTAAAATCGTAACCGGATCTAATTGAGATGAAAACCTCGCTCATTTGTGGCAGCAAGCAGCCTCTCGCGTAGTACTTCTTTACATGAGTATTCTGGCAGCTTCAAGTAATGTACGCACGTGTTCACTGATGGATAAGAGCCGTCACCGGCATCGACCTACAAAACAGAATTCATAATTAATTGGTAAATAATTAAATGGTGCGATTCAACAAACAAAAGTTTATTTTTCTATTACTATCGTATTAATTCTGATTCATTGAACTTTAAATCGAGAGGACCATTTTATGCATTAATGTCAAAGCCACTAAATTATACAGAAAGGAATAACAATGGCGAAAAAGACATGCCTTTCTCACGACAGTGAGTCGCGGGTGTAGATTGGCGAGTCCGCCGGGAGGAAGGCTACTACAGCCTGTCGCGAACTGCAGGAACGCCTTGCGCTCGCGCCACGACATCTCCACCAGCACGTCCACCAGCCTCAGAAAACCGGGGCTGCTCGCAAAAGAAAATCAAGTGAATCATTCAGTTAAAGTAGTAAAAATACGCATATAGAGCAACACCTGAGACAGCAGCTGTACATACCTATCGCGCGTGTAGCCGAGCTTGGGCTCGGTGTACTGCAGCAGGTGCTCGCGCGTCCAGGCGGGCCCGCGCTCGCCGCACAGCAGCAGGCGCAGCTCGGCGGACGAGAAGGCGCGCAGGCGGCGCGGCGGGAACACGGCCGCGAAGCCGCGCCGGAACGCGGCCGTCTGGCGCGACACGCCCGCCGACACCATCCAGCGCGCGCTCGCCTCCGCGTACGAGCGCGCCGTCGCCGCGCCCACCTGCGGGGCCGGCACTCGCATGACGCACTATTGCTACACCGCGTGCTTTACTCTACGGTCAATTTGTGTGTAGCGAGTATGGAACGTAGTCGGTGCACGCAAGGGCACCAGCGTATATTGCTGGTCGAAAGTTAACAATATAACAGGAATATCTAAATGGATTGAAACGAACTATACTCGGATCGCAACCATACCTATTAATACAATATCTCTATTCATAGAATTATATGCGCAAACGATCTTCTTTTTGTATGAAAGATCATGTAATGGAAGCTTCATAGTTTATATTATTGTTTTTAATGTGTTAGTTGACTTACCTCAATATGCTCCCCGCCATCACATAAAGGATGCACGGCGAGTTCTGGTGCCGTACTAGAGCCGACGTGCGTCATAGTGAGCGCTAGCTCATCGAATGTTGCACCGTCCACCGTCAATGCCGCTACGCGACTCTCCCGTTCCGTCTCCGAAAGCATGGTATCGCGTAGTATTGAGTCATACTGGTTTGCCGCCTCCAATACGCTCTCGAGGAACCTTAAAAAGGTAAGATACCTTTAAGTAAATTATGAACAACAAAAAACGCCTTCTTTCATCGATATTGTATGCATTTACGATACCGAATACGAAAGAATAATTTATATTGTTCGAAGATCTGCTTGTTTTAATTCGACTAAACCCAAACATTGTTGTTCGACTCTCAAATCCAATAATCATTTTATTTTTATGATAAAAATAATGGTCGGGTATCGAATGTATGTATACATAAAGATTGCCCATCACTCATTGGTTTTAATTGAAAATGCAGACCCTAAGCATTGGGAGCACTGTAAGACTTCAAAATATTTTTGGGGCTTAAATGCCACTGCCACTGCCACTGGTTAAGACTACGCTAGAAAAAAATATATATAATTTATATATAAAAAAAATATATAAAGCTATATAATTTACAAATTATAATAATTTGTGACTTTATAGAACATTGAAAAGGATATTACAACACTAATGACTTTTTAGTTGACTGCACACCTTGGGAATGAAATGATCGACTCCAGGCTGCTTCAAATAACTAAAATATAATTATCATTGTAAATAATAATGGTTAAAAATATATATATATATATATATCCCGCTGAGTTTCTTTCGCCGGTTCTTCTCAGGTCCGAGGTGCTAAATTCCGAACCGGTGGTAGATTTTTGACAATCAATAAGCAAGTGTAAACACTTCTATATTGAATAAAGATTTTTGATTTGATTTGATTTGAAGTAGACTTTTTAAGATAAATCTAAAACATCAAATCGGGAACATTTGGAATATATTCATTGGCTAAAAAATGCGTTCAGTGAGAATTTTTATCTACATTAAAAATATAACAACTTACTTGTGTCTTATAGGATCGATTTCCTTTAAGTCGTCATACGTCAACTCCTCCCCACACATTATACGTAGGAAAGGCTCAGATAGAGGAAGATCAACTAATCGCCCATCTTGTAAAACCTGTAGAGAAGACATAAAATAAGTTTGAACTCTATTCTTATTTTACAATATTAGTATCTTATAGTATAATTTACCTTAGCTAAAAATACCCCTAGGAACCAGAAATATTTGCAAACTTTATCACAGATAGAAGACTCTTGCGGGAGTGGCGCGGGGAACAAGCCACTCGCCCGCATTACATAGTAGCCCGCGGGTTTTTCTGAAACATACAGATAATATATTATAATCTCGTTCACACGTCGATGTCACACGAAGGGACCTTTGGAAGGGACGGCTACCGTCGGGCAGCGTGAGCGGCAGCGGGCTGAAGTCGTCATGGTGTGCGGGCGCGTCGCACAGCCACATGTGCAGGTCGGCGCGCTGCAGCTCGGCCGCCACCAGCGCGTAGAACTCCAGCGTGGGGCCCAGCCCGGTGCCCTCCTCGTCCGCGAACTCTACCTCCAGCACGGACTTGCGTCCCGCGTGCACGCGCATCACCTGCGAGCGAACACCACTAGCTCACTTACGATGAATACATATACAAACAACAAAATACATGTTTTATAGCACTGGTTCCATGGTTTAGTTGAATTTAATCTGTAGTGACCTGCATGGCTGAGCGCAACAAATTGGGATGTCTCGGTATTCGCACGCGCTCGTGCCTTAGACGCCCCATGCGAAATTCGGTCGCCTCCAAATCGGCACGCCTCGGTGACACTGTGTTGCCCGTTCTGTAATAAAGACATAATATTAATATCAGTGATCTACTGCACACTATATTTTAATATTTTATTATTAAAAATATTTTTAATAACCTCTGTCTATCTAACGCACGATCCCGCTGTGCTTGTAACCACACGATAGTTCGTGAGGTGCCGAATGCCGTGCACGCAAAGAACATTTGCCTCGTCTCGAGCGGGAACAGGAACGGGCACCAATCTATCAACTGCTGGCACCTATGTTAAAAAATATTAAATGTTTATTTTGACGTAACAGCTTATGTGTCATATAATATATTATCATATGAGTAAGCGTAAACGGTACGTTACCAACGAGGAGTAGCGGCGGCTGCCAGCGAGAGCGGGTCTTGCAGCTGGTGGTGCAGCTTATTGGTGAGCTTGGTGGACAGGAAGGCGTGCGCGGGCAGGCCGGGAGCTGCCGCTCGCAGGCGCCGCAGCGTGCGCACGCAGCATGACAGCATGGCGCCCTCCGCGCCGGACGCGCCCGCCACGCCGCGCTCTGAGGGAACAAATGTTAGTAGTGTAGCCTTCATACAACGCATACTGCTGTAAATAGTTGATGTAACACACTGATGTATTGATGTGTTGATGTAATCACTAATTTCTGAAATAGTTTCATAACAGTTCTGTTCTGTTCTGTGACCTAAAGACTGAATTCAAACTAGTTTTAGAGGATAAAAATGTTGTAATAATACCAGATAAAACCAAGAAATGTGCATTTTATAAAAAGGTCCTAAGTATAATATTTCCATAGAGGTTATATATATTTAATTTAATGTACCATTATGCTAATAAAAAAGTAACCACTGTGTTAGAGTTTTAAAATATAATCACATACCTGGATCCCCTGGTTCATCGTCTTCACTATCACTCGAACACGCGAACGTTTCATTACCGTCGACTTCTTTATATGACAGCCTGAAACATTTTTTTTATTTGTATTTCACTAGTTTTTAGACTATCTCTAGTTGGTATATCGCTTAGCTTATAAAGCTGCAGACATCGAAATCCTAACCCCGAGTCAGACCGGTAATAAGTTTTTAAGACTTTCTGTCACGAAAATCTGGATATTAGCCTGTGTGAAAGATAATTTGAAAGTCGAAAGAATTGACATTACTTACATTACTGTAACTATCTCATAATGTAAGTCGAAAGGCAAGAATCATCTCACGTGTAGGTGGTATCTCTGTGGACATCATGCGGCAGTCGGGAGTTGAGCGCCAGCACGGCCCGGTAGACGGTCCAGGACGGGCGCTCGAGAGGGAGCGACACGCCGGCCGCGCTCAGCACGAGGCGCAGCGCGGGCAGCTTGCTGGCGGGCGGCGGCGTGAGGCTGCCGCGCTCGGCCGCGCCGCTCGTCGTGGCCGCCGCGCCCTCGCCCTCGGCCTCGTCGGTCAGCGATATGTTGAGATCTGCGACGCGAGCACATCGTTCAATTTTTCAGTACTTAGCCGTTATTGGGTACAATTTTTTCGACTCGCTAGATCATCTAGCACCAAATTATACTATTTATTTATTCATTACCCTGTTGGTAAAAAATGTACAAACATTATTGCTTACTTAAAAAAATATTGATTCTTCATGAAATTTCATCTAAATCGGTTCAGTGGCTTAACCGTGAAGAGGTAACACACAGAGTAACTTTCGCATTTATAATATCAGTATGCTAAAAAGTACAATTTTATCATTATTCCCTTATTAATAGTAACAAAACGTCATAAAGTGCAAATGAACGCAGTTGACAATTCTAATTAGCCTGACACCATATCATCACGTCCTTCGCGGGCTTGAGCACTGGCGTAACGATATACTAAATCTTTTTCCCTAACTGGCAGTGCATTGCTACGCAGAACAGGATATATTGATACCAATTAAAAAATGTATAAATAATTGTTTCTGTTCGTCGTGTTACAGACAGTTCCTACGAGGACCGTGCCAGGATCAGTCTCACGTCGATCATAGCGGGAGTTTTAGACCCGATTTGATTACTTGTGCATGAAAAATAAAAAAGGTGACGACGCCTCACCGACGGTCTGGTTGAGGTTGGCGCGGCCCGGGCGCGGGTCAAAGGCGGGGATGAGCGCGGAGAACTGCCGCTTGAGCACGAAGTCGTCCTCCCAGGGCTTGCGCGAGCGCGACGCGCACGCCACCGCGCCGCCCGCGCCCCGCACCGCCTCCAGCGCCTCCTCCTCCATCAGCGACAGCAGGTTGCGAGACACCTGACGAGGGGAGCGACGAGTGGTCAGTTCAAAGAGTACTATTATATTATTACAAGAGTAAAAATAATTTTGTATTAACTGCTACTCACTACTTCCTGGTAAGTTGGCTCGTTTTCTTTATCACTGTCGAGTGGGTCGTCACCCTCGTCGTCATCCTCTAGCTCCGTGAGTAATGCGGGTGCTCTACACGATTCTAAGAAATCTTCTAATGATACCTATAATTGATTTTTTATTTGTAAATAAAAATTGAATTAAAATGATATATGTTAATAACACGACTGAATCATGATTACGATTTGAGTGTCAAAAGAAAAAAATATCATTATAAAACCTGTAAATATATTATTAAATAAGGTGCAAATCTTCTGCCGAGAGCCCTTTGCACAGCAATGCCCATAAAAGTCTCTTTCGGGCCGATACTTTAATACAATTTTTTAAAAGTTAATAATGTATCTTATTAGATAATAATCAATAAAGATCCAAATATAGTTTAACCATTCATGAAATTCTAACCTTCTAACAATATTTTATAGTAGATAATTTTTAACGAACAGTTAGTCTCATAATATATATTGTATACCTGTTCACTCTCACTCGACGTAGAAGTGAGGGACAAAGTCAATGCGTTTTGGGCATTCGGAGCTAAAGACGGATAGCTCTGCGCCGCCGATAAAAGCCCACCCGGGAAATTACTGGATAGCGCGAGTCGCACCAAACTGAAAACAATAGATCAATCAGATGACTTACGCCAAAGCAAAGAGCCGACGATCGTATGAGTCCAGGACTGACCTCGGGAAGAGTCCGGCGGAGTGGTTGGAGCGCGCCACGCGCTGCGCCGCCCCGCGCCCCGCGCCCGCGCCCCGCCCCACGCCCAGCGACTCCAGCAGCCGCACCGCGCCCTGCACATAGCGCACACGTGCACAGGCCAATGACTAATGACGACGTAGGGCTTATCCTGACCATTAGATACTCACCTGTTGCGTTAGATCGGGTTCGCTTGCACTCATGGCGCCGGAAGCCTGGGCGTCTTTCTTGTGCTCGACAAACTGACCCTCACTGCTCTCGTTCTCTTCACACTGATGAAAAAGATTACGGGTTTGTAAATTTATTTTCGTTTCATTCATGAGTCACATACAGATTTATACAATTCCATGTATGGTCCATTCCATTGGCGGAGAAAAAAAATAACTCATTACATTGACATGATTTTTCAAGTCGATAGTGGTTCGATTAATAAAAGATAAGTAACGAATGATAGCTTAAATAAAACACATCTTCATTTCTACAGATAATTTTATAAAGGTCAGACCTTGTTAAATGCAATATATAGTCGAGTTTATTAATATTGCTACTTTACTCTTTCTGGGTTCAGTAATCACTTAGTACTATCAATTTAATATATCTCCTGTAGAAATGCTTTCTGACTACTAATTTTTGTAGTGTATAATATATCAAATTGCGTTGAACATCTTAACTAACATTTTGTTATCTTTATTCTCCCCGCCATTGGAGTGGAGCATATGCTACTGTCGTGCAATTATTTGGTCGACAGTGCATCAAGAGACCTGTCTTTTCCAGAACTACAATTAATCCCTACAAATGTTATAATGGAAGAGAGTACACATGCGCGTCCTGACCGAGACGAATATTTACAGAGGAAGGGGATATGTGTGTGTACTACCTGTATGTGCAGCCGGTTGGCGTTGTTGCGCAGCGTGTGCAGCAGGCCGGGCGGCAGGGCGGGCAGCGCCAGCAGCTCGCTGGACAGTAGCGCGTTGGCGCTGTTGCGCATCGCGTCGCCGTCGCAGCAGCGCGCCTCGCTCTCCTTGCACACGACACGTCCCACTTTACTGACCCCGTCCGAGCGATTTTGCGACCCGGACTTGTTTTGGCACATCGTTATCCGTGATGCCGAATACTTTTAGAATTGAATCGGACGTACTCGAAGGATAAAGGGTTTAAAACGAAAACTTTAACAGCCAGTGATGAAATGTTAAAATGAAAGAGGACATCAAATAATGTAGAAAAAACGAGTGAGAGATTAGTTAAGTGTCAATACTAAAATTATTTACATTGTAAATTATTTACAAGACATACTTTTACAAAATAGTAAAATTGAGTTTTTTCGATTTTTAAGAAAGAACCCATTTAAAAAGAGATGCAATACAAAAAAAAAGGGAAATATTTAAATATACCTCTTGAGGAGCAGAATCTTGTAGCGGTTCTTTGGCTGGATAAGGTTTGGTAATGTCCGTAATACTCGTAGGTCCCATTTCCATGTTTGTAAATGATGTATTTCCTAAATCTGCCATGCAGTTGTTACCCTCTGCTCCCAATGTCAGCGATTCTACGATCGTCGCTAAATCTGAAACATATATTTAATACAAAATATTTATTATATCATTCAACTTATTATTATATATATTTTCAATTTATTTACTATTTATCAAATTTAATATTATATTTAAATTCATTGATATATATTATATCCATTATGTACAGTTGAACAAAGCAATACCGGTGTTAATGTGGTGCGTGGACGTGTTGATAGCGGACAGGTCTGTGGCGTGCGTGCGCGGCCGCGCCATGTTGCCGCCAACCTCCTCCGATATGTTATCCGCTGACGATGCCTGCTCAGTTGACGCCACCGACACCTGTTCGGCGAGAATACAGAATATTACAAACATTCATTTAATAGGTTTAGTAAGTTTTATTTAATATTGCACTGAAATTATTTAGCCAATGAAATAATTTATCTCCAAATTAAAGTCGGACTTGCATGCAATTTACTTGATACAAAAGCAAACGTGCAAACACCTGTTGATCCGTTGCAGTGGCGTCGGGCAGACTCGGCGTGGAGTGACTCTTGCGCGAGCTGCGCGCGCCCTCGCCCGCGCCGCCCGCACTCGACCCACCGCTCACCACCTTCAAGTCGAACTTGCCCTCGGCACCCATGCGGTAGGAATTTCGCCCGCCATGGTCCCACCTAAAATATGAGCTACTTGTATGTACCCCCAACATTCTACTTTGCGTATCACTGTAATCGTCCTACATCTAGCCCCCGTACCTCACATCCACCCATCCATTGTGCAGATCCGACGTGACAGTTCCCATGGCGGGATGCGAGCCGTCCTGGTCGCGCCACTTCCAGTCGGGCCCGCGCATGACGCGCGCGCCGGCGCACAGGCCCCGCGCCCCGCGCGACCAGCGCCGCGCCCGTGCCCCGCAGCCGGAGCCCGCACTGGCCGTGGCGCCCGTGCCGCCCATTTGCCGAGGGGAAGATTCCACCACGCTCACCACCTATTGTTGTCGATCCATTATAATAAATACTCATACGCACATTATGAGATTTAAAACATTTTATAAAATCTGTATAAAATTTCGATAATTAGTTTAAATGTTAATTAATCTAATAATAGAACTCGTTGGGATCGGGACTCGGACGCACCTTTCCGTATATCTCGAGGCCCGAGAGCGAAAGGTAGTGGCTCTGCCCGCTAGCGTTCTTTCCGTTCTGCTGCACCCGCAGGTAGCGATAGGGCGCGTCGGCTCGCACGCGCCACGTGGCAGTGCTGCCGGGCTCCTGCAGCGCCTGCTCATCGCTGTGCGCCACCAGCGTACTCCAACTCACCCCGTCCATCGACATCTGCAAACGAGTCATAATAAAAAATTATAATATACACACAGGGAAATTTTATAAAAAAGTAACTTTAGAACAGAGGGAGGTCAAAAAGAAAAACTACCAATTGAACGTACATTATTGGGATAGTATTTGAGGTACGAGTAGTATATTCCTACTCTAAGCATGTGACGTGTGTCAAAGCAAGTGAATTTAAAAATAGAATTTAGTTTACGAAAATTTTATCCATAAAAGCGATACTATTACATGATGAAATAAATTGAATGTGAATATTGTTATCTTCATGTTATCTAGTTCATCGGTAAGTCGTTATTTTAGATATATAGACGTTTAAGTCTCACATATTTTGTAATATATATGTTTTTTTAATTTAATAAAAAATAATCACATAATACATACACATGCATAAATATTACAATTTTACTCACTTGAAATAACCAATTTCTCAGAGCGGAGCGACCATATCCACGAGAATGTCGAAGCGTATACGCAGATGGAACAATATGAAGTCCAAGATCGACTGCTATGAAAGCCCGTCTATCATCATTAGTATGAACATTTAAAGGTTCCGGAGATCGAGACAGAGCGTCTTCAGCGCGGCCGTATGGTAATTGACGACCATCCGATGACCACACACTTACAAGCCCATGCGCACCTGGATTAACCCATTCGCATGTACCGCCGTTACTACCGATGAAGTATAGGACGCCATTTTCATCAAAATCATGCTAAAAAAAATAAACATATTAAGATTTTTTATACACAGTAGAACATATATTTCAATATATATATATGATATATTAAAATTTATATCAAATAACTTACATCATATGTAAAGTTAATGGGAGCTTCCGACTTAATCTTCTGAACGAAATGAAACGTCGACCGCTCCATATCGTACCACTGCCGAGCGACAGATTTAGCGAGGAACTTCTCGAGTTGTCGCACCGTCGTTAGAGCCTCAACCTTCAGATTTCGTCCGGCGTTATTGTTTATCACGGATTCCTCTGAAGTTTCATCGCTGGCGCGTTCAACTCGAAGCCTAAGTAACAGAGACACCATGCTTATTCAAATACCTCCAATCGATTAATTTATGATTTAGCAATGAAAGTACATATGTAATGGTTAATGTTTTTGCAACTGACCGAATCCGCTTGGTGAGGTGGTGCAGCGCGGCGGGCTGGTGCGGCGGCGCGTCGGATGCGGGCGTGAGCACGGGCAGCCGCTCCACGCTCTCCAGCACCGACACCAGCCGCGCCACCAGCGCCGCGCCTACTGCGCCGCCCGCCTCGCCCTCGGCCTCGCCCTCCGCCCCCTCGCCCTCGCCGTCCACGCCCGACCACACCCACGACCGCACGATCCGCTCCCGCTCCGACAGTTGGCCCGGTTTGTCTGATATATTTTAAGAAAGTTGATTGACTACAGCACTGACATTTTATAACATTTAAGCGATGTTTTTTTCCGAGTTATTTTCTTTATAAGTAAAACGATAATACTCTTTCTGCACATAGTAAAAAAGATTAAATTATGAACTCACCGTTCGGCTGAGGCGATAAAACATGAAGTAAAGCTGGGGCGAGGCCGGACGACTGTAGCTCGTAAGCTGATAGTAATTCTTCGCGGCATAGTAACTCCGTCAATTGATCTAGCGATTCTCTGAGCTCTCCGTGCCATTCGCCTAATGAATTAACAAAAAGGTTCCAAACCAACAAAATAAGAAAAGAGGTGTTGTGTACGCTTATCCAATCTCGACCATATTTAATACATTACACAGATTAGAATTGGTTTGGGGTTCACAATACTATTATCTGATTACCATGAAATCTTCACAAGATAGTAACAAAAAAAGGATATTATAGCGCACAAGTCAATCGTCGGCGAGTGTAGGAGAGACGGCACTAATATTAGAACAGGCCACACTTACCCGCGGGCTGTATGGCGAGGCGCTGCAGACGCGCGAGGAGCGCCCGCAGGCGCGCGACGGGCGCCCGCGGCTGGCGGCCGGCCGCGCTGGCCAGGTGGCGCGAGTACAGCGCCCGCGCGCGCTCGCCCACCTGCGCCTTCTGCGCCTCGGTCTTCGCGGACAGGCGGCTGCGGCTCTGGGTGGCGTTGCCGTTGCTCGGCGCCGCCTGCCTGCGGTCTGCCCACCCGCTAGCCAGCTCCGGTCCTGCGTGTCGAGTCGAGATTTTATTAGAATATATCCCCGGATAGATAGAAGAAGTATGTTACAATTATGACATATTGTTTTCTTTTGTCACCTAAAAATGTTTCGGCAGTGAATGAGTGCTTCGTGCCTCTGTTGGATTCGAAGATGAATCCTGGCAAATCTTCTCGCAATATCGTAGTCTGTTGTTGTCCATCAGTGTTGTGTATGTGAAGCTCTTTTTCCCTGAGAAGAGAATATTTTTTGAATAATACACATTTAAATAAAAAATAACACACAACTTTTACGTCCGGTATACTTACTTTTTACACAAGATTACCCAGTTTCCAAGGATCAGTTTGTGCGGGCCCGGTTTTGAAAGAATACTTTGAGGCACACAATTCTTAACTGACGCTCTCGCTCTTTGGAGTTTATCGATAAATTCGCCACGATTTTCTGCAAATAATTTCGAAATTACTACGTTTACCTAGATTAAAAGACAAAGATTATTACATCGATTGCAAGTGCACAAAAATATTTTCCGCCGAAATGACCGTACCCGTGTTATCCGTCTGGTGCTCGGGACTACCGCTGGAGTACATGGTGGCGAGCTTCCCGTCGAGCAGGAAGCGGAACCAGCCGTTGGAGCCGGTGCTGAGCTCGAGCGCGGCGGCGTCGCTCCACACGTAGAGCGCGTCTCGGCCGCGGCACAGCGACCAGTCGCCCCACCAGTACGCGCAGCCGGAGCACAGGCTCGTGGCATCCTCGCCGGGACCTTAGAGTTTGGTTCTTATACTAACGCATCTTCCTTATTGTTAATTTCCGGGGCGAATTGACTGCATCGATTAAATTGAAATGGGTTACTTGATTGTTATTGACTTAGAAATTAAAACCTGTGGTAATGACAGTCTCCCCATCTGCCGAGAGTTGCTCGTTCGGCGAGACCGCTAAGGCTTCCACTTTACTAAACACGCCGAGCCGCGCGAATTGCTCCAAATAAATATCTGCCGCTTTCACCATCAGCTCCTCTGCGATTCCCAGCACTGTCAAGTGTCCATCGTCATCGTCCTGTCGCATGATTTATAAATGGTTAGCTTCTGACTTAAAAATTCATATTCTTCGAATTATTTTCATAAATCTCAATACAAACAGCCATTGTTAGAAATTGATTGCAAAAATTGTATATTGCATAAAATATTTTAAAATTGTTAATCATTTATTTTGAGATCTACAAAAATTACGACTCGCCATTTTATCTATCAACATTATACATAATATTACTATACAACAATCAAAATATTATTCACATATCAATAATTGGGTATTTCAATGAAAAATTATCAATCTCACAATTTTATATACTCACGTATTACAAATAAATTGGTATGTTTAATTTATTTTTCAATAATCATGAAACAATAAATAATTTTATTAAAAAAGGGATACAAATGCTTTTTCATATATGGCAACAAAATCATTAAAACACCCCATATTAAAAGTTAATTTTAAGTAAAAGAACTTTGTGTTCCAAATCACAGAAATTAAATTAATGCAATGGTGCTTTGGAGTGGTGATTAGTGTTAATTCACTAAAATATACATTAAATAATTATATTAAAATTTACAGTACGTAACGAAATACGACAGACTCTCCTTCTCAGAAATTATAGGTCCGATTAACTTCAAACGATTTTTGGAAATTTAAGCTTTATGGGGTAACTTTGTATGTATTTTACTTGTAATTTATAAAGTACATTCTGGAATGGTATTTTCTGTAATATTATGATACATAAAAATACATCCATGTTAATTTATTTCATGACGACGTTGACTTCCTTTTATTTTTTTATAAGAGAACACAAAATCCTTTTTACTTTTTTATTAAAATTTTTATTCCTGAAAAATAAGCACTGCACAACAAAACGAAGGAACAATGGACAGGGCAGTTTAATGCAGGTATATTTCGATGGTGTGACTTTTTACAAGATTAATTTTATGCTTTACAATTTAATATGATGTTAAATAAAAGTTAAATTACTTTATCAATATCAATTATTTCTAAACTACTAGTGTTTATTAGTAGTCTCAGAGGGAATACAACAAACTCACTTGTATTAGTAATAAAAGTGTACCTTTGAAAATAGTTTGTTCGAAAGAGTATTGTACAATAAAAAAAATATTACAAACTTGAATTGCGCCAGATTATTTATTTTAGAAACTTTATTTATGAAGTTATGAACTAACATGATTACTCCGCAAATTGTTGTATTCGTGAGATACCAACTCGCACGAACAAACTATACTGTAATTATTATTTACAACAATGCAAAACTCTTGGGTACGCATCGTCATGTCACGGTAGGATGAATCGCGAGTTCTATCAGTGATTAGACACAGTATACTCGAGTACACAACTTCGTTATTTAAAAAATGAAACGGCTCTAAAGCGTGGACAGCATATTTCCGTTTAGACTGCTCCGATTCCGGTAACATGCGGCGAGCCACACCCGGAATAACGAATACAATCGAAATAGGTGCGTCCAGCGATTTAGATGCCGTCGCTTGGGATGCGGGACGAAGTATCAACGATCACACCATCGGAACATTACCGCGGGTGGACGTATATAGCGGCTGCGCAGCACGCGCGCCGCCGGACGCCGCGGAGCGCCCTCGTCCGTGCCCTGAGCGCACACCCACTGCTTCAATTTCAACGTGAGCAACGAGCGACACCGTCCAACCGAAGCGAAGATTCGACGACGCAAAACGCGCATACAGCGATATCATAGCGCGAGCGACTAGAAAATCGTTACGACGAAAGTACTCCACATGTCGTCGAATATTCGGTTTGGCTGTACGGAGGACTGGTCGTAGAATAGAGCGAGAGAAGGGCCCACCTGCGTGTCGAGCACTTGCGCCACGAGGCGCGTGAGCAGCGCGGCGGCGCGCGGCGCGGACAGCGCGCGCAGGCGCGAGGCGGGCGCGTAGTGCACCATCTTGCGCACCAGCGACAGGCACGCGCGCCGCACGCCCGCGCCGCCCGCGCCGATGTATCGCGCGCAGAACACCGGCACCAGACGTCTGCGGGGGAAGACGCGTTACTCGACCGCTCCACGGAAACGCACGACCGTGCCATCTAGTGTGAACTCACTCTAAGTAGATAGCCGCCATCTCCTTGTCGCCGGTGTCTGGAAAATCTTCGTCGTTGCTCGATACTGGTGAGTCTTGATTGCTGACGACTAACCACTCGCCTGGACATTGTAATATTGCAGCCACTTCCCTGTGACCTGTGAACGATAATTTAGTATTCGAACAAAATATTTACGGTATCATAACACAAACTTCAATAAAGAAACGAGGTTAATATGCATCATTCTATTATACCTTGATCGTGTCTCTCTCTAGCTTTATCCAATGGTGTCTTGCCATCCTCATCGCGGAGGTCGGCATTGGCTCCGTAACGAAGCAGCACTTTTGCAATAGCGGGTCTCCCAAAACAAGCTGCATAATGCAGTGACGAACTGCGTTGACCACGATTTACATCGGCGCCTAAGTAAACAATTTTATTGTCCGTATTATATTTGATAAAAATTGCATGCTAATTTTTTTTAACTAAGGAATGTTTTATTGAGTTTTTTAAGCAACATAAACACGATGTTTTTTTTCACCGATGCATCACCTGCTATAACTTTGGGAATTCAGAAATTATGTCCCTTGTGCCCGTAAATAGCCTGGTTCAGTCATCCTTCTAATCGGAACACATCACAGAGTATAGATGATAGAATAACAACCTTACCCTTTTCGCATAGGAACTCGACCATCTCCCGGGTACCGAAGGCGGCGGCCCAGTTGAGGAGCGTCTGGCCGACGTCGTCGGTAAAGTTGACGTCCACGGCGCCGCTGGTGACGGCCGATATGAGCGCGTCCGTGTCCTTGCCCCGTATGCAGTCGATGAGCTGCCGGTGCGACTTGTCCCGACTGCCCGCCGGTGGCGTGGACGACGAGCCGCTCGAGCCTTCTCCGCTCGAGCTGGACGCCGCTCCGTTACGACTCGTACCACTACAGAACAATAAACGTATATTATTGCGCTAATTATTATGAATAATAGTAAATTTAACACTATTTATATATCAACACGTTTGTCGGTATTTTATATTTTTATAAATAAATACCAATTTAGTTTCAAAAAGCGTTACAACTCAATAAACTTATTTTCAATATATATGTATATACTACATTTTTTTCTTACATCTGTATGGCATGTCGACCTTCACACAGTAGGACGAGCAGCAAGTCTACAAGTCGCATGCACTCCAGGCACCAACGTTCATCCGCTTGCACAGCAGCTTCGATAGCCGAACATAAGTCCAGACGGACTAGGTCCTAAATGAATGATCATAATATTAAATTTACATTATATAATAAATTTTTAATATATAATGTGTATAACACATAAATCAATTAACTAGCAAATATATCAATAAAATAAGATATAACACAATTCGTTCACTATTGGAATGAGACGAAATTATATTGAAAACTTACGTGTGTGATCTGTGCTGAGCCTCTGCAGAGAGTTGACAATAAGCTGACGGTGGTAGACACCGAAGGCATTAGGCACTTCTCATCAGAACTTTCCGTGGACCCTAATCTACGTACTAGCTCTTCAATAAGTCCTGGAATAAAAACTCTTAGGTGAGTTCTTAAAAACCAAAAACAAAAATGTATAAAAATTTTTAAACAAGCCTGTCTCTTGTGGATTTAGATTTTATGTTAAATAAATCAATGTTGAAACAATATTGCAAAATGCGTAAGTAACTCATCCTGTTATGCTTTCATGGTTAAACCACAGAACCGAATTTGATGAAATTTGGTGTGAATCAAGATTGAACAATAACCTCCGACTCTAACATGGAGGTGAAGTCGCGGGCGTAAACTAGGAAGCTGTCTGATCGATTCGAATTACCGAATAAAATAAAATTAAAAATTTGATAAAACAAAACTATTTATTTATTCGTGTAATCCAACAATCGCTAAACATGAATACTACTATTTATAGGATACAAACCATGTTCAGCTAGTGGCGCGGGGTCGGCGTGTGCGCGCGCGAAGCGGTCAGCGAGAGAAGCGAAGCAGCGCAGCGCAGCGTCTGCTACACGCGCGTCGTTGTGTCGCAACAGAGTCGACAGTGACGATACCGCATCCCCCACCCGAGCATCGCCTGGCTCCATTTTACCACATACTCTAGAATTTCAATATAATTAAAATACATAACAATGTATGTATAACGTTTATTTACATACTAAGAAAGAAGATTTCATATGTTTCATACTTGTATAAATTATTCAATAATATATGCAATTGTGAAAGACTGTGTCTATTGATGTAATATTTAGTATAAGATAAATCAAGGTATTTTTTTATTTATTTAAAAAATCTTTATTGAATAAATTATATTATAGTAGTTGGTACAAAAGGCAGACTTAATGTCAGATTGCATTCTCTACCAGTCAACTTTTAGGCTAATCAGAAATACCTGAATAACAGTAATATTATTTTCGTTTAAGAGTCAATATTGAAATAGTTGTTTGTCATATTTGACTTATTCAAACATATTGAAAGGCATTATTAGCAGCCTGTAAATATCCCACTGCTGGGCTAAGGCCTCCTCTCCCTTTGAGGAGAAGGTCTTGGAGCATATTCCACCATGCTGCTCCAATGCGGTTTGGTGGAATACACATGTGGCAGAATTTTGTTGAAATTAGACACATGCAGATGAATTATAAATACAAATTAAGCACATGAAAATTCAGTGGTGCTTGCCTGGGTTTGAACCCGAAATCTTCAGTTAAGATGCACGCGTTCTAACTACTGGGCCATCACGGTTGAAAGGTATAATTTTCTTGATTTGACAACTATTACTGAACTTTTACTTTTTTAATTTAAAGACTTGAAAAGAAAGAATTTACCTGGACACAACTGCCATAGCAGAATGAAGAGTGTCCTTATGTACAGATGTTCCATGGTGTGTTATGAAGTGTAATACAGATGGCAATCCACCTCCCTCCCAGACGGCTCCAGCTTCGCGAGTACATACTAACTCTAATACCTGGAGGAGTAATAATACAATTGATTCAAATTCAAAGCTTCATCATAATATTTTATAAATATTATCATAAATACTGTAGCCTATGTGAAGTTGTATATAATGTCGAATTGAAGCTATATCATTGGACACCTTCTTGAACAATCTATGGTATTTATTATAGATCCATGAAAAAGGTAGATGATTTCATGGCAAATATTAGCAAAAATAAACAAATACTATGTATATGTACACACATAAAATTGTAATAATTATTAGATTTTAATAAATCTAGTCAATTTTTCTCTTTCAAAAATTTGTGTATAACATTCAATAGTAAATCTATACCATCTTCATTCAGTAAAATCTTTGGGTAATAAATATTCGATTGTTAGGTTAGTTTATATATAAAATATTAAAATCTAACACATACATAGCATTGTTAAAGTAGGTCAATAGTTAATATACAAAAAAAACTAATTTTGACCTAGATAGATAGAGACTTTGATATAAAATATAATATAACAAGATACCAATGATTGCATATATTTTGATATTATGAGGAATTGATTAAAAATATTATCAAGAATAAAATTTAATATAAAAATATACTTAAAAAGTAAAAAAAATATCTAATATAGTTGTAATTAAGGTTGCCAGGTTGCCAAACCTAATAGCCGGATAGTTTGGCCGGACGTTTGGGTAAAAAGGCTGGATAATGTAGGGTACATTATTAAAGATTTTGTGTCCTAGTATTAAATGATACAGTAAAAAAAAAGGTATGTAAAATCAAGTTTTTCTGATTATTACCATGAATCTGGTTAATTTCTAATGATATATAAATGAAATTGAATGTATCTCATTTGAAAAATAAATAAATAAAGTCTAAAAAGCCTAATACAAGCCAGACACCATTTATTTTGGCCGGACACACAATCAAAAAGCCTAATTATGTCCAAACGCCTGGCAACCCTAGTTGTAATGATTTATGAATTTACTAATTATAACAAACTATACAATAAATTGTTAATACAATATCACTCACTTTAATACATTGTTCAGCTAAATCTTTGCTAGTTCTATTATTTGGGTCAACTGTGAGTAATCTACTACATATAGCTTTAACTGCACCCTCAATTGCCACTATTCTTCTTGTACATTCAGCTGAAAACAAACAACATAAATGTTTTAAAAAAAGATTACCTTAAAATAAAGGTCATAAGGTCATAAGAAATTTAAATATAAGTGGTAACCTGAAACATCCAGATAGTATGTAATCGCTCTCGCCGTTACTTCCAACACATTATCTGGAGCACACTCATCGAGAAATATTTTACACAATGCAGGCAAAAATGTTCTTGGTGGACAACTGAAACAAATAATATACATTTCAGACAAGAGAGATAACATAGATGATTAATTCTTTTTTTTAAATGCTTTTCTCTGTTTATACTTTTTTTGGTTACATTCACCTTTCAAAGCATCTATCTACATTATCAGACATGAGCAACAGCATACATAGTTGCTCAAGAGCAATAAGCTGCATATCCCGCTCATCTCCTTGCCCAGTGAGCAGCCACTCCAGTAGTGTTTCAGGGTCCACTTCAGCCATCTAAAATAATTTACAAAATTTGTTTCAATTCATGGAATATAATAATAACAAAATAATAATTGACATATTTACGATACCTTTAGGCCTTAGTGATTATTACTTTATCTGAAAACAATTACATATGATAATGAATAGTCACATACATTATTTCTAAATACCTTATAAAAATATTTACGCATTATTATATTTCACTTTTAATCAAGTAATTAATGAATCATTAATGACATCTTACAATAATAATAGACTCTTTAAAAATTAAATACATCGTCTTGAGAAACAAAATATTAGAATTTAAGGATAAAAATACATATAAGTGAAAACAATCACAACTGTTATGTAGGTTACTGCTCCCATATATATTATGAAGAATGATGCCTTTCTCTTTTATAGTACCTATTTAAAAAAACGAACCTAATTTGTTTAAAAATAGTATACCACATGCAAATCACAGTTGAGACATATTTTAACTACCATTGCAAAATAACTACAAAATAATAGTTAAAACAAATTAATGAGCTTAACAATGTCTCCCACTTACACTCAATGAGCCATGACGCTAAATTGTTATTTTTATATTCAATTAAACATATATTAATCACTTCTTTAATACTTTCAAATATTCCTTTATAATTGTTTTAACGCAATTCATTTACACGTAAATCAATTTTTACTTCTTGTAGTGCCTAATTTCAATTTTCACATATTTTTATTTCACAAAACCAATCCACAGAAAATGAACAGAAATTGTAACAAGGCTGCCAACTCCTAGAACTTATTTCGCCGTAGACACACTGACATAAAATAATGAGACATCATGAAATAAACATTTAACTTGACTTCAATTACATTTTGAAGGTATAAATTATATGTAAAATTAATTGGAATAACTCATAAAAAAATTATTTATAAAATAAATTAATTTACATATTTCTTAGATTAGATGTTTTTGTACAAAAATATTTGGCTGTTTGTCTGCTGTTTAATAATTATGATTTTAATCTTATTTAATACTTATTAGCTATTGTGCGTAATAATGACTGATATAATTGGTCATTCTTTAATTATGATATTTGTAGAAATTTAATATCATAAAATCTGTATAATTATTCTTAGGTATTTTCTATTAATATCCAATGTCTTCTTCTAGAATAATCTAGTGTCTATTGTTAATTGTCAAATGAGAATTGCAAATGCCAAATGACAATTTCTTTCAAAAATTTAAATTGATAGCGAGGATAGAGAATTGTGTTTCATGATTTATCTGAAAGAAAATTACACTTTTTTTAATTCGATTGTGAATGTGAATTACTTTATTTATTTTCGATTATTTATGACTTATAAATTTCAATATACTGGAAGAATTTAAATTTATCGATTTCCACTTCGTTTTCTTAAAATGAGTCGGGATAAACGAGAAACTGAATACCCAGTACAATTAGAAACTCAATTTATAATTAGGTTGCCTGAAGAACCTGCAAAAGTGTTAAGAGAATTAATAACGTCTGGCGAAAATTTCAAAAATAGAGTAAAAATACAAATACATGATGATTTGCGACACGGTGAACTTAGAGTTGATCATTGGTTGTTACATACTAAAATTGTAGATTTACCAACCATTGTAGAGTCATGGAAAACAATAGACAGAAAAAGTCTATATAAAACAGCTGATATTTGTCAGATGATGATATGTAAGGAAGAATTAGATGACACAACAGAAGATGAGGCACCTACCAAAAATAAAAAAAAGGATCCATTAAAAGTTGATAAAAAATATCTGTGGCCACATGGAATCACTCCACCTACCAAGAATGTAAGAAGACGACGTTTCAGAAAAACTTTAAGAAAAAAGTGTGCCGAGTCACCTGAAATAGAGAAAGAAGTAAAGAGGCTATTAAGAGCAGACAATGAGGCTGTCAGTTTTACATGGGAAGTAGTTAAGGAGGAAGATGAGCATGTTCCTAAAAAAGAATCATCTGCAAATTCTCAGAAAGCAAAAGTAAAGAAAGAGTCTCATAAAAATGCAACTGTTGTTACAAATCAACCTTCAAAAGTGGAAGACATATTTGGAGGAGCTTTAAGTGACAGCGATGCAGATGATGAAAATGTAAATGTTGATTTAGAAGACAGTAGAACATCTGCATATGATGACTCATTATCTGATGTAAATTCTGTCCTTGGATTGCAAGCAATGAGAAATTGTCATATAACTCCAGAGACCAAGCCAGATTTAATTGAAACTAAAAAGAAAAAGTTCAATCCACACAAAAGTAGTACTTCTATGATTAATGAATCTACTGTTTGTTATGAACTAGATAATATTCAGCAACAATCAACTAGTTACAACAGCTCAAGTACACAATTGCAAGAACTTGTAACAGAACTAGAAGAATTAAAGCAAAGGAGACAAAGAACTCAACTTGAAATATCGAGGATGGAAAATATGACATTAAGACAAAGATTTCAGGACATATTAAAAACATTAAATAAGGAAATAGTTATGAAAGAGATGGAGTATCATAAGTTAAAGTCTAGTTCTAAATAAACAATACTCTTATTACCAGTTAAATAATATCATTTATATAATCTCAATTATTCCTAGTTATCTTGATATTAGTTACTTTGCTTAAAATATACTATTTAAAGGTCAGTATTAAATTATATAGTGTATTATAAATATTATAGTAACTTATATTTATATTATATTATATTATAAATATAAGTTACTATGCTATATGTTAAGTAGAATGTACATATTTAAACTTTAGCAACTGCACCTTACATCTTTTAAACCTGTATAAACCTTGGTAATCATGGCCAAATTATAAATTACCATTCCATGGAATGTTATGTATAATGTTACTGATATGGTAATTCAAAATAAAGTTAATAAATTAATAAATAATATTGTGATTAACTAATACAATACATTCTCCATTTGCAATGGACATATCCATCAACCACAACCTTCATGCTCGTTACCCTGTAATTTAAGGACAAATCTGTTTTTGATGCATTATTTTCCAATAATTAATATTAAGAGGAATTTACAGGACATGTGGATAGACGAATCGACGATAGGTGGAAAGAAACCAAGCTCGTAACCCTAAAATCTGACTACAAATCAGTTTTCCAACATACCGAAAACTTTGTTTGCAGTCATTAATATTACTGGCCAGGGGCACCGGAGTATCGGCGCCCCGTTAAAGATGGTTTGACAAAATTATTAAAGGTGCATGTCGAGTTACCCAGACCGGGACCGAGACAGTTTGTTTCGGCTCTTTCTTAGCAGGCAAGTAGCATACTAAGAAAGAGACTTATACTTAACAAACTTATCCCATAAAAACTCTTTGAATAATGATGATAAGCTTTGAAAGTTTAAGTAGGATGTTGACGCTACTTCTATTTTTTATTAGCGCACTATGTTAATATCTAAAATAAAATACAGTTAGAAATAAAAAGATTAACTACATTCGTTTTTTTTTATTTGTCCAATAAATAGTACTATACCTTTAAAGTTATAAACTAAACTTGATTTCAAAATTTAGTCTAATAAAACTATTTTTTAGCTGGATCAAAGCGATATACGTCCGCCTAGCAGCGTGTATCTGCGAAATGACAACAACTAGTGCTGGGAGTTTTTTTCAGAAACGGTTTTAAGAACTAGTTCTTTTATAAAGAACGAACGAACTGTTTCTTGATCGCAGAACATATAGCTTTAAAACGAACGAGACGACACTCGGCACCGGCCGTCGTTTTGGTACTGCTTCGCAAAACGTTTTCGATCACGTGAAACTAACTAAACACTCTATTTTAATCGCCGTAAGGACTATTATTGTATGAATATTAAACCAGTTCTAAGGAACTACTTTGGATTTGAAGTAACGAATATGCTACAATGAATCTTATTCCTAAAGAAATACAATACAAATTTGGCTGTAGAAGAATGAACTTAATCGAAAAACCATTTTGTTGGTACTGCTGCGCGAACCGGTTCTTATCACGTGTAACTGACTAAACACTTTATTTTGATGGCCGTAAGGACTATTATTGTATGAATATTAAACCAGTTATAAGGAACTACTTTGGATTTGAAGTATCGAATATGCTATAATGAATCTTATTTCTAAAGAAATACAATACAAATTTGGTTGTAGAAGAATGAACTTAATCGAAAAACCATTTTGTTGGTACTGCTGCGCGAACCGGTTCTTATCACGTGTAACTGACTAAACACTTTATTTTGATGGCCGTAAGGGCTATTATTGTATGTATATTAAACCAGTTATAAGGAACTACTTTGGATTTGACGTATCGAATATGCTATAATGAATCTTATTTCTAAAGAAATACAATACAAATTTGGTTGTAGAAGAATGAACTTAATCGAAAAACCATTTTGTTGGTACTGCTGCGCGAACCGGTTCTTATCACGTGTAACTGACTAAACACTTTATTTTGATAGCCGTAAGGACTATTATTGTATGAATATTAAACCAGTTCTAAGGAACTACTTTGGATTTGAAGTAACGAATATGCTACAATAAATCTTATTTCTAAAGAAATACAATACAAATTTGGTTGTAGAAGAATCAATAAAAATTAGGAAACAAAAAAAAAAGTTTTCGTGAGCTCCTTATACGCTTATTTTTTTTTTATTACAGATTTAGTATTAACTGTTTAATAATATTATTAATCGGGTAATCCTTAGCCGTAATAGTTGCAATTACAAATAATTTAAAAATATTTCTTAACTTTTTTTTTTACATTCAAATAAGCACGGAGCGTGACGGAGAATTAATCCAAAAAAAATAATAGGGTCGACTATTTTCAAAATTATATAATATGACTCCAGTGTTGAATATACATTATTTCAGTAATTTATCGTAAATATAGTAAGTTCTCGAACCTAAGAAAACAAATCGGTTTTTTTTATAACCGTTTCAAAGAACTGTTTTGAAAATGTAAAAAACCGGTTCGTTTCGTTTTACGTAAAATCAGGAATGACCCAGCACTAACAACAACCACGCGTAATCGCAAAGTCCAAGCACGATCACTGTATAATAGAATAGCATAACAACCCTGTTTTACTTTAATCAACGTTTGACCAGAGATAAGAGTGAAAGAGATGCGAGTGGATGTTTCATTGTGCTAATCATAAAAAAATACTTAATTGAAGATAACTCGAGTAACGGGAAGTCTTAAGATTTTTAATATGTCATTTTAGAAAATCGTATTTCGAACACATTGGAAATAGGATTAAGATGGGGTAGAAAGCAAAATTACTTATCTGATTTTTCAGAGATTACTCCAATTCAAAGTTAAAAATAAAATATTGTACAACTACGTTAGGTTTGGTCAAAAACATAAAATTATCTTTTCGCGAAAAACCATATCTAACCATAACTCGCATTTCTCGCATACTTCAAACGTATATTTGTTTCTTTTTGTTAAATCATTTGGTGCGGCGTTGTTGAGACGAGACAATGTAATGAGATAATGTATTTATTTTGTCTGCAGTATTTCATAATAACCATCGTATATTATTAGTTAAAAGTTTCATATCATACTATAACTAATGTGATAACAATATTGAACTTGTAATCTTCAAAATAATCCTTTTTAAGTATAGTATGTCCAAAAAAATATCCATTTATTCTGCGTTTTAGTTTTATAGTCCCTTCATTACGTCGGGAAAAACGGATGAGAAATGCTAATGAACCGAGAAAGCCCAATTTTGGATATTGTGTGGTGTCTAGAAAAGCATAACTTCAAATTGTCGACCAAAAAAGCCTTGTGCATTTTCCGCCATCTTGAAAAAGGGTTAAATTCAGATTTTTAATAATAACTCGGTTCACCGTTGAGATACGTAAATTTTTGTGGAATACTTTTGTTGTTGCTTTTTTTACGATCTAGAATTATGGTTGTTTGCATTTTCCACGTATCGTTCATCGTTATTTATATATCGACGGAAAAAGCCAAAAATTTGGGGAGTGAAAATACGTGACAGATTTAGCATCTCGCACGGTGGTATTCACATGACACAGAGGAAGGGCTCTTTATTATTATTTCTATGATATGAGTGATGATGTTTTATTTTGTATATATGCTAATATTAATATTATTTGTATACTAAAAAAGAACGTAACATCTAAGATTATGCAATGTATTTAACATTATAAGAGCATCCGTATCTTATAATAGATATAACAATATTCCTAAAGGCAATTACTACTTCTATTAATTAACGTACGCCTTAGTTGTAGTGTTTAACAAAAAAATAAACTGTTTACTTATTTAGCAGTTATATGAATCTGTTATAAGTAAATACCGTAAAAAAGCATAGGTTTAACTGTCAACCTCCTAAAATGATACCCACATTGTTGCCTAGCTACCAAAACAATAACAAAGCAATTGAAACCGACTTGTTACCGTAAACCTTACTCGATAAGTTTGATATTATACATATTTTAAAATGTCAATACCAAATATAGCCGCACAAATGGTGAAAAATGATTCTTCTAAATCAAGTGAAGATAATGCGCGTACTATTATTTTGGTCGGGAGTAAATCAGTGGTAAATAAACGTTACACATTTCGATTAGAAATTATTGTGCGTGTGTCATAAACTATAAGTGATTCGATCCTGACTTCGGCTTGAATTAAATTGTTAAGTACTAAACAGCATAGCTCCAATAACAGTAGAAAAATGGCGTAAATAATACATGTAAAGACCTTGTCACAAATGCTGAAAACAAGTAAAAATGTATATCGTTGCCATAATTAACACACCGGTGATAAGTTTCTAAAGGCTCGTAGATTCTAGTCTAGCAGTTATGATTATTATGAATGAAGTCGCTTTACGTGACACTTACATAGTTTGCATATTATATAAAGTAACTTAATAATGCTATTATCTCTAAAATAAATTAAAACATTTTTAGGGAAAATCTAATGTGTTGCACAGCTTTCTTGACAAAACTGAAACAACAAGAGAAACATTAGTACTAGAGTATTCGTTTGGTAGAAAATCTTCTCAGAAGCAAAGTATTGACAAAATTATTTGCCACGTATGGGAATATGGCGGCAAATTGAAAATGTTAAAAGATGTTTTAATGTCTATCCCAATAGATGGAAAATTATTCTACTGCGTTATGGTAGATTTAAGCAAAATTAAAGCAATATGGAATACGTTGGAAACATGCATTAAAGCCATCAAAGAGAAATATAATGAACCGTCGGATGATCTCGAGTTGATAATTATTGGAGGGAAATACGACATTTTTAAAAATTATGGTACCTATACACTTATTACGTGATCAGATTATTTTAAATTATTATATATATTATAATATCATTTTTTTTATAAATACCAACAAATTTTTATCGTTTTCAGATAGTGAAATCAAAAAAATAATATGTACAACCATGAGGAGTGTTTCTTTGGTTTACAATGCTAACTTATTATTTTATTCTTTAAAAGAATCTAACTTGCTCAGAAAAGCCAAGGAAATGTTGTATACCATTGGATTTGGTAATAATGTACCTCTCAAAGATAAGAATACAAATTATATGAAGCCTTTAGTAATACCTAAGGGGTCAGATTCATGGGAGAGTATCGGTGTTTCAGAGTCTACCCTGGAACATGTAAGAAACTTAACGCAGTCTATTAATGTATCTGTCTATTGTACAGCAACAAAAAACGACGCCCTTATTTTTTGGACTCATCGCAATGCAACCAAAATCCCTGTAGATATATATTTTTCACGTTTACATGTCAGATTAGGAAGCCAAAGAAATCAAATGGCTCGACAATGACTTCAGATGGTTTTAACTGACATATTCTATGAAACCCTCTAATGAAAAACTAATTTTCTTATTAATGACTCTTTACATTTTGTGTTATTTTTGCTGGTTGTTTATTTCCCAGTATATATTTGTTATAGAAAGCTCAGATCGCTAAGAATTGTAACACTATATTTTAACTACTATTAAGTATATTTACATTTTAATAAAACAATTAAATAAATAATTTTATAGAATTGTAATAAAATCAGAAACTAAGCTCAGTACAGGAATAATGTGTAATTTTTTTTAACGAAATGCGCGTATTTTTCCATTTATCCAATTATCCCATTACTTTACTTTCAGATAAAAGCACGCCATTTATCTCGTATTAGTTCAGAAACAGAAATAAAACTAGAAGTAAAAACCATTCAACGTAGCCACCCAGAACCTATATTGGACTCCTTAGCAGCCCTTAAATACGAAGAATTAAGAAACATGGAATCATATGACCCTTCCATCGATGATTACTTAATTTTATTACGATAACATACTTTTAAAATATTTAAATAAAATATTAAATTAACTTTTAAGTTTAATTTTTTTTTTCTTGTACGATATTTAATTACAGTACCATTAAATTAAGAGCACAATTTTATACTCTTTACTATTCATAACTATGTAAATGTATACATAGGTATTAATAGACAACACATTATTTAATATTTAAATTATCGTCCTGCCTTTTCTTTTATAAATTAATAATATTATAAGTTATAACTATGTATGGTTCATAACTGCACTCATCTTAATAGTATTATTTATCTTTTATTCGTTAGCAAATCTAGAAACATTAACTTGAAATTATAAAAACTAAAATTTTGTTTGACGTTATACTCAATGTTTTAATTCAATTATCCAGATGTTTATTAAGCATCATAATTATCCTGAATCTGATGTGAAATAAGTATGTATTTGAGTTTCGTTTAGATATATTGGCATAATCCTATATAACGTTATGTCGCATAGCAACCGATGAATGCAAACAGCCAATAGAATCACAAGCAAAGTGCAAGTGTTTTAAGCTCAAAAGCTCATTCTAACTCCAAAAATGGATATAGATGTGGATTATAAAATATTGAATTTGTACGTAACAAGACAGTACAATGAATGCCTCATATTATGCAATACGGCATTAAAAAACGAAAGTAATCGTATGATAGAGTTCATCCGGATGCGTGCTATGACTATTCTAGCAAAAATAGCAGGTAATGGATACGAAGAAGTTAACTATTTTCCACAGTTAGATGATTGGGCAACAACGTCAGTGGCAAAAACACCACGACCTGGAACAACATTTCAAAGAGTGGTCAAAACAACACAGAATATACATACAGTAAGTCAAACCATATTATGAAGTATTACACGGGTAAAACGTATCAACGTACTGCGTAACTATAAATATATTAATATTAGCATACCCTCGACAGCTGACATTTGTTTGACAATCGTTATAGGAAGGACCTCCCTCAACAGCTACATTGATACCTCGGGCCGGTACCGCACGCAATCGCACCGCTCGCACCGCACTCCAAACTGCATCGCGAGCATCCCGAGCTGCCACTGCCCTTGCCGGTGGTACTTCATTTGATGTAGACGCGCCCGTTACATTAAGGTTATTAGACAGAAATGACAAACTATTCATGCCGGCCTCGAAAACTCTTTTTGAATACATATATTATTGTGAGAGCAACGTTCGCAAGGTATATTGCAGTTTTTCTTATGAATAAATGTATTTCTTGTTAAATAAAGATTACTAACTTTTTATTTTCAGGCCATGGATGTGGCGTTTCAAGCAGTAAAAGTAGATGATACAACCGACTGGTGGTGGAACTTTTCTCTTGCTCGATGTTACGAATCCCTCGGAATGTTTAGAAATGTGGAGGAATGCTTACGACAAGCACTCAAACAGAACAAACATGTAACTATATATTTACGGTTGATGGCAATGTATGTCAGTCTTAATCAGCCTCTTTCAGCCCTGGAAGTTTGTAAACAAGGTCTCTTAGTATTTCACGTGAATACGTCATTATTATTGGAACAAGCCCGTATTCACGAACATATGGGCAACCTTTCTGTAGCTGTAAAACATTATCGTATTGTAGCAACTGAAGATCCTTCTAACATCGAAGCGATCGCAAATATTGCTATGTATAATTTTTACAATGATCAACCAGAAATAGCATTAAGATATTACAGGTAAATTAATTTTAATATATTTACAATTACAACAAACAATAAACGTATTTGAGCCCGTAGAGCTAAATGGACTAGCTGATGATAAGTGGTCACCATTACCCATAAACATCGGCGCATTAACTGTTACATTATCAACTATCTTTAGGTCGCCAATATTAGCTATTATATTGATTACAGGCACATAGAACCATGTGCCATGTGCCATATTGTTGTTTGGCGGTAGATTATGTGATGAGGTGGTACCTACCTAGAGGGCTTGCACAAATCTCTATCAAGTGCCATTAAATGGATACACATTTTAAAGTTTCAAGTATACCGGGGATATAGGCAAACATTATGTTTAACAGCTTTGAGTATTTAAGTTAAAATATTTTTTCCAGGAGATTGTTAGCAACAAATCCTCCAGGCCCTGAGATTTATAATAATCTCGGTCTCTGCTGTCTCTACTGTAATCAATGGGATCTAACGCTTCCCTGCTTCAGGCAGGCGCTTTATTTCGCTACGAATCCAGAAACATGTTCTAATATCTGGTTTAATTTAGCACACGTAGCATTGGTATGTTTTTTGTTTTCATTTTTTTTAAAACCTACATAAGTTTAGAACCATACTATTCTGTTTATATGCATAAACATTTTTCAAAATGAATTTTGACATTTTACAATGCTTTTATGACATCGCTATTAAATCGAAATATTACTAATATGAACGAATTATAAATTTACTTAATTTTGACTGATGAATGCTCCACAGTCGACCGGAGATATGACTCTAGCTCGGCGCTGTCTCCTTGCAAGCGTCGCGATCTCCGAGCACGGCCCCGCGCGACGAGCTCTTCGAGCTTTAGACTTGCGAGCACGAAATACTATCACATGAAAATATAGTTTTTTATGAATCATGTTTAAAATACATACAATATTATACTATTTAGTAAAATTTTATAAATTAAAATTATTGTTATTAAAGTATGGAAAAAAGAAGTAATAAAATCAATGAAAACAAATTGCTGTTATAATTTTAATTCTGGGTAGTAGTAATATTAACAAGGTGCCCTCGGTAGAATCTTTAAAAAAGAGAATAAAAAAATACGTACCTTATATAGATGATTCCATAACGAATTGCTACTTTTATCACTAAATTTGGTTTATTCACCTAATAAAATCTATTTTTTCTTTGTTTCCGCTGTGACGTAAAACTTCAGAAAGAAACTATTGATCACATAAGCAAAATATATTAAAAGTATTTCTCGAACATGAAAATAAAATATTTTCATGTTCAATAAATACGAACATTAACCTAACCTTTTTTCTATTTACGTTGAAGGTTTTCATTCAGTCGAATTATTTCGGACCGTTGCACATTAACATCCATCTCATAAAACTTAACCATTTAACTTAATGAATCGTTCTTAATGGACCATTCTTAGATGCATTTACATAGATTCTGTTACAAAAATCTGTCAGCGGTTGTAAACATTTTTACATTCTCTTCCTTCAGCACAAATTGTAATTAAAATGAATGTTAAAAAACTTTCAACTCGGGTTGATCGCAGCTAAATGTATCTCTATCTTAAACCAGAATATATCATTCTGATTTAAGATACGATTTAATGATCGTTAAGCGAAAAAAGGTGAAAGCTCTGTCCATATACTAAAACATAAAAACTAGAAATAAGTAACAACGAGCAGTAAAACTAAAAAGACATCATTATATTTAATTATAATGCTTTTTAAGTTAGCACTTAATAAGCATAGCCTATTTAGTTATAGTTAGTTGTAGAACTATAAAAATGACTACCATACTTTAAACATACCAAAGTTTAACAACCACTGTAATAACATTCAAAAAACGGAATAAAAAGGGAAACATTTTGAAATACTATCATTCCTTCGAGAGAAATAGAAGAAAAATAAAAATATGTTTCTTAGAGGCTTAATATTTCTGTTATCTATCAGTCATTTATTAGCGTCAGAATCATGGAAAAAACCTGGTTGCCATATTAGGGGTTTGTAAAGCCTACTCGTATTATACATCATTTCGTATTCAGTGAAAATAGCCTTTGGGTTTATTTATCTATATATAAATATTCAATCAAAATTGAAAATAAGTGCACTGAGCAACTTACAAGTAACTTGTTATTAATTGACAGGTCACAAAAAAAATATAACTATTCCGGACTGTGTCAAGTTCGAGATAACGACAAATGCCTGCCGAGGATACTGCGAGTCATGGTCCCTACCCAGTATTATGTTTGGTTTCAAACGACATCCGGTTACTTCTTTAGGGCAATGTTGTAACATTATGGAATCTGAGGACGTAAGTTCGATACCATACATCATATGTACCTACGTTCAAAATCAAACCCTTTAAAAGTACCGAATATTGTGTAAATCTAACGGATCCAAAAGTAGATGCTTCCCTTTACTAGAATACGAAGTCTTTAATAGAATATTATAGCTAGGTATAATTTAATTATAGTATTTTTTAACAAGTATCATGAATTACTTAATGTTTTTTTTTATATGTTTCAGATTCCAGTAAAAGTATTGTGCTTAGATGGAGAAAGAAATTTAATTTTTAAGTCGGCTGTTACTTGTGCCTGCTACCATTGCCAGAAAGAGTAAATCTCAATAATTTTACTGTTATAAAATATTACTTATGTATTTAGTTAATTATGCATTAACATAATTGTATGAAACTGTAAATAAAAACGAAATGTAACTTGCAATTTAACGATATTACTTTGTGGTTTTCCCTTTACTTATTGCAATTAAACATATCGACCAAAAAATATATTTATTATTATATTCTAACGACAATATCATACATGTTTATAACCTCGTCCTAATTTCTCGACTCTATTTCCTATCGTAAGCGTAAGCTTATAAATTATTATCTTTTTAACAAAAGTATTAAATATAATTTTAGTGAATTCTTTAATTATATTTTTTGTATCTTGGGTCATTATCAAGATTTTTGATAAAAAAAACAATTAAACTTGTCGAAAAATATTAACAACAGACCTTTTCAACTTTTTCTGATAAAAGTCCAGAAAAAATAAAAAATAGGAAAATTACCTACATTACGCCTTAAAAGGATAAGAGTACCTAAATATTAATATTTTATACTATGTTTTCCCAATTTTAATTCTCTTCCTTGTGATCCACATACCTACAACAAAAATTATATTTTGCAAATTGGCAGTACTTAACATGTTTTTTAATTATTTAACTAGTATTTGCCAATTATATCAAAATCTGATCACAAACATTATTGAAAATTTGGGGAAAACGTATTTTCGATATCTTTATTTAATATTCTGAAGCGAATACTATGCAAATTTGTTAGATCCATAGTATATTGACACATTGTCAAATTTCGATTAGCGATTAGTAAGGAATTTCTGAACAATAATTATCCCATTTTGGGGAATGTAGGAGGCATTATGGTTTTAGCAATTTATGTCTATGTATGATTATACGTGTGTATTTGTATGTATATTTAACTGCCAGAATGATGTCGAGTAATTGACAAAATTTTAACTGTCATTCCACTTATTAATCTAAATACCGCTACCTGACGAATTTAATTAAATAATTTATTTAATTTAATCTGTGCCACCAGTGTCTTTATTTACTAACTTATCATCTGATATTAAGCCTGTGGCGGTAAAATCTAGACGATATAGTAAAGAAGATAGCGATTTTATTAATACTGAAATTTCGAAGCTTTTAGCAGACGGAGTTATTGAACCCAGCGTTTCTCCTTGGCGTGCCCAAGTCCTTGTTGCTGGAGGAGGAATTCACAGAAAACGCTTGGTAGTAGACTATTCGCAAACTATTAACAGATTTACATTATTCACATGAAAGTTTCTTAGCTGCATCGCCTAGTAGCTTACAAAATGCTACCGTACCTATTTTTATAAATAATATACGCGCTGATGCCTTGATAGATACAGGAAGCTCCGTCAGTTTTATCAATAAGAAATTAGTACAAATAATGAATTTAAAAATAAAACCTTGTAAACAGACAATTACTTTAGCATCGTTGACTCATGTATCCTTCGTAGAAGGAATGTGCCATGCTACAGTTAAGTTACAACATCATATTTATCAACAACGTCAACTTCTAATAGTTAACAATCTTTGTGCAGATATCATTATTGGCCATGACATACTAAAAGATCATTCGAAATTGGAATTTAAATTTGGAGGTAACAGAGAGCCTTTAAAAATATGTAACGTTATGAATGCATCTGTGCCACCAGTGTCTTTATTTACTAACTTATCATCTGATATTAAGCCTGTGGCGGTAAAATCTAGACGATATAGTAAAGAAGATAGCGATTTTATTAATACTGAAATTTCGAAGCTTTTAGCAGACGGAGTTATTGAACCCAGCGTTTCTCCTTGGCGTGCCCAAGTCCTTGTTGCTGGAGGAGGAATTCACAGAAAACGCTTGGTAGTAGACTATTCGCAAACTATTAACAGATTTACATTGTTAGATGCATACCCTTTACCAAATATAGAAAATGTAGTATCTGAAGTTGCAAAATATAATTATTTCAGTCAAATAGATTTAAAAAGTGCCTACCATCAAATCCCAATATTAGAAAAAGAAAAATTGTTTACTGCTTTTGAAGCTTCTGGCAATCTATATCAATTTACTAGAATACCGTTTGGAGTTACAAATGGAGTAGCAGCATTCCAGCGAGCTTTACATTTTATAATTAAAACAGAACATTTGAAAGGTACATTTTGCTATTTAGATGATGTTACAGTTTGTGGAATGGATAAAGGTGATCATGATCAAAACTTAAATTGTTTTATGGCTGCTGTGAAAAAGTATAATTTAACCTTAAATGAACAAAAATCTACATTTGGTGTCAATTCTATTAATCTGCTTGGATACAATATTAAAGATAATACTGTCAAGCCTGACTCTAATAGATTAAAACCATTATTACACGTCATGAAAAAATTGTTGGAGCTAAATGATTTACCAACAACATCAGTTTCATAGAGTCAGGAGTATTAGTGGAGATTTCTTCTGATAAAAAATTTGTAAATGTAAATCGCCAATGAGTCCATTTTAAGTCCGAATTGCTAGAATTCGGTTCTATGTCAAATCTGTCTGGTCGGAGATAGCGAGACATTGTGCCTTGTGAAAATGAATGTGTAGTATCGACAGAATCCTCTTGAGACATGTTAAAGTTAATTAAATTGATACATAAATGACAAAACCATAAGAGAACTTGGCTTTAATTAACTTTAAGAATTGTACATAATAAAGTGACATTACATTTGACAAGATAATCGAATACTATAATTTCTTCATAAATTACACGTCAAATACTATGCAAATTTGTTAGATCCATAGTATATTGACACATTGTCAAATTTCGATTAGCGATTAGTAAGGAATTTCTGAACAATAATTATCCCATTTTGGGGAATGTAGGAGGCATTATGGTTTTAGCAATTTATGTCTATGTATGATTATACGTGTGTATTTGTATGTATATTTAACTGCCAGAATGATGTCGAGTAATTGACAAAATTTTAACTGTCATTCCACTTATTAATCTAAATACCGCTACCTGACGAATCGCGCGTGTCTTCGTTTCAAAAGATTGCATTTCATTCTGATCATGTACGAATTATACAATATATTTTCGAATATAATTGTTATTATTTTATAGAGCAGACGTAGATGCGTATCGTCTTCTTCAAAATCCTTTTCTGAAACACGCTAATAATAGAACAAATTTTATTGATATAGATTTAATAGGGAAAGCTTGTAATTGTTACACTGAGCAAACTGAATTTAGGTTTTTTAATTTTTTAAATAACTTTAATTTTTAACTTGCAATGTTTGTTTGTTTAAATCAAATCTTGCAAGCTGAATTACTTGCTAATATTATTATATTATGGCTTAGTTCCGATGAAAAACGTATTCTTAAGGTATGACCTGTTTTCACACCTGCAATTGTACAGTCATAAAAATGTTATGCTTTTAAAAATGAATTTTTTATTATTAACGTATATTATATAATAAGATTTGGTACGGTGGTGGTTGGTGGGTTAAGTACTGTACTTATTTAAAAAAAAATATTTCTGATTTTTGGCAATTAAAATAAACGAAGTGCTAATATCAACTCGTCTGAATTATTGATATGCTTTTTAGAAATATTAATATTATTATAATATTAATAGAAAAACTAAACCAAAATAATATTATTGTGTAAAAAAAATTTTAAAAGCTAACAACATCAACCTGTCGTAACTGTAGTGTTGTTTTTAAGTTGTCATTATTGTCAAATGCCAAATATAATGTCACCAGTCATACTGACAGCCTATATGTACTTTTCACCAACATACCATGTATACTTTAATTTCTGTTAATTTAATATTCAGATGATATTAAAAATACATAAAACATTTACTCTCATAAGTAGGACAAAGATGTTATGGAGGACAAGTCCATCTCAAATAAGACGCCAATATGGCAAAACTGTGTGCATTGCCCAAACCTGCTGTTCAATACTGCCACGGAATTCGAAAGGTTTATATTTTAAATATTTTAAATGATTAAGTACTTAAAAAAGTAGATTTATTTTATTTTGTGTCTAAAATGTAAAAACAAATATTACACGTATTCTTTAATTAACCTATTATAGAAAAAAAAAATTATGAATACAAATTTTTAATGTATGATTTATATTTTAGACATATTCAAGAAAAGCACAGTATTAAAGAGGGAACTATCATATTATGTCAATATGGGCAAAATGGCATATGTTCAGCATTACAATTTGGAGATTTACGAAAAGCGGGATTCAAATATCATGTAAGACAATACCACGTTTATAAGACTAATACTAATGATGATTGGACATTTTACTCATCATCACAAAATCTACCTGCAGTTCTAAATGATCCAAATAAAGGAAAACAAAGTAATTTTTTTACAAAAACATGGGGTGATGGTTTTATAGAGAAAGTAGAAATTTATCCTAGTCCATATTTACCGGAAATATGTTTATTACATTTTGAGTCATATTGTAAGAAAATTTCTAGAAGATATAGAAGACATTGTCAACTTAAAGAAAATTTGCCGAATAAAACTAGAACACCTGTTATAGAAACTGTTTGTGAAGTACCAAATATTTTCTATGATCAATCCTTAGCACTTAATGATCCAAAGGTATTTTGTAAAGTATTTCCTGGACTTTCAAATACAAAAGATATTAACTCTACTATAAGATCATTACAAGAAACATTAAGCACATACCTTGATGTAGTTGAAATGAAAATATCAAAACAAGTTGCACAGAAATCAGATGCCTTCTTCCATGCAATGCTTTCACATGATACTATTATGGAACAAATGGCGAGAGCTGTTAGAACTGTCCAAAATACAAGAAAAGATATCAAAGATGTTAAACAAAATCTCAGTGAGAGTCCATTGAAGTTAATTAGTTTGACAAGAATAAATCAAAATCTTAATAATGTGCATGATCTTTTAAAATTAATGGGTACAGTTCAGCAAACACAACCAATGATTCAACTTCTTCTAAGCACTTCGGACTATGTTGCTGCCTTAGACTTAATCAGTTCTACACAAAAAGTATTATCAACACGTTTATCAGGTATTCAAGCTTTTCGACATTTATCTCCTCAGCTGACAGAAATGAAAAGATTAATACACAAAATGTTAAGTAATGAATTTTTAAGATTTGTTGTATCAGATCTCAATAGACCTCTTAAAGACCAAACAGATTTGCCAGAAAGAGATAAAGTAGTATCTATTGTATCAGGAATTCTTCGTTTAAAGGAATTTGATTTTCTTGACATTTTTAAAACAGAAGCAATGACATCAATTCAGACTACTATTAAACAATGTCTGGTAGAAATTGTGTCAGAGAGGGATGGTAGTACAGAAATTGTATTGAGGGGTTCAAATAGCGACACATGGCTACTTTGTAATGAGGGGATTACCTTTCTTCAGAAAGTTACACCAAACTTAGTAAATTTATTTAAACGAATTTTATCTATAAGCAATTTAATTCTAGATATAAGCCAAATGGGTGATATAGTAGGGAATGACAATGAAGAAATTTGGACACAAGAAGAATTGCTTTTAATAGAAGAAAAAGTAAAAAAAGTTATTATCTCTCTTTCTGACTACAGTAATGAAAGGTGTGCCAATCTTATAGTCACAAAGACTGATAAGGAATATGCATTAACAGATCTATCACAATTATCTAAATTATCCGACTTAATAGATCACTTTTCTAAGGAATGTGCAAAAATAACAGGACATTATAGTAGTGCAATGAAACTGGCATTAAGAAGTTTTGCTATGAAATACATTCAAAATTTGCATTCTGAACGAAGATCACACCTTACTGCTGCTCTCAATGGTGAAAGGTGGAAAGTTGCAGATGTACCATGTGAGCTACAAACTGTTATAAATAAAATATGTGAGTTTGGTGAAATCCCTCTTGTACTCAATTATGAAAGTGGAAAACCTGATGGAAAATATTTAATTATCAACAAAGAAAACTATGCTGTAGTTTCTACAGTGCAACTACTAATCAAAATTTTACTAGAATACTGTGATGCAACCAAGCAATCACCAGATATTGTTCAATACATGGTACATTGCATGTTAGAACTTATTAGAATGTTTAATTCTCGGTGCTGTCAGCTAGTATTAGGTGCTGGTGCAATACAGAGTGCAGGTTTGAAAACAATTTCCACTTCAAATTTGGCTTTAGTGTCAAGATCTTTACAAGTTATTCTATGGCTTTTACCTTTAATTATGAAGTTATTGGAAAAAATGCACTCAAAAGAGGTTTCATTAAATGGTTTTACTAGCTTAGAAAATGATATAGCTTTGCATAAAAAAGAAATTGAAAGTAAAATATGCTTGATTGTAAGTAATATGCTAAGTTCTCAGCTGGGAGGCTGGGAAGCCAAACCTCCTGTTCCATCACAAACATTCCGAAATATATCAAAACATTTAGTGAAACTTCATGAAGCTCTTATTGATATTTTGCCACTAGAACAAATTAGTAATATATATATGAAAGTGCATTATAACTTTAAAGACAAATTGAGAGAACAATTGATAAAGATGAATATAGTTGCAAATGGTAGTCCTCAACATGGTGTTGTTACCTCCGAGTTAACCTTTTATTTACAGACTCTCAAAACTCTTAGGGTGATTAATGATAATGATACTGAAAATGATAATATATTATATGACATTTGGTTAAACTAAAGAATTAAAACATTATAGCATTTTAAACTGGAAACTTAGTTGGATTAACTTTTTAAATACAAATTATCAAAAATAATAAATATAAATAAATGTCTTATTAGATTTTTATTAACATGGTTATGGAGCTCGATACTTCGGCATTATCAAATAAAAATAAAAAACATGGTAAATATCCCGTTTTAAATACTGTTAGTAAATGTCTTATTGTTGAAAAAACAATAAATATAATATATATATATATTAAAGTAATGCAACATGCTTACCTTTTTTAATTATGATAAAATATACATGTTTAATAAATTAGTCTTACTGTTTAAATTTTATATTTGATTTTATATTTAGTCTCAATGTAATTAGTAATAAATTGTTTACCATTCCCTTTTTATGAGCCTTTATTTCGTAAGGCTTCAAATATTGGAATATTCTCAATAAATGTGTACAGACATTGCATATTTCATAAAATAATTGTAAATAAAATATTTATGTTTCTATAGTTCCTCAAAAAAAATATTAAATGACGTGAGGAAGAGTGGTGTTTGCTTGAATGCTTTTCTTTCAATATTTAATATATTTCCTTTAACTATATAGTTTGAAATGTAAAAAAATTAAATATATCTAAATATATTTTGTGTATATCTATTTATTACTAAAAATTGATTTTATTGGCTGACGACTTGCTTTTTTAAATAATGACAAATACATTTTCGCTCATCTTGAGTACAAGAAAAAATTATCAGATAAGGCAACTTGTTTCAAAATTGTGTCACTAGCATTGCTTCGCTTAGGAGTGCTGTAAATTTAAAACAGATTAAGATTATTAAATGTAATATCTTTAATATTTTGTTTTCTACATTAAATTCATTACTTAATGACCACGAATGAATGTGCTTGAACAAATTAACATATTAATCATATTTCGTTAAAATGATTTTAACCAAAATCATAGCAACTAAGATTAGTTGCTATGATTTTGAAGGTCTACCTCTATATGCCGCTACTAACTACTAAGGCAGCACTACCTCCAAATTCTATAAATGTTTGGTCTGAGATCTTATTTGTCTCTGGTTTTGTCAGATTGCTGTTCAACAGAAAAGAAAAAGAAAATAAAACAATATTATAACAATGTTGAATTTATTTCATGCAACAATATTAATTTTATATTACTAAGTAATATAATTTTTTAAACTTTGGCTAGAATCCTTATCATTTCATCGGTCGGTCTAGCTCACAGCCTCATTTTTTTATGTAATAAATTACAACATACAAGTTGATTGGTTTAAAGTGGTTTATCAGTTATTTTAATAAACAAAAAAGGCTTTGTTTTAATAATCATATTCATGATCCAATTTTTCAGTAACTAGATGTATTTAAATAGTATATAGTTTAATGAGATTGGTTAAGATAGTTTCACCTACATTTCTTTATCTGATAACTCATATGTAACTTGTCAGTTATGAATTTCTAAATAAAAATGATCTTAACATCACTCTTATCATATATATAATTAACTTGCTGTATAAAAATTCAATAAAATAAGCGAAAATCAATAAAAATATGAGGCCATTGGATATCTTACTATAAATGCAATACATGTACACAGTATTTGAAATACTAACAAACTTGAAGTTAATCGAACTTCAGACATGGGTCCTAATTTTATCAAGAATAGATTTATTAGTGTCATGTTGTTAATTACAATACAGCCGTCATCTTCCTGCTTATCAACTAGCCGAAACAATGTCAATACTTGTAAAATATATTTGTGTAACATATTCATATCCTTTTTCAAAATGACAGTTTTACTTGGATAAAGTAAGTCTGTTTCTGCACTATACTTCGGAAGTCTATGTCTTGGGCAAGGTATGATATGAAAAAGTTGTGGTACAGAATACACAAAATTGATAATTTGAGGCAGAAAAAATAATAAAACAGTTTTACTGAAATGACTGAGAATGGCAACTACTGCAAAAGTCATGCCTGATACATAGCAAAATGTGTCTCCCACAAAAACTTTCGATGGATACCTGAAATCAATAATAACATATAATTGTAGAGCTGCATGTAGATCACTGTAAAAGCTAAATTATACACAAAAAAAAAACATATTTTAACAAGGTTATTAATGTAATTATAATTGGTATTAGTAGTTATGATACGTTAGCGAAACTTACCAATTATGTTTTAATAAGGCCAGTGTGGTGGCAAGATATGGAATCATAATATGAAGAGAAAAGCTATGAGCTTTGAATTGATCACCTCTTAATTCAATTATATCGAAAATTATTATAGACATTGCTATTATAGCTGATTGACCCACTTCAAGACCATTTATTCCAGCCAATATATTTATAGCATTAGTGCAGAAGACAGCTAACATTCCCATATAAATGTAGTACAAGAAACCTGTAATAGTTTAAAATTATATAAGTCATTTCAAAATGTAATGTCTGACCTTAAATTATTGAACTAAATATTCTTATTTTAAAGAAATGTTAACTAACCAATATTGACGGAATTCCCAAAGAAATGCCTTAGAGGAATTGGTACAATAAAAGTAGTAGAATTAAAATTTACATAGTAAACCACAAGTAGTGGTAAAGATGCTACTGTTGGAAGAAGTAATTTGTATCTCCATTTCAAATTTAATACATCATCTGCAAATCCCAGCAATAACATACAACATATTGACAATAATGCTGCAAGTAATTCTGCAAACTAGAAAAAACATTGAAATGTATTAATTTTAATATGTATCGGTATTATCAAATTTTACATATATTTTTAAACATTCAAAATTAATGTTGTATATACAATATTCGATATTTAAACAGATTAAAACCTTTATTTAAACTCATAATATTCAAATCTTTACCTCATTATGAGGAAAATTTCCTCTATCCATCAGATCATTGCCAAAAACAATTGGTATGAACATAAAAATCGTCACCAAGAAAACACATCCTGATACAACTCCGATAGCTTCAGGTCTGTAAATTTAATAGTTATAAACATTCTGTTTGTATGTAGTAGTAGTTAATTTTTATCTATATATAAACGTACATTTTTTCTTTGGATACCTTACAAAGATCAATACCAAATAATCCAGCATTTATGAAAAGATTTTTAATTTTAGGTATTAACTCATCAGTTAAAAGGTACGATACAATAGATAAAAATATTAAAATTATAATTGACCACATCTTTCTTTAGTAAACTGTCAACGTGTATAGAGTACTTAATTTTAATGATCACGGTTTTCTTATCATACAAATCCCTAAATTATAAATTATCATTCATTTTAAGAAATGTTATTAATATTACTTCTTTACCAAGAACACGATAAAGTAACATTTTGTCATATTTGACATTCAATTTGTTATCACGAGTAGATGTCATAACACCACTATCATCAGACTCCAATAGTAGTGTTGCCAGACTCGTCAGAAAAAAAAGTGTCGTGTACGGTAATTGAAATTCACTTTTTTGTATGGTGTGTGACCTTTCGATTGCATGATTAGACAAATAAATAAGACAATTTTTTTAAATATCTAACAAAACCCTGAGAGGCGACTACAACGACCAACAATCTGATTCTCAACATGGACAAGGCATCATCAACGTAGCTAACATACATACAATACTACACTACACTATATCCAACCCGGAAATCTGTTCACAATCGCTTTATATAATACACCTAAAAAGTTTACCTGTGTTTAATAAAGCTTAAGTACACTAATTGCTCGCTGTACGTCCCCCGATGTGAGAAATTATAAATAGGACACTTTTTGATAATTGATACTATTTTTGATACTTCATATTTTATGTTGATGAATCGAAAACCATAAAAGCGTTATATACAAAAAAAAAAAACAAACAGTACTTTTTTGTATAAAAAATACTATACTTTGATTGAAATTATTATGATTTTATCATTGATTTTTATCGTATTTTAAGCCAGAAATAAATAAAAAATGAGATTTTCTTTAGACTGGCTATTCCTTATGAGTTTGACTTGATTTTTGTAAAATTATTACTGGCGGCACTAAATCTTAAATCATATTAAACGTCATTATATATTATTTTGTAAATAGTTATAAATCAGAATAAAGTTATACTGTAGTAATACTGAAAGTTATATATTACATTACAGTTATAATATGTAAAATACTAAATTTATTTATAAATAAACTCAACACTGAAATAAAAACTACATAACAAGCATTTTATTTAGGTGTAGATCAGCAACATACCTAAGATTAAAACCTAAAAGCTAAATTTTCATAATAAAAATGAGTACAATGGATGAAATTGAGGAAGAATCAAGAGCTGCCGCTGAAAAAATGGTTATGAATATGATGCAAAGACCAGGACAATTAGAAAAGGTAGGTATTCTACTTTCAAACTATTTAATTAAACTCTTTCAAAAATTTTTTGTTTAAGAGAAGGGACTATAACTGGTTATGAACTTCGCATTCAAAATATAAAATTATGATAAAGAAACCTATAACCTACCATTACTATGCTCCCATAATTTATTCATTTAATGTGGGTGTATATATTTTTTAAATTTTTGTATTAGTTTTGGCAATATTGCCAAATATATATAGTTTTATGTGTATGTTAATTAATTGTATTGAATTATATATATACAGTAGAATCTGCTTATAATGATATAGCCTATATTGACCAAGCATTTATTGTGACGTACTTACACCATTAAGTTTGGTACTAATATAAAATTCTTTGTAAAAAAGTTGGATATAATGACTTTCCTTATAGTGACAGTTTGCTTATTACGACCCATTTTTAATAAATTGTGTCCGGTTATAGTGACCGACATTATTCTTTACACCTTCGGTAATGTTCCTGGCGACGTTCGGCACCTGGCTCATTGTTTTTAATCTGAGTAAGTGATTGTCACTCAAAGGTAGTCTGCAGATTTGTTCATAGCAATATTGAAAATGATAATTTGACCATGGCTATGTCTTCTATACACAAAAGTATTAGAGACAGTTATTACAAAAAATTGAAAAAAACAAAAACAGACAAAAGTTACAGATTACTTACATTAAAATATGAAAAATATAGTACATACATACATGTTTCGTATGTACTTATTACGTGCAAAATATATATGTATATATATACTATATATATATTTTTTTTTTCATAAAACGCTTTGTATGACGTCCGGTTATTATGACATGTTTGTCAATTCCCTTCAATGTCATTATAAACGGATTCCTGTGTATATGTATATTTAATAAAAATATTTAATTTGATGAGAATAGATATAAAATATGATATTTATTTAAGAAATTAGAGTATCTCAAATTCCATAAATCAAAAAATTAAAATAAACATAATTCTGTCTTTAAAAGTTGGAGACAGATCTCTGCCAGGCAAAATTACATCATTTAATAATAATATCATGATAAAAAAAAAGAACATTTGATGCCTTATAAGCTATACAAAGCTTTATTAGGAAAATATAGTAATATGTTTTACATGTGAGTGTTCTTCTTAGGTTGAACAATATAAAAAAAGAATAACACACAAGAAAGCATCAATCGAAGCACAATTGAAATCTGCAGTTCAAGGAAAACTTGATGGAGTTAGAGTTGGCTTAAGGCAGTTACAAGAATGTCTGGATGATGTTAAACAAACCAATTTAAAGTAAGTAATACATAGATTTAAATAGCTAATAATGTTTTTTTAAACCTTAACAGAATCTTAAAATGCTAGCAAACTGTGTAAGTAATGTCAAGCTAAAGTTATTTATTAAAATCATTGTCAAAACAAAAATTGCTTAAGCAAAAGAAAACTGTAAACAAAGACTGGAAATGTCCTTATGCTTAGTAAAAGCCTGCCATCTATTTATAAAATAATTTAGAGCATATTCCATCTGGCTGCTCCATAGCAATTTGGTCGATACATATATCGCATATATTCATTGACTCTAGAGACGAATTATAAGCCCATATCACATAAATGAAAACTCAGTACCCCATGTCCTCTATCCACTGGATCACCTAGGCTAATTATTGTGATTATGATTGATAAAGATAATCCTTGTAAATGATTCCAGAATGGATGAATTAGAAGACCTATTAACTGGTGTTCCACCTTTAGTGGCCTCATTGCAAGCAGTAAGGGAAGAAGATTCACGTCATTCCCAGTATGTGACAGCCATGGATAGTTTAAAACATATTTTTACAGTTCCTGAAAGTGTTGCCAAAACAAAACAATGGATTGGAGAAGGAAAACTGTTGCATGCTCATCAGGTAAATTATTCATTTAATTATATGGTGTGGTATTGCTTAGATTCAAAACATTGTAGGCACGATAAGCACAAACATTAAAGAAACCAAGGACCACACTCCTTAGGTTGTTAGAATTTATATTAAAAACCGAAATATTTTGTTTTAACTTGGAACAATGAGTTCACAAAACAGTCAGTTCTTTAAAAAAATATAGAATTGTTATCAATGCAAAATAGATTAGGCAAATTATTTTTATGGTTTACAGGGACCTTAAACAGTACTCAAGTTACATACTGTACCTTATCACTGTAATATTAATTACTTATTTTTTAATTTCTTTTTGTGTAAGTAAAAAAAAATCTTATGTATATGATATAAATTTGTAGTGCCTAAGTGATTTGGAAAACTCAAGAGATGATTTACTATATGAACTGCATAGATTACCCAATCAATCTTCCCACGACAAAATTATGCTTAAAGCGTACTTTGAAGATGTTGAGATGGTTTCAAACTTGCTTGAGAAGCAGATTAAGCTAATTTTAGCTAGAACATTGAACACGGTTCGTAAGGAGCCTACAGTTATTGTGACGGCTCTTAGAATTATAGAAAGAGAGGAGAAAAGAGATCAAATGGCAATTCAGGTAATGTTTTAAAAAGTATAGCAATATTTTTTTTCAATACTTTTGGGAGAAGTGCTTAAAAACTAAAGAAATATGTGTTTTTTTTATTAGCTTTTGTTTATTAATAGGCAAAATAAAAGAACATGTCAAAATTCTTAATTGGAATGCTATCTTAGCTTATTGCCATAATTTTATTTTTTTATTAATTAAATATTATATAAAGCAGTCAGAAATAATTGACGTGTAGTGAATTTGTTACATATTTTATTGTTTGGGTACTATAAAGGAGTACCAACATATGTGTGCAATTATAAAAGATTATAATTTATGAGGATTTACAAATTTCAGCAACAAGATCAGTCTGGTTTCATGCCACCCGGGAGACCTAAAAACTGGCGTACAAAATCATTCGAAGTACTGGAATGTGCTGTTGCACAACGTGTAGAGGGAACTCGTGTGGATGAGCGCGAAGACAACAAGCTGTGGTTGATACGCTACCTCGAGCTGACGAGGCAGCTGATATTGGAGGACTTGAGAGTCGTCAAGACGTTATGCGTCCCGTGTTTCCCGCCGCACTATGATATTGTCAATAAATATGTGAATATGTACCATACATGTTTGTCTTCTAGTGTAAGTATACTAGTCGTTATCTCTTAATCATGACTCACTAGTGAATTAATTGTATACTCTTAGTCACTGATACTGTTCCAAAATAACCTGAATTTTTTTGCCAAAAGAACTCTTGGTTAGGCTCTATGACTTAATACTATACAATATTTTTACTCTGTCATCATATTATGGTTAATTTTTTATTGAATTATCATCATGATCGATATTAAAGGAAAATATCACGAGATATACTTATACTATATATTTTCATTGTTTCAGTTACAAGACATAGTTCAGAATGGCTTAGAAGGTAATGAATATGTTACTCTATTGTCCTGGATTCTGAACACATATCCTGGTACAGAGCTGATGGGCAGTCCAGAGGTCAACGTCGATGTTTCCATACTACCTCCACTTCTAAGCGAAGAGGTCATGCAAAAATTGCAAGATGAATACCTGCAGGTGATCATGAGACACAATTTTATAATCATTTGATGGTGTTCTTGGAGTGCGAGTAGCGTATAATAATAGAATGATTGCAGAAAATGGAGTCGAACTACATGGAGTGGATGGAGAAGACGCTGGAGTCGGAGCGCGCGGAGTGGGCGGGCGAGCGCTCGCCGGACGTGGAGCCGCACACCAGCGCCTTCCACACGCACGCGCCCGTCATCATCTTCCAGATGATCGACCAGAACCTGCAGGTCTCCGCGCTGTGCCCGTGTACATTCTGGGCAACCTGGGCACCTGCCCGGTGCCTCTACAATAGAGATTCTAAAAAAACATTATTTTGACGAGTTAACAATTTTAATATAGCGTAGTATTGTTACGAGTATTTTTGACGTTTAATAATAACTGTTTCAAAAGTTACTCATACGAAAAGAAAAAGCAAAAAAGGGCTCTCTAAACGAATTATGAAAAACCTGACTGACAGAAATAGATTTTTTTAAATTAATTTGTAAAATAATAAGGCCTCCACTTGTCTGTTGCCCTAGGACAACCAGACCTTTGAATCGGGCGCAGTATATATTAAAAAAAAGAGAGAATTTTAAACAGATTAGCTACTCGTTTCATTATCCTAGCAATCCGTAATTTACGAGTTTGATTTTATTTGCGACGTTCTCTATCGATTCGTAAATTTCAATAAAGACACTAACTCTTTAAATATGATATGTAACTTAGAAAATATAAGGAATGGATTTGTTTCCTCTCTAGGTCACCGAGACTATAAGCAAGGAGATCACCTTCAAAGCCCTGCTGCTGAGTATAGATCAAGTGACGCGCTTTGGAAATATGTATAGAGAGGGTGTCATACAGTTCAAGGTGAGATCTATCGTTCGTACTACGTACCGACCTGGATATTGTAGCCCCGGTTCTATTGGACATATTATAGTGAGTCAATCTAAAACTAATGTACAATACAAATTTCGAGCATATTTTTTTCGCTACCTTTAGTTTAAAATAATAAAAAAAAAAACTTGACGGGCCATTGTCGGGCTTTTCCTTCGGCTCGGAAAGTCGAAACATAAGGGTCGACGCTATCGTCGCAGTAACCGTAGCGTGTGGTCGCAGAACGCGCACTTCGCGGACCGCTCGCGCGTGGCGTACTTCACGCACCACATGATCACCATCGTCAACAACAGCGAGCAGATGGTGCGGCTGGCGCAGCAGACGCAGAGCCGGCGCTGGCCGCCCGCGCTGCACCACCCGCCCGCCGAGCGCAGCTTCCAGCGCCTGCTCGACACCTTCCAGGTACCGCACGCCAAAAACGTCAGAAACGAGGAGGAAAATGTTTTTTTTTTTAAATAATTCCTCGTAGTTACGGAAGTTCCATTTCACAGAGTTTAAGAGATGAAGCCGCCAAGTTCCTTTTGGAGGAGGCTTTCCTGGATTTGGAAGAACATTTCGACGATCTATTCACCGCCAAGTGGCTCACTTCGAGTATACCGGTGGACACGATCTGTGTCACGCTCGAAGATTATTTCCAGGACTACAACCATTTGAGAGAGAAAAATTTCGAGTATGTCATAAACGAGGCGCAGAATCTCGTTTATAAAAAGTATATAACGGCGATGTTATCGAAGAAGATAACGTTTAAAACCGTCGACGAAGCCCAACAAGCCGCCACGAAGATCGTGAAGGAAGCGAATCAGATAAGATCATTCTTCAGAAGAATTGCGTTGAATGCAGAAGGTGTTAATGTCGATTGGCCGTTTGAAGTTATCAGTGTGCTGGCCGAGGTAAGTGAGAAAGTTATAATAATTATCATACTTTAATAAATAAATGAATACAGTTGTGTCCTTCAACATTGTGTTCAAACTGTATTCATTTATATATTAAAGTATGATAATTATTATATGATTTATATGTTATGGTTACAAAAGTAGGTTTGTACAATTTTTGTTCCATTACGCTTGGTGAATTACTGCTACTGTACTCCTAGCTTGGTCTTAAAATCATTTGTATTAAGGAGTAGAATTCCCGTTCCCCTTTTTATATACTACAAAAGAAAATGTACAATATTTTTAAAAAAATGAGCAACGATATGTACGTTCGATTTGCAAAGCCAAAATTATAACAAGAGATTAGATCAGTATGCCATGTGAACAACCTATTCTCTAATATTGGAAAAAGTCCAGCTTAACATATCTTGGCCTCTCAGAATCATCCTATTTACAGCTCGCTAAGTTCTCAGATGTTTCAGGGTCGGATCGCACAGTTCATGCTGTGCTCATTCAATAATGGACCTTAATTTAAGAGCTTCCCAGGCAAGACTACGATTAAAATTTAAATCAATATGAAACAATTAAGCGTTTCAAATATCTAGAAATATCAAATGTCATATTTTTCCTGTAGTTCACAATGTCCTTAATTGTACAATTCCGGTCTGCAAAATGTGCACTTCATATGCATTAACGTATTTCTTAAGAAAATATTCAATTATAGATTACTAAAAATTTCAGAGCCCTGATTCTGAACTGATACTGAAACTGAATGCCAATGCAATACAAAGATAAAATCGACTGTATTCCCATATCTGAGACGCTTTAGATACCCTCTCTGCCCTATCTTCGTGGTTTATTTAGTGCTACTGTCAGATTATCTCCAAGACCAGATTATTTCAGTGTCCCGCAGATCATTTGTTTTGACGTTTGAGGCCAACATTTTTTTATTTATAAAAGTAACATTAGAATGTCAGCGTTTTGAAGAGTTTTGTTGCAGGATATTTTATTTACTTGTTGATATATATTGACGGAGATAAGGAGTGTCTTGATTGTTAACTTAGATAGGTTTAAACTTATTTTCATTCAAAACGCTTTTAAAACGAAATACATTGCTTTCACAAAAACCAAAAACATCCAACTTACCAGCAGCTCAAACATTTATCGTTGTGATAATCTCTTAAGCACTGCTTTTACACTTATTATGTTGAGCGGGGCCTTCTCGTACTGTTATTAAAAGGATCTCATGTAGGTTTTATTGTAAAATACATTGTATGGAAGTAATAAATGAATTTTGTAATTGTTATTAAAGGTTGAAATATAAAATAAACATCTGTGGTCCTAACTCTCGTAACTCGACACAGGTTTTGCGTTGTCAAGATATCGAGATGCTCTCGTTGGACCTCCACGGGCTGCTGGAGAAGTGCCCGGACGTGTCGGAGGAGCAGCTGGTGCGGCTGCTGGCGCTGCGCGGGGACGTGCCGCGCGCGCACGTGCGCGACACCGTGACGCACGTGCGCGCCGCCCGCCAGCCGCGCGCGCAGCCGCACCCCGCCCTGCCGCAGCTCTTCAAGAACATCACCTTCAACGACCGCCTTCTGTCGCACTTCACGCTCTAGGCTTCATGTAACTACGTGAAGGTCTCCTCGCATCCGCCGGCCTGACCCAGCACCGCTTGACACGATACCGTTGGAAATTATAACGTTTATAATTAATGTAAATTATACCTTAAAACTATAAAATGTTTTACGATCAGAATCATGTTTATTATTATTGTAGTAAGGAGTCATCGTGATGTATCAGGACTAGAGTTGTCAGGCACTAAAATACAATCGTCGCAATAAGCATTGATTTAGACCGATATAATTATACCAAATATGTGGCCAAACACGCTCGTAAACAGACAAACATGTAACATGTCCTAGTGAGGCCAGACACCTGGCAACTCTGGTAAAATCCGGCCGAATCACGACAAAGTCTGTAACTCTGGTATTATTTATATCATACATTTATAATAATCATATTTATATCAATTAAAAATGTTTAACTAAACATTATATTTAAATTAAGTTAGTATTTATTTTGAATATGTTGAAAAACAAAATATTAATAAAAAAGTATAACTGTACACAAAATTGAAGTTTAATTTGAAACATACCATTTAGCGTCCGATACACCCAGGTTAATATTTATTATGGATCTATTCCAAGATATAACTCGAATTCGCTCCAGAAAACAAGAATATTTCTTCAGTATTGAAGCGGCCCCCTACGCCGCCACATCGGTTTGCTATTAAAAATTAGTGTCGCGAATATCAAATATAATCGTGCCGTATTATTTTTATTACAAAAAATCACGTGCGGCATTAGAGTGAGCAAGACTGGTCTTAATAAAGTGATCGTGTGAAATATCTATTACATGAAGTTTTGTTAAAGATGTCAGTAACGCCGTAGTTGTGCGGAGTGATTATCTCGCGGTAACTAAAGGCCAATTTGTGGTAGAAGGGCGGGCGGCAGTCAGTCGCACGCGCGCTGTTTGGAGCGATGTGGGGAATTGTTCTGCTTCTGTACTTCGTTACAGGTCAGTTATTTATTAAACCCTTTTATTATTTTCATTTGGCAGATCTTTATGACATTTACAGTTTATAAAAAAAAAAAAACTGTTTTTATAAACAAAAAATTAAATTATTTAGTGTAGTGGAATTGTACTTGGATCATAAATAAATATCTCAAATTTAAAATCGATTTAATTACGAATATGTCCTTGTCTTTATATATTCGAATTTCTGATCATATATTTGTGTCTATTTTTTTAACTTTAAATGTAATGTAACATTTAAAAGTACACGACACACGACCAACCGTCATTAATTTTATCTTGCAAATTCTAATGTCATTAAATTAATGATTTTTGGGATTGTTCCAAACATGTAAATAACCGCTGTGTTTGTCACACAGACTGCGAATACTGTATTTCACAGTTACACGTTTAATGTAAACACGCATTCGTTTGTTACAATCACTTGTTTTTATAACTTCTTAATATCCTTATTACGCACTTTTAATTATTCAACTACTTGCAATAATAATAGCGAATTGAGGATTGCATTGTGTGCATTTATGTTCAATAAATTATGAATTTATTGCAAAAGAATAGAGTATCTACTCGTTATATATATGTATGTGTGTAATCATCGGTCTGTAACAAAACAAAAGCATCGATTATGATTATGTACAACAAAACAAATAGAAATTTGCATATTATATATTGACTTCGTCAGAGTTAAATTGATAGTTATATGCTTGGAAGTATCATTTCATTGATGCTTGTGAATGAAGAGCCGTTACGCAGGATAAGATAAATACTGACATTATATTTATCGAATAATTTGAATAAACGGCGCGTGCGAGCCACACTTGAGGTCGTCGTGGATCGCGGAGGTATTTTTAACATTCCCGGACCAACTCAAGGTTGCCTAAGATAGTCGCTTATTCATTCGGATATGACCTAATTTTCTATTAAACTTATAAATAGGATCCCTTACGTTTGGAATCTCATTGATGCTAAAATGATGCGGTGATTAAAGTTTATCGCATATTCCAAGTTTAAATACATTTTTGTAAGTTCAATGTCTTTACTAACTTCAAAGTATTAAAAAAAAAATAGTACTCGAAAGCGCTACAATCATTTGTTTAAATATAATAACAATTTTTTTCGTCACAATGATATTTAATTTGATTTAGTAGTCATTGTAGGTGGACTCAATAATGGTTTCAAATAGTTAAATGGCATACTTTTGTTGGATTTAATATAGGAATGATGTTCTATTACACTATTAGGACTAACATAATACGAGTATGACTCACGAAAGAACTTGTTCGTTTCTTTAGAGATTGTTCACATTTTACAAGTACAATGGATAGAACACGTGAATCTTAACTTAAAGTTACGGGTTTTAATCCAGGCAAGCACTACTAAATTTTTATTTGTGTTTATGACTCATTCCGTGCTCGGTGGTATATGGAATATATCATATTAGTAAAATTGTCTATGTATAAATCTCAATGTCTAAGTATATATGATATTTGATAGTATGCCAGAAGACTCTGTAGTAATAATCATCACAATTATAATCACTCTGTAAATAATAACAAAACAAGACTAAGAACTCCATAGTGATAAGTATACGAGTGGCATAGAAAAACATCTGGGAACAATCTGCATGTGTAGTATTCTGTAACAAGTATCCACCAGTCCACGCTGAAGCAACGTGGTAGGAAAAGGCCCAAGCTATAAAGAATTGGAAGAATACCTAGTAGAGGAATAGTAACGGACTTCATAAAGTTTTGCTTGATATGTGTCCGAAGGATGTTTATGCATATGTTTGTCTTGTGAATTGCTACGCAAAATTACACTTAACAGCCGATTTAGTTTATATATATTCTCTAAACGAGCATTTACCGATTTTAAGATAAAATTATTCCTTAAATTTCCAGGTAGTCGCCAGTTATCTATCACAGAATTTACGATACCAAGCTCAGTAGAATCGGGTGAGGATGCCCGTCTTAATTGCAAATATGAACTGACTTCGGATGAATCGGATAAAGCCCTCTTCGTGAAATGGTGGTGGACGCCTCTGAATAGTACCAGCGACGAGCGCAATCAGCTTTACCAGAGAATCGCCGGTCATCCCGCCGTGGCTTTACATAACGACATTAGTAAGATTTCACTGATAACTTTTCCGAACTAATAACTTATCCGAAGAACTTTTTTATAATATTTTGTAATTTATTATGCTATTGTACATAACTCTATCGCGAAAATACCGAATCGTGTTAGTTTAACGCAAAAAGTTGATTGTATATATAATCTATAACCTGGGCCCAAAAGATTCGAGGTAAATTTAAAGAAATTAAAATAATGACTGTCGCTTCTCTATTTGTTTTTGATAATGCTATGTATGTACCTACGCAAAAACATAAATGATTTTCCCAGAAATTGTGACGTACATTCTATTAACACTAGGAACAAGAATAAACTTGTTGCTCCAAGTACCCGACACAGGGTTAGTAACTCTTTTTTGGGGCAATGTATACGTTTTTACAACAGGATCCCAGAAAACGTTCAAAATTATTCAATTATAAAATTCAAAAGAATCGTTAAAGAGCGCTTGTGTGCTAAAGGATATTACAACACTAATGACTTTTTAGTTGACTGCACATCTTGGGAATGAAATGATCGCCTCCAGGCTTTTTCAAATAGCTAAAATATAATTATTATTGTACATGCAAAATGGAAAAAAATATATATATCGCTGAGTTTCTTTCGTCGGCTCTTCTCAGGTCCGAGGTGTTAAATTCCGAACCGGTGGTAGATTTTTGACTATCAATAAGCAAGTGTAAACACTTATATATTGAATAAAAAAATTTGACTTTGATTTTGAATCGTCATAGTATTTAGCGTCAATAGCGCATTGGTTTACGGGCCGCCTAGCGAGCGACTTTGACACAAAGTTAAAGCCCTAAATTTCGGACCGGCCTCATATGAAAATTCTACAGCAGCAATTTTTTTCATAAAAAATAATATAAACTATCTCTACGCCCGAAATTGACTAGAATTTATTTTTAATTATTTTTACGGTCACGTCCTGCCTAAAGAAAGCGTAATAAAAACTTCTTGCCACAAACAAACATCTATGCTGGAAAATCGGGGCTGTAATTTTATATTAAGGACATGACTCTGACGAAATAAATTAAATGGCCTGTTTATGTTCGTATTCTATGCGATTACAGGTCGTTGATCCGATTAAGTTAAATCTTTGTACAGTTGTTTGTTTGTGCGCTACTTGTGTACATTTTTACACAAATACCAAAAGAAGGAGTTTCCTGTTTACAGTGTTCATGTATGTATGTTTGTAAGATTCTTTATATCGTCATAACTTTAACATGTCTGAACGGATTTGGTTGTATGGGGTATCGTTTGAAAACATATGTATGACTCAGAATCAACTCAGTAAATGCAGGTTGTAAATCATTTAAAGGCAGGTTAGTGTGACAGTGTTGACAGTTGAACTTTTAAAAAATGCCTTAACAAGTACAATTTAAACAACATTATTTCTTTAAGAATAGTTTGATTTCTTTTATGTTTTAATTCTATCATTGTTATAATTTATGACATTAGTTTGAATATGGATCGTCGTGTCAAATTATTTCTAAATTTCAAGCTTTGTCAAACCAGTGTTAATAAGGTCGTTTTGAAAAAAATAAGTATCTTCTTAAAATATAACAAAGAAATTAATTTTATGAATACGATCAAATTGTAACTTATCATATAATAGGTAATTATCTAAAAACACTTTTACACTTTCAGAAATAGAAGAAAATGATTCCATCCTACTTCTGAACGTTACTCCAGAAGACTCTGGTACTTATGAATGCGAAGTTTCAAACATCGACGAGGTCCGCAAACATGCTGAGCTTCTTGTATTTAGTAAGTTTTTAAAGGTACTTGGTTCAATCCTCCGGTCAGGCTGATAGAAAAGTTTTTTAGATTTACTGTCGAAAAATTCGTAGTCTGGAAGTTATAAATATGCAAACTCAGCCCCACTTTAAGCACCCCTAGAGTCTGAGTGCAAGAAAGTGTTGTTCTCGCGATTTTCCCTCCTACCTAAAAATATTTTTAAGCGCTGCAACTTCAGCCATTTGAATTTTAGGCAATTCATATTCGGTCGAATTTGGAATGATCGTTCTCGCACACAGAGACGACGCCGCTTTCCGCGACACGCGCCTACGCTTCACGCCTAAAAATCATAGGGTCAAAAAATTACAAACTTGGTGAGTTGCGCCTCAGAAAGCGCCTCACCGACGCTCCAAAACTTGACCATCATCGGCAAGGGGCCCGGGCTGGCCTCTAGAAGCGGGTAAAGCCAGCGCTTGTACTTTTTACATTCGTGTTGGATCTGCTATTATTTTTAGCCTTAAATCCGTGATTCAAGATAATCTGAGCATATAGTCGACCTTCACCGATGGTCTCGGGATAAAACCCGGGCAAGCAACATTGATTTGACATTTTAAGCACATATAACAAAGCTCAAGAGTTGTCAGTTTTCGTGCAGCTCAATTCTTAAAGAACGTTATATGCTATTTAATAGCACGCTATGACTCACGGGGGCGTGGTTGAAATGTTTCTGCATGAATTTAGGATCGGTGAAATAGTAAAATATCACGAAGTAAATTCCCAGGTCTCCAATCCTATCGATCCTTCTCAGCTCGTATCAATCTAAATATAATCTCTTTTATATTACAATTTTTATCAGCAATGGGGAGTGGTCCGGACTTGAATATCACGCTGGTGGACGACGGACCCGACGCAGACGATGAGGACGATGTCCTTGTAACTTGCGCGGCCACTGACGTGGCTCCGTATCCTGACCTCGTCATTATCGCCAATGGGTAAGATATGTCTATGATATATTATTAATAGACTCAGTTGTGTTGACGTCTACAGTAGATAACGAAAGTTGAAAGATGGATACGGCTTTGAATTTTTATGTTATACTTACATATATTATTTTGTGATCTTTTTTCGTAATCAGTATAACAGAAACTCACCAGAGCGACTTACATCAATTTTCTATAAACAAATAACTTTTTCTTAAATGCCCCGTTTTATAAATGTTCTATATTTATGCTTAAAGACTCTGTTTGCTGGTTTTAACTAATAAGAATATATTATTAGCTATTCTCAAAATCTGCCAGACTGATTTCAAATATATGTGCGTCAGGTAGCTAGTTATTTGAGAAAGTTTGGGTTATAAGCTACATACTATACATCTCTCAATCTCTAAATCTCTACGATTAACGAGTAACAGTAACGGGTGTAACCGACGTTTGTGTTGCGCCCGAAAGTGCGTTAATTGAGTTACTATATAACTTGACGGTACAGTATTGTTATCTCACGAAGGCGCGTCCATATTAAATTACAATAATAATATTTATTATACAATGAAATTTGTATTTTTGGCTGTCATTAAGAGTAATGAATAAATTAGAGAATTTTAATTGTAATACGCCCACTAAGACATTTCATGATATATTGATGCGTGCCGATAATTTAATTGAAATGTTCTATACGACTCAATTTTTTTTTTATGTTATAGGTGGCATACTTATTATAAACGCTGAATAGTTGTCTATACTTTTGGACGCAACTAGGAGTTTACTTATTTAGTTTCCTCTCACTGAAAAAATTACATCGACTATTTATATATTTTAATGTTTATTATTACAGGGAGATTCTTCCTACCCAAGAATCTGTTTCGTCCAATGGAAGTACATACGATATATTTGCCTCGACGGTACTGTCCAAAGACAAAGCGGATGGTGTTGATATCAGCTGCGAACTGTACTATAGAGATGTCAACGTCACACATTCGCCTTATGTTGACACTCAGACTTTCTATGTTGACCAATCAGGTAAGACTTTTATTTACAAAGTACACTCGTGTAAACATCGAAATAACAAGGAAACTGAAATGTATTAGTTAGATATCACAGTGTCTTTATCTAGCTGAACTTCGGTCTACCTAACTCTAGGTCTAAATAACTACCTAATATTACACTATAATACTAGATAATTTGATAGTGAGGTGAGGTGATGATCTTTATATGAATAAGTCCAGTACCTTTATATTTAAAATACTACCTTACTATTCAAATCCAAGATGATCAGAACAATTCGAAAACTATTTGGACTCACGTGTTTCATTTAAGTAGGTTTTTTTATGAGTGCTTTTTCATCATATAAAAATTATTACTCCAATAAACATATCTCTCTAAGTAACATTTAAGTTTTACAAAATATCTTACGTATCGTAGGTGTCAATAAACTATTATTTTGAACAAAGCTATTACAACATATTTAGTGTAATTCGAATAATTAAATCTGCTGTCCAGTAGACTTGGTTGCTACATATTTAAACAAATATTAGCTGTCATTTCAAAATGTTTATTTATTTTTAATGGGTATATAAAACTTGACTAGATCACATATACATTTGATTAGATATTGGTATTTTGTGGACTAGGTTAATTAAATTACTAAGCAATCGCTTTAAATGTCGTGTCTGTCGTACTTTCGGCCCTAATTATCGCTTCCGCTTAAACTTAACAATATTATAGTTTTAAAGGTTCTCCATGATATTTGACGTCACGCAGATATCCAACTTCTCAAATTCCTAAATTGAAAAAGTAGACACTTTTCGTTTCTTTTTACGTGACTAAAAATTATACTGGTAAACCTTAACGCTACGCTGTGCTGCTGCTGTTTAATAATAAGAGCTAAATGAGTCTCATCATTATTTTAGAATTATTAAATAATTATAATGTTACGTATATAATATTTTAATTATTAGATATCCTTCAAACCTTATACTCATAATACCTTTGACTAGATGTGGAACATAAACAGACTATTACTTTACTTTATAGGATTCTGTATAAATACTATATTTAGTAAGATCTCATCTCAGACATTAACATTATATAGTCTCAAACATTATATAGTCTGTTGAACGCGCAACCGATAAATTCCCTGAATAGAACTTAATTAGCAAAAGATAACGCGATCAAAGCCTGAAAATCCAATGCAAGCCTATATAGTTTTTATATGCTTAATTTGAGTTTATAATAAAATTAAGTTAAGAAACCATATCGAGGAACTGTTAGGAATATAACAATAGGGTACTTTCGATAGTGAAAAATAAATGATGAAATTTGATAAAAAATCAAATTTATGCAGAAATATACTAAAATGTTCGATTATTGTTTTATTATATTAAAATAAAATTAAAATTCGTGTTTTTTTAATCTGTATATCACGTGACCTAGGCTACTTAGGCAATAATACGTGAAATAGGCAAAAACTTTCAATGCAGTGTAAACGGCTAGGTAAATACCAATTGTTTGATATCTCAACCATACTGATCAATCTCATTCGTGTCCTCTCCATCCTACGTGACATTGGCGAAATAATCTGTGCCCTGTCGGCGCAACTGAAATCCATTAAACTAAGAATTGAATTGAATTGAAATACCTATCAACTTTTATAGTAATTGTAAATTATGTTACCATCAACTTTATTTATTATTAATTTATCTATATTTTAAAAAGTATGTTTTATGTTGAAATGATCCTCACATAAATACAATCGACTTTTAGTTGATAAGGATATGGTTATGCGAGTTCCACCAAACATTCCTCGTTCCAATATCTGGCACTTTGATAAACAATTTCTCTGGACTTTTAATGCTATTATTTCTACAACTAAACACTACACAACGAAAGCGATTATATTTCTTTATTTTCCTAAAAAACACCAAATATTTAGAGCTGTTAACGTTGAATGAGTGCCGGTCGTACATACACAACTGTTGTTTTTACCAATATGACGTCACCAAAATGACTGACTGCGTTTTTGTGGGAATGAAAACGGTTTAAAATTTAATTTAATTTTACGGCAAGAAAGCATGTTTATAGTGCCGAAATATATTTTTTGTGGCTTCAATACATAATATAGAAAGGTTATAATCATCATTTTGAAGTACTTTTTCAAACATAGTTACATACCCTATTAGTAAAAAATACTAAAATTGTCTATGTATAAATTGTCTTTGAGTAGTTATTTCAGTATATAGTAACAATAAATATTTTCATTTAACTACGAATTAATTCTTTATTGAGGTGGAAAAACTGCTGGTGCAACAACATATATTTTTTGTTTCTACTTTATTTTAGTAATATTTTATGGAACTGATTGGTTTTTTATTATAATATATTACAAAACAATGAGACTCATTATAATACGCTCCTCATTTTGTAATTTGGCTTGTGTTGTAAGTACTAACTAGCGTTGGTTATCGATGCACAGCGCTGTCTACGACGGAGGATGCCGAGGACGACTTCACGACTGAAGCTACCTCAGATCCATTACAGTACAATAGTAAGTCTATTAACCCCGGTATTATCCTCGATTCATGAAATAGAAACTGAAGTATTCCCAATTTACGTAAATAAAAACGACACTTTATATTCTTGTAAAAAATCTACATCCATAAATAACATTTTCCATAATATTAATATATTGAACGCATTTATTTCCAAACTGTAAAAAGATAAGGCTATCTATATTATGTCATAAATATACCAACTTATTTATATGTATATTATAATATATTAACATAATATACATTTATATATATTTTTATTTATCTTTGTATTTTTTAGGTTATATTATATTTATCAGTAGCTACAATTTAAATTTACTGGATTTCGTAATATTGCTTAGTGTATATTAGCGCAGAAAAATATTCCTGAAATATAAATTTTAGGTACTTAATTAAGTATTTGTTAGATACAAAAAAAGTCGTAACTGACTAAAACTTCAGTCATACATACATTTGAACTTTAACTTTACAACATTGTTTATTATGATATGTTATGTCTAAATCAAATAATATTAAAACTTGTTCAAAAGTTTATTTTATAGGCTAGGCAAGAGCGACCGAAAATTGTGTATTATTTATTTCTCGGAGACTTGGAAACGTTTTTTAATTTCTTCATTTACATGTAAGAGTTTGCAATAATTATCTGCTTATTCTACATTTTTTTTAAGTAAAATGAATTTATTAAATTTTTCGTGTATATATCATAATATGTCAATCTGATTTTGGACATTTGGATGAAATGCTTTTAGACCATCCTCAAATAGCAGAACAATGATACAAATTGCACCACTGAATTTTCATGTGTTTATAATTCATCTCGTGCTCGGCGGTGAAGGAAAACATCGTGAGGAAACCTGCATGTGTCTAATTTCAACGAAATTCTGCCACATGTGTATTCCACCAACCCGCATTGGAGCAGCGTGGTGGAATATGCTCCATACCTTCTCCTCAAAGGGAGACGAGGCCTTAGCCCAGCAGTGGGAAATTTACAGGCTGTTTATGTTATGTTTATGATACAAATTTAATAATAGTTTAAAAACCATTTCTGGCTAGCCAACTTAATAGATCTAAGAAATCTTGTTTTAATGTCAGACCTACGTGGAATACCAAAATATTTCATTTTGTTTATCGATTTTACATATTTTATTGCGGTGAATCTAACATATGTGCTAACTTATGTATATTCCGTAATATATAATTGAATTAATTTTATATAAAATCTAATAAAATTATACAATAATTAATTTAATGTACAATACTTTGTCAAATGGTCAAATAAAAAAAAACAGCATTTTAGCTTAAAGCATTGAATATCCTTAGACTGATCTAAATATCTATCCCTTTATTTTACCGTTGTTAATGCAACTACTTAGAATGTGTGTTTTTAGTGGTGTATATTTAATTTGATATACAATCACTAAACTAATTTGACAGGAATGAAATCTTTTCTATGTCTTTCTGATGCGTGATATCATTTTTAGTATTTTTTTAGAGAATGTGTGCAACAATATCTGGAATGTTCTTACAGCGTGTACCCACAAAGTAACATTATATATTTCTATTTTAAGTTTATTTAAAGCAATTATTTTAAATAATTAACGATATCCTCAAAATATATCTATATTATCTTATTATACATACCTATAATTATTTCTATATATATTTATTAATAAAGCTTTCACTCTATCTAACCACGCTTGTCTCTAGAACAAAAAATCCCGATTGAATTATATAGATTCATAATATATTTATTTTACGACGTATATTAATTATGTTAATTAATTTCAGGTAAAGCCGAGCACGGATCTGCTTTGAGTCTACTCCTAGTCATAGCTGCTTTTACTTTCGTTTTTTGGCTATAAACTAAACTTTCTATGTGATACTTATTATTGTAATGTAAAATATTTTTATTAAACTTTAATTTGTTCATACTTTTTATTTGTTATTATACATATTTTTTGTTGATTATTTGACATATAAGGTAATAACTGCCACAAGTAAACAAAATATAAATATTTAAAATTTTAGTCAAAACTTATTCTTAAAATATTATGACTGACTTTTCTGTCAAACTCTCCCGGTCTATAAAGCCATTCTGCTGTGGCACAACGCAGTTCCATACTTATAGTTGGCAGTCACACTTCAATTGGCGGTGGTTAGGCAATCTCTGAGCAAGGTGGATGGAAGTGACATTGATTTAAGATTTTTATTTTCGTTTCCTTAACATTTAATTGACTGAAAGGTTTTTTCTAAACATTTATCTTCATTTTGATGAGACGCACACCCTATTCCTTTACAATAAATCTTGTTGTGGTATCTAACATTACATTTGACGAGCCTCAAAAAAATATTACTCTCTGTTTTCATTGTTATATCTTAAGATAATTATCTGAATTATACGAAATATATATATAGCTTAGATAATGTATGGTTAGATCAAATGGAACCACTCCTTCCAAAGTACATCGATAAAGACCTCATAAAAAAAAAATTGCAAATGTTTGTATAAGCCAGAGTAATTTGTGGTAAGGTCAATGTAAAGTTTTAAATATTTAACTAATTTCAAAAAATGTTTTTACATTGGTACTTTCCAATAAGTTACAAATTTTACAAACGTCAATGTGGGTAGGATATGAAGCAAATTTTTAAAAGATAACAGTATAATTTAAACGGCGGAGTATCGGAAGGTCTATTTCAGTGAAATTCTGGTACACCAACCCGCATTGGAGTAGCGTAGTATAATTTGGACCTTTGTAGGTATTTACTCTATCCAGGATCAATATTTTATTTTAAAATATCTTAAGTGTTGTTATAATTTTTTAATTGTATCAAATTTTGTATAAAAATGATTCAAAGGCGTCTTGGTTGTGCCCCTGCGAGATACAAGAATGTCTTAAAAAAATAATAAATGTCAATGTTCGATTGACTTAAGAATAAATGAAACAAATTATCAGTTCATCAATATTCCAAATATTTAATTAATTTCCTTTCATAAATAAAACAAACTTCATGTTAATTTCGTAGATAACAGGTTTTTTTTTAAATACCTACTTAATGTAACACTCATAGTTTACGGCATGCTTTACAATAACTTCATTTCCTTTCACTATTATTTTATTACAATTATATTTAACTAATTTGTTTATAATATTAACGATTAATCTTGCGAAAAATATCTATTACATTTTTTCATATCGTCTTAAAGAAATATTCTTTGGTATTAATTTATTATTTAAGTCGGTACATTTGTCTTGATCTTCATTTTTGTAATATATTTTTTAATTACTAATATTTAAAACAATTATATTTGTATATAAAATATATAAACTAATTTTGTATTTATTTACAAGTAATAGTCAAGATGGCCAGTATAGTGGTTAGGACATGTGAATCTTAACCATAGATTGTAGGATCAAACCTGGGCAAGGACCACTATATTCTGGCACTACGTATCCCCCAATCCACAATGGAGCGGCATGGTGAAAAGAGCTCTAACGATTCCCTTCTAAAAGAAAGGTGACCATAGCCCTGCAGTGGAAACCTTACAATATTACATTTTATTGTAACAATCATAGTTAATATCATTTAGGCAGCTACAATGCCTCTAAAAGAAAAGCCACCAATTATTATTTTTTTATTTAAATACGAAATAAATAGAGTAAAACGTGAATTAGCCTTACATGTAAAGTTTTGGTATACATTCTTAAAATCAAAGCCTACAACTATAACACAATACATAAGTTTACATCTGATTGGCAATATATGTTTCATTGTATGCATCTAAAATGGAATAATTTTAGGAACTTTATGGTAATGTAATACCTATTCTATATTCAGGCCGAAATCAGGATATATGATGAGATGATGACCTTATGATATTATGTGATAATAATTAACATTTAATATATTTTAAGCTAACTATACACATAAAAAGTAGTCTAAGGCTAACGACGAATCTATATGTAACATTTAACTATAAAACTACTCATTGTACCTATAACGTTTCACATTAATTTAATTACACTTTTATTCATCCTAAGCATACATAACTACATTAGTGTGTATGTCTATAGTGTATATTACATCTTATATTATTATAGATACTCATAGCCTTAAAAGAAAATTTGCACCTCCCTTTGTCAGACTAATCGTCTCAAACCTTATATACTATATAATAGCGCCATTACAAACCATTATTTAGCATTTAGTTATCATAAGAACTTGCACCGTAACAAGTTTGTTGTTAGCATCTGCGTGAATATTCGTACCGAAAAATATTCGTCTAGTGGACGAAATTATTGGATAGCCCAGAAATAATAATTTATTATATAATTCACCGACAAAAACAGTAAAAAAATATAAATATTAAACTATAACTTACAAAAAATAGGCAATAAGAGGCAATTTCACCAGGCAGTGATAAAATATATAATCATTATGTACATATGATAAAACGATCTCAAATATTTCAATAATTTTGGAAGGAATATAAAATACCCTACATTCCTATCAATTTCGATGTTGTTAGTTTCATATCCTGAAGTAATAAAAACATAATATTCTTAAACAATATTATACATTTCAGTCTCTACCTCTTTGTTTTAGGTTTTTTAAATTAATAAATAAATGTACAGTTTTGCATCCAACAAGTATCTCAAAAGAAGATTCTACAGATATTCTTCGGTGCAATAACATCAAGAAATATTTGGAATTAAAAAGCTTTGGTTATATAAACATTTGGCTTTAGATATTCATGTTTTGGTTTCACTACAATATTAAAAAAAATGACATTTAATGACATTTATGATGTTAGAAAAGTTCACTGCACAATGTTTTCTTGCACAATCTTACATAACTAAATATGATGTTTTAAAACATTAAATAGTCTTTGTGCTACTTTGGAAAGTTCAAACTGCTAATGGTTTCCCCTTTTAAACATAGGGAATATTAAACCTCAGTTAATCCCTTTACTTTTCTCACTACTGCTGGGGCTGCCGCATAAAATTCCACAGGAATTGTGTCTATTTTTTCTACAACTATCCATATTGAGCTCTGCTCCTGCGGCTACAGACGTCAATGCAACAGTTTTATCAAAATCAATGGTTGTATAACCAATACTAGTACAAGGAAGGGTACTGGATGCATTTCCTGCTGTTGATTGGTCAATACTAGTCTGAGAAACCAACCGACCATGTGGTTGTGCGGAACATAATGCAGTACTTTCATTTTTGGAACTGTTTGATTGACTTTCTGGTGATATAAGGTTTCTGGCTCCTTTAATATGAGTATCTTTATTAGAATCAATATCTAAAATAGCATAATTGACTTCCATTTCTTCAATGGGTGACATTGAGGTGAAGGTGTCAGATTCGGAGAACTTCTGGGTGTGTTCAGATGTACTAAAAGTTGACTTTACATTTTTAACACTATCGGCAATATCACCCAACATTAGGTTTGCATATGTATTTATATTTATTTCAGGTTTTGTTCCAAGAGACAAGTTGCAATATTCAACTTGTTTTGGTGTTATTGGTGTTGTTGGTGTTGTGTCATTTTTATTAATGTCAAAAGTGTTCGCATCACTAGGAGGAATGTTAACATATAATCTTGACAACGCCTGTTGTTCCATGCTTAATTGAGCATAGTGCTCACTTGAATTACTCATTGTAGGGGAAATCACATGATTTGCTGAGTTATTTGGAACATTTTCATTTACATATCTATTCTCAAGAAAATTTGTTTCATCTTCAATATCCCTTATAGTATTCAAAACGGCTTCTTGTCTTAAATTATTTCTAAGTATTGCTAAGTCTCTACTAAAATCATTAGTATAGACATGTCGATTGTCAGTTCCTATTTCTGCTTGATTATTATTATTATGTTCCCGTTTAAAATCTCGGACTTGATATATATTTGTCACATGACTGTCAGTTGCTTGTGAGTGTGGATACAGAGGCATAACTTCTAATATATCAGCACTGGAAGGTGAGCGAGGTGACTGTGTTAATATTGGTGGAACTCCTCCTGCATTAGAAGCCATATTGGACAGGTTATTATTGAAAGCTGTTGCTGCATCAGGTTGACCATTGTCTACTGAAGAACGATGGACAACACTAGCTTGTAATGTCTGTCGCCCTTGTGATGATGGTGATAGTCTTGTTACCGGATAAGGAACAGTATCATGAACAACATTCCTTAATTGTATTTGTTGCTGTAATGTTTGAAATAAAAGAGATGCTCTTCTACATCTAAATGCATATATACCTTCACCTGTTTCACATCTTCTTCCTAAAAATAAAGAAAATTTCATGGCAACCATATATAACACATTACAGATCTTATCTAAGATATCAATGAAATAAATGTTTTATTGTATATTTACTTTAAATGTAATTACTTAAATGACTATTTATAGTTATAAATTATAATTAATTATAGTAGCATGTCATTTATTATTTGCATTGAGATTCAGATATTTGAAATGTGGTAATAAGAAAAATATGAATGCCTATATTTTCTTGAACTAGCTAAGAAAATGTAGAGCCATGTAAAAATTAGAAATACCTGATTCAAAGCTGAATATTTCTCCTTCAAAACCATATCGTCGTAAAGAATGAAGGGGCCACACAGTGGATTCTCTGCCTTCACGGTATAAAATTATATCTGATTCCGTGATTTCCAATTGTCCTGAACACAAATCGGATCCATTTTCGTCAATGTTAACAACACGAAACACATTTGGATGTAAATCAGTAGCTTCTTTTTTGCTTTGAAAACATCCCATTTTTAAGAGTGTAGGATATATTTATTGTAGAAGATATCTGAAATATAAATATCATGAACTGCTTTATTATTGCGAATTATCGAAACATTAATAAAATTAATTTATTTAACATATGGTATAGATGTATTCGATGCCAGATGCTGGGCTTTAAAATATTACCGAAGAAACTTGTGCATTATTTCTATTTTAATTCATATTTTTAAATAATGACTTGTAAACAAAAGTCAACAATTAGTTGAGATGATCTCTTTATCAAATTGTCAATTGAAGTTTGATTTTGACAACTTAAGCGAGATAGACCATAGAGTAAAAAACAAACTCAGACAGGCACAGGTGAGTTTATAAAATATGGTATTGCTGTATTTTAACAAATAATCTGCGCTGTTTACATTTATGATTTTAAGTCAACCGAAGAGGTAAGACGTGAATGCAAAAAAGTGTAAATTTTTTGCTAGAGGTAAATTATATCTGTATTACACGTTATGTGCTACTATATCAAGTAATTTTTGTATATCAATCGCATGCCTATAGTTTATTCATTATTTGTATTAGTTATAAGCAAAATCATTATTTTCTTGTCTTATTTTTACAATCTCAATTTTTCTATCTCTAAGGATTGTATTAACGAATCTCCTAGTTAACGTATGGAATAGTCAATAATATTCAAAATATTTCAAACATTAGCTATGTACATGTTTCAGTTATTTTTTACATTGCCAAGGCATGGAATAGAATACCCTAATTATACAGGTTGCCGGTAGCAGTAAATAATATCCTCATTCAAGACAAGTTATTGTCCCTAAAAATATTTTTGCTCATAATTGGCAGTACAATATAACGTACGGCAAAACATATTAATTGATTTGTAAGTGTGAAAAAAGTACATAAGACTGCACTAGATTTTATAAGCACGTATTAAATATTTTTTATCAATTAAATATGTACTCAAAGACAAAAAGCCTCGTAGTGGCCCTTTAACAATTAATATACGTCTGATGTTTTTTTCAACAAAAATATTCTAAAATTTGAGAAAACTAATTTATCTATGCCAATCGTCTTTACTTTTCCAAAGACGGAATATTTTCTACCTTTAAAAAAATTAACAAAAAACTGGATATTTAATATAATAATCTTTTATTTTTTATAAATAAAACAAATAATTACAAAACAGAAAAACATTAACAGAAGTGATGTGAACTTGTTTACTGTGATCGAGAACATATTTAAAAATAACAACATCTTTTCACATACCAGAACTGATGATGTCTAGTTGAGTTTAAGTTGGATTTAATCCAAACTTATAAATTTAAGACTCATCGACAATAACAAAGATATTTTCTGATATAAAATGATAATAAATACAAGAACATTCTAATTAACATAAACATTAAATAGCATAATTAACTGTTTTATAAATATATTATAATTTACGTCTTATTAACAATTCACAGCTTTCAATTATAAGTCGAGTCAGTTTAACATTCTGCTTCAGATCTTCCGTTTCTGAGGACTTTTTCTCGACTTCGGACAATACTTTTTGTAAAACGAGTATCGTTGTTGCCAATGACGGATTAGCCGGAATCGATGTATCTAAAACCTGCAATAAAAAATAATACATATATCTATTTAGAATGTTGTTTTTCCTTTGGAAGATAAAGTTATTGTAATGGGTAAAATTTTTGGGATTCTCAAATATGACAATTTAATGTGGTTTGCCTCACATTATTAACAAAAAAATCTCGATATACATATTCCAACGGCGGGAGGAGTAAAGATAAATAAACAGCTTCGAATTTGTATTCACATGACATAGACGAGATAATATAAATAATCAATGGATTTATGGATTCATGAAAATATAGTATTTTGAATGTCAGCCAAGTTGTTATCGGTAGTTTGAAGCAAAATTTACTTATATTTTAGTAGTTAAGTGGAATAGTGTTGTTTTTTCAATAAAGATATGTTCATCAAAAAGTGTTTGTAATCCATAAAATATTTGTGCTATTAGCATATCATATGCAATATGTTAAGCTAAGGTTTATTTTTATCTTCACTTTTTGACATTGGAATATAGTACACACAAAGTTCAAGTTAAAATTAAATTAAGTTTATTTATTTATCCCAACCGTATTCTGTAGTCGTTTGTAAAGCTGTGGTGGCATTGACACAATCCATTCTGCTTGATTTTTAGAGTTTTCCAAACTTCGTTTCAGGCGCTGTATTGTGATGGCTATAATCGGTACTAACGTCAACTCTGGTTCTTTAATCATACCCAGTGTAGCCTCTGCTATTTCATCATAACCCATGTGGTATAAGCCAACAACCTACAATCAAAATTTCTATTTTTACAAATTTTGTCACTTTTTAATACTGAGTTAATAGTATGTATATACTTATATAAGTACATCAAAAGTATCATTTAAATAATACACTTACTTCCTGTCGAAATACAAAGTTGTTATCGATGTCCCATACTTCGGCGAGTAAGCATATTTTTTGGATCCAAAGTACACATTCTTCATCATGATATAAGATTGACTTTTCATCGTTTTCCTCGCAGCTTATAGTTTCGATAGCATGGCGAATAAGTTTCGTCAAAAATTTCATTCTTGGACTCATGAGTTTTTCCGAACCTTTCGCGCTAATGTCTCGATGTACAACATTACCAGTCAGGGCTTCCAAAATATACTGATAATCGATGTCGTAAAGAATGTCCAACGGCTTTGAAAACTTTAATTTAAAGTGGCATTGGTAGTAAAGCGTACAAGATATTTGGTAGTTCAATTTTAATATTTCACTATTGTCATTTTTTGTATCTTGCGCTACTTCTACTAAAGATGGCACGCTTTCGTCCCAAATTTTTTCATACTGTATGGATTGTTTTTCTGCATCAACACACATCATAGAACAAGAATAGAACTCGTCTAAATAAAAAGTACAAATTTTTAAAAAACTTGATAAAGTTTCGCTTTTAAATCCTAAATCTTGTAAGCATAAATGATCTTTAGGTAATTTCCCCACTTTATTGACAAGACGACAACAGGTTTCAAAAACGTGTTTTATATATGTTGACCAAATTATCGAATACATGCCCAGCCTTAAGCGCACGTTCGTTATGATCTGCGAGCAATGTATAACCATATCCAAATGATCAGTTTTATTCATACATTTCTGCCACTCCATGGCATATTCCCACGACATATTAGCAATTATGTAGTCAGTTGTCGTGCTTAGTGGAAATTGTCGACGTAGGAGTGACAGCCATTTAAATATCTGTGGATTATCCTCAATTAAGCTGCGGTTATTTTCCATATACAGAATTTCTGCTCTATCATCATCCTCTAAAGAACTTGGATCAGAATTTAAAACTGGATCATACTTTTCCATTAGCTCATTAGCCGCTATTGAAGACGGCGGTACGCCCATGTTACAGAGCCACTTAGCAATCAACTCAGTTATTGAACCTTTTCCTCTAGAATAAATATATTTCAAGTTGATATTTATATCTTCGAAAGCCAATTTCGGTATTGATTGGCCCTTAATATCAGCTTTAAACAATAATACAATGCTTAAAATTGATATATCTTCTAATTTGCCAATTAATATACCCCACTTAGCATTCTCTTTGGTCACAGACTCCCATGCGTCTTCCTTTTCTGACGATTTGGTTTCAAATATTTTAACAACAGCCTTACATGCCATTGCAACTATCATACTCCTTAAGGGACACGGCTGTTCCACCAACATCATGCGAATATTCTCCCACCATGGAGATATTTCATTGTATATTACATTAGTCGCTTCCTCTGTAGCGCTGCACAGATAATAAAGAATTGCTATAATTTTTTCAATTAAATCAAGATTGATTTGTTCAAGTGGCATGTTCATCAAATGTGTAATGACAAGTTTAACGATTTCTTTTGGATCAACTTTACTACTTTTGACAAAATTGCTCAGTGTGGAGTAATCTTTTAAACGTATGACAGATTTAAAAATATCGCAAGATAAATTATTAAATTTCTCAGTTGGTATATCTTGTTTCAAAGAAATATATCTATTTTTCTGTTCTAATTCAAAACAAGATACAAAATCTTTGTACGTACTGATACGATTATCAGCGAAAGTTACTTTAGCCTGATGCTCTTTAAAGTCTCTTTCTTGAGCCAAAATGAATAATCTTTCTAATATACAGTTATCATCTTCCAAAAGATTAAATTCAAGATTCTCATCTTGATCGTTGGTAACGTCATCAAGATTATTTTCAACGCCGAATTCTTTACGTACTTTAACAACTAAATCTTGCATATCATCAACATCTTCACTGCATATGCGTCTATGGAAAAGTGTTACCAGTGCTAAATTGCCGAAGTAATTCTTAAATTTTTCATTATGTTGGTTAATTACGTCATCACTTGACAAACTGCCCCAAACCCGTTCTAGACAAGCAATCAATATATCAGATTCGCAGGACTTAATTAACATTTCCAAACAATGTCTCTTTATCTCCAAAGTATTTAATTTTTCAACACTTTCTATAATTTCTACCTTTGCCTCTTCTGATAATTTTGTTGTCTTTTTTATGATGTCACGAATGCTTCTTAATACATGGAGATCTTTAGACCTTTCCAAATGTTCACCTCCGAGCGAATAATAGAATGGAATATTAAACTTTTTTAATTTACCATCGGGGTCAATGAGTACACATTGGAACTCGGGCAAGTTTAGCTTTTTATGAGTATAACTTTTTTCTGCTCCTATTAATCCGCAAGTATTATATAAAAGTTTCCCATTTTTTGTTGCTGTGAAAACTGCGATTCTAGTTCCTCTTTGCATTAATCTTATATCAATTAAACCCTTTTTTGGATTATAAATTATAAGAAACATAGCTCTACGCATTTCTTTAACCATGGAAAGTTGAGGTTTCTTATTTTCAGCATCAAAAATCTAAAAATGAAAACGGTGATTAATAAAATATACGGAATAAGATCTTTATTATTCCTTTTCATATGTTTGTGCGATTGACCCGATAAAATGAATATGAAGTTCGATGTCATATATCTATTTCGGAGCGAAATAGGAAGATGAAACATTGAAAGGAATATTCTTAGACTTATGATCGGGATGTATTTGATAATATATATATGAGTCGAATCTAATCAAATTAAATTGAATGAATGTTACCGGGTTGAACACTGATAATTGAAATAAAAGATAAAAATAGGAAAAAGTAGATATAGAAGGTAACCGTATCAGAAATATGAAGATGATATTTAAGATTGCAAACGACGATTGCTCGTGTTACACAAAATACACAGCACGGAAATAATATTGAAGAGAAATGACCAGGGATCTATATGAGTCTTATTAAAAACTATGTACAACCGATCCCATTCACCGTAGACAATAATAGTTTTCGGTATATTTCGGCGATAATGGATATTATAATAAAAGATAAACAAGAACTCACTCGAGTACATACATTTAGCCAATGACATAATCTCTACCGGGGAAACTATACGGCAAATATGGAAAAATATAATTAATAAACTAATAGAACCTAAACTGAACTAATAGTTTAGGATTTTGTCAAATTACAATCAATGGTGTCAGTTCCGTATAACTCTATAGAGTTACAAAAATAGGGCAAATGATTGTATAGTGAAAAATAAGATATAAAAAAGTCAGAAGTAACTAAATAGTATTAAGAATTCAGTTGTTATGGTATGGGTATCAGTCTTTATCGACATCTATATATGATCTACCATCCCGTCCCGACTTCGTGCCGGTAAAATAATAATTTTATTTACTTCTCGATGGTAGTGCCATCTACCGGTTCAAGTCCAGCCATCAAGTGACCCACAAAAAATAACATCGAAATCAGTGCAACCTTTTATAAGGAGTTAATTTATATATACATACATAGACTATTTAACTATATGAAGATATATATTTTTTCTTTTATACTGTGTCAACTATTGTGTGGTTATGATGGAATGACTGATCGACGCGGAATCGTCCGTGGATGGTATAAGTCATTGATCGATGACGAAGCGAGCAGGCGAGCGTAGATAAAATGTTCATCGAGCAGTATCATAGGAACGATCAATTAATGGCGTTTATATCTTTTCTATCCTGAGATAACTATTTAAATTTAACCATAGTATAAAAAAAATTAGGTAACAGATATATATGACGAAATACATACTTGGATGAAAGCACACTGAGCATCTCTGCAGCCTTTGAACATTCTTATGATATAGCCTTTTGTAACATCCAAAATAGCCACTCGTCCTAAATTATCTGTAAAAGCAGCTAGGCGACGATCCGGAGATATCGCAACTAAGGTGCCTTGTCTTTGCGAGTCAAATACTCCGTTCCGCATAGACAGCTGTTCTGCTCTTATAACAGGCTCAGTATTAGATGGTGCGCTTTCAGTCGAACCCCCCAGCCATCCCCTGCAAATTTAAAAAAAGCTTTATTATATCAATTATTTTATCTTCCAAGCTTAATCTTCTATAGATTAATCTACATATAATCAATTACAAAAAACATAAAGGAAATTAACATTATGGTAGAAAAGATAAGTACTATAAAAATAATGAAAACATCCAATTCATTAATTTTCACAAATACTTATTTTGTTTGAAATATTTTAAAATTTATAAAAAGCTGAATCGTATCTCTGTTTATTTCTTTATTTAGCATATAGTATTCAATGAGAAGGATCTTTCATATTTTCCAGTGTATTATTTGACCAACACCAAACATAAAACTTCCATTAGCTATACAGTTTGCAGAAAAAGAACACTCACGGTAGAGCAGACTTAATTTTATTGGCAACAGCTCTAGCAACATCTTGAAGTGGAGGTGTAGTTCCACCCTCCATAGCATAATGAAATCCAATATAAGGTAAAATCCCAGATGTAAGAATTAAAGTGTTTAATGGAGGAATAGAGCGATACCTAAAA